>NW_026294573.1:119221228-119953103 GCF_007827085.1 Peromyscus californicus insignis
TGTGATACTCTTTCAAGGGATCTGAGTTTAAATCCCAGCCCCATTGTCAGGTGGTTCAAAATTGCCTGTAGCTCTAGCTGTGTGGTATCCAGTACCCTCTTCTGGCCTTCATGGCTATCCATGCACTGACATACACATAATTAAAATATATAATAAATCTAAAAAAAATCAGTTTGTTATTTGAATAATCCATATCCTCTTTACCTTAATGGCTATACTAATATATTTGTGCACCAATTATGAATAATAGATTCTTTTTTTTGCAAATTCTGTGTCCACCCCTATCTTTGCCTTTTCTAATAATTATTCTTTTAAGAAGAATATCCATATTTATTTTACTTTAGGTGTATGATTGTTTTGTACACATGTCTGTTACCACATGCATGTCTGCAGCCTGCAAAGGTTAGAAGAGGGTGTTGGAGCCCCTGAAACTGGAGTGATAGATGGTTGTGAGCTACCATGTGGGTGCTGCAAATCAAACCCTTGTCTTCTGTAAGAACAAGTACTCTAAACTACTTTGCCATCACTCAGCCCCTTGTAATAAGTACTCCTATCAACTCCTGCTGTTTTGAATTTTGTATCTCTGATAAGTATGAATACCAAGGAAAGTTCACAAATTTCTTGGCCAATTGCATGTCTTGATGAATATCTACATGTATCTATTGTAAATTTTTGATACTTTTCACTTATTTTCTTGCCTTGGCATTTTGTTTTTTCAGTTTCCTGAGTCCCTTATATTTTATGGATATTACCTCTTTTCCACTGTATATTTATTTACCAAACATTTCATCTCACCTTTGTGTCCCCTCTTGCCTTGTTTACTTCACTCTTCAGGATCTTCTTAATTTAAGGTAATCCAACTTGTAAATCCTTTCTTTGTCCCATGTATTTGTGTGAGTTTATGTAACAATAATAAACTATAATATTTTAAAGCAGGTTTTTTTGTCTTTTTTATATTATAGCTCATTTATAACTCATTACAATTTGAGGTAGTTTTTATAATTGGTTAGAGATAGGGTCTAGTGTCACTAATCAGCAGTCCCTATACTTCTTTGTTATGATCATTCTATGTGTTATGTGGTCTTCAATTAGCATTTTAATGTCACATAAAAACAAATTTATCATTATTTGTAAAGGGAGAAATAAGCAACATTCAAGACATTTGGGCCGGGTGGTGGTGGCGCATGCCTTTAATCCCAGCACTTGGGAGGCAGAGCCAGGCAGATCTCTGTGAGTTCGAGGCCAGCCTGGGCTACCAAGTGAGTTCTAGGAAAAGGCGCAAAGCTACACAGAGAAACCCTGTCTCGAAAAACCAAAAAAAAAAAAAAAAAGACATTTGGAAAGAATCATATGGAAGCATACTATCATAGAAGCTTCTGAAAAATAATACACATTTATAAAATGAGTTAAGATGTAGTTAACATATAATAGGACAACAAAGGCCTCAAAAGACACCAAAGGTTAACAAATCAAAAGTCCGGTGTCAGGAATGGATTATTTTGGAGTGGTTGTTGCCTATAAGATTCCCCAAATCCCCAAACAGCCTGCTGTCTTTGATGTTGGTTACTTTCCAGAACTTTTTAGTAATAGCATTTTGCTGAAGGCATCACAAATGTGAACTATAGAACACCAAGAAATCAAGCTGCAATGCACTTGGAACATTAATCCCTACTGGCTAGGTTTCTGGGTGAAGGAAGATGCAATATACACTACTCTTAGACAAAATGTATATATTGGAAATTTCTAATACTTTTTGTTTATTTGCTTGCTGTGGTATTTTACTTTTGAGTTTCCTAAGTACCTTATATTTTATGGATACTAGTATAGTTTTCCACTGTTATACTTACCAACATTTCATCTCACATTTATGTCTCCTCTTCACTCATTTACTTTACTCTTCAGGGTCATACCTAAATATAAACTTCACTGAATGCATAATGACTGGCCTGACAAAATATGGTGACTGTTGGATAGTGACACAAATGTCAGGGGCATAATCAACTACTATCTGATTGGATCTAAGTGTGTGTGTGTGTGTACGTCTTAGGCTATTAACACATAAATGATATCACATAACTTTCCCAACTTAGAATGAGTTCATGGAATAGACCAGAATATATAACTTAATAAAGTTATGAACCTAGATATACTAAAATAGAAAGAGCCAAGTAGTGGTGGTGCATGACTTTAATCTCAGCAATCTGGAAGCAGAGGCAGATGGATCTCTGTGAGTTTGAGTCTGGTCTGGTCTACAGAGTGAGTTCCAGGAGAGCCAGGCCTACATATATAAACCCTGTCTCAAAAAAACATATATATATATATATATATATATATATATATATATATATATATATATATATATATATGATTAAAGATGAGTAGTAATATATTTATATATTTATTTATATATATTTACATATGTATACTCACATACATATTGAAACAGAAGATGAGCATAGCGGGACATGATTACAGTTTCAACTACATAGAGAAGCAGGTGAGACTGTTTGACACTTGATTCTACAAATTAGATGGAGTCCTGATTTGTCTTAAACACTTTTTATCTTAATTAATAATCCCTTTGATATATTTTTAGATGCACTAAGTTTTTAATTAGGAGATATTGTATAAAAGATACCAATAAATATTACTTATAATCACATGATTACCTTGCAATATATTATTTTAAAATTTAAAATGTATTATTTGCCTAATGAAATCAGATAAATCCTTCTGATATTACAAAAATGTCTTCATATTAAATAGAGAAAAATAAATTATGTGTTCAATACATTTATCTGAATGGATGTTCTACTTACATTCTAATACTGAATGTGACATTGGAGTTAAGAGAGTTAATAGGACTGCATAACTGCCTAATCCAGTCCTGTGCTACATGAGGCTACATGGGTGTCAATCATTACAGAATAGACATTCTTTGCTAACACAAAAACCCTAGTCAGGAGTTGATTTCAATATGAATAGACTATTTTCAAAGTTATTTCCTGTGAATGAAAACAATCTCATTTTTATGGATTCCATTTGTTGAGAACTCAGGGAAATCAGGCAGCTTTTTTTTTTTTTGCAGTTCTACAAGGACACAGAAAGCCACATTTAGAAGATCGTCCTGTTGTACAAACTATAAAGTATTTTTTGTTTTTCAAATAATTATGTTTGCCAAAAGAATGGAAATGATATGCAGTTAAATAAGTTGATATTTTTCTCATTTCCTTATTTGGAAATAAGATGAAATTGCAAGTTTGTTATTTCTTTCTCTACATATTCATAAAGCCATTTTAGAAAACATTATTAATTTAATTAGTTAATATTTATAAATACAAGTTGATTATATGTTTGATTGCCTATATTTTGTAAACTGTTCTAAAGCAACAAAATATTACCACATTCCTTATGAATTATCCATGGCTGTTTCATGGTACAAAGTTGAGTGGAGTACTGTCACTGAGGCCCAGCTGAAACAGGAGGACCTCTTTAAAAGACAAAATCCACATTCTCTTCCTACTGAAGCCTTTCACTGCTGTGAGAGAACAATCTTTTGCATTCCTGGAATTGCTGGTATTTTCTTAACTGCCTGTGGTTGCTCACAGGGCTGGATTCAAACCTAGAGTGAAGTACTCAGCTGCTACATAGTGGGTTCAAAAAACAATGAGATGACAGCCTGGGTTCTTAGGGTGAAGTATTCACAATATTAATATATATATATATATATATATATATATATATATATATATATATATATATATTACAATAGATTTCATATTCAATGCCATTTAAAACTCCAAAGAACTTTTTACATAACTAGAAATATCTTAAAAATTGTACTGAACTGAAAAAATACTGAATAGCCAAAGAATAGTATACTGAACAACAGGAGAGACTGAACTCCATGACTAGAAAATGCACTATATTTTTGTAGTCATCTAAATCCATTTTAAGAAGCCATCAACAGTCTAATGATAAGGCTAGGTGAAAACTGCAAGAAAAGAAAATTAAATGCCAATATCCCTGATTGTCTTACTTGGGGTTTCTATTGTTGTGAAAAGACATCATGGCTAGCAACTCTTATAAAGGAAAACATTTAATTGAGGTGACTTGCTTATACTTTCAGAGGTTCAGTCCATTATCTTGATGATACGATATGGTGGCAATGAAGTCAGACATGGTGCTGACTACACCTTTAACAACAGGCAACAGGAAATGGACTCAGTATCACATTGAGGAAAGCTTGAGCAAGGGAGACCTCAAAACCCACCCCAACAGTAACACACTTCCTACAATAGCACACCTACTCTGAAAGGCCATAACTCCTAATAGTGCTACTCCCTTTCACAGCCATTTTCTTTCAAACCACCACACTGGTAAATAGAGATAAAATATCTTGAAAAAAAATCTTAGCAAAAAATAATACATAACATGTTTAAAAGACTATTCACAATGAGAAATGTTTTATCTGCTGAATATAATATAGTATTATGAATGCATACATGTTAATAAATGTAATTCTACTAAAGGAAAGTAATGAGGGGAAATACATGCAATCATATATACTATAGCTATAAAAACACTTCACAATATTTAATATTCATTCCACATAATATTTCTTTAAAAAACATATAAAAGTATTATAATTTTTATAAAATAAGGTCATATGTGATAGGTGGTTGAAGATAGACCCATTGTTATCATCAACATCCATGTTTGATGTTGAGCATTTCCCTAGAAGATAAGGAGCACACACATATAAAAGACAAAATAAAGCAAAACCGTATTTAGTTTAGTGGCTTGAATGAGAAATGACCCTTATAGCCTCCTGTATTTGCATAAATGGCCTCTGTTGCTTGCACTGTTTGGGGACATTTTCGAACTTTTACTTTATTCGACTTTCTGGAGGACATACGTCACTGGGCTGGGCTTTAATGGTTTACAACTTCACCCCACTTCTAGTTCACTTTCTGCTTCCTAAATGTGAGTGAAGACATGATCTCTACATTCCTCTTCCTGCTGCCTGTTCCTGTTTCTTCCCCAACAATATGGACTCTCCCTCTGGAACCCTAAACAAAAATGAACTGTTTTTTTCATAAGTCCATTTTGGTCATGACCTTTTTAATCACAGCAACAAAGAGTTACTAATAAATTCCGAAATAAATTCAACCAAGAAGATGAAAACCTGTCAATTAAATTTGAGAAGACAGTAATGAACACATTGAAAACAAAGCTCATAAATATAAGATATTCTTTTTTCTGTATATGAGGACTCTTAAGAAAATATCCATGTCACCTACATCAGTCTATGAATAGTTCATTTAAAACAAAAACAAAAAATAAACTCTGACATGAAAGCACAACATGATTGACAATGGAAAGATGAAATGATTAAAATGTATCTTCTGTATAAATGAATTGTTACAGTGAAGGATGGTCTTCTATAAGTTAACCAATGGAAATAAAATCAGCTTTAAAAATTGCAATTACAGTTTGCACAGAAATAGAAAAATGTATTTTCAAATACATAGAATCGTTAAATATGACACCAAGCTACAGCAATTTTGAATAAAAAAAAATCTATAGACATCATACCACCTGATCTGAGGTTATAGATTATAAAACTGTATTAATAAATCAGTTTTTAATAGCATATTAACTGAAATGCTATATGCAAACCTATGACTCTGTATAAATGATCAATTTTTATTTTTAAATGATGGCTGGGTAATGTTGCTCCCAGAAACATAGGGTATTAAACAAAAATCCCAGTGTCAGGTGTGGGATAATTCCCTATGTGTTGTTGGTCAGGGAGATCCCAGATCACCAAAACAATATAAGCTCTTGTCATTGATTTTTGAGAAACAGCATAATTACATAATAAGTCCTGGTGGTGGTTTGAACTTGAATGGCCTCAATATGCTCATACATTTGAACATTTGTTTCACAGTTTGTAGAAAGGATTAGGAGATGGGGCCTTATTGAAAGAGGTGTAGCTTTGTTGGAGGTGGTGTGTCACTGTGGGATATTCTTTGAAATTTCAAGAGTCCTCCCCAGGCTTAGTCTCTCTCTTTCTCTGCCTACAACTTAAGGATCTGCAATGTGAACTCTGCGCTCCTGATCCTGTGCTATGTCTGCCCGCCTGGCTGGTACCATGTTCCCTGCTGTGCTGTTCATGAACTTGCTTCAGTTTCAAAGGCAAGCCCCAATTAAATGCTTTATTTTATAAGTTGCCTTGGTCAAGGTTTATTTTCACAGCAATAGAATAGTAACTAAAACAGCCTGTACTGCTAAAGACACCATACATTTTAATTACAGGAGATTGAGAAATCAGGGTGGAACTGAATTGCAAGCTTCTTTCTTGTTGGCTACCTCTCATACTGTGAATGCTATATACAGGCTGATGAGTGGGAAAATGCACTGATAGTCTTAACTACCTGTGGACACCCCTTATCATCATAGTGAGCAGCAAATCAAAATATACTCTGAGGCATGAAAGTAGCAAGAGTGCTATGGTATAGCTTACCGCTTTCCGAATGAATTACTGTCCTGCTTCACCTGAAGAATTCCTGCTTGATATTGTAAACTTAGTCAAAAGCCCATGGCTATGTAGGTCATAGCCTTTAGAGAGGAACTTATTGCTGTCATTTTCCTAAATGGAGGTGTTACCAAACTGCCTGCCAAATACCTACCTTTAAACAGAGATTAGTGCTGATATCAGTCATGATCATCAAAGTTTTTTTTTTGCACTCTGTAGCAGCTAATGAAGAGGAGCATAACTGGTTAAACTGCTAAGAATGAGTGACTCATGAGTGCTCGGTCCAAAACTGAATATCTATATCATATCCTCCAAATCTTGAGTCATCATAGAAATTGGAGCAACAAGAGTCTAAAAGTCTGAGAATGAGAAGCAGTGCTGGGAAATGCTGTTCTCTGGGCATAGCATGACTCTTTAATCATAAACTCATAGCAGTTGTGGCTACCTACACAAGACATGCACAAAATCAGGCCTTCAATATTCATCATGTATGTAGAAGGGAATCATAAAGCCTTGTATCTCTCTAAAGAGAGAGCGGCAGTTAATGTTTCCTTGGTGGTGAAGTCATTTTCTTCACTGATGTGGCCACTGGTAAATTAACTAAAGTCTCTTTCTTTCTACACATTCCATGGACCTCCTACACATGCTTATGCAAGCAGTTCTCAGTCCTCAGGGAAACAGAAACACAGACATACACAGAGTGACAGATCACACACACAGACAGGTAGATAGACACACACACACACACACACACACACACACCAAAAGCCGTGAAAGAATAAGGACATCTTGGAAAGAAGAGAAGTTATAGTAGCAGTGAAAGAGAATAAGAGATCATAATAGGGGTGTGGTAAATACGATGAAAATAATTCTTGGCATATATGACATTGTCAAAGAATAAATTAAAGTATTTTTAAAGAGTGCTCAATGAATACAAGATAGAAAATGATTTTAAAATTATGAAATTCAAGAGTATCCCACATGAAAAGCAAGTTCTTTTAATTTTTAGCAAGCTTTTTTTTTTTTCCAATTTTAAGACAGGTGTGCAAAAATCAGCACGGCCAATATCTGTCAGATACATCCTCTCTAAAATGCTTAAATTTTTCTTTTGGTAAATTCAGTAACTACAGCCTGGATGACAATAAAGCTTCTAATTATTTCATATTTAAGAATGTCATCAAATGCAATTTCCAGTTTTGTTTGTGTTTCTATTATTCCCAATGACAGAAGTGAGTGCTGAGGGATGGGCATGAAAATCCCCGTTAGCACAATGGAGAAGCACAGGTGGGAAGAATTCCTCACAGGAACATCTTAAGAACTGAGTCACATTGCAGGAAAATGCTGGGCATGAGTGAGAGTGATATCATCCTGTAATGCAGACAAACAGCAGAATCATGTGAGGCAGAATCTGAAAGAGACATTAAGAATAGGAGAAGAAATTGAGAGTGCTAAATTTATATTGGTCTTTCAAATAAATCAGTTGGTGTAAATGTTTTCTACACGTGTTATATAAATTTCTACTGAAATCTTAGCCATCAATGTTAACATGAAGGAATAAAGGTAAGAGTTGTTATTCAGTTACATCAAATATTTTGTTTATCCAATATTAATTTAGATGATTTTAATTGAAACACAATTTATGTAGTTATATGAAATGTTCCCTGGAATTGTTGGTCAGAGGACTCCAAGAAACTCCCAAACAAGGTCATTGCTATTGTACTTGTGTTTGAGTGCCCCCCAGAAATTGAATGTAAAACCATTTTGCTGAAGAAACCACACGCTTTGAACACCTGAAACATCTTGAAGAGGGACAAAAGAATTATAACAACCAGAAGCCCAGGAAGTCTGTGAAATGCTTTCTGCTGTAAACAACAGTGAAACAACATTCATGAAAATCTCAACAATAGAGTTGACTGAATAAGACCTGAAAAGAAAAAAACACTAGTTGGCATCACAGCATGGACAGGGGAAATCTGTCAAGGCTCCACCCCAAGATGAAAAGATAAAGGCAATTAATGGCTCTTTAGAGTGGGAGGATCAGTCTTCTACAGAGATGAGCTCCATGATAGCTTAGCCAATTCTAACTAGTCAGTTCTAACTACATACACCTACAAAGAATTCTAAAGGGACTCAGCAGTGTGTGTGTGTATTTGTGTGTATGTACAGCAGGTCTATTCATGTAACAACAATAATTAAAGAAAAAGAGGCTACGAATTTGAGAAGGAATGATGGGAACATGGGAAGAATTGTAGGAAGGAGAGAAAGGAGTTAGATGATACATCTACCAGTACTTATATAGGAAATTCTAAAAAATAAAAGTATTCATATTCAAATGACATATAAAATTTCCATACGTATTTATATTGTATGGTGCTTAAATGAGGTTCACAACATTTTATCCTTAAGACTTTTTATTCTGTTATTGTAAAAATTATTCAAAATTCTTTCTTCTAGCTTTTAAAATGTACAGTGTATTTTTAATCATACCACAGTCACACTCCATAGCAACAGCATTAAGAAAGTCTTACATCTCACTGCAACAGTGTCTATTGATTGATTTTCCTGTATCTCCACTTTATTTATTCCTCTCAGCCTCAGGTGACCACCATTTTACTTTCAATATGTATGATGTTAAGTACGTTAGATTTCACAGGAGAAAGATGAAATGATACTTGTATTTCTATACCTGACTAATTTTACTTCAGAAAATGGCCTCCAATCACATCCATGCTTTTGCAAAAGACAGGGTTAATTTCCTTTTCATGAATGAATACTATCCTATTTGTCTGTATGTAGTATCTTTGTATCATCTATTCATCAGCTGATAGACACTTATGTTTCCACAATCTGAATATTGTGAATAATGCTGCAACAAATAAAAATTATGTATGTCATTTCAGAATACCAAATTTACTTCTGTTAAGCAAATATCATGTTTTAAATGGTTTCACACAAATCAGCTATTTGACTAATGAAAACATGTTAACAATATAATGCTTGCAAAACAAATTTTGCATCAAATTTTCCTGGGGAGACAAATAAAATGTCCATTTGTCCTAGATAGTGCATAGACAACAGACCAAAGAAAGGATTTCAATGACATCTTGCTTGATGAACTAATGAGTGTAATTAGAGGTTACTTGTAGAACACAACTAAGAAACCACTCACTGTCCTGCCCCAAGCAAACATTAACTGTCTATTAATACTTGAGAATGGGGTGTGACATTGTGAGCTCCCCCCTAATTCTTAACTATTTTGTATCTTTGGAGGGTGGCACATAATCTCATGATCCCTTTCCTAATTCATGGTAGATAGAGAACCAGTCTTTTGCAGGTCTATTGTTATAGGCAATCAAAAATGATGATAATTCAAGAGGAAATATATTCCTAAATATAATTCACTCTCATAATTAATGGCTGTTGTCAAACTGCATATTTCTTGTCTATTCCTCGATCATGTTACTTTCATAATTACCATACCCAGAGTTCCATTCTATGCTGATCACTAGTGATATGTTTTGTGTTATCAAATAATTCCATATAACAATTGCAGATCTAAGCATTTATATTTTTAAAAGATACAGAAAATATGTTAGAGAGTTTTAGGAGAAGGTGTGGATGTTGGTTATGGTAGAGCAACCCAATTATTTGCCTTATTGCCGATTCCAATTATAAACTCTAAAATTAAATAAAAGAGCAAAAGCAAGAAGAATACAAGATAATGGCAAACCCACTAAGATTTGTGAAGCGTCCTGAAGAAAAACAGAATGATGTATAGCTAATTTTATCAGCTTGTGGCTAAATGGAGTCTTCTGCCATAATCCATGCCAAATATATTAGGTTTACACTGTTAATGACTTGAGTAAATGGAGAACAGAGATCATGGCTACCACTACAGTGGTTAAAGGAAATGCTTTGCAAATACCAAATGCACCACCAGCTCTCTCACCTGTGTGCTGAGAAAACAAAACACACTGTGTGGTAAATATGATTGCTGATAGAGTGCAGAAATACAGAGAGGATGACAGTGGGATTAGGAAGTTTGTAATGCTTCTTCAAACTCTTCAACTGACTGACTTAAACATTTTCATATGGGTTGGATAAATTTATATACTGTGGGATATGTAGTAGTGAAAAAAAATTACAAAGAAATTAACCAAAACTTTCAAGTAAACTACTCCCATTTCTCTGGTTGATACTCAGAGTAGGAATATTGGAGGCAGGCTCACAGTGACCAGCTCTTTTTTTTTTAATTGAGATAGTATGCAGCTCTGTGTCTGTGTGTGTGTGTGTGTATAAATTAAATATTTTTATTAATCCTTTGAATATTTTATTTAAAGTGGTCTGGTAACATTTACCACACCTCCTAGATCCTTCCCTATACTCTTTTCAACTTCCTGTCCTCATTTTTACAATTTTAAAAATATTTATTTATTTTTCATCTAAACTGCAGATCCCCCTCCCTCCTCTGCTTCTAGCTCCTCTCCTCTTCTGCTCTCCCCATTCACTTCTTATTCAGAAAAAGGCAGGCCTCCCATTAATATTGACAAAATATGGCATATCAAGTTGCAGTAAGACTATACACCCCGCCTTGTATTAAGGCTGGGCAAGGGAACCCAATATGAGGAATAGGGTCCTAAATGCCTACAAAAGCATTTAAAATAGTCCTTAATCCCACTGTTAGGATTTCCACAAAAATACCAAGCTAAACAACCTTAACATCTATGCAGAGGGCCTAGGTTAGTCCCATGCATGCATCCTGGTTGTTAGTTCAGTCCCTGTGAGCATCTATGAGCCCAGGTTAGTTGATTCTGTATGTTTTCTTGTTGTGTCCTTGAGCCCTCTGGCTCCTGCTATCATTCCTCATGCTTTTCAGTAAGATCCCTGAGCTCCTAATGTTTGACTGTGGGGTCTTTGCAACTGTTGCTGGATGAAGCCTCTCCGAAGACTATTGGACTAGGCACCAATCTGTGAGTATAGCAGAATACTGTTACATATCATTGACTTTTTTTTTCTCCAGTCGTGTGTGGTTCTATCCTAGGTCTCTGGGCCATCCAGTCTCTGTGTCGTGATGCTCCATTCAGTGTCATGGGTGAGCTCACTTTTGTGCCAATGGTCTTATGCTGGACCAGTCATTGCTGGTCATTCCTTGGATCTCTACACCATCCTTACCCCAGCATATCCTATAGGCAGGACAGATTGTAGGTCGAAGGTTACAAGGATGAGTTGGTGCCTCAATACCACCACTGGCAGTCTTGCCTGGAGTTACCAGTTCTTTATAAAGCATTAAACAACCATTCAAATAATGCATCTATATGTGTGATTGTGTTCAGATGCTGTTTAAGACAAATCACTGGTAAAACAAACAAAATGTCAGTGGTTCTCAGAGAAACAGAACAGGGCCCAGAAGTGACAGTATATAAATTAAAGCTTTCAAAATATATACTTACTGAAATGTAAAGGTTAATATGTAGGTTTAAAAAAAAGGGAAATGCAAACTGACCACTGACCATGATCCCTATAATGACTAATTAAGGAATAGCTATAAAACAATCCAGGTACTAGAAGTAGTACACATATGAAAAAGAAAGGAGCTTTTGAAAGTAACCATCCAAATACACAACTGAAATCTGAACTGATAAGTAAAATAAGAAAGTTTTTTAAATTATTTTATATAATTTTTCAGGTTCTATAATTGTTAACTGTCAGTTTTTGAGATAAAACAATAATTTATCTGACCCAATAATTGTGACTCTATCTTATTTAACCGTAATTATAATGTTTGTATGAGAAACCTGAAGTTTAATAAGTTAAACATTGGGTTTAGTGATGAGTATAGAATTATTAATAAGTCAGAAATGCCCACTGAATTCCAGAATCAAATGAAGGCAGTAAATATTTGTTGAGTAACAACTTCTTCCAAATTGAAGTAGTCCATCTTGGAAAAATGCCTCATTAAGACTCAGGAAAAAATAACCTGTAATACGTGGTGATCTATGACTTACCCTCCAGAATGTGACAATAAGGCTCTATTGCTGGAGACCCTGCACAGCTGAGATACGGAATGTGGAGATATCCAGCTGGCATCATCTGGAAGTTACAGCTTTGCAATCCAGCCTTCTAAGTGCTGGAAGGTGCTATATATACTCCTGGAGGGGAAATGTCATTATCAATCACAGCTATTGATCTTGTCGGCTGCAATAACAACTTGCCTGGCAAAGTTTGCCCACTAGTGCAGTACTGGTACAAATGTTGTGGGAGTAACCATTAATGATTTTATTGGGTTCAAGGCTTTCTCCAGGAGATGAAGCCCATACATGACACTGCCAATGAGGTCAAGAACCTGTGGCTAGATAGCTCATGGACACTAACAAAAAAAAAAAAAACTACTAGTTTTATTCTGCTAAAAAGAAGGTGAAAAAGTATTCCTGATGATGTCTGGCTATCTCCATTCTTGCAGTAGATGGCAATTAACACAGGAACCCACAATTGCTCAATGCTCAAAGAATACGAGACTTCAGAAGGGTGGGGCCTAAATGGAGTGTTATATCACTTCTGTTCTAGTTACTGTTCTGTTGCTATTAAGAGACACTCTGGCCTAGGTAAATCTTCTAAAAGAATGCATGCAATTTGGGGGACTTACTTGCAGTTTTAGACAGTCAGTTATCATTGTGGCAGGAAGCAGACAGGGCTAGTGTTGGAATACTAGCTAAGAACTTTTATATTTTGATCTGTAGGCAGAAATTGTCAGTCGCTGGGCCTGATACAGACTTTTGAAACCTCAGAGTCCACCCTCAATGGCATAGCTCCTCCAAGAAGTCCACAATTCCTAACCCTTCCCATACTCTTCCACTAACTGGGATCAAGAATTCAAATATATGAGCCTATGGGGGCCATTCTCATTCAAACCACCACAATATGCATTCCACTCATACCTTGGAACTCTACATGGAACAGGCTAAGGAACCATTATAAGAGTCAGGGGCGGCAGAAAACTTCAAGAAAACAGCATTTTCCAGACACAGCAGGGGAGATACATATATGAACTCATAGATATTATGACAGTATTCATAAGATATGCACAGGCTGAAGCTTCCTCTACCCTTCTCTGAGGAGCTTTTGTATTTGATTGCTGCTGAGAAAGGGGAAGTCAGTTTCCTGGAAGGAGTTAAACCTTTTATATCAACCATACTCCAAGGTTGGCCATGCATTCAGGAGAAGCTAGTTCACAAAAAAATGGACAAATACATGAAGTAGAGTGGGTAGAGATGGGAGAGAGTCTGGGAAGAGTTAGAGGCGATGAATATGATCAAAATTATATGATGTTCAATCATTTGAATATGATCTTACATTGTATGAAATTACCAAAGAGTAAATAAAAATATTATTTAACCATAAAACCTCAGGAAGTAAACAAAATTTACAAGTCTCCAGAAGCAGAAACTTTGACGGTCACAAAGCTTCTCCCAAATGAGTTACAAGTATTTAACTTCAGGTAAGTGGTAGGTTAGCCACACCACCAGCATGTCTGCACAGATCTCCTGGAATTCAGAATTTCTGAGTCATTCCCAGTGCTGAAGATGAACTGAAATTACAGATTGCTGTGAGGTGCCATGCAGGGTCTGAGAATCAAGCACAGGTTGTATGAAGAGCATCCATTGCTTTTAACCATGGAGAACTGTCTCTAGTTGATCTATAGTTGTGTTATTAAATATGTCAGTTATGAGATATAAGTAACATCAAAGTATGCATTGAAATGTATATATATTTGCAACTTGCTATGAAATGATATTATATCCCCATTCTGTCCAATTACTTTGTGATGTTTGTGAGCTCAGTGTTTGTATTTTGAGGCACTCAGAAGTTTGCATTAATTTAGTTACTACTGAATAAAAGAGACTATCCTGGTTAATAGCCCAGATCATAAAAAATTAAAAAATTAATCTGTTTTCATTCTCTGGATGCTCCTGCACTGATAATTTTAATGATAGCTATTTAATCATTCCAATAGCGTCTGGTTAGTAAAAGAGCCCTAAACTTTTTATTATGTCAATTATGCAAATGATTTGGCTGTGGTTACTATTGGTGTGCCTAAAGGGACAGATTATGAGGAGTTTCATGTAAGTTTAAATTTTCTTTGGTCCTCGCTGTTATCTAGAGACACACAGTCATAGCTGAGGATGGTTCTCTGAAGAAAAACTGAAAGCAGCCCCAAGGTGGTACTGTCTGGTATGAGGAAAGCCCAGTGCTACTGCTTTTAGACCCATATCTTCCATGTTGTGATTAGAGACTAAAATATAATCACAGATTGAACAGAACACCAGCAGAGACAAAAATGTTTTTAGAAGATATTATTGGATGGTTTTCTTTTCTTAAAGAGGAAGAAATTAAAGTGAGCTTGGATGGATTCCCAGATTGCATATCTGCCTGTCTAAATCACACCTGAGAAGTAGAACCTAACAGATGGGAGTGAGAAGGACTAAAGAATGGTTTCTTTTGAATTTTATGTGCCTATAATCACAATGGCTTACACTCATTACAACAAAGATTCTTTATGCTGGCAGACACTCCTGTAAATGTAGACTGTACCACCTGTGTGTCAAACAAATAGGTACAGGTGCAATTGTGGGCTCCCTTGATGAACAGGATAAATGTCTAGTTATACAGACACATGTCATTCTATCAGTTCATTCCTCTTTTTCTTAGTCTTACACTATATTAAAATAACACTACGTAGAACATTATAAGTGCTGTTTAACATATCTCAATTTTCTATGTTGGGGAGTATCAGTGGATCCTACCTCCTCCCTTTTCTTTTATAAGTCTGCTCCTTTTTTTGCCTGCTCATCACTCTCTGCCTTTTCTTCTTGTTTTAAAAGATTCCACTGCTTGGTTGAGAAATACTGAGGCCATATTAAATGGTCAAAATTATTTTCTTCCTGTCTTTAAACTATGAATGTCATTTAGAAGATGTGTTGAATTGAATTAAAAAAAAGTTTTATTTTGAGATTACAATTTAATTACATTTCTCCCATTCCTTTTTCTCCTCCCACCTCATCTCCCATGCTTCTTTAATTTACTGCCCTCCTTTTGACTATTATTACATACATTATGTATTTACATATATAGTCTTAAATATAACCTCTTCAATCCATATAATGTTATTTCTATATAAATTTTAAGAGCTGACTGACTGGTACTGGACAGCTAATAAGTGTTCTCTTATCTGGGGAAGGCCACCTCTCCTGTTCTCAGTTTTCCAAGGCTCCTATAGTCCTCTGTGTAGGCTCGAGGCCTTGTGGGCTTTTCTCCATCCAGTTTGGCATGTCCATTGGTGTCATCCTTGTTTAGCTCATGGTTGAGCAGTCATGTTGGTGAGAATTTATGGACATAACTTAAATTGATTAATGTTGTGTAATCTTTGAAAACAAATTGAAATAATTAATGTAGTGTGTCTTAAATACAAACAACAGTACTAGTACTAGAATTATGAAGTACTTGATATGTCAATTAAATAAAACATGAAGAAATAATACACCATAAAAATAGTCCATTAAAATACAAGATGTACAATATTTATTATAATTAAAGAAGAAAGTTTCTATCAAAGTGTCAAATAGGATAGATGAAATATCTACGTGCCTTGGTTGGGAATTTTAAGTATAAAATGTTTCATCACTGCAATGATTCAGCAGTGTAAAACTGAGCAAGACAATGATCAGCAGACAGTGAGTCTGACAATGAGTTAACTGACGATGTACACCGGTCTGCTAGCGCCGACTTGCTCTTCATAATTGTTCCACTTAATCATGAAACACAATATTGGCTAGCATTTATAGATCTCATGTCCTCAGCTTGTTGCACGGGGTTCTTTTTCTTCCCATGCAAATGTCAATAGCAATTTTTGTAAAACATGGAGGAAATGTAAAGTACAATGGGATCTGACATAAACAAAGAGGTATTGGTTGATTAATTATGATCATGAAATCTATGTTTTTTTTTTATTTTTTTATTTTTAGTTTGCAATACAATTCAGTTCTACATATCAGTCACGGATTCCCTTGTTCTCCCCCCTCCCACCACCCTCACCTTCCCCCCAGCCGACCCCCCATTCCCACCTCCTCCAGGCAAAGCCTTCCCTGCGGACTGAGATCAACCTGGTAGACTCAGTCCAGGTAGGTCCAGTCCCCTCCTCCCAGGCCGAGCCAAGTGATCTTGCATAGGCCCCAGGTTTCAAACAGCCAACTCATGCAATGAGCACAGGACCCGGTCCCACTGCCTGGATGCCTCCCAAACAGATCAAGCCAATCAACTGTCTCACCTATTCAGAGGGCCTGATCCAGTTGGGGGCCCCTCAGCCATTGGTTCATAGTTCATGTGTTTCCATTCGTTTGGCTATTTGTCCCTGTGCTTTATCCAACCTTGGTCTCAACAATTCTTGCTCATATAAACCCTCCTCATTCTCGCTAATTGGACTCCCAGAGCTCCACCTGGGGCCTAGCCATGGATCTCTGCATCCAGATCCCTCAGTAGTTGGATGGAGTTTCTAGCATGACAATTAGGGTGTTTGGCCATCCCATCACCAGAGTAGGTCAGTTTGGGCTGTATCTCAAGACACGGGGATCACCCAATGACAGAGAAATGGAATGAGATCTACAGGAACAGCCTGGACATGAGTGGGGGTAGTAAAGGGCGAGGGTCAAGGGAAAGAGAGCTTGGGGGAGAGGGAGATCCCAGCTGGATCAACAACAGAGAGGGAGAACAAGGAATAGGAGACCATGGTAAATGAAGACCACATGAGAATAGGAAGAAGCAAAGTGCTAGAGAGGCCCACAGAAATCCACAAAGATACCCCCACAAGAGACTGCTGGAAATCTATGTTTTAAACAGAAGACAGTGTTTCATGATTTCTTCTTCCTGAAATAATGTATGATGATCACTTAGAATTAGATTTCAGAAACTCTTAATCATGCAAGATTTTCTTCATTTGACAAAACTAAAAAAAATAAAGTAAGCATATTATATTATTACATCAAATAACCTACTGCAATAATAACTAAGCTAAATTCTTTAGTGTTTAAATTTAGTCTACATGCTAGATTTTTTTGTTCAGGTGGTTAGGAATAAGTGATTTGACTATCTCTCTTATATAGTAATGTAGCTTGTTTAACCATCACTTAGAGAGAGTGGACATAACTTATATAGGTCACAGGAGCTTTTCTTGCAACTAACCAAAGCTCATGTGTATGCCATGGCTATGAGCAGACATGGATGCACAGTTTTATCATTCTTACTTATTACCTCCTTGTTAAATTTGATTGGATTAAGTAAAATGAAAGCACAATAAACTAGTATTTCTTAATTAATTATAATCAGAATGTCATGAATGTATGAGATAATTATTTTCAAAGGACTCAGTGGAAGTTTCTGATGTACATTCCAAACACACACACACACACACACACACACACACACACACACACACACACACACACACACACACAAGCTCAAATTATTTTGAATATATCATCAAAAACTATGGAAAACTCATCTAAATTTAACAATAAAAAGCTCAATATTGAGACCACATGAATTACAACTTTTGAAGATCTTGAATCACAGGCAATAGAGGACTTTGATATCCAAGATGTGGGTTATAAGTGAGTTTAACTCTATTGTTAACCCAAGTTCACAGTCTGTGGAGAATAGATGGAAATATATGCAGAGACTCCAATAAAAGCTGTTCTCAGATTAGTCAACTCAAGTACTGAGTGGCCTAATGAGCTGTCTCCATATTCTCATTGGGGCTGGGCTGACATGAAAGAAATTTGTTCTGCTTGTGACTGTTGCTCCACAAATAAAAGGAATCCTGAATTTCTCAGGGTACACCCAAGGATTCCAGCACTCCCTGACAGTAGGAAGCAGTCTAAGAAAACAAAGCCCATATTCCCAAAAGATGAGTTATGGATGTTTATCATCATCTAAGGGAGTTTGGCTAAAATTTGTTATTGGTCATGATCAGGAAAAAAGCATAACAAAGAAGTTAAATTCAAAGATCTCTTTCTAAAGGAAAATGGGGATATAATACAGAAATGATGAAATAAAAGGATAGATTATTGAATCTACTTTAATCCAAAAAGCAACCATTAATCTCAAAACATTTTACATTGGTATAGAACTTGGCTTATTGATACAAATTTAAACATTTTTGTTATATTATATGTATGTTTCTACTCTTGATTGGAGCATTGTACTTATGCATCTCATTGAAAAATGTAATGTATAATTAAGAAATGCAGGCTCGTAGTTAGTCATCTATAATAATCAAATTTGTCATTTTAGGTATGTTTTCAAGGTTAAGCAGATGTATTTAGATGGATAGATATTTTTAAAACACTTTAAATACTTATAGAATATGGCATTCAAACTCTTTTTAATAATATAAGGCTTTTCATGACCATGAGACATGCCTGCTCTTAACAGCACCAATTTACTTCAAAAGATGATAGACATCGAAGAAACTCCATATGGAGTTTGCATTCTTTGTGGCAAAAGCTAGCCACCGGGCAAAGAACCTGCTCTTGCCTCAATTGCTAACAATATAGTGTCCAAACTGGATCAGGATGATGGAAAAGAAAGCAACTGCCAAGGTAGGACAGTCCTTCAAAATTCCCTGCTTCTCAGAAATGTCTATCTGATATGCTAGACCTGCAGATCAAAGATAGATGGCCCAACATTACAGAAACACTTTGGGTGATTGTCCAGGCAGCCAGATGTCCCTGTCATTAGATAATATTACAACCTTATGGAGTCTTTGACAGAGTTAAAGACTAAATAGTTTAACTTATAGTTTTCCTTAGTAATGATAAAACGTAAATTAGGTATAAAACTTTAGACACACAAAAGTAAGATAGATAATAAAGTATTTTCCTGATACTGTTTTTGATACATATATGTTAACAAAATGTTAATTTTAAAAGCTTCGTTTTTTTATTAAACAATAGGGAGTGTTGAAGAATAATCCTTTTGTACACTATGTGTATGCATTCTTTCATTGGCTTAATAAAAGGCTAACTGGCCAATGGTAGGGAGGACGAGATTAGGTGGGAGTGGCCAAACTGGGAGAACACTGGGAAGAAGAAAAGCGGAATCCAGTGCCAGATGCAGAAGAAGATGACATAAACAAGCCTTGCGGCAGCACATACAACAATAGAAATGATTTCATTTAAGTTAAAAGAGCTAGTTAGTAACAAGCTTAATTTATTGGCTGAGCATTTATAATTAATAATAAGTCCCTGTGTTGTTATATGGGAAGCAGCTGGTGGGACAAAAAAGGTCACCTATAAAATAAAACAAGTTCTAAAACAATGGTAGAGGTTCTTCAAGAACAACTAAATGTGGAGTACATGTCACTGGCAGCAATATGATGATGCTATTCATGTGCAAAGATGCTACACATTATTCACTATTTATCAGCAAACAAAAATCAAATCATAACAAATTATAGCTATGTACCCATTAAAATGACAGAGTTAAACTGAATATATAAGTGTGTCACAAGAATATCGAACACCTGGGGCTTTCATATTCTGGTGGTGAAAGTGTCAAAAGGAACTACAATTTAGAAAAAAAATATGTTTACCACAAGACCTACTCAGTTTTTCTACTTCGATATGTACATAAGAAGAAAAATAGTGTGTATATATTCAGAGATTGGTATTTGGCACTCATAAAAACTTCATTTAAAATCGCCAGAAGTGAAAATGCCAAATTTCTATCAGCAGGTAAAAGCTAAACAAATTACAGCATGTCTCTTACAGTAGATTATCAGAATATAGTGTATTAATGGAACATAAATACAAAGGAAGCTGTTATGCATATATGTTACGGCATAGGTGAATCACAGAATTACAGCACTAGGTGAAAACATCAGGCCAAAAAGTAAAAGCATGCGTTTTATGATTGATTCCTTTGTTTTAATCCCACAATTTATGAGCTTGGGATGTATATAAAAAAGATAAAATCTTACAACTTTTAATAGAAACGTCAAGACAGGTATCTCTTTCATTCCATCATTGGATAGATTGAACAAATCAATCAAACTTCAGAAATTTAGAATTGTCAACAGTCTGCTAATTAAAGGAGAAATAGGAGATAAGGAAGGGTGCCAGGAGCCATCCCCGACAGTGGGTGTGTCCCAGCAGAGGATGTAAGGAGTCGGCAGGGGAAGGAAGTGAGCCAGGCCTTGGTGGTCCAGAAAATCTTGCAGCCTGACTGACTAGCAGCCACAATGCTTCTTTATTTATACAGAATTTAGTAAGCAGGGATACATTCATGGTGTTACAAAACGTAGATCATATAATATTTAGTTTTGAACATGTGTTTCACTTCCTTTTGCTCATTTTTTAGTCATCATTAATAAACTATGACAGAGCAGAGTTATCATTTCCAATCATTTTCCTTCAAGTTTTGACATCAATAATAAACAGAGTTATCATTCTTACTCATTAACCCCATAGCCAAATTTTTATGAATGTAGAGGCATATGACAATCTGTGCTCAGGCTGGTGGCTTTGGTTGCTTCAAGGACAAACAAAATCTTCAACCACCCTGGGCATTTTGCCATGTCTCAAACAGTTTATTATTAACTCCTAGTGGTCCGAGTGCACAGGAAAATTCCTCAGGCTAAAGCTGACTCAGTTATTATTCAAATTCTGGCATAATATAATCAATGTCCACATTTATAACTTTATATATAAAATTTGTCTGTATGTCTAATCCTGGCATTCTGGTGTTCCTTGGTCATATGACATTAGAGTGGCTCTACATGAGCTAACTTCTAAGAGAGGGAGGTCTTAATACCTCATACTTTTATCATCTTTCCACTCCATACTTTGCTCATCAATATGTCTCTGTATATAGCAGAGTTGTATGCCATGTAATTGTCTGAGTGTACAGTGGGAAGAGGCTTGTAATCTGAATTGCGGACAATCCCTCTAGCCCACAAAATCTTGCTGACCTTTTTGATTTTACTTTGTTTTGACTGTCTTGTTCCTGTGGAAGTACAGAATGTCTAATAGCTTCACAAAGAGACCTCTGGCTTCTTTATGTGTCACAACCTCCAAGGCATAAGGAAGACCTTCAAGTAGATAAGGATATCGCCCTCAAAGTGGGGGGAGGTTGTATGTTCAGGACTTTCTTGGGTAAGCTTAGAAGCAGCATTCCTGGCAGAAACCATAAATGATTCATAAGGAATTTTCTATCAATCCAATATCCTCAAATTGCACAAATATTAAAAGTGCCCCAAGTATGTAACAGGTGGAGATGAAAACCAAAGTTGGCATGGCAGCCATGATGTGGCTCAGCTTTACTGGATCTTTGTCAAGCAGCTGTGTTGGCTTTATGACTTCTACCATTCCATTCAGATATGACTGTGCCAGAAGTCGGGGTGGGGGGAGAGAATAATAATGATGGGAAAGGAAGAAAAGGTGAAGGGAGGGAAGTAGGGAAGAATGGAAGAGACAGACTCTGACAGAGTATAGAAACCTGTCAATGGAAAGCTCACACTCATATCTTGATTATTCTTGAGTGTGTGCATACCACTTTGAAAAATATCCTCACAGTGACAATGTATTTTTAAACTCACTTTTTATGCCAGTAGCAAAAGATGAAGGTCAATTTATATCCTTGGATAATTTCACAAGGCAAAAATCAATTACAAAATTTGTATGACCTTGTATTAGTTACTTTTCTGTTTCTGTGATAAAACACCATTCCGAAGGCAACATGAAGGAATAGCTTATTTGGGCTACCAGGTCCAGATGGTTAGATTTACAGCTCATGATGTGGGAGAAGAGGCTCAGTGGCAGGATCAGGATGCTAAGAGCTCACATCTTGACCCATAAACACAAAGCAGATCAAGCAAGCTAGAAATGCCGTGAGACTGTACACTCTGAAAGTCCCCCTCCAGCGACATATGGTCATATCTCTTAAACCTCCTAAACACTGACATTATTTGGAGACTGAGTATTCAAATGGCTGAGACTGCATGGGACATTTCAAATTCAAACCATCACGGAGCTTAATTTTAAAAATGGGACTTTATGTCCAGCAAAACACTTTTAGCAAGTTAGTCATTTGGGGAGCAGATGAAGCTCTGAGTGAGTAAAGTCCTGCTTGACTGATATCCGCAGTGTTTTAATAAGGACCATAGACTCAAAACCATGGAAGAATGGTAAAATTCACCCCTTCTGGTGAGATTAAGAAAAATGGTAAAGCCTCTTTCCTGGTCCAAGTGCGAATGTAGATAGTGTGTGAAGAAATATCATCATAGCTTTCCCCCTCCAAATATTTACAGCCTGAAGACTGCTTCCCTGCAGAGATTTCACCTACTGAGACTAGCTAAATCTACCTCTTTTATCCAGATGTATAGCAAAATATCCTACCTCCTGTATATAATAACCCCACTTTCTTGTTCAGCTGTGTGCCAAAACTCTTCCTTTCTGTTCAACTCTATGTGATAAACATATCGAACTTTCAGGATGCTGAGATTTTCTGTCTCAGAACCTCTTTTCTTTATTCCCTTGCTACTCCCAATCACATCCATCTGCAGATTCATACAAGGTCAGGGGAAGGCATTATACCCTCACAAATAATCAGAAGCAGAGATGAAAGGATTGAGAAAGGTGTTTATTACAAATTATTATAAGGACAAATGTTATTATTGTAAGGTTAGTTAAAAATAAAAACAAAATACTTTCTTTGTATGTGAATTATATATTTTAACTAGCATGATTATGTATATTTTTGTATGACTGTATATGTGTGTGGGTTACCTGAATATAGGGAGGAGACTGTGAGAAAGGGGATCAAAATCTTAAGAGGAAGAGGGAAAAGAGAGGGTAGTGGACTGTGTGACATGAAAACAGAAGTGATGTCGAATTTGGGGGGAAAAGAGAACCAGCCAGAGAGACACAGTGAGAAAAGTGAAGGGAATGGAGAAGGAAAATGAACAAAGTCTAATGATGTATATACATATGAATATATCCTAATATATCATATTTATGCTTTCTTAAAAGTTGTATATAACAATAACAGTTCAAGAAAGAGAGGCCACAAATTGAAAGCAAGTTGGGGAACATTGGAGAGTTTGGAGAGAGAAAAGGGAAAGATGAAAATGATATAATTTTATTTTATTCTTAAATATAAAATAAACAAATGAGAAAATAAGCAAAAATTATAATCAAATATGATAAGAGGAGAACTTATGTGGATAATTTTTCCTCATTGTAATATCGTGCAATTTTTTATGCTAAAATTAGGTCATTTCTATTCATGAAATTGGATGCAGAATGCGTGCATTGTTATAAAAGACAATTGTATTTTCCTGTGTCATTTCAACTTCTCTAGAGATGGTACCTCTACAATAAACTGGATCCTCCTACATAAGTTAAAATAAGATGATCCTTCATAAACATGTCAACATACCAACCTGATGAAGTCAATTACTCAATTAAGTCTATATTTTTTAGATAATGCTAGACTGGATCAAGTTGAGAGTTAATGCTATTTAGGACTTCATATTGTCCTCTGCAACATTTTGGGATGTGATGATACAAATTTTGAATGCTGTTTTGTCATTTTCTAGCCTAATAAAAAAGTAACATTCCCCAAAATTTCATACAAATTAAAAACTCATACTTATGCTCCTTAAGAATGAGTTTATAAATTTCACATTACTCCTGTTCTTATGTTGGCCTTATTGGTGGGTGTCATACATTATTTATTTTTTAAATGTATTAACCACCACGGACAGCTGTACAAAATACAAACAGTTCTCTCCACTCTCAAATAGTCATGTTGTGTTTCTGTAGTCCTACTTAGTGAGAAATAAGTCTATTCTATGTTAGAGTATAAGAAATTATATCACATATTCAAGCTATGTACCATCACCTGTAATAATATGATTAGTACATACACTAATTTCTTCTGCTTGACTTCACTGAGCAGCCATGAATACAGAATCATGCCCAAAGAAGTAAGGCTCTCATTTGGTAGAGCATCACCCATAACAATTTCTACAGAGAGTATTATTTTAAATCTAGTTATCTGCATCAGAAGTACATTACTGTCTGTATTTATTTCAACCATGCTTAGAAATTTGTTTTCACTATATTTGCAAATCTGAGACTCTAACGGTATTTAATGTATGACCATGAAATAAGTCGAGAGAAAAGCAGGCAATACAATAATATCACATCTTTAGGAATACTTGAGTGTTACGTGTCAGCAGTTAAAAACATTCAATTGCTGTGGGATGTTCTGTATGCTATGAATATATTGCTCTGTTTGGTTGATAAATAAAAAGCTGACTGGCCAGTAGCCAGGCAGGAAGTATAGGCAGGATAAATAAACAAAGAGATTTCTGGGAAGAGGAAGGCTGAGTCAGGAGATGCCAGCCTGCCTTCCAGGAAGCAGCATGAAATAGCACACAGGTAAAGCCACGGAACACGTGACAAAATACAGATTAACAGAAATGGGCTGAGTTTAAGTGTAAGAGCTAGTCAGTGGTAGGCCTGAGCTAATGGCTGAGCAGTTTTAATTAATATAAGCCTTTGTGTGTTTACTTGGGTCTGAGCAGCTGCAGACCAGGTGGGACATGGGAAAACTTCCAGCTACATTCAATATTTTCTACTCTGCTACTTATCTATCAGTATCTCAATGTTTTTCTGTTTCCCAAGGGACTATAGATAATAATTGAACCTGTAAAGCAAATATTCCTAAATGAATAACCTTATACTGTTACAGGTTAAAAGGCAGACCTAAAAGACATCCCCTAATAAAAAATGTGAAATGTGATATTAATGGCTTAAAGTTGTGTACTTCTCTAGCAACCTCCACTGTTAATAACCTCTGTTATCACAGATAAAATTGAGGCAGTAGTCATTACTAAAATGGATTTTCTGGCAAAATTAGACATCACCTCCACAAATCAATAATCATTTGAAGCTAACAGGGTGATTAAATGACCTCCTTTTTATTTTAGCTCATGTTGACTTGCTTTTTAATCTTGATTTAGAGGCCAACAGCTAGAAACAAAGATAAACTGAGGACTTAGAACATTAGAACTGTAACTTGGGGCCTATTCATTATAGAGGTTAAGGGCTCCCTCCCTTCAATCAGGGATTTTCTAGTTAATCAATTCATTCTGAAAGAAAAACTGCACATTCTATGTACAGACTGTCTAAATAGCACCACCTAAGGCCATTTCTACTTTTTCAGGATATGCACCATTAGCTTTCCCATGGCAGGTGCTATATTTTTTTATTTAATAATTTACCATGCCCGTGGTGCTTGGGGTTATCTTTCAAATGACTGATAATATTGTCATTAATTCTTTTCACCCATGAAGTTTACCCCTCCTCTCTCTTTATTGTCCAAAAAAGAATTGCCTCAAGTCAGTAGCAAATGAAATCTTCTGTCCAACTTTTTCCCTATGATGTTTCTAAGGAGAGCTCTTAATAGTTTGAATTA
The DNA here is from genome assembly GCF_007827085.1 of Peromyscus californicus insignis. Taxonomy (NCBI): domain Eukaryota; kingdom Metazoa; phylum Chordata; class Mammalia; order Rodentia; family Cricetidae; genus Peromyscus; species Peromyscus californicus. Next base: position 119,247,303 of record NW_026294573.1, read on the forward strand.
CTGTAGTTACAATTCTTTCATAAAATTTTGATAATAAAAATGTTAATATGTAGTATGTTAGAAGAGATGGGATGGCCACATAAAAGAAACCAGGTCACCTATACTGAAGAAAATTGGAGTGCAATGATCTAGAGATAGAAAAAACAGTTCCCATTTATTTAGCACTTAATATGTGGAGAACACTTACTTTTTAAATTTATTTTATTTTTGTTTTCATGAAATGATGTCTGTGGGCTGTGCTGCTACTGGGGGCCATGTCTAGTTCTGTGACCCTGCTGTGGCTGGGGTCCTTATTCATGTCCCTGGCCTGTGTTACAACCAAAGGCTATATAGATGTCTGTGGTCTGTGCTACCACTTGAAGTCGCTGATATCCGTGCCCCATGCTGCCATGGGGTCAGGGGTGCATATTGATATGACTGACTTGTGCTGCCACCTAAGGTTATATTGATGTCCCTTGTCTGGGCTGTCTCCAAGGGTCTTGTCTGAGTCCGTGGTTTTACTGCCTCTGGGAGCTCTGTTCTTGGTCTGTGCTGTTGCTAGAAGCCATGTGGAAGCCCATAATTCATGCTCCCACTGAGTGTAAGGAGCAAGGAAGCTACTTTTGTGGTGATATCGATGACTATAGATGCACAGTTTTTAAAAAAAATGGGACATGGAAGGCTTCTGTGACATTCCCTACCCCCACCTCCACCCCCAAAAGTAACAGACTAAATAAGCAGAAAGCCATCAAAGAGAACTTTTTAAAAATGTGATAAGGATGCTGAGGTATAGCTGTCCACAACTGATTGCTTCTGGCTGGGGTGTGGGAGGGGAATATCTCAGTTCAATTTAAGGGGCAGGCTGCTGAGATTTTGACCATGCTACCATGAATATTCAGATAACACAAGTTGAACTGTTTTTCTGTTTTTATTTCATTTTATCTTTATTTTCATGGGCATGTCACAAGGGTAAGGGTGTGGACATGGAAGAACTGGAAAGTGAGTGTGATGTGAAATTCCCAAAGAATTAGTAAAAATATTATGGTGAAAAAATGTAATTACATCAATTCTCCCCTTCCCTTTCTTCTTTTTCATGCAACCCCTCATTGCTTTCTCTCAAACTAGTGTCCTCTATTTCTTTAGTTGTTGATATTGATATTGTAGGTGTGTCTGTGTGTGTGTGTGGGTGTGTGTGTATGTGTGTCTGTGTAATCCTAAGCATAAATACTAACTGTTTAGTCCATATAATTTTACTTGTATACCAGTCATTTTAGGGCTGGGTTAACCAGTTGGTGTTGGATCAGCAATGGGGTCTCTTCCTTGGGGAAGACTATTTCTCCTGCTCTTAGCATTCCTTAACTGTCTGTAGTTCTTTGTTTGGGGCTATGGCCCCATGATATTTCTTCCTTCCATGTTAGCACGTTTGATACTGTCAGCCATGTTCAGGTCTTGCTTATGCATTTGTGTTGATGAAACTTCATGAGTGCAGTTTCTCTGACATTTATAGGAGACCTAATCTCACAGGAAACTTCCTGGTTTTCTAGCTACATTTCCCACCTCCTCAAGGATCCCTGAGACTTAGGTTTGGGAGTTGTGTTGTGGATGTAGCATTTGGTGCTAAGTACCACAGGGCCACTTCTTTGATCTTTTATGGTTTTCTGTAATGGTCTGTCTTGCAAAGAGAAAAAAGAAAGTTTGATGAGAGGTGAGATGTACACATATATGTGAGTATAAGGACAAATACTTACAATGCAGTTAGGAGTTATGCAGGTTCAGTCATGTGGTGGTTGTGGGTTCTTCTCCAAGATCCATGACTTCACTATCCCTGGATAACTAACTAGATTTTCAGGACCAGGCATATTTTCCATCTTGGACTGCTCTTAAATAGAATTGAGAACTGTTGGTTACCACTGGGACATGCCACTGCTACATGTTTAGGAATATGGTGCCATGCTAGTCATTGTTGTGGTTCATAGGCATCATAGCTGATTAGGATTGCTGATTGATTCCCTCCCTTGAAAGATTGCTTGGTACATTCTTGTACCATCAAGGAAGATCCAGCTTAGATCCTCTCAGTCTTGTGTCTAAATTACATGCTGCCTTCAGCAAGAGGGGCTTATCTGTGACCTTCAATAGACTACCAAGAGCTACAGTAATACCCTATACTGTTTGGTGAGTCTCTTGGACAGCATTGATCAACATGCAAAGAGAGGTATCTCATGCCTAGTACTGGGGTTTTTCTTAGGTAGTCTATGGCCCTTAGGAAAATATTATTACCCAAGAAGAAAATTTTCTTTTGAATTATTTATATAATATATACACTTATATGTAATATATGTAATTTTAAAGAAATAGATTTAAAGTTTTAAAAATACTAATATCACATATGGAAATAGACAAGTAAAATGTGTTATTTTTTGCTTGCAGTAAATATATTTAAACATATATAATTAAACAAGTCAATAAACTGTATTAGTAAAAATTTTGTTTGATTCTTTATCTAGATAGGGATGGTGTAATCAAGCATATACATAATCCCACTTATATACACAAAGGAGAAAAATAAACAAAAATAGAGTTATCTACACAGATATAAATATATTTAGAGTCATAGGTGATTCCATAGACATTAAACAAAGTGAAAAGATTTATTTTTATGAATGAAACCAATGATAGGGACATTTTTGATATGTCACCATCCATTGCACTTATTTTCCACATTTACTTATTAGGATTAATTTCTATTGTCAACTTGACTAGATTTATAATAATCATAGAATATATCTTATATGTGTCAGTGTATGTATTTCCAGAAAGACTTAAAGAGAAGGGCAGAACCACCTTATCTTTGGATGGTGTCATCTGGTAGCTGAGGCATCAGACTTCATAAAAAAGAAAATGAGGAAAGTACTAGTCTTCATTGCTCTTTGCTTCTTGACAACAGATGCAATATGATGACCTGCCTCCCACTCCTTCTGCCATTACATTCCCACAAGGATAGATTGCATTCTTGGACTTTAGCTAAAATAAGCTATTTCTCCTTTAAGGTACTTTTCTCAAGATATTTTGTTGTACAAAGAAATAAGCAAATAATGCATAAGATTGTTATAAAGAGGGAGAATATTTTTGTTAAAAATCTTGACTATTTGTTTCTTTGAATTTTAGAGCTGCCATGTATGAGGAATATGGAAGAGTTTCAAACTTTGAGTTGGAAGACCCATAGAATGCTATAATTAAAATTTAGTGGACATTCTGAAGTAAGTTTGGAACACCAGAATGCCAAGGGAATGTGGGCAGTGAAGGCCTAACTCCTAAGGTTTCAGAAGAGAAAAGGGATTATCTAAGGAACTGGGCTAGAGGTCATGCATGTTATATTCTGGAATAAAATTTTCTTCTGCCAATTCCCTAAGAATTTGAGTGAGACTATTAAAAAAATAATAATGGACTGTGGTGGTTTGAATATGAATGGACTCCATAGACTCATGTATTTGAATTATTGGCCCATAGGGAGTGGAGCTCTTAGGATTATGGCCTAGTTGCAATAAGTATGGTCTGGTTAGAGGACGTCTGTCACTATGGGGGTAGGGTTTGAGGTCTCTGTAAGTTAACTGTGGATCAAAATGTGAAACTTTCAGCTCCTCTTCTTGCACCATGTTCACCTGCATACTACCATGTTTCCCACAATGATGATAATGGACAAAACATTTGAAATTGTAAGTCAGCCCAATTAAATGTTTTCCTTTACAGAAGTTATCATGGTCGTGGTGTCTCTACATAGTGAAAGTAACACTAAGACAGAAATTTATACCAGGAACTGGGTTATTGCTATGATAGGCTGAACTGTTTTTGCTTGGAGGAATGTGAACTTTGGAGTAGAAAATCATTTGAATGAACTCTTTAAGTGAGACTTAATGGGCCATCCTACCAGGAACATGGAAGACAGTGGTACTGAGTGTGATTTGTACTGTGGAGGCCTCAATCAAAATTTTTTCTGAAGAAAATAATGTTAATATGGGGTGTAGAGACCAGTCTTGTGATATTTTGGTGAAGACTATGGCTGCTTTTTGCCCTGTCCAAAAAGTCTACATGAGGCTAAAGTGAACAGTTTGGGATTAATCTCATTTACAGAGGAAATCTCAAAACAGCCTAGTATTGACTCTGTCATATACTTATCAATGTTCACTCTTATGAAGATCTATAGTGAAAAGGAGCAAGCTGAGAAAGGAAAAATATAAAGCATACAATTTGAGTAGAACGGGTTCACCCAGGAAGTGGAATGGAGCTAATTCCTGTGCCCAAAGACATAAATAGATTAAGAAACAGAATAAAGGGAGTAGTAACCTCAGGACAAAACCCTACCCAGCTAAGCTCTCATCTTTCAAAAAAGAAATAAAGAACAACTTTGGTCTAAGCATGGAGGAATATCCCTTTAATCCCAGCACTCAAAAGACAGAGGTAAGCAAATCTCTGAGTACAAGGCTAGCATAGTCTACAGAGAGTGTTCCAGGACAGCCAAGTTTAGGCAGAGAAGGAAAACAAGGAAAAAAGAAAGCTGGTGAAGAAGTAAATGAACAAAGAGTCCATGTTCCATCTCCAGCAAGTAGGAGAACTTGGCAGCTTCAGCCACATAGTGCTTTTTTAGAATCAAGGATACACAAAACGGGTTATGGAATTTCTCTTTGTGACTAAGAAAAGCTGCTGAAGCCAGATGTGTGTCAGACTCTCTCTGCATGGAGCCCCAGAGGGGCCATTGTGTCAAGCTGTGAAGTTGAAGCCTGGATTGCCTTGAAGGCCCCAAGATGTTGGACATGCTAGTTGTGGAATACCAGCTGAGGAAAGCTGCTAATATTGAGTGTAACCAACCTAAGAGAGAGAAGTATGTTGCAGTCAACAAAGCTGAAACAAGTTCGAGATCTGAAGAAAACTTTGATATCAGACATGGAGATACAGAACTTGGAGTTTGCCCAGCTGGTTTTTGACCTTGCTTTGGTCTAGCATTTCTTCGAAATGCTCCCTTTCCTCCATTTTGAAATGGTTGTGTATATCTTCTGCCACAGTATGTTGTAAGTATATGATCTGCATCTTGATTTTGATTTTTACAGGGATTAGAGTTAAGAGATTGCATGAGGGGCTGGAGAGATGACTCAGAAGTTAAGAGCACTGGCTGCCCTTCCAGAGGTCCTGAGTTCAATTCCCAGCAACCACATGGTCGCTCACAACCATCTGTAATGAGATCCGATGCCCTCTTCTGGCCTGCAGGTATACATGCAGGCAGAACATACTGTACACATAAATAAAAATAAATCTTAAAAGAGAGAGAAAGAGAGAGAGAGAGAGAGAGAGAGAGAGAGAGAGAGAGAGAGAGAGAGAGAGAATGCATGAATCTCAGAAGAGTCTTTGAACTTTGGACTTTTGAACAATTTTGAAATTGTTATAGACTATGGGGATTTTTCAAATTGGACTAAATGCATTTTGCACTATGTTATAGGTACAAGTCTATGGAGACCAGGGAGTGGAATGTGGTGATATGAATAGGAATGCCCCTATAGAATCGTGTGTTTGAAAGCTTTGCCCATAGGGAGTGGAACTATTAGGAGAAGGCCTTGTTGGAGAAGGTGTAGCCCTGCTGGTAAAAGTCTGGCTCTTTGGGGGCAGGCTTTGAAGTCTCAGCCATTTCTTTTCCTGCTGCCTGTAGATCAAGTTGTAGAAGTCTCAGTTCATTGTCTTGCACCATGTCTGCAAGTATGCCACCGTGTTTCCCTCTATGATAATGGATTAAACCTATGAAACTGTAAACCAGCCTCAATTAAATATTTTCCTTTCTAAGAGATAGGATGGTCATGGTGTCTCTTCACAGTAATAGAACCCCTAACTAAGACATGGACTGATTGGTTTACTGGAATAAATATGAAAATAAGACAGTATTTAGATTGTAGTATTGTTGCTACTCAGTCTTCTGATCCAGGTTTACAAGGAGATAACAGTAAGTTTAAAATAAAGATATGAAAATTGTGCAGTTTGGTGGGAAAACTAAGAGATTAACAATGTATTAATGTTAGTGAGGACAAAGTATCTGTGATTGTTAAAGAGATCGTCCCCCAAAGAAAAATGCAAAATATAATAGAAGTATTACTTGAAGCTAAGACCCCAGTCATGGAAGGCTGTATCTTATGAAAATGAGAATTCATTAGAAAAGAAAGAACTAAGCAGAGAATTCCTAGGAATGTGTTTAATCAGAGTCACCATATTAGGCAGATGGAAGAAAGTCAGGTGGTATTCAGAACTGGTAGCAGAACATGGCATCTTCATCAACATGATACTATTTTATAGGCATAAAAGATATAATATTTTCATAGTAATCCATAACACCATCAAAGTTGCAAAGACTTCCTGAGGCCAAGAACTGTAAGTAAAGGACAATGTCTCTATGAGGAGATTGTGAGAGACCATTGTGGGAAGCTGTAAATATGAATCCTACTTTGCAATGAAGAACCAAGGGTGTCAGAGATGCTAGGATCATGTGATACCTGCTGAAGAAATCTGTAAGCACAAAATACAGCATGCTTGAAAAAGACTCCATTGGTGCTACAGGCTTTGGAGCTAAAGAGGAGAGGCTGCCCAAACATTTTGATAGTGAGATGACTCCAACACAATCCCTATATACTAGACAAGAAGCTGCAGGTTTTGATGTTAAGCCTGCTGGTTTTGTTGTTGTTCTTGTTGTTGCTTTGCTCCACTCCAATCTTTCCTTACTATATACCACAAACTTCCTCTTTAGAATTGAATGGTTTCTCTGTACTGTTGTATGTTAGAAGTATGGGACTATTTTATTATTTTGCAGTGGTTCACAGTTAAAAGTATGTTTTTAGTCTGAGAAAAGACATTAGACTTCTGAAGTTTTGAACAATGGTGGGACTGTTAAACACTATAGAGGCTTCTAAAGATGAATTAAATAATATTTTAAGATGCCGAGCCAGAATACTATTATTTAAAGTGGTCTGAATTGTCAGCAACTAACATAGTTTTGACAAACATTTCTCTAAATTTTATTTTATTATCAGTCTAGTGATCTTTGTAGATTCTGTATCATGTCATTTAACAAAGTGTTTCAGAATCTTCTAATACATACTTTCCTCCCAAATCTAGAATCAACTATTTCTATTAGGAGGTTTGGTTGAGAGAATTCCCACAGAGCTACAGCTGGATTAATTCCAGAGTGTTAGCACCTAGCTTTAATCTGCCTTTTGTGATTGCTACCTTTTGTTTCCCTGTACCTTCTATGTGAAACTCTGCTGAGAATTTTCTGGAGGTATAAAGCCTATGTAAACTTGATTGAGAAAAAAACTGGAACATCACAGGTATTTCTTGACTGGGAATTTGCATTTGGCATTGTCTCTTTGGAGAGCTTCGATAAGAGACTTGGGGTGTGGAAATTAACTTGTTGAAAGGTGTAAATTGCAAAAGAATAAAAAAGCCCTTTGTTAAGCAACAGAGTTTGAGTTCAGAGCTATGAATGCACCCTGTAGCTGGAAAAGGCTAAATATCATCCTTGAGGCCTTCCTCAACTGAATGTACCAGGCTTTGCTGACTCCCCATGCAAGGCCTTACATTTTCAGAGGAGGAGATGGGGAGTAGGTTGGGTGGGGGAAGGCTGGGGTGGAGTAGTGGGAAGAGGGAAGAGAGGGGAATCTGTGGTTGGTATGTAAAATAAATAAAAAAATTTCTTAATAAAGAAAAGAATCATCCTTAAGGTGCTTCTGTGTCTTTATTCCACAGACCCTCTTGAAAACCTACACCTGATATATAGCAGGTTTGATACATATGAATTACATATTTTTCAAAATCATAATCTTGGCCCTTGAGTTTCTTATTATGTTTGGGTTTTGTTGTTCCTAAAATATTTATATGAACTCAACTTAGAAGATATGTCATTTTAAAAAAAGAGATAGAAAGAGTAGGGATGAGGTACTCTAGTAGAGCTCATGCCTAGAGAACTCAAGGTCCAATATACAACATCTTCTCACACAAAAGGCAGAAGGTAAAGGTTTATGATGAATTCTACTAATATTTACAACATATGCAGAGTTATAGGAATTTTACTTAGATTTTTTTTTTTTTTTTTGGTTTTTTGAGACAGGGTTTCTCTGGGTAGTTTTGTACCTTTCCTGGAACTCACTTTGGAGACCAGGTTGGCCTTGAACTCACAGAGATCTGCTGTGGATATTGCTCTGTATAAATAAAATGCTGATTGGCAAGTAGCCAGGCAGGAAGTATAGACAGGACAAGCAGAGAGGAGAATTCTGGGAACAGGAAGGCTGAGAGGAAGAGATGCCAGCCTGCTGTCCAGGGAACATCATGTAAAGGCAACATGTAAAGCTATGGAACATGTGGCAACATATAGATTAACAGAAATGGGCTGAATATAAGAGTAAGAGCTAGACAATGGTAGGCCCGAGCTAATGACTGAACAGTTTAAATAATATAAGTGTCTGCATGTTTATTTTATAAGTGGGCTACAGGACTGCCAGGGCTTGGTGGGACCCGGAGAGAAAAACTCTAGTTACAGAGATCCACCTGCCTCTGCCTCTCAAGTGCTGGGATTAAAGGCGCGCACCACCACCACCCGGCCAGATTTTTCATTAAGCATTTTATTATGTTAAAATATGTTTCTGAGTGACAGAAGGTTATCTAGTTACTTTGCTTATTCTTGAAGACATTTGCATTTGTGAGAGTGTCTTTGTGTACTGCTAAACATTCAAAAGAAAAACAGTATGTGGAACCAAAAATCAAAATATTTGCTGATTTCCATAGACTTAAACTGTAGTAAATTAGTTTAAAAAGTTGATGTTTCAGAAATTTAGTACTATTTTTCTACAATGCATTACGCTGGACAGCTACATCTTAATGAAATACCATTCTTCCAGAAGAGAGAGGTAGAAAGAGATTCAAGAGGCTAGACATTCAGACTATAGCATAGTCATTGCTAGCTACTTTGAACCAGATTGTTAGTAGATTGGTACAAAATGTCACAGCAGAAGAATTTTTTTTAATGTTATCTAAAACAGAAAAAGTTTGAGTTGATGTCTGTGAATGGTGATCATGCTTTTGTCCAATAAATCAATTAAATTTAAAAAAGCAAACTTAAGTACTCAGAAAGTAGTCAAATGGACATTCCAAAGTTGGTCACATTTTCACCCACTTTAGGCTCCAACACAGAAAACTATAAAGCCATCTGAAAGACTTTCCCTGTGAAGAGAACTTGCATTACTTCAACACTGCAAGGTTGCATGAGAGAATATTTTTCCTGAATCAGTCACCTAGAGATTAAGAGGTTACCAAAGCTGTTAAAAATGATGAATGCCCTTTGAGATATTTCTAGCTATTTTTGTTTCTTCCTTTAAGAACTCTGTTTGGATCCATAGCCCATTTTTTAAAATTGGGATGTTTCTTTTTTTCCCTCTTTGATTTTTGAGTTCTATGTGTATTCTGGACATTTCCTCTTTTATCCACTAGACAGTTGGCCAAGGTTCTTTGTGGGCTTCCTCCTCATACATTTGATTGTTTCCTTGGCTGTACAGAAGCATTGTAGTTTTATCAATTCTCACTTGTCAATCACTGTCCTTAATACTTAAGAATCCTATTCAGAAAGCCCTTTCTTATATTTTTGACTTGTAGGGTACTGCTTTTGTTTTCTCCTAGTGGTTTTAATATTTCAGCTTTTACATTAAAGTCTTTGATCCATTTGGAGTTGATTTTGTACAGGAATCATTTTTAACAACTAGGGAAATGCAAATTAGAGCTACTTTGATATTTCTTCTAACCCTGGTCAGAATGACTAAGATCAAGAAAACAAACGACAACAAATGCTGGGGAGGATGTAGGGAAAAGGAAATCTTCGTGTACTTTTGGTAGTCAAACTGGTTCAACAACTCTGGAAATTAGTGTAGAAGCCTCTTAAAAAGCTAAAACTATATCTATCACTCCTTGGTATGTACCCATAGGACTTAACATCCACTCCACAGACACTTGCTCAGGCATATTCATTCCATTTTATTCACATTAGCTACTAAATGGAAAAAACCTAAATGTTCTTTAGCTGACAAATAGATGACAAAGATGTGATAAATATATACAATGGGATACTATGAAGTTATAAAGGAAAAGGAGATCATAAAATATGGTGATACATGGGTGACATAATTTTTTAAGAATTATATTTTTTGGAAGGTAATGCCAAATGTATATGGGATATACAAGGAGTTTAATTGGTTTATATACATTAGTACTAATAAAATAGTAATTTATAAAACTAAAAAAAAAAGAGGCTACCGAAGCTGTGCACGAACATAGCTAAAGGGGCCCCAGATATCGCAATTCTGGCAGTCTGGCTTAGTGTTGTTGACTGTGCATTCCTTCCTTTGCAGGCAAACAGACTGTAAGAGTTTCAGGGTCTAAGAAGCTTCTACTGAAGTCTCAAAGGAAGACTTGAGATCGAGCTCTATGTGGCTGGATCAGGATCCTTTCACATGTCCCCAGAAAGCACAATGGGTAAAATTACTTTTTATCCTTGTGAATATGAAAGCTAAGTTGCAATAAGGCATTCAGCATACTGCATGTACTAGGTTTATAGATGTCTGCTTGGGAAAGCCTTCTCTCTAGCCCTGTTTGAACGTATTTTTAATTGTGATATGGACATGACTCTTTGGATGCCAGGAACATAATGTTATGATTAGAGTGTGGATACTTCCAACAGGCTTATATACCTGAGTACTTGGCCCTAAGCTTGTAACACTATACTGTAAGAGTGTAAAATCTTCATCAGGTGAGATCTAAAAGGAAAGTGTAAGTCACAAGTGGCCTGTCTATGAATCCTATATCTGACCTCCAGTGCCTATCCTTTGAATAAAATTCCTGAGTGCAATGAGGCAAAGAATCTCATACACCATGCACTCCTGGCGCGCATGAGGTGAGGAGCCTTGTACTCTACACTCTGAAACCCTGTAACAAAATAAATCCATTCTCTCTGTTGTAGTTTGAATGTAATTGTCCCCCATAATCATAGGGAGTGGCATTATTAGGAAGAGTAGCTTCGCTGGAGTAGGTGTGCCTCCTTTCAGGAAGTGTGTCACTGTGGGGTGGGCTTTGCAGGAGCTTCACTCAGTGTGATACTCAGACCACTTCCTGCTGCCTACAAATCAAGATGTAGGAATCTCAGCTCCTCTCCAGCACCATGTCTGCCTGCACACCACCATGTTGCACCATGATGATAATGGACTAAACCTCTGAAAATGTAAGCTATCCCAAATAAACCTTTTTTTTTTTTATAAGAGTTGCCGTGGTCTTGGTATCTCTTTAGAGTAATAGACACCCTAACTAAGACATGTTCTTTTCAGTTGTATATGCCAGATATTTTAGTCATGGCAATAAACAGGTTACTGAAAGTAAACCTATCAGTTAAGAACACTTGTTGGTCAGGCAAAGGACTTGGCTTGAGTTCCTAGCACCCATGTGGTGACTAACAACAATCTGTAACTAAAGTTCCAGGTGATCCCATGACTCCTTCTGACTTATAAGGGCATCAGTCACATAGGTGGTATGTATACACACATTCAGGCAAAATAACATGCACATAAAATAAAATAAGTAAATCTTTAAAAAATAAGTAACAATATGAAATTGTTTGGAAATATTTTCCACTTAAAATAAATCTCACTATATGAACAAAAATGATTGTCTTTTTAAGTCATATAAAGTGTTTCTCTTCTGTGTTATTCAGTGACAAAATTATTGCAGAATTGAGGAAATTTTATTTTTCTTTGAAATTTTAGAGATTTCCTAATATTTTTTGGTTCAATTTTGTCTGAATTGGTATAATTCTACATGATTCATATTTGATTAAGTTGATGAAAATGGTGCTGTTGCCTAAGCTCTGCTGTCCTTTCAATTTCATGACTCTCTTTCCATCCACTTATTGATAATCACAGTATTAGGTTTTATTTAATAGGAAATTATAGGTAGATTCTTGCAGCCTATGTAGCCTTTCCTTTGATTGAACTATGAAATTTATAGGAAGTATAAAATTTAGAAAGCAATAAGTTTTATGTTATCACAACATGTAATGAAATGTACCCACAGTGCACAAACTCCTATAGAAGAAAATCCTGTTTTTTTATGAAAATAAAACAAGCTTTTGGGGGCATTATAAAAGTAAGATTAAGATATTTCTTAATCATACAATTTGTGGACATTTTTTTAGATTGTAGTTCAAAAGCAAAAGAAATACAGAAACAAAACAAAAAAGTATTAACAATTGAGAACATTTATGAACATTTTTTTTTGTTTGATAGGAATTACACATTGCTACATTTTATACTAGTCATGAAAATACCTTCTTTTAATGGTAGAAAAGTGGTCTTATCTTTTTCAGATAAATATTAAAGCTTTGTATACAATGACATATATTTGTGATTATTAAACCCAAGTCTTACATATATAGGGATTCACAATACCATTCTAACTTAATTTACCCAAAATGATTCCATAAAGTGTGGAAATATAACACATTGATTTTTCTGACTCTGGAGTTATTTATAAACACAAAATGGGGTCACTATTCTCAAGAGTCTTATTATACTGGTATAGTTTTTCAAGATTGTAAACAGCTATTACAATTTTTATATAGACACAGTTTAGAAGGCTATTGGTGTAAAAGTGGAGAGAAAGTAAATTCACTTGAGGAACTGGATAGAATTTCAAAGAAAATAGATTCTTGATATATGTATAAGAATTTGGTGGATGATAAAGGAGATGAAGACAATTAACAAAACAAAATAAATAATCCTTGAAGAGTTTTGGAAATTCTTGGCATTTAAAAAATACAAAGGATATAAACTGAACATGGCATAACAAGTTACAGTGAGACTAAGCACATACCCTCATATTAAGGTTCGACCAGGCAACCCAGTAGTAGGCAAAGGGTCCCAAGAGCATGCAAGAGAGTCAGAGACACTCCCTGTCCTGCTGTTAGGAGTCCCACAAGAACACCAAGCTACACAACCATATCATACATGCAGAGACCCTAGCTCAGACCTATACAAGTTCCCTGATGTTGTTTTTGGCTGATAGTCCTGGAAGTCTGCTCTTTTCTGAAGGGAAATGGAATGGGAGTGGATCTCAAGGAGAGGGGAGGTGGGAGTGAGGGACTGGGAATAGTGGAGGGAGAATAAACAGGTCAGAATGTAATATATGAGAGAATTAAAAAAGAACAATTCAAATTCAAAAAAGAAAAGAAAAACACAAAGTATATATTGTTTCCTACTTTTTCTAAATTGTATTTTTGCAGAAAACAAAAAATGTTTCTTCATAATTTATCATAACTTTCATTATGTTTATGTGAATGCAGTATATTTTGCCCTGTATTTTGTTTTCAAAAAGTAGTATTAACTGCAGCCTTACTTTAAAAGTACATGAGACAAATCAAGGACATCAAGTATGCAAATTCTTACTACTGAAAAAATATTTTATGAACAACTAAGCAATTCAAAGCTAAGTTTCAGCTTTAGGATGGAACATATATAATTTGTTATTGGATCACCACTAATAACATATGATACGCTTCACTTCTATTATAAGGGTTCATAATCCTGCTGAAAGTATATGGTAACATCAACATAATGTTTCAGATATCAATGAATGAAAAAAAATAACACTCTCAAAAAACTACCAGTGGTTCCAGGGTAAGTTAGGGAGTTATAAGTTTCCTCTATATGACACTGTAAGAGATTTGTCAGTTCACCAGAGAAGAAAGTAGATTTTAAGAGGAGAGGAGAAAAAGAAAATAACTAGGCAGAAAACCTCGTGTTTATAGATAAGGGAGAGTTAATATTGGTGTTATGGATGGACTGCCAGAAATGATCCACAGATTTCATACACTGCTGATCAAAATACCAAAGTAGTTTGATTTCTGGCTGTGGGAAGAATAATCTCGGTGCTTCACAAAGAACTGTATGAACAAATGGATAGTAATTTGGCAAGGCTGTTTTTCCCCCCATAAAGAATGTACCGAATTCCAAATCAGGGTGTTGACCCTTTACTTTATAGACTGGACACTGGTTACAGTTCCCTGGATGGCGGGGGTGGGGGGTGGGGTGGGGGGGCGTGTCTCCATGGATTCCCTGAGCAATCAAATAGATAACTTCCCACAAGTATTGGATATATAGAACGATGCCCCATAGTTTCTTAAGACTTTGTTATCCTTCGAGGGCAAGGGGGGCATATTCTCCCCTTTTAATCCTTCTGATGACATTAGTATAGGGCTCAAAGTACAGTTACCCAGCACTCAGGTCATTTATACTAGTTTGGTCATTTTAACTAGTGTATAATGTTTAGATAAAGCTGGGGAAAATTAAAGAATATTCCATCTCAGGTGGAGAAAAGCAGACTTGGAGATGCCAGACAGAAAGAGCAGGCATTCCGAGCCAGCACAGACTGCATCTCCAGCTTCCTATCCAAGCAGGCCGATTTGTCTTTGCCTCCAGCTGTTGTAGCTGCTGATGACAGCAGCTTGTCTAGCATCTGGCAATCTATCCATTGGATCCAACTTTGGATCTGTACTTTCCCAAGTTTTTCCTGGGCTCTTGCAAACTCACATGAGCTTTCCAAGACTAGTCATTTCGCTTTCAGCTAGCTCCCATTAAAAGCTGGCTAGTATCGAAGACACAGGGTTAAGAAAACACTTAAGTACCAGTAAATATATTAGGAAAAACAATGTGTAAAAATTAAAAAAAAAAAAACTAAAATAAAACAAGCAAAAATACACCATGGAGGTCTGATATTACCACCTTAGTTTGATGCTGCGGGATGTCCTATATGCTGTGGATATATGTTGCTATGATTGATTGATAAATAAAAATGCTGATTGGCCAGTAACCAGGCAAGAAGGATAGTGTAGGCAGGACAAGGAGAGAGGAGAAGACTGAGTGGAAGAAGGCTGAGTCAAGAGATGCTGCCAGCCACCGCAATGAGTAGCAAGATGTAAGTTACCGGTAAGCCACGAGTGGCAAGGTATAGATTAATAGAAATGGGCTTAGTTTAAGTGTAAGAGCTAGATAGTGGTAGGCCTGAGCTAATGGCTGGGCTATTTAATTAATATGATCTTCTGAGTGATTATTTTACAAGTGGTTGTGGGGTCCGTGGGGCTGGGCAGGACTGGAGAAAACTTCAGCTACAGATTGATATAAAAATGCAATGACCTTCTTCCTTGTTATTTTATCCTATTTTGAAATCCCCTTTTGGTTTTCCATTTATATGACCCCATTAGACACCAATAAAGGGGAAAATTAAAAAGGGAAAAAATGGGAGAAAAGAACTGAAACATTTAACTGAATGCTAGTGTTACTACTAGAAATTCTATTGTTTTGTTGATGCCCTGAGAGCTCAGTGTTACCACAAAATTTTGTGGGTGCCACCATCTATTTCCATCTATTTTGATTCATGCCTTTTGCTTGCATGAACTAAAATGTTGGTTATCTTAATTAGGGTAACTGTTGCTGTGATGAAACACCATGACCAAAACAACTTAGGGAGAGAAAATGATATATTCATTCACAGTTCAATAGTTTATCATCAGAGGCAGTGTGGGCAGGAATTAAATCAGGGCAGGAACCTGGAGGTAGGAACTGAATCAGAAGCCATGGAAAATGCTGTTTACTGGCTTTCTCTCCTTGGCTTGCTCAGCTTACTTTCTTGTAATCAGACCACTTGCCCAAGGATGGACCACCCACAGTGGGCTGGGTCCTCACTCATCAATCATTAATTAAGTAGCTCACTTGTAGCCAGATCTTATGGAAGAATGTCCTCAGTTGAGGTTCCCTAATTTCAGATAACTCTAGCTTGTGTCATGTTATTGTAAAACTATCCAGCACAATTGACCACTTGCCAACTAGACATAGAAACACATCACTGTTAAGCCACAACCTTTCCTTTTTTGTTCATCCCTAAGATCATACATCACTATCAACATCACAATATAAAACATTTTGGAAACTCAAAAAGTCTCAGTCTTTACAAATACTTTAAAATTCATTCTCTTTAAAAATTTCAAAGTGTCTTTCCAAATAGAATCTCTTTAAAATTCAATCACTCAACCATTGGCTCTTGTAAAATCAAAAATAAGTGGGAAATATCAAGGCACAGTCACAATCAGATGACAGTGGCGAAGTCAAATGGTCATTGCCACCATGGTGTCAATACCAAGATGGAGGCTAAGACACATAGCTGTTAAAATCATAATGACATCATTAATTAAGAGAGCAGCCAAGTCACAAGACAGTTCCATTTTGATTAGGTCATCAGACAAGATCTTAATAAAGCATCATGGTTACTTTTGCTTGTGGTGACCTCAATTCCTGTCGTTCTCCACATCTCACAGATTAAATGAGGACTGTCTCCCACTCTTCTTTAAAATAAATAGATAAATAAAGTTAGATTATCATGGCTATAGAAGGAGACAGTAGATGTGGTCTAAGTCTAGAGGACCATATTAGGCAAGTAAAGAAATAAAGAATTCCCAGGTTTCAACCCAAGAAAAAAAGAGGATTCTGTACATCTTATCACAAACCATAACTATGCACACCAAACAATCCCATCTGGATCTCTGCTAAGGTTCTAAGCATCAGATCTTGTTGGGAAGGGCAAGCCATTACTGAAGGAATGTTAAGGTGTGTCCCATGTCCTTAAGTGGGCCTGTTGCTATGAGAGCACAGGAAGAAGCTGAGGAGGAAGGGAAACTCTTTGTCTTTTTGTGTTGTCTCCTACAAAATACATATTTAAAAAAAAAAAAAGATACTAAGACTGGCTTAGGAAAAGGGAAGAACAATATAGTGAAATATCCATGACACAGTCACAGCCAGAGGAAGAGGGTGTCTATCATGTTGAAATTAGCAGTTCTTTTAAAGTGGTTTTCACCTGTCTTTTCTCTGGTCATTCTACAGGAGCCCTCCACAATGGCAATGGTCGTCAGAGCTTAGCATGCTCCCAATAGCCTACGATCCTAGCTCCTCCCTTTGTCATAATCCTGAAAGTTTTCTCTTTCCTTTTGTGTGGCATGTTTTCCTGATTTGTTGTCTCCAGAAGGACAATGTACTTTCTGTCTGCAGGAATAAAACTACAGAAGACAATTTGAAGATAATTTATCAGAGAGCACATTTATTCCACTTTCTATTATTTGCCAAAAGAATTTTATATTTAAAATTATTTTTAACTCAAGCTTTTAAGCATTCTAAACTCTCTTCCTTTCTCATTTGAGTTATTTAAAAGTTCAAGGGCTATCAGGATGGCTCAGCATGCAAAGGTGCTACCTTCTACATCTTACAGTTCTGAATTCATATGGTAGAAGGAGAGAACCAACTCACAAAAGTTGTCCTTCAACTTCCACAATGTAGGCGTGCACACACACATACACACAAAAAAACCCCACAAAAATATACACCTACACAACACACTTACAAACACACATACATACACACACAAACACACACACACACAAAACACAAAAATATACACCTATACAACACACTTACAAACACATACACACAAACATACACACATAAAACACAAAAATATACACATACACAACACACGTACACACACACACACACATGCCACATATCCGTGAAACTGTAAGTAAATAATTGAAAAACAGTCTAATGCTCTTCCCTATTCACGTTCTAGAAAGGTTGATGTATTTGAAATGCCTTTACTAACAAATGAATCTATGGATTCAATAAATTGCTATAAATCCTTGAATGGTACTTTTCAAATAATTATAAAAAAAGTATAGAATTTCCTCAAATAATTAAAAATAGTGACCAGGAATGTAATTCATTGATACTGTTGTACTAGCTTAAGAAAGGCCTTGGGGTTTGATCCTAGCTTTGAAAAATGTGAATTATATATATAGTAACATCACATATAAAACATCATTTGTATGTATAATAAATTTAATATATCATACATAAAATAATTATAATTATATATAATATAATAAAATTAACGTATATTATATGTATGAAATAAAAACTTTATGAACCAGTTTAAAATAGAGCTACCATATAATCTCATAATCCCAAGGCTTCATACATTCAGGAGGAATGAAATGAATATGTAGAAGAGATGCATACTCTACTGCTGACTGAGGCCCTTGGCTGTAGTCAAAAATTGAAAACAATCTGTACCCATCTGTTGAAAAGCAGATAAAGACATGTGATATTCACATACAATGGAATGTAATTAAGAGTGAAATTGTGACAAATGAAGATCAAGAATGGAAACAAAGTGAACTTGTGTGATGTGACCTAAGCAAGCACAGAAAAATAAGTAGTGTGCATTTCACTCACAGGTGAAATCAGAAGTCTTGATTTTGAAACTGTTGGTTACCAGAGCTAGGTGAGAAATACAATGCGGGAGGGTAGGTGGACATTGTAAAATGTTGCTACAAAATAGTGTGTCATTCTACCTCAAGAATTTTATTGCTTTACTTTCTTTTCTATACTTATGCCTTTACTTATTGACATTTCTATTCACTATTACTTATATTTAATGCTCCTGCTAAAAATA
This sequence comes from Peromyscus californicus insignis, assembly GCF_007827085.1. NCBI lineage: Eukaryota > Metazoa > Chordata > Mammalia > Rodentia > Cricetidae > Peromyscus > Peromyscus californicus. The sequence continues at coordinate 119,265,897 of NW_026294573.1, forward strand.
GATATCTATCATTTAAAGAATAATAGTAAAGTAATCACTTCTACTTTCCAGAGGAATAAGAGAAAGTTTGAAGATATCTCAAAACTCACTGCTTAGCAATCAAAATATCGATGTCAGTTCTTCTTAGCAATTTCCTACATCATAAATTGTGATTTGCTACACTTTTTATGCAGCCTGATATTTGTATGAGTAAAAGTGTAATGGGTGTTTTTGTATGGTGTGGTTAACTCAATGCCATGCTTTTGATATTTAATGATGCTGTTTCACTTAGATAAAAAAAATCTCACTACTTTTTCTTGCTGAACACAAAAGATTTACATACATATATTTATTAATTAATCCATCTTATTATGAATTAATGTTCATAATTTGAGGCTTAGCTGCAATGATCTTAACTACAAAAGATTGGCTGTAAATATTTCTATTTTTTTAATATGCTGAAGTATTTTTATAACAAAAATATAATATATACTCTTCTAATGAACAAGTGACTAAATGATAAGATCATGCAAATATCAACTTCATAGCTGATTACACATATAACATGTAGAGGTAACAGTTCACATTTCATTGTATTAACCAACCATTTACAAAAGTTTGGTATGAATAGAATTATACAATTATACTGAGGGTAGTTGTTCTTGGACTCACAGGATTATGAAGGTTCCTTTAAAACTCATTAGTTGTTGTTGGGAGTAAAGATTGGTCTAGCTCTCATTTATAGTTCCCATACTTGGTATAGGGTTCAAGAGGCAAGGGTTCAAGTCGGCCCAGGACAGCCGACTCTGTGCACTCATGGGCCAGGCTTTCTGATTTTTCTTCCATTTTCATATCTGCAGATATCTTGAATACATTTGTAAACTATTGGGCACATAATTGCTTATTGTAGACAGGCCTGCAAAACATCTTCCCTGCTATATTGCAAAAAATAGAAATTCTCAATTTATGTAGTAAATAAGATCAAGTAAAAAATGATTCTGAATGAGAAAAATGCCTGAATGAAATTGTTGCACATTCATGTTGATTCTTCATTTATTACTGCTTTGCCCAGCCTTACAGAACCCATAGGGAAAGAGTAACAAAAGAGATTTATAAAAAAAATGACATATTCATCCCTTAACCTTCATGTACCTCATTTTCATCTATATATGGAAATAGTAATAGCATTAAATTTATAAGACTTTACATATTTTATTTTTCTGGTACTTATTTTTAACTATAAAGTATCTGATTAGAAACCCCCTCATCATCTTCTCTGACTATCTCTCATAAAGACTGACATCTTCCACAGGTAGGAATGCTAAAAATGCTTAGGAAGTCGCAGAACATTGAAAATCGTTTAGATCAGGAAATGCATGTGTTAATCTTGGAGTGTGTCTCTAGAACAGAACACATTTTATAGAGCAGATCATCAGCTTTAGAGCACTGGAAGACATCTCCCTCAGAGTGACACTAACGGTGCTACCATTGAAGATATGAAAGGTGAGACTCATCTAAGCCCGGGCGAGACAAAAAAGTTACTAGCTTTACAAGAAACATAATAAACGTTCTAAAATAGCTTATCAATGTATTCTTCATTTAGCTTGCTTTTTGCCTGTTTATACAACTGGTCCTCTCATCAAGCAGAAGCCATGAATGCCTACTATGTGCCTGGCAGGAGAGCAGCAGAGTCAGGGACCTCTGATCTCAGGGCTTAGGTTGATGTGATTTTCAGACCCTGATCTTTTAGACTCCCCAGAGAGAGCAAACCTGGATAATGCAGACTCCCCCACTGGGGAAGCTTAATGAGACCCAGGGCTTTAGAAAGACAGCCCCATTCTGACTTGACTCCTCTTGTTTCTCTGAGACAGCACCTCGGCATTTTCCTTATGCTGCCCTATGGGCTCTTTATCTCCAGTCAGTGCTGTTTTACATATTTGACATGAGAAAATTTAGAAAAGCTTTGATTTTCCCAGATGAATGATTATAGAGGGCACTGACCTCAATTAATACTACAAACAGAGCTGTTGCCTTACTAATTGAAATACACACCTAAAATTTTTCACATTGCAGATACTAATAAGGGAAGGCTAAAAGACTCAGTAGGGTTTGATTTACAGTCCTTCTTTCAGTTTTCACCTTCCCCTTTCTTCACACACACCCGTAATTGATGAAGTTGTTTTGTGTTTTATGTAGTGTTTTTGCCCTCATACATTTTGTCCATTGTCACGGTCTTTATCTTTGCTGGCTGTGTTACTGTCACACTCTGGCATTCTTGCTTGTTGGATGTTACCAACAGTTTCTGAATACACCATCCTCTGGCCCTGTATATTGAGACTCAAGACAAAACTCAGATCAAAGATCTAAAAATGACAAATGTGAATTGAAGTCTCTGTATTTATTCTGGGCCCCTGAAACATCTCTAGGCCAAATGCTAGGAATGTTCAGCTTGTGTTCAGGAGAGCAGATGCACACTATGAAAAGGGAATATGTCAGAATTTGGAAATAGGGAAACATGTTTTAAAGACAGCATGGAAAACTAATCATCAAATGTCCATTCTTGGCAAGAGTAGCTCTCAGGTTTTTTGGCACCCTAAAGCCTATGCCATTTGACAGAGCTTCACAAGTAAGGTAGTATAAACTAACTGAAACAGTTTTCTGTCCTTAACGTGCTTGGAAAGGAGTCATGCCAACACAAGATCTTAATGTTCAAGCACTATTTAATTTGTGATGATTTTGCTGCATATCATGGATGAAATTTATAATGAAGGTAATTTTAACTAAAATATGGATCAATAAGTATCAATGCCCAGCATATATACCTGATTAATAAATAATGTTTCCTGAGATTTCTTACTATATTTTATAGCATCTATTTATTTCATGTGTGTGTGTGTGTGTGTGTGTGTGTGTGTGTGTGTGTGTGTGTATGTGTGTGTGTGTATGTATACAAGCCATGGTGTGCATGTGAAGGTCAGAGGACAGGACAACTTTCTAGAGTTAGTTTTTTTCTATCATGTGTGTTTCAGGAATTGTACTTAAGTCAATAGGCTATGCAGCAATAATCTTAATCCACTGAATCATCTTGTCAGCTTTGATGTTCCTTAAAGGGCCCTAAAAGCTCATATTCTACTGAGTAGAGGCATTACATTAAACTTACAGGTGTTGGACTGGAAACTTAATTGTATGATACCAGGGTAAGTAAAAATAAGAAAGAAAAATTGGGAAGTAGTGCAAATGAGTGGTAAGGGGAAAGGAAAGAAAACCATATGTTGCCAAAAAGGTGAATACTTAAAAAAAAAGACAGTGGTGTATACAAACTGTTTAAATGTGTTAATAATTTCAGTACCTATTTCAACAAACAACATAATGGAATAATGTGTAACACAAAAGCAAATGTGAGCTAGCTTAAATTTAATGGAACATCATTCTACTAATCACAATAATAACTTAAAGGAAGGCTGAACTGGAGCACTTCATCAGGGCTATTTCCATCACCTATATTTGTTCCAGACCTGCATTTGACTTGCTGCATTCTTTTATTATTATTATTATTATTATTATTATTATTATTATTATTATTAAGAAATTTTCTATTCATTTTACATATCAAACACAGAGTTCCCTCTCCTCCCTCCTCCCACCCCCAGCCTTCTCCCCCAACCCACCTTCATTCCCAAGGCAAGGTCTCCCACGGGGAGTCAACAGAGCCTTGTACATTCAGTTGAGGCAGCTCCAAGCTTTTAATTTACATGCCAGAGTTTTTCACTCTTAAAAATGACCAGTTCTTCTATTAATGACTTATCTGTGGGTTAGCAAGTCTACACAGAAGCATAGATCATGTAATCTACAGTAGCATAAATCATGAAAAGGCATTTGTACAGAGGAATGATTTAGCACTATAAAATGTATTCACAAAATATACCTGTCTATATGAAGGAAAAGTAACTGAAAGCAGGTCATGCAGTGATGTGAAGAAAAAGCAGAATTGCAGATGTTATAACATTTCTTCAGATAACATTTCCTTGCTTAGAAATTGACTTGATCCAGCTGGGATCTCCCACTCCCCCAAGCTCTCTTTCCCTCGACCCTTTCCCTTCATTACTCCCACTTACGTCCAGGCTGTTCATGTAGATCTCATCCATTTCTCCGTCATTGGGCGATCCCCATGTCTTTCTTGGGGTCCTGTTTTTCAGGTAGCCTCCCTGGTATTGTGAGTATCCCAGCTGGATCAAGAACAGAGAGGGAGAACAAGGAATAGGAGACCATGGTAAATGAAGACCACATAAGAATAGGAAGAAGCAAAGCGCTAGAGAGGCCCACAGAATGCACAAAGATGCCCCCACAACAGACTGCTGGCAATGGTCGAGAGACAGCCTGAACTGACCTACTCTGGTGATAGGAAGGCCAAACACCCTAATTGTCGTGCTAGAAACCCCACCCAATGACTGAGGGAACTGGATGCAGAGATCCATGGCTAGGCCCCAGGTGGAGCTCTGGGAGTCCAATTAGTGAGAAAGAGGAGGGTTTATATGAGTGAGAATTGTTGAGACCAAAGTTGGATAAAGCATAGGGACAAATAGCCAAACAAATGGAAACACATGAACTATGAACCAATGACTGAGGGGCCCTCAACTGGATCAGGCCTTCTGAATAGGTGAGACAGTTGATTGGCTTGATCTGTTTGGGAGGCATCCAGGCAGTGGGACCGGGTCCTTTGCTCATTGCATGAGTTGGCTGTTTGAAACATGGGTCCTATGCAGGGTCCCTTGGCTTGGCCTGGGAGGAGAGGACTGGACCTGCCTGGACTGAGTCTACCAGGTTGATCTCAATCCTCGGGGGGAGTCTTTGCCCTGGAGGAGATGGGAATGAAGGGTGGGCTGGGGGGAAGGGGTGGGGGCGGGAGGGGGGACAACAAGGCAATCTGTGGTTGATATGTAGAATTAAATTATATTGTAAAATAAAATAAAAAAAAGAAAACGACTGACAAATACTGGTTAGGAAGTAGGGGAACAGAAAACCCTCACACACTGTTGGCAGGAGTACAAATTGATGCAGCCACTATGAAAATTAGTATAGCAGTTCATCAAAAAATTAGAAATGGATCCACCATATGATCCAGCTATCTTACTCCTGGGCATGTACCCAAAGGACTCTATTTCCTACTACAGAGGCACATGCTCAACACATGCTCATAGCCACTCTATTCATAATAGTTAGAGCATGGAAGGAGCCTAGATGGCCATTAGCCAAGGAATGGATCGTGAAACTGATGTCTATATACAATGAAATTATTCAAGTGTAAAGAGAAATGGATTTTTCAGGTAAATGAATGGAGCTGGAAATGTTACATTGAGTGAAATAACCCAGACCCAGAAAAACAAACATCATATGTTCTCAATAAAAATATGGATTTCAATGTCAAAAAAAAGAAATTGACTTGAACATTTAATTATCATGAAAAAAAGCACTTTAGATTAAAGAATATAATAACTAAGCTTATGAATAGAATAGCTGAGAATCTTAGGTATGAAGTCAAAATGATTATCTATTGTGCACTTTGGAAAAGTTTCAGCATTAACAATTCCTAGATTCTAAATAAGAAATAGAACAAGGAAGCAGACGGAAAATTTAGTTCCTACCTCAAGACAACATCAATTTGGAAACCAGGGCACACTGGTCAGGTGCACCAATTATATTACTTGTAATATTAAAACAATAGAACATTCATTTAAAAACCAAACTAATAAATACAATTAAAATACTATAATAAATATTGAACTGATTAACAAATGAGTGAAAAGCTACTAGAAATATATCAATGTCTTCCTTCATGGAAAAGAATTAATTTTATTTACCTACAGAAATTACTTTGCCAGAAGTGTTACACTGGTCAATTGTTTACCTAGACTAGCCATCATAACCCGTGTACTCTATGACTCCAAGTATGCAAATGTTCAGCTACTAGGTGGTATCTAGTTCATTCATTATCTTGATATGAAACCTGACAAGAGTGGGTTGAAGCTGCTCACCGTTTTATCTGGAATCATCTCTTAGACTATTCTCTTGCTTTTATTTTAAATCTCATTTTGTAGTAACAGAAGAAAACACAACGTAACTTTTTTGTTCAATACTTTAAACTACTCAACAAAAATATTACAAATGTTTCAGATTTTATCTTTGTGAATTTATTTTAAATGTCAAAGTAGCTACATAGTTAGGTTTGCTTAAGGTGTTTGGATAAGATTTTTTTCCGTGTTGCTCCTTAATAAAATATTCTTTCAAAGAATACTTTTTTGAGATGGTAAAATGGTTACATACTACAGCTGTGTAAATTTTTAAGTAATATTTAATTGGCAACATCCTACTTTGCTATAGTATAGGGAGCATGGACGAGTACCCAAACACTGAATGCAGCTTTATTGTCATGGTGAAGCAAGTGGACCTCTAGGAGAGGCACCTGCCTTGAAAATTCTGTTTCATGTAGTATTACAAGTCTTTTTAAAACTATTATTAGAGAATTTAATGTAGTAGGAACATAGTATTAATTTAATGTTAAAAAGGTAAATAGCAGTGGGACCTAGAAGAATATAAAGGACTCAAAATCTAGAACAAGGTAAAGAGATGTGGTAACATTGCAGCTATTTCATAGGGACTTGTGCTATTTGGAATAAAAATATCTAAAATCTATGGTTTTTTTTTTTATTTTTTGACCAAAACTCTGCAGAATGAATAAGAGCTGAACATTCTTCCCATTATTTTCGAGAAAGAGAAATAGAAATTTATAGACAAATATAAGTATGGCAAGGATTTACTATTTAAATTTTATTTTTCCTCAAGAGCAGAATATGTGGTATAATGTCATCATCTAGTCAGCTCCCTTCTCTCCCTGTCTACACACGTACACAAATATCAGCTATCACTAAAATTGCCTGCTATGCTGCTGACAGCTTATTCTCAGTTGGATTTCTTTGCATTCTGACATGTGCCAATCAGTCCCAGTTTTTCAACTGAATAAAAATGATAGATTCTTCCCTTAGTGGTAATTCAAATTATAGACAAGTTTTGATTCATTTTCCACATGAACTATGGTGAAAATTTATAATGATGGGACCCCTATAAATTACTTAAATAATAAATAAGAAACAAGACTAAGAATATCATTAGTGCCTTCTTAAGATATATATATATATATATATATATATATATATATATATATATATATATATATATATATATTATATATGCACATAGAAATAGAAAGGAAACATATATTTCATATATTTTAGAAATTACATTTGTTTTAAATATCCAACTCAGCCTTATCAGTTATTTGTTTATTGCTGTGTTAAAAGACCAAGAACAAGGTAACTTACAGAAGGGATGGTTTATTTTGAAATAATGGTTCCAAATGTAAAAGAATCCATCACATCAAGATGGGAATATAACAACACAGTATCAGCCACGTAGGCATGGCATGGAAGCAGTTGAGAGCTCACTCACATCTCACACTACAAGCAGGATAAAGAGAACAACCATAATAATGTCACATGTGATTTGAAACCACAAAGTTTTCCCACCCTGGTGACATACTTCATCTAGGAAGGCCACAGCTCCTAATCTTCTCCAAACAGTCTACAACTAGGACCAAGTATTCAAATGTCCAAGACTATGGAGGCAGCTCATTCAAATCACCACATGGCCTTATATATTGAAAGGATAACCCAACTATTTGGCTGTGCATGCTCCGTGTTCATCTGTTTTTGTTGGTTTAGTTTTGGTGAAACTAGGTATTACACTCAACCTTCAATACACCAGTTATTCCTACTAAACTATATTCCAAGCTACAGATATAACCTTTAACCCTATGTTAACGCATAAACTGTTTTTATTTGTGTTTTTTTTCTTTTTTTAAATATTTTCTTGAATCTTGAAACAAAGACAACAAATAATGCATTCACCAAAGTGATTTCTTGAAGAGTTATCATGGTGCTGGTATTACACAATTACAAAGTAAGTTGGAAAATCTTACAACTGCTACAGTCTGAGGAGATGATCAATTTAGGACAGAAAATACAGTTTCACACTAAAGTATGACTTCATATTGGGGAACTAATTATAAAGGACTTCTTTGTGCTGAGTTTTATTGTGTTTGCTGGCCTTCATTTCACCATTCTAGAGAAATTGAAAGCAAAAACAACAAAACAAAGAACCACCCCAAAAGCCCAAGAACAAAAATATCAAGAAATAAACAATGTTTGCTTGACCCAAAGAAATAAGAGTATATTTGTAATTAAGTTGGCAGGAAAAGAAAATAATTTGTATCTATATATATTTTTTTTTTTGGTTTTTTGAGACAGGGTTTCTCTGTGTAGCTTTGCGCCTCTCCTGGAACTCACTTGGTAGCCCAGGCTGGCCTCGAACTCACAGAGATCCGCCTGGCTCTGCCTCCCAAGTGCTGGGATTAAAGGCGTGCGCCACTACCGCCCAGCCTGTATTTTTAAGTATTATTAAGAAGCTTATATATCTGCACTAATTATCAAGGATGATATTTGTTTTCCCAAATATTAAACTAAAATAAATTTTGACAAAGTCTTGAATAATAAAAATTAACTGATTTCTGAATAAGGAGCCATCTATTTGCATATATTATAAATATATATCCATTCCAGGCAGGAAAGCAGATAGGCTATCTTCACCACTCCTCTATTCCTGCAAATCCAATACCCTGATCTCTTCCCCTTCCCTGAATCAAGCACACAGCCTGTTGCAGTCTTCCTTCCTTCCCTCTTCCTGCCCCTTCTCCAGTGGATTAGACAGATCTTCCCCTCCAAAGTCCCTTCTCCAGACTCCTTGCTTTATCTCAGCACCCAACTCTAGCAGGCATGATCTAGGAATCCACAGATCTCTCCAACTATGGAAGCAGGTAGGCTAACTGCAGATTTTCAGCTCTTCCCACAGGTTCTTCCAAGTTCAAGTCCCGAATCTCATCCCCAGCTTGGTATCTGGCCAACTGCAGCAGTCTTCCCTTACACTCTGTCCCTCAACTCCAAAGGACACATAGACCTCTTCCAATATTCTTTCCCCTAACTCATCCCATTATCCTAACTTCCAACAACAGAAGGCATTACCTGGGAAACAGGCCACTTCCACCAATGAAGCAACTAGCCTAGTTGTGGATCTTTATTTCTTCCTCTTTTTTGCCAAATCGAGCCTTGAACTTCTACCCCGCCTCCTAGCACTATAACAAACCATCTGCTGAAATCTATCCCTACTATTTGTCCCTATCTCCATCAGACCACACAGATCTTTTCCTCTAAACTTCCCTTTACCTCATCCTACTGTCTCAGCCTCCAATTCCAACAGGCCTTCTCTAGGAACCCACAAGGCAAACCTGCCAGAGGAGCAAGTAGGCCTGACAACAAGGTAGGCAAGCTTCAGATCTTCAGTCGCCATCCTATCCTCCATATCCAATCCCCCAGTCTCATCCTCAGCTACCTAAAAGGCTACTTTTTTTTCTCACTACTTTTAGTGGTCTTTTTTCACTCTTACCCCTTTCCCAGGTCACTAAAAGATCCTGGCACAAAACTCTGCATTCCATCTACTATGGAGCCCCTCAGCTCCTCCCCAACTCTAGCCTATACCTATTCCTAAGTGTCAGCTCCTAATATGTAGAAGTACATTTTATCTGGAACCACCAGTGGCCACACCTACCAGGATTCTAGAATCGTTTTCTACCAGGCATCACACAGCCACCACATTCTTCTAAGAACCAGACAAGGCAACAGAAACAAAGGAATAAAATACCCACCCAATAAAGACAAGACCAGATATCATACTCCACAATTATAATCTTCTCAACCTCAGACTTTTAGGCACCATCATGAAAACACAATGAATAACAGATTGTACAATAATTCTAAACTAGAGTAGAGCGCCCTTACCACAGCAGGCTCTAAATATTACAACACAGCTAAAGCAAAAGAAAAAGACCTTAAAATGGTCTTTACAAATATGATAGAGGTCCTTTAGGAGGAAATGAATAAATCCTTTAAAGAAGTCTGTGAAAACACAAACTTAGGGAAATCTGAAAATTTTCATTTTAGTAATTTAGTAACTTGAAAAGGACCTCAGAGATAAGTCTTGCTAACAGAATATGTGAGATGGAAAAGCTAATCTAAGGCAGTGAAAAGATGATAGATGAAGTAAACACCTGAGTCAAAGAAACTGTTAAATCTGAAGAGCAAGAAAAATGAAACACCTTATGCAATACATTCAGGGACTCTGAGACACTATTAAAAGAGAAAATCTAAGAATAATAGGAACAGAGGAAGGAGAATAAACACAGGTCAAAGGCACAGAAAATATTTTTAACAAAAACATCATAGGAGGAAATTTACCTAACCTAACAAAGTGAGATGCCTATCAAGATACAAGAAGCATAGAAAACATCAAGTACACTTTACAGGAAAAGGAAATCCCCTCAGCACATAATAATCAGAACACTAAATATACAGGAAAAATGAATATTCAAAGCTGCAAAAGGAAAAAAAGATCATGTAACATATAAAGGAAGATCTATTAGAATAACACCAGATTTCTCAAAGTAGACTCTAAAATTCAGAAAGGTCTAGACAAATGTTATATAGAATCTAAGAGAACACAAATGCCAGTCCAGAATATTATACCCAGCAAAACTTTCAGTGACAATAAATGGAGAAATTAATATAGTTGATGATAAAACCAAATATCTACTGATGAATCCATCCTACAGAAAGCACTAAAAGAATAACTACAACCAGAAGTAGTTAACCACACCCAGGAAAACATAAGGCAAAACAATTCCAGAGCAGAAATCAAAATGAGGGGCAAAATACACACACACACACACACACACACACACACACACACACACACACACACTACCACCACCACCACCATCACCACCAGCACCACCGTTCAGACAACAATAGCAACAAAATAACAGAAATCCACAAGCACTGCTCAACTGCTCATTGATATCATTCAAAATCAATTGTCTCAATTCCCAGTAAAAAAGACATGGAAAATACAATGGATGAGAAATGAGGATTCATTCTTGAGCTGCATTCAAGAAACAGATCTTAATATCAAGAACAGACATGATGTCATAGTAAAATGATCGAAAAAGATATTGTAAGCCCCAGGAAGTATGGTATTCTAGCCATTCTAATATCTGAAAAAATAGACTCCAAAACAAAACTTATCAGAAGAGACATGGAAGGATACTACATACTCATCAAAGAAAAGTAACATCAAAAAAGCATTGTTGCCGGGCGGTGGTGGCGCACGCCTTTAATCCCAGCACTCGGGAGGCAGAGCCAGGCGGATCTCTGTGAGTTCGAGGCCAGCCTGGTCTACAGCACAAGATCCAGGAAAGGCGCAAAGCTACACAGAGAAACCCTGTCTCGAAAAACCAAAAAAAAAAAAAAAAAAAAAAAAAAGCATTGTTATCCTTAATATCTATACACCAAACATAAGGGTAATCAATTTAATAAAACTGACATTACTACAGTTTAAATTATATATTGACTCTCACACATTGATAGTGTGAGGCATCAATACCTCACTCTTTGCAATAGACAAGCCATCTAGAGCAGAATTAAGCAGAGAAATGCTGGAGCTAACTGATACCATAAGACAATTGGACCTAATAGATATTAAGAGAACATTTCACCCAAGCACACAAAAAAAATATACCTTCTCGGGAGTGTATAGAACTTTCTCCAAAACTGACCACATTACTGAGACACAAAACAAGTCTCAAAAGATATAAGAAAATTAAATTAACAGCCTGCATCCTCACAGACCACCACAGAGTAAATTTGCGTATCATCTACAGGAGAAACAACAGAAAGTTTATAAACTTATGGAAACTGAACAAATCACTACTGAATGAAAAATATGTCAATAAAGAAATTAAAAAAAGAAATGAAAAACTTTCTACAATAGAATGAAAAAGAATATGCAACATATAAAAAATGATGGGACATAATGAAGCCAGTTATAACTGGTAAATTCATAGTACTAAATGCTAATATCAGGAAAAGGCGCAAAGCTACACAGAGAAACCCTGTCTCGAAAAAACCAAAAAAAAAATATGAAGATATTTAATACTAGTAATTTAACAGTGCACTTCAAACTTCTAGAACCATGGTTTTGAACATTCCTAATGCTGTGATACTTTAATACATTTGCTCATATTGTAGTGAGCCTGAACAATAAAATTACTTTCATTGCTACTTTGTAACTGTAATTTTGCTACTGTTATGAATCATAATGTAAACACCTGTGTTTTCTGATGATCTTAAGATACCTCTGTGGAAGGGTCATTGTATTCTCTAAGGGGTTGCAACCCACAGGTTAAGAAACACTGCTCTAGAACAAAAAGAAGACATCACATCCAAAAGGAGACGATAGCAAACTCAGGACTGAAATAAACATAAATATAATAATAATAATTGTAATAATAGTACATAATAATAAATCAATACAAAGAGTCAATGAAGCAATGAGATGGTTCTTTGAGAAAAATCACTAAAATTGACAAACCCTTTTCCAAATTAACTAAACAATAGAAAAAGAATAATCCATGTAACACAATTAGAAATAGCAAGAGGGTGCATAATAATAGACACTCAGGAAATCCAACAAACCATGAGGACATACATTAAAACCTTGTACTCTATCTAATTTGAAAATCTAAGAGAAATAAATAATTTTGATACATACTATTTACCAAATAAAGCTTCTAGGACTGAGATTTAGTTATATCCAGTTTGAGATATTGGCCAAAGGGGGTTTCATGGGAACATCCAAACAAACACAGTCTGTTGCAAAGACTGTAGGTTGCCCCCACAAACTGCTAGCAAAGCCCCATTGCTGCAGACAACACCCATATAACACATTGAACATAGAGAAGTCAAGCTGGTGCCTACATACAGCCTTCACCCCTGTGTGTTAGCTTCTTTGATACTGGAAGGTACTCTGCATACTATTGAAGGACAAACTTAAACACCAACCCAGCCACTAACCCTTTGATTTACAATGGTGTCCTGCCTCAAGATATGCTAGGTTAGGGTTGGCACTAATTTTTTGGGAGGAACCATGCAGTATCTGACTTGCTTTCAGACCCATTCATTGAGATGTGCCCAATACCTAACACTGCTTGTGTGACCAAGAACCTGAGACTAAATAGCCCAGAGACCTAGGGGAAAAACAAATACTACTGTTCTAAACAAACAAGCAAACAAACAAAAATAACTAAAAAACAAACCCATAAAACAAAACAAACAAAGCCCTTAGCAGTAAAATGACTCCTAATCACACTTTACTATACTCATAAATCATTGCCTTGCTCAGTCATCATCAGAAAAGTTTCTTCCAGCAGCAGATGGGAATAAATATGGAGAACCACAAGACATTATGTAGAGAGTGAGAATTCTTGGAACACTCAGATCTAAACAGAACATCTCCATCAAATCCCACCCCCAAGGTTTAGGGAACCTTACAAAAATGGAGGTCCAAAATGTATAATAGCTAGAAGAGATGGAGGACAGAAGGAAAATAGGAGTCTTTAAATCCATATGATTGATGAACATATGATGGCACAAGGCAGCATGCACAGAGCCTACATAAGTCTGGGGAACTAGAGCTGAAAGGAGTAGACAAATGCCCCTATCCCTAGTCCAACAGCTATCTCTAACTGATAACCACTTGCACATGGAAATTTAGTTTCTCCAAGTATGTCCAGCTGGGGAAATGAACAACTCTTAGGGTAGGCCCCTGTCAAGCAGTAGATGGCCAACAGAAAATGAACTCAACTGTCTTTGGAGGTTACATGTCTCATAATGTGTCAGGGCTTTCTTATTTAACCGTTCTTTTTCTTTTCTTTATATATTTTTTATTCTTCGGGTCCTTTGTGTAAATATTATGGCTTCCAGTTTAGTGTTTTTATGGGATTCCCGAGTGTGGGAAAGATGGAGTTTCTATTTCTTGCTTGTGCCTTCTTTTGGATTCTTTTACTTCTGGTTGTGTGTGTGTGTGTGTGTGTGTGTGTGTGTGTGTGTGTGTGTGTGTGTGTGTGTGTTTGTTCCAATTACAATGTGTGTGTGTTAGTTTTTGTTTTGCCATATTTTATTTTAATGTTATCCCTTATAATTGCCCCCCACTATTTTCCAATGTAGAACAGAAAGGGAGAGGATCTGGATGGTAGTGGAACTAGGGAGGAACTGGGAGGAGTAGAGAAAGACTTTCTCTCTCTTTCCCTCTCTCCCTCTCTCTCTCTTACTTCCCTTTCACTCTCTCTTTCTCACATAGCAAGTTCGAAACTCATTTGGTTTCTTTTTTTTTATTTTAATTTATTTTGCAATACAATTCAGTTCTACATATCAGCCACTGATTCCCTTGTTCTCCCCCCTCCCGTGCCCCTCACCTCCCCCCCAACCCCACCCCCCCCATTCCCATCTCCTCCAGGGCAAAGCCTTCCCCACAGACTGAGGTCAACCTGGTAGACTCAGTCCAGGTAGGTCTAGTCCCCTCCTCCCAGGCCGAGCCAAACAATCCTGCATAGGCCCCAGGTTTCAAACAGCCAACTCATGAAATGAGCACAAGATCTGGTCCCACTGCCTGGATGCCTCCCAAACAGATCAAGCCAATCAACTGTCTCACCCATTCGGAGGGCCTGATCCAGTGGGGACCCCTCAGCCATTGGTTCATAGTTCATGTGTTTCCATTCATTTGGCTATTTGTCCCTGTGCTTTATCCAACCTTGGTCTCAACAATTCTCACTCATATAAACCCTCCTCATTCTCACTAATTGGACTCCCAGAGATCCACCCAGGGCCTAGTCATGGATCTCTGCATCCAGATCCCTCAGTAGTTGGATGAGGTTTCTAGCACAACAATTAGGGTGTTTGGCCATCCCATCACCAGAGTAGGTCAGTTCGGGCTATCTCTCGACCATTGCCGGCAGTCTGTTGTGTGGGTATCTTTGTGGATTTCTGTGGGCCTCTCTAGCACTTTGCTTCTTCCTATTCTCATGTGGTCTTCATTTACCATGGTCTCCTATTCCTTGTTCTCCCTCAAGATCCAGCTATACCACTCTTGGGCATATACCCAAGGAATGCTCAAACACACCATAAGAGCACTTGTTCAGCTATGTTCATATCAGCATTGTTTGTAATAGCCAGAACATGGAAACAACCTAGATGCCCTTCAACTGAAGAATGGATAAACAAAATGTGGTACATATACACAATGGAATACTACTCAGCAGAGAAAAAAATTGACATCATGAGGTTTGCAGACAAATGGATGGATCTAGAAAAAATCATCCTGAGTGAGGTAACCCAGACTCAGAAAAACAAACATGGTATGTACTCACTCATAGCAGGATACTAGACATGAAACAAGGATGACTTGCCTGCTACTCACATCACCAGGGAGGCTACCTGGAAAACAGGACCCCAAGAAAGACACAGGGATCGCCCAATGACAGAGAAATGGAATGAGATCTACATGAACAGCCTGGACATGAGTGGGGGTAATGAAAGGCGAGGGTCGAGGGAAAGAGAGCTTGGGGGAGCGGGAGATCCCAGCTGGATCATTTGGTTTCTTGCTTCTAGTTTGGGAAAATAGAAAATACCATCAAGAGCTGGAGCTGCTCTCCATTTGTCAGCTCCCAGGCTTCATCATATTTTACTCTTTCCCAACCTTCTAACTCTGATCTTGATATTCTAATGTTCAACCACACCCTAGTGCACCAGGTCTGTGTCTGATGGTTGTAAAGGAACAGGAAGTTTCACACTGCAATTTGTTTAGAAAAGAAAATTAAATGGAGAGAAACTCAAAGTGATTCCACTAAAATTATGAACAATACAAAGCTATCTGCTCTTTCCATATCTATTCAGTAAAGATCTTAAAGTTCTAGCTAGAGCAATAAGACAACTGAAGGAGATCAAGGGGATACAAATTGAAAAGGAATAAGTCAAAGTATCACTATTTGCAGATGATATGATAGTATATATAAACAACCCAAAAAGTTCTACTAGGGAACTCCTACAGGTGATACACAACTTTAGTGAAGTGACTAGGTACAAGATTAACTAAAAAGAAGTCAGTAGCCCTCCTATATACAAATGACAAACTGATTGAGAAATAGATCAGGGAAATGACACCTTTCATAATAGAAACAAATAATATAAAATATCTTGGGATAACTTTAACCAAGCAAGTAAAAAACCTGTTTGACAATAATTTGATATTGATTGTTGGCTGTTGGCTTGCTGTACATTGATTTTATTGTATTAAAGTATGTCCTTGTATCCCTAATCACTTCAAGACTTTTATCTTGAAGAGGTGCTGGATCTTGTCAAAGGCTTTTTCAGCATCTGATGATATGATCATATGCTTTTTTTTTTCTTTCAGATTGTTTATATGGTGAATTACATTGACAAATTTCTGTATGTTGAACCTTCCCTGAATCCCTGGGATGAAGCTTACTTGATTATGGTGGATAATCTTTTTTATGTGTTCTTGGATTCTGTTTGTGAGTATTTTATTGACTATTTTTGCATCAATGTTCATGAGGAAAATTTGTCTGGAATTCTTTATTTGTGTTGAATCTTTGGTTTGGGTATCAGAGCGACTGTGATTTCATAAAACTAATTTGGCAATATTCTTTCTGTTTCTGTTTTGTGGAATAATTTGAGGAATATTGGTATTACCTCTTTTTTGAGAATCTGATAGAATTCTGTGCTAAGTCATCTTACTGCTGTGGGATTTTTTTTTATGCTATGAATATGTGTTGCTCTGATTGGTTGATAAATAAAATGCTGATTGGCCAGTAGCCAGGCAGGAAGTATAGGTTGGACAATGAGAATTCTGGGAAGAGGAAGATGAGTGAGGAGACAACAGTCTGCCATCCAGGAAGCAGCATGTAATGGCAAACAGGTAAAGCCACGGAACACATGGCAACATATAAATTAACAGAAATGAGCTGAATTTAAGTGTAAGCGCTAGTCAGTAGGAAGCCTGAGCTAATGGCCAAGAAGTTTTAATTAACATAAGCCTCTGTGTGTTTATTTGGGTCTGAGTATCTGCTGGACTGTAGGGTGAGAGAGATTTGTGCTGACCAAGAGCTGGGTGGGATCTGGAAAACTTCTATCTACAAATGGTACCAAAACATGGGGTAAGAGTTTCTACCTAAAACCTGAGAAAGCTTAAAAAAAAAAAAAGATTCTAAATGGACCCCAAAACAGGTCCCTGCTTCATGTCTCATGCAGGTGGCAAGACACTGTAACATGCGGGCTTGAGCTACATTATGGTAGGTCTGTGGCATGTGGGCTTGACCTACAGCATAGTGGGAATGAACCATTTCCAAGCTGCACATTACACTTCCTGGTGGATTTAGAATTTGCTAGTACAGACAAAAAAATGTTTTTGGGGCTATACACTGCTGGATGGAAGCATAGACCCACTGTCTCCCAGAGTTCAGCAGCGAACATGGTTCCCTCAAAGCTGGTGGTAAATGTAGTTCTGCCATGTTGGAAAGCTGAGGTGGGAAAAGCCAGCAGCCAAAGCTGCCATTTCAGTACTAGCCACTACAGTTTAAAGCAATACACTCACAATAAGACAGATTCAGATGGAATAAAACTTTAAATGGTTTACAGTGTGTGTTAATATGTACATAGGCTTGGAAGAGAGAAGAAAATGAATATAGACAGTTGTATAAAGTAATAGTTTTAAAAAATAAAGTTTTTTAAAGGGACAGTGAGAGTAATATAAAAAATAAGCCATATAAAGATGGATATTACACAGAGAGTCTGGATTATATGATGTTTGGGATTTTTAACTGCAGAGAGACATATGGCTGAACAGGCTGGTGAGTTAAACCCATATGTATATTTTAAAGGTATCTTGACTTCAAAATTTGGATCTAAGAATATGTTGCTTTGGAAAGGAGGTTCTGCTTTTGTTTCCACAGGAAGCAAGAGGCTATGGATTTGTTCCAGGTTAAGATACATCAGGTTTGACCAGCCAAGATCCCCTGAAAGGTCTCCAATGACATCATGGCCCAGATTATCCAACATCCAGAATGGCTTCAAGGCAACTGGCTCAGACAATGCAGCCTCACAGACTCTTCTAGTCAGGACCTGACCATAATTCCTAATTTTCTCAGGATTCCTATAAGAATACAGTGCCCTTTATCAGCAGGAAGTAGCCTAGAAAACTACACCCACATTCCCCAAAAATGGATTATGGATGTTTGTCTATAGTTAGGTTGTTTGTTACAAATTGTTATTTGTCATTGTCAATCTCTCTCTAAAAAAAGAAAGGGGAATATGATATAGATACATTGGATATAAATATGATAGGATAAAAGGGTAGATTATTGAATCTACTTTTAAAAAGCAACAACTTTTTTGAAATGTTTTACATTGCTATGGATTTTAGCTTATTGATACAAATTTAAAGTTAATTTTGTTATACTGTATGTATGTATTTCTTTGTGCAGTTCATTTAAATTGTAAGGGATAATTAAGAAACAGATTAGCAATTAGTCTTCTATTATAGTCAAACTTATAGTCAAGTTTTCTAGGTGTACATAGATATATTTCAATTAGAAATATATATTTCAATTTGAAAATCTTCAAATAATTCAAAGACCTATAGAATATGACACTTAAAATGCTTTAGAAACTTAGACTTTCTGGACAGTGTGACACTTCTGCTCCTGGCAACACTGATTTACTTCAAAGAGGAGGATGGACATCAGAGACATTCCTTATTGAGTTTATCTTCTTCTTGGCAAAAATAGCCATTTGGGCAAGAAACTTCTTGCCTAGACTTTTTGACAAAATGTATCAACTGGACATGCAGGTCCCAAAGGAAAGTGACCACTGAACCTTGTAAGGTGAGGTAGTCCTTCAGATTCCTGCTTTGCAGACAAAACTGCCAGACATTCTGCAGGACACAGGAAGAAGTGACTGAGAGACTCTAGGTCTATAGGCTGAAGATGGATGCCCCAACATTGCAGAGAAACTTTGGATGATGGTCCAGGCAGGGAGCTGTCTCTGTCATTCTAGATTTTTGGAAGTTGCTTACAATGCACTTCCTGTTTACTTAGGTAATATTATATCCTTCTGAGGTCTATGATGTAGTTGAAGACTAGAAAGTTATAATTATGGTTTTCCTTGGTTATGGTAAGAGATAAATTAGATATAAAACTGTAGACTCACAAATATAGGATAGATAAAATATTTTCTTTAATTTTACCAAAGACAAATAAACTAGATATTATAACTGTAATCCTTGCTTGAGAACTATCCTATTATATGTAATTTTACTATGTTTAAGTTAAAACCTTCCATTTTGATTAGACAGAAAAGGTGAAATGCTGTGGGATGCTTTGTATGCTGTGAATATATGTTGCTCTGACTGGTTGATAAATAAAATGCTGATTGGCCAGTAGCCAGGCAGGAAATATAGGCAGGATAAGCAGACAAGGAGAATTTTGGGAAGAGGAAGGATGAGTGAGGAGATGCCAGCCCACCATCCAGGAAGTAACATGTAATGACAATTAGGTAAAGCCACAGAACACATGGCGATACATAGATTAACAGAAATGGGCTGAGTTTAAGTGTAAGAGCTAGTCAGTAGGAAGCCTGAGTTAATGGCCAATCAGTTTTAATATAAGCCTTAATAAAAAGAATTCATTTAAAAAATAAGCCTTTTTGTGTTTATTTGAGTCCAAGCAACTGCTGGACTGTCGGGTAAGAGAATTGTCCTTACCATGAGCTGGGCTGGATCAGGAAAACTTCTAGTACATCTTACCCTGGGCTTTTTTGGTTGGGAGATTTTTAAGGACTGCTAATATTTCTCTAAGGGTTGCAGACCTATTCAAATTGCTTATCATGTCTTGATTTAACTTTGGTAAGTAGTACCAATTGAGAAAATTATCTTTTTCTTTTATATTTTCCAAATATAATGTCGTACAGGTTTTTAAAGCATGTCCTTATCATTATCTGGGTATTCTAAGTTTTCCTTTTCATTTCTCATTCTTTAAATTTGGATATTCTTTTTCTGTCTTTTAGTTAGTTTGGATAAGGGTTTGTCTACCTTGTTTATTTTCTCAAGGAGCCAACTCTTTCCTTCATGCATTCTTTGTATTATTCTCTTTGTTGATAAAGTTTCTATTAGGCAAAGGACACCATCAATAGGACAAAATGGCAGCTTACAGAATGGGAAAAGGTTTTCACCAAGTCTACATCTGACTGAGAGCAAATATCTAAAACATGTAAAGAACTCAAGAAACTAAATGCCAACAAACCAAGTAGTCCAATTAAAAATGAGATACGGATCAAAGCAGAGAATTCTCAAGAGATGAATCTCAAATGGCTGAGAAACACTTAAATGTTCAACAACTTTAGCCATAAGGAAAATGTAGATCAAAACAACTCTGAGATTTCATCTTAGACTTCTCAGGATGAAGAGGATCAAAAATACAAATGACAGTTCATGCTGGCAAAGATGGAGAGCAAGGGGAACACTCTTCCATTGCTGATGGGAGTGAAACTTTCAGAGCCACTTTGGAAATCAATATGCCGTTTTCTCAGAAAATTGAGAATTGATCTCCAAGAACCATCTATACCACTCCTTGGCATATACCCAATAGATGTTCCATCCCACCACAAGGACACTTTCTCAAGTATGTTCATAACAGCCTTATTTATCATAGCCAGAAACTTGAGCATGTCCCTCAACTGAAAATTGGATAGAAAAAATGTTGTATATTTATATAGTGAAGTATTACTCAGCTGTTAAAAAAGTGACTGCATGATATTTGCAGGCAAATGATTGAAACTATGAAAAAAAAAAAAAAAACATCTTGAGTGTGGTAATCTAGACCCAGAAAAATAAACATGGTATGTCCTTATTTGTAGGTGATTATTAGCTCTGAACTAAAGAAAAATCAAGCTACAATTCACAGATCCAGAGAGGCTAAGTTACAAGAAGAGTTCTAGTGGGGAAAACCATGGATCTCCCTGCAAAGGAGAAATTGAATGAAAGTAGAAATAGATGATAGGGATCAGAGCAGGAGGGATCATGTAGGAGGCAGGTCAAAGGAGAGAGACTAGGAGACACAAATGTAACTGGGGGCATGTTGAGAGCAAGGTAGCCGCATAGTGCAATGGAAACTCCCAGGAATCCACCAGGGTAACTCTCCTGAAGATTTCTCTTAATGAGTCACATGGAGCCTGAACCAGACTGCAGTTTCTTTAACCAGTCAGGGCTTCCAGTGGAGGGACAGGGACATCAACCTATCCACAAAACATTTAACTTACAATTTATCCTGACTAAAAGATGTGCTGGTGTGAAGGTGGCACAGAAATTGTGGGATTTGCCAACCAATTACTGATCTGGCTTGAGATGCATGCTTCAAGCAGGAACCCACCCTTGGCACTGCCTGAAGGGGCAGGAACCAGAGACTGGATAGCCCAGAGGCCTAGGATAGAACCAAACATGAAAGGCAAAAAACCAAACAAACAAACCAAACAAAAAAGCAAAACAAAAAGACAAAAACCAGTGAAATGATTACGAGTGACACTCTGCTATACTCATAGGCCTTAGCCTATCAAAACAGTCATCACCAGAGATTTCATGTAGCAACTAATAGGAGTAGATTAAAAGCCCCACAGCCAAACATGAGGAGGAGCATGGGGAATGCTGCAGAAGAGGGTCAGGAAGGATTGCAAGAACCAGAGGCATAAAGGAAATCACAAGAACACAGCCCACAGAATCAACTAACTAGGGCTCATGTGGGTTCGCATAGACATATGTGACAATCAGGGAGCCGGTATGGGCCTGACCCAGGTCTTCTGCATATATGATTATGTAGGTTGGTGTTTTTATGGGACTCCTAAAGGTGGAAGCAGGGACTGTCTCTGACTCTTTTGCCAGCTTTGGGGCCCTTTTCCTCCTACTGGGTTACCTCGTCCAGCCTTAATATGAGGGAATATAACTTGATATGCAATGTTTGGTTGATATCCCTGGAGGGCTACCCTTTTCTGAAAGGAAAGGAGGAATAATGAAACAGGGAGAGAAGAGATGTGAGAGGAAGCTAACAGGAGAGGAAGGAGGAGGAAACACTGGTTAGTATATAATGTATGAGAAATGAATAAAAAAAAAAAGAAAAAATCTTTAATTTACAGGAAAGTCCTGTAAGTTAAAGGGCTGAATTAATGCATCTAAATTTCTGTATGCTTCTAATGACAAATAGATAAATGTGTTATTATGAGGTGGACCTTCAGGGCATAGAAAATATAATCCAAATTGAGAACTACAGTATGACTTTCTATATTTCTTTCTGTCTCTTCTTCTCCACTTCGTTTCTTTTCTCCTTTACATTTCTTTGAATTGAAAAAAGAAATTTCATCATTTTCTCTCTTACAATTCCTCTTGGATACTCTTTACCTCCCTACCCAGCCAATTCCACAGTCTTTTTCTCTCTCTGTTTAGAAAACAAACAAGCGAGCCAATAAAAATAAACCCAAACAAACTAGAATTACAAAAATATAAGAAATATGCACACAATCCATAAAAACACAAACTCAGAACTTACATGATAGAAGCAAAAGGCAAGTAAGACAAAAAAAATGCCCAAATAAAGCAATATGAGACAAAATGTCTACCAAAATACCATGGAGTTCATTTTGTGCTGACCATCTACTGCTGGACATGGGGTTAGACTTCATTACAGAAAACCCATTTGCTTTGCAAGTGGATGCCAATTGGATATAGCTTCTTGGATAGAGATGGAAGCTTGTTCCACTTCCCCATTCAAGAACTGGGACCCTGTCCATCTATTGTTTGTATAAACAATATGAGAAGACATTTTTTGTGGGGGGGCTAGGAGGAATGTTTCACTTTCCGGTATTTTGTGGCTGAAAAGCAATACCTGGGGAAAGCTTTGCTACTGTGGTCGCCTGGTAGATAAAGTGAATCCACAGATTTGTGCTTTCTCTCAGCTGTTCCACAAAGTGACCTAGAGAGCAACTCTTTGGCCACTATGTTTTATCGTCTATCTTCATGAATTTGCCGCCTACTTATGACTCATTCTCTGTCACATTATCTTGTCTACACACATTTTGTCACGTGTTTTCCTCCAGCAATCTTATATTGTCAGATCCAAACATTCCAGAGACTTCCTTCAATAGCTATTTTATTTCTCAAAATTTGTTTACATATTTATATTTATTATATCTGAATGTATATTATATCATTTAGTCACTTCCATCATTTCACATTTTCTTCTAAGAAACTACATCTGAACTATTAGTCTGTCCCAATATTCAGATGAAATATTTTCAATTGTAGGCTCAGCTTTATCTGACCTTTGTGCAGTGGCCATATTTTCTGTTGCTGTGATAAAATACTGTGGGGGGGATTAACTTTCAAGAGAAGGGATCATTTTGTCTCACAGTTGAGATTACAGTCTGTCACAGCAAAGAAGTAAAGGAGGCAGGAGCTTGAGGCTTCTGGTCACACGACATCCAGTTTAGCAGAGAGCAGTGGATATTAGTGCTCAGATTACTCTAATTGTTTTAATATGATTTCTGCCCAGGGAATGGTCCCACTCCTGAGGTGAGGGATTTCCCACTTCAAATAATATAATAAAGATAATTCCCAGAGGCGTGCCCAGAAGCCCATCTCCCAGGTAATTCTTAAGTTAACAATTAATACTGAGATTACACTTTGCAATCATTTTGGACACCCAAGTTTATCCAGATATTTAAATTATTAACACTGAAGAATCATAGAAATATAGAAGTTCCATTATAACTAGAAGATTAAATGTGAATTATTCTCTCCAAATGTGGACTTAACATGAAGGGTATTTAGAAAGAAGCAGATTTTAGACAATTAATTAATTAACTTAAAAGTCATACTAACACTTATTTGTTGAGAACTTCTTATCTTGCAGGCAATATGATTTAGTTATTTAATGTTATTTCTTAATAATCATTTTATTTATCCAAAGTGTTTTGTGTACTAAAGTCTAACAAATCTTTTCCTGTTCCACCAGCCAGCTCCCAAATAAAAACACAGAGACTTATTATTAATTATGGAAGCTCAGTCTTAGCTTAGGCTTGTTAGCTGTTATAATTTAAATTAACCCATTTATATTAATCTATGTTCTGTCCTGTACCACCCATCCTGATTCTTCCATGTCTCTTGGCATCTCTTGAGAGCCTAAATTCTTCCCCTACTTACTCTCGGCCCAAAAGTCCCACCTATTCCCTCCTGCATAGTTATTGACCATTTAGTTCTTTATTAAACAACCGTAGCAATATATATTCACAGTGTACAAATATCCCACAACACTAAATTATACCTGTTAAAGACAGAATTTGAAGCCCAGAAGGACCTTAGAATTTAACATTGTTTCTATGCTGGAACTACAGGGTATGTAGGCTATCTTATTCCCTTAATATTAACGGAAATTACCACTTCATGCCAGGAATAGAAAACACTGTTTTCTTCAAATTCTGCCCCAGATACACAAAATTTCAGGCCTTGTGGATCTTAATATCTCTTTTGCAATTTCCCTGATATATCTCTGATATTCCAACATGAAAGATACCATGCTTGATATAAAAGAGGAGTAAGAATGATGTGTGTGCTAATTAAACTTTATGGAAAAAAAGGAGTGGGGGAAAAGATAAACCATAAATCATCTTTCATTGCCCAGATTAATAACATAAATTTAAATATTATGAGCAACTAAACTAAAAACAGCTCTACAAAATTATTTTTGCTGTCTTTGCACAGTTTAGAATACTCTCATACACTCTTCAGTAGAAGATGAAAGTTGTACCATAGCTTTTATCTTCCCAATTTACCAAAAACTATTTTCATATCTGTAAAGAGATGTTTGCTGACAAATATAAATTCAGGTTGAAGAATAATCCAGAATATTTTAAGCTCATGTATACAATGATTTTCCTCTACTTCAAAGTTCTTAAAGATGAAAAAGACTTCAATTTCACATTCCCCATCAAGACAAAAATATTCTGATAATTTACCTTCTGTAGTATAAATATGAAAATAAAATACATGGTATGTATAACATCTTACTGTATAAAATTAAAAGCTATTATGTGTTTATACTAGAATGAATAAATATACTTGGCATACCTCCAAAACATAGTTGTTATTGTTTATAAATTCTTATAAATACTCTGATGATAAAAATAACTTTGCAGGTTATAGTAGATCCTATTTTATTCCCAGGACACTGGGAGCAGAAGCAGGCAGAACTCTATCAAATTGAGGATGGCCTGGTGTATAAAGCAAGTTCCAGGTCTGGCAGGACTATGTAATTAGACTCTGTTTCAATACAAACAAATAACCTCAACCTAGAATGTGAGAATATTATTATAGGGGATATAAATTTCATCAATATCACTTATTTTTCCAAGTAAACAGGAAATCTAAAGTAAAATATTAGCAATACTGACTATAGAATTTCTCATAAATTTAGATAGGTTAAATTCATTGATTTTATGATTATGCTATACTGATTTAGAATTGCTCTGGGTTGGGTTTATTTTCATTATCCTATTTGAATAAGTTAGATTTGCTTTCTTCCTTTCCTCAAGTTGTATCTAGGATGACATAAATAATTTCTCTTGTCATAACTTGGTGTGAAATCAGGTCTAGAAGCACATCAATGGATATATGGACTTTAAAACACTCTCTCTCTCTCTCTCTCTCTCTCTCTCTCTCTCTCTCTCTCTCTCTCTCTGTGTGTGTGTGTGTAGCTTCAAGTTTTCCTGTGTCCAACAGCTGCCCAGTCCCAAGTAAACACACAGAGACTTGTATTAATTACAACTTTTTTGGCCTATGGCTCAGGCTTATCATTAGCTAGCTCTTACAACTTAATTCATCCCATTTCTATTAATTTATGTGTTGCCATATGACTTTGTGGTGTTACCTGTGTGTGTTCCATTACATCTTGCCCCCCAGGCAGTGCTCAGCATCTCCTCTGACTCTGCCTTCCTTCCGCCTGTATCTTTGCTTGGATTTCCCACCTGGCTCTATTCTGCCTTGCCATAGGCCACAGCAGTTTCTTTATTAACCAATGTTAGCAATATATATTCACAGTGTACACAAAGACCAACCCACAGCTCTCTTGCCTCAGCTGCTGACAGTAAGTAATCCATCTATTCTGCATGAACAGGACACAAGGAAAAGTGACTGCTGAACCTTGTTAAGACAGAGTAAGACAGTCTTTCAAATTTTCTGCTTCTGAAATAGGTCTGTCAGATATTCTAGGCCAAGCCATCAGTGGATACCCCAACATTGCACAGAAACACTGGGTGACTGTCCAGGCAGTCAGTGAAGTCTCTATCATTTCTTGCATCTCTCAGAAGATAACTGCTTTCACTTTCCATTTACTCAGGTAATACTCTTTTTCTTCTCAGGTCTTTGATGGGGTTGAAGACTCAATAGTTACAGTTACAGTCCTCTTGTATCTTAGTTAAGAGCATATTAGGTACCAGGCTCAGATTTTTCGGTATAGGGCAGCTTTTGGAGTAATCTCTGTAATTTGCCATTTACCTCTATTCTACACATTTAGTGTATTTCTTACCTGATATTGTTCTTGTTGGTTTTAGTTCCATTTTGTTTATGTTATTACCTTTTATTTATCTTGAACAATTCTTTATAATCATTCTTTTTTGTTGATTTTGTTTTTGTTTTTTGAGACAGGGTTTCTCTGTGTAGCTTTTGGAGCCTGTCTTGGAACTCTACTTTGTAGACCAGTTTGAACTCAAACTCATAGAGATTCACTTGTCTCTGCCTCCAGAGTGCTGGGATTAAAGGAGTGTTCCACTACCACCAAATTTCGATAATTCTGATTCTATATAGTTTTTATTAGGTTTAGAACCTTCTTATTTAAAGAAAAGGGAGAATTATAGTGGTGTTTGCTCTGCCCCTAACCTTGGGCTATAAAGCCCGAAAGAGGTGGTGCTTCTTGCCTGTGTATGTGACCTCTTGCCTGGGTACATGACCTCTTAAAAGGAAAAAGTGAGGGGTCACCCACACTCTCTTCTTGGCGTGATTGGATACCCCAAATGGCCAGGTGCATTTGCTCCAGGGTACAACAAAGGACAACTTCAGCTGTTTACTTGGTTCTATATCCCTGAGTGTATTTTTTTCAATTTATATCTTAATCAATCCCAATTACCCATTAAACAGACTCATGTGGATTGATCTTAACTTGTGTATGTGTGTGTGTGTGTGTGTGTGTGTGTGTGTGTGTGTGTGTGTGTGTGTGTACAGCAGTGTATTATTAAGACATAAGAATGAAACAAGCAAAAAAGGGGAAAGGAAGTTTCATAATTTAGCCTTCTGAGTTTAAAGTGAGCTGGAATTGTTGAGACCAAGGTTGGATAAAGCACAGGGACAAATAGCCAAACTAATGGAAACACATGAACTATGAACCAATAGCTGAGGAGCCCCCAACTGGATCAGGCCCTCTGGATAAGTGAGACAGTTGATTAGCTTGAACTGTTTGGGAGGCATCCCCTTTTGTGTCACAAAGTTAGAGCAAACCACTAATCATACATAAATATATTTATGAAAATAGAAACAAATGAATGAAAATCATTATCACCAAATACCCTGCCTCCAGATTCTCTTCTTTCTTATTTATCAACAACACAAAACATATTTATGTTGATATAAAACACAGAACATATCTATGTTGGTAATTAACTCAAATATTTTCCAGTAGATACATATTTTAACCAAACAAATTCTATTGTGCTATTGGCTAATGTTCAGTTGTTTCACTATAAATTGCCTCTCCATTTTTTACATTTTCCAGTTTTCTCATCTTTTCACCATGTAAACCTTTGCCAGCTCAGATTATAGCATTTTCTTGAACCAGTGTTCTCTTCTATCCTTTACCTACTCATTTGCTATTATTAATCCTCAGTTTGAATATGTGTTCTGTTAAGCCTGTAATCTTCAGATTAGTTTAGACCATGTTGCTACTAATCTCATAATTTCCTGTACTTCTAAACAGTCCAGATTATTTTACTTAGTTATTGGATACCTTTCTTTGCTACATAACTGTAAAAGTTAATTCTACACATTTCTTATTGTTGAATGAGTACATGTTAACTAAAATATGAACATGCTGTGTGCCAATGACACTTGTATTGTTTAAAAATCCATTGTATGCATCTGAAGTATAACTCATCAATTCTCCAAAGAAATTTATAATCCTGTGAGTATTTATCATTTTCCGTGAACTGTGTTAGCTGATGAGGATATAAAGGCAGATAAGATAGATATCCTTTCATGAAAGAGTGCAATGCCTCATTAAGAGATAGAGAAACCATACAATCCTGTAATGTAATTCTATTGGTAAACTGTAATGTGTTGTTTAAACTCACTGACATGCTGTCTCTGGAAGCAGAGCTGAATTTCCCTGTAATACAAATTGCTAAATGGTCTTACTAATAAAAATCCTGGATCCAGAAAAAAAATGGAAAAATGTAATTTGGGGGGGAAATATAGAAAATCATCATGTTAAGTAAAATAATCCAGACCTAGAAAACAAGAAGAACTTTTTCTCTCATATGTGGTATCTAGAGAACAAATTTCCTAAAATACAAATGTCTATTTAGGAAGGAGAATTGAGAAAAGGGAAGGGAGTGAATATGACTAAATATGTTCTACAGAAATATATGTAACACTGAAATGTTACACTGTACAACAGACACTAGTGAAAAAATTTGTTAAATAATGTATAATTTTAACTTTCCTGCTATTTACTTTTCTTACGCACTGGTTGTTGTGAACTTGATTCTGAATATCACTGTATTGTCACCCTTGATGCTTATTCATATAGTTGGCATCATCACTCTATTCCAGAAAAACAGTTTGAGAAGAACGTGTATTAGGATTCTTTCTACCCATCCCCTTAATGCATTGTGCTCTGTGAACCAGATTTTTATACTCTGTCAATCTGGGATGTCCTGGTAGTGGCCTTATGTTTTATTTCAGAAATACAAAGGGTATATATTGATTAGATTAGATTAGATAAAATCAGTTTAGATTGGAGGGCAATAGAAGGGATGATAGCAGGATAAAGGTGATCTAACGGATACAGGGAAAGGGGGAGAGGCTCTTTAATTAAGGGAGGAGAGGGAGGTAAGAATGGGAGGAGGGAGATGGGTAAAATAACAACATGAATGTCTGAAAAAGCCACAGAAAATTATACAATAAACTATTTACTAAAAAAAACCCCAATGATAAATATAATCATATATATATATGTATATATATAATGAATTTTGCTCATCGCGGCTGATGATATGATGGTCCACCAGGAGCCAAAGACCCCCCTAAAGAAAACTCAATACCAGATAAGTCCTCTTTGGAGTTGTTGCCCAGAGCTGCCCCAGAGACTCTTAAAACATACAGCCTATTGATGTTGACCTTGGTGTAAGGTCACAATCCCTATTTCTGAAGATACCATCCACTTCACACACAGAGTACAAATATCCCTGTACTGGAATTGACCTGAATATCCAGTCCCTGAAGACTGGCTTTCATGATACCAAAGACACCATACAAGCTTCTACAGGATGGAGGCACACAAAGTCCTACCCATCTATGATGCCTATCAACTACATGGCACTAAGACAAGCATGGCATTATAACCCGAAAGGTGCAGTAATATCACACATACATTGGTAGTAATCAACAACTCTTTAACTGAACTTAAGACCTAGTAAAATCTATAAACAGTTGTCACTATACTCACAGATAAGTGTAGTCTTAATATCTCATCAAGGAAACTTCTCTTTGCATCAGACAGAGACCACTACGAAAAACCATAACCAAACAAAACGAGTTGTGGAGCCCATTCCAATGGATACATCTTCAAAACACTGCTACAATTAAGGGTCAGAGAACACTGCAGAAGAATGGGAAGAAATATTATAGAGATGGGAGATCAGGGAGTGTTCTGGGATTTTGTCTCCTAGAAACACCAGAACCTATGCCAGTTAAATCTCAACATTATGACTGCCCAAACATGAGCTTAAGAAAGATGACACCAATTACCATGTCAAACTAGTTGGAGAAAATACCAGGAGGCCTCAGCCCTACACAGGGAATTATAAGCCCCTGAAGAAAGTTGGGAAAGAGAGAGGTGGCATTCCTCAGGGAAGAGCACACCAATTGCTAAATAATCAGTCCTGAAAACATATAAACAGGGATCATTACGTGAACTGAATTGGAATTTAGGAATTCAGCATACACATACACACATATGCAATTAGTGAAAAAAGAGACCATGACTCTAAAGGAGAGTTGGCAGGAATATATGGGAGGTTTTTGAAGGAGAAAGGGGAAGGTCAACTGTTGTAATTCAATTATAATCTCAAAAGCAAGAAATAAAATTCAAGCCTAGTTTAAACACACCAGAAGAATATTTTTTTTCCTTATCAATCTGCAGTGCTTTTTTTTTTGTAGACATTAAGCACAGCAGGATGTTCTCTCCACTCTCTATTGAATCCAGAAGCACTGTCTTCTCTTTTACTAATGAAATCTCCAAGGCTTGATGCTCTATGAGCATCTTGTGCTTTTCCTTGTGTTCTTCTTACTTTTGTCCTCTTCCCATACCTACATTTTTTTCCCTTGAAAATCTTTATATTTTAAATATCTATGAGTTTTCATTTTTGTTAGAAATTGACATAAGGAAACATTCATTTCCCAAATGATTTTTGGGGATGGGATAAAAGTTTTATTTAAGCTTATTGTTTACTGGCTATCATCAAGGGAAGCCAGGAGAGGAGCTCAAGGCAGGAACTAGAGTCAGAAACCATGAAGGAATACTATTTACTGGTTTGCTCCCCTTGACCTCTGATCTCAACTCAATTCTAATTTAAATTCTCTTCTTCTTTTTAATTATAGCAGCCCTATTGTTCTATCTACATTTCCAAGAAATTAGCTTTATTTTTCTAAGATAAACATTTATCTCCATATTTCAGTGGTAGGAATTTTAAACAAAAACATAAACATAGATAGGAATGGGGGCTTTAGAGAATGATTTAATTCCAGGCCTAACAATATTAATTTATGATTAGTGTTCAGTCTCAAGCATTTATATTTTCATATTTAATTACTGTTTTTTTTATTTATTTAGTTCGGGGAAACTCATTGTTTTTTATCGAGCTGAAATTTTACCTGCTTTGCTTCCCAGAACATTAAAAGATTTTCCTTTTTTCTTGATTTGAAATGTTGTTCAAATTTTAAGAAAAGTTTTATAGTGAGTCTAAAACATAACTTATTTTCTAAGTTTGTATCTGGCTTTTCGCAATAGATTATCGGGCCATCTGAAATTCCATAACTAGGAAAACATTTTTTTGTCTTAGTAATGAGCAATTCTGACATCTTAAGACAACGCTTTACTATCCTAAAAACTCTCCAAGAAAACTTTAACTTTGAACAAAATATCAATGAAACTATTGCAGCCCAAGAATTTTCCTTATTGCACAATGTACGTTGAGCAATTTCTTTTTCTTGTTATTTTTAAATGTTTCCTGTTGATCTTTTACTTGTAGCTTCTCTGCCTCACTTGTTCTATTATGGTGACATTTGCTGTGTCCTTCACTTATTTTGTAAACTTTTCAACCCTCAGTTTTACTGGTTCTTTAAGACTTTCATACAATGTATTTTCATCTTACATACCCAATACCTCCTGGACCCACTGTCATTCGCTACCCACGCAACCTTGTGTCCTATTTTTTTAAACTCATCAAGTACAATTTACATTGCCCATATAATGTTAGTTGTAAATCTGCCAGGCACCAGTAAATCTGCCAGGACCCATACCTTTAAAGAAAACGGACTCTCCCCATCCCAGCAGCTATAAATGACATGCAGCTTTTGGCTAGAAATAGTGTTTTGTGCCTACTTCCCCTCTACATGCTGAGATTTTGTTTGGCTTCAGTTTGTGCAGGTCTTGTGCCTGCTGTCAAAACCACTGTGAATCCATATGGGCAACCACCCTGTTGTGCCCAGAAAATACTGTTTCCTTGTAGTCATCCATTACCTTTGGTTTTTACGGCACTTTGGACCTTCTTCTACAATGATCTCAGAGTCTTGGGAGAAAGAGGTGTAACACAGATGTCCCATTTGGGGATGAGCATTTCACAGTCTTTCATTAGCTATACCTTTACCAGCTGTGAGTCTCTATTAATTGCCATCTAAAGAAAAAAGAAGCTTCTTTGATGAGGGTCAAGAGACACACTAATCTAAGGATATAAGGTTAAGATTTTAGGCATGATTTTAATACATTGTGAATTTAGTAAATTGACAGTAGTTTCTCTCCTAGGGTTTACAAGTTGTCTAGATATAAGTCTTCATTCATCTTGGCTCCTATAAATGTTCCAGGCATGGTTTTCAACTTGTAGAGCAGGGTTTAAACACAAGCAGAAAGTTATTGGTAATTATTATATTTGTATCACCATTGACCTCTCTCAGGCCAGTTGTTACTGTCTTTCACAGGATTCACATCTGGATTAGATTGATGATTCCTCTTCTCCTCTGGTATCATGCACAACCCTTTCCAGCACTATGAAAACTAGTCTGTATGGATAGTTTTTATAAGCTTCTCAGTTAGTATAGCCTTGATTTCTCTATGTTCTGTGATTTGAGTTATATGATATCTTCAGTAACAGTCTTCCAAGTTCTGTCGAGTAGCTTATAAGAGCACTGGCAAATAGTCCATAAAGTGTTATGGATGAGTTCAGTATAAACTTAATTTAAATATAACACTGGATTATTAGCTGAGAACTTAAAGAAGTAATTCCATCTTCTTGAGTAGGAATTAGAACTCCTTATTAAGGGGAACACTGCTTATGTTAATCAGGAATTAATCATGACCATGAGAAAGTTTTGTTATTTTAAATAATGTTGTATTTAAGAGCCTACTAAAATAATTTCTTTTTCAGGAAATTTTAACTTTGTGTAGTTGAGTGAAGACCAACTTTGAAATAGTATGTTTGATCATAATTCTTTACTTGCTATTGTTAGATATACAATGCATACCTCATTATGAAGTGAAGGGTTGAAAACCATCATGTATGAAAAAAAAAGGTTAAGAAAAAGGAAAGAATGAGAAGAGTAAGAATAGAAAAGGAATCAGAACTAGAATGTTCCAGTCCTTGACTATAGTATATGCTTGTTTGCAAAAATATGTGATTATCTGCTGTCAATATTTTAATTTTTGAAGGATTTTCAAACAATGCCTTTTGTATCAACGTCTAGTGAAAATTCCTGTGAAATGTGTCTATTTGATTATTATCTCCTGTAGATCCCAATATCTGCCAATATTTAAAGCCTAGAAATTGGATGCAGTCACTTGAATGTCACCTCACATCTTACTGATGTCTTTCTTTTAACTTTAACTCAACTGATGTTAGTGGTTGAGATGCAACATTGGTTTCTGCGAAAGGAGGTGGCTGCAGCATTTCTTTGTCAGGGCACAAAAATATACTGGAGTGAAGAGAGTCAATGAAGATTGGAAATCATAACAGCCCAGCAAGTGTTTTAGAGCCCAAACACACTCAAGTATTTATTTATTTCTTCGTTTAATTAATTAATTTATTATCTATTTAATCTTTTATTGCATTTATTTATTTGGGAAATAGCAGGAATTGGCATTCTCCTTTGATCAGGTGACTCTCAGGTTTGAAGTCAGTCTCCTTAGGAAGTGTCTCTACTTCCTGAGTCATCTCATCAGATCATCTCTAGTTCTTTGCATTGGCATCAAAGGTTGTCATTACAAGTGACACTGTAAAAGACCAGATAAAATGTGTCTATTCTTTTCTCTCCATTTTATTTTTAATACTTTTTTCTTTATCTGCATGTATTTGTCCAATAAAATTAATTGATATTTCATACATGTCTGTCATGTACTTGATCTTAACCACTCTCTGCTGCCATCTCCATCCCTCCACCACTACTGATCCTCTCTCTACTGCCCTCATACAGTTCTATCAGAAAGCATACTTTTTAGTATGTCTAAGGATAGATTTTCATACTGTATTCTTTTATAAAACCAATCAGAGTTAAAGGAATTTGGATACTTGGTAAGCACAAACTTTCTTCTGATTCTTGTTATTCTGCAATTAAAGACATTTCCCAAATGACTTCCTGGCACGTATTTCTAATCTCAGCACTATAGAAATGGAGGCCAGAGGGCCAGAAGTTCTGCTTTAATCTAGGCTATGAAAAGAATTTAAAGTCAACATTGAATACATATGAACTTGTCTCAAAAGCAAAGCAAAATCCAAGCAAACAAACAGCAACAATAAGAAAAACATACAAGAAAAAGAAAGAACAAAAGCCTCAGCACCTTCCCAGCTCAGGTGTGTTGATCCCCACCAGTGTTCCACAACTGAATCTATTACCAAGAATCACCATAGGAAACTATTTCAGATCAGTAAAATACTTTATCATAATATAAGAACAAAAAGTTGGGGGGCTGTTATGAAATGGAATATTAGTTGAAGATGTGTTACATTTGTTTATGGTGTGGAAGATCTATTTAATGACGAAAAGACGTGTTGCACTCTTTTATGTGGCAGTTGTTTTTCTGTGAAGCTATGTTACTATGCCTGCCTAAAACATCTGATTGATTTAATAAACAGCTGAACAGCCAATAGCTAGGCAGGAGAGGGATAGCCAGGGCTGCCAGGCAGAGAGAAGAAAAAGGGAAAATCAAGGAATGAGAAAAGGAGGAGGAGAGAGGACACTGGAGACTGGCCATCCAACCACACAGCCACACAGCCAGATATGGAGCAAGAAATAATGTGTGTGTGTGTGTGTGTGTGTGTGTGTGTGTGTGTGTGTGTGTGTGTGTGTGTGTGCATGTAGATATAGATATATAGATATATGTATAGAAAAAGGTAAAAGCCCAGAGGCCAAAAGTAGATGGGATAATTTAAGTTAAGAAAAGATGGCTATGAATAAGCCAAGCTAAGGCCGGGCATTCATAAGAAAGAATAAATCTCTATGTGTTAATTTGGGAGCTGGGTGTAGGGCCCCTCAAAGATCTAAGAGTAAAAAAACAACCAACTATAGGAGGCTTAAAGACAAAAAATTTGCTTGGTGGCAAAAGATTCGTAGTTAAGACATTGTCTCCCCTATTATTTGGTTCCTCCATTTATATTTCTTTTATATGTATATATTTTAACTGACTTCTGCAATAGTAAGTTTCATCTCAGTGCATATATCAAACATATTTAAGCATAGGTCCCATGCCTAGCAGTAGACAGCTAATAGAAAGGGAACTCAATGATATTTTTGTTGAATTATCAGTTTGTTAAGCTTCTCTTTTTTGTCTTATTGGTACTTTGCTTCTATATCATTGTTTCTGATTGTGTGTTGTTTATATATTTTCTGCCTGTATTATGCTTTTTCTTTGCTGTTTTTAACTTTTAAACTCTAGGTTATTTGTTTGTTTTCTAAAGAGAGAGAGAGAGAGAGAGAGAGAGAGAGAGAGAGAGAGAAATGCATGGAGTTTCATAGGTAGGTAGGTGGGGAGGAACTGGAAATAGAGTTGGGATGAGAAGTGATGAAAATGCATTGTATAGAATATTTTCAATGAAATATATTAAAATATCATTTACAGTACATTGAAACCACATCATAGAAAGGTATTTGAAAACTTTAAAATAATTATTAGTAAGACAAATAATTATTGAACAATTTTAGAATTATCATATTCAGTTCTAAATATTTGCCCATCATATTCCGACTCCAATGCGTATGGCAGCACTCACCTCTTAGTTGTCTGGAAGGGTAGAAGATCAATTACTGCTTCAGGACCTTCCACTAATTTTGTCATTAATGAGCTGTACTGGTCATTTGGAGTATACTAATCCACAGCTCCTCATTCTCAGTATTTCAAGAAAATACACCATTTTTTACACTAGATAGAGAGTTACTAACATTTGTCACTCATGCATATACCTTGGAGTACTTCACTGCTTGTCCCAACCCAGATTTTCTATTGCTGAAAAGAAAAAGAAGGAGGAGGAGGAGGAGGAGGAGGAGGAGGAGGAGGAGGAGGAGGAGGAGGAGGAGGAAGACGACGACAACAACAAGAACAAGAAGAAGACAAACTCCCTGGGAAGGAGGAGGAGCTCCTGAGAGAAGAAACTATTGGTCTGACTTCCTCATTTGTGTAGGTTGCTAGTTCCAAAAAGTACATATTTATAATCAAAAGCAATCTGAAAGTGAAATGTCCCCTCTCACCTTGGTCACTCATTTTCTCTCATCTAGTAGTGCTTCCTGGAGAACTTTGTACACTCTTTCCTGTTTCTTTAAAAAGTGATATTCACCCAAACTTCCAATTCAGGTTTTGAAGCTCTTTTCAATTGAAATTTTTTGAAACAAAAGATTAGTTTTGTTTCTTTTCTGTAGGTGTCTTTATCACTTATCAATTTAATTCAAGTGTCTGACATTTTTCTCAAATGTGTGTCAATTGAATATTTATAATAAGATTATTACTATGTTTTTCTTTGTTACTACAGTTGGTATAATTCTCTTTTAAAAACTGAAGAATTATAATTACCCACTGGATTTGCTGAGTTTTCTTTAAGTGCAAGCAAGGCCTTGTGCTGTTTTCTATTCAGGACCTCATTAAATCTTTACAACACTCCATGTAGCAAGAGTCACTGACAATGTCATTATGAAGATGGGGAGTTGGATTCTGAGGAGCCAATAACCTTTCTAAGAGCAATAATTTGGGCACAGACTATCATATTCTAGAGCTAAGACTGGTACCATCTCACCAAAAGTTTTTAATCATTTCTTCAATGCTTCGCTTTTAGCAGAAGTGCTCTGTGATTACTATCTCATTGTATATTGCTGGCAAATTTCCATGAGGTTTTTAAATCTGTTACAACAAACTATAGCAGTTAATAGTCTCCACAGAAAGAGAACAAATAAACAGAAATCTCTATACAGCTATATCTCATGGAGAGTTTTTTTTTTTTTTTTTTAATACTTGGTAATGATGATTGTGATGCTGGCAGTCCTGGAGTCTTTAGGAAAAATAACATGGGGAAATCTGGAAGATATTAATATTGTAGTTAGAGGCAGGATTTCTTTTATCTAGGAAATCTGTCTTTGTTA
The DNA here is from genome assembly GCF_007827085.1 of Peromyscus californicus insignis. Lineage (NCBI taxonomy): Eukaryota > Metazoa > Chordata > Mammalia > Rodentia > Cricetidae > Peromyscus > Peromyscus californicus. The sequence continues at coordinate 119,303,148 of NW_026294573.1, forward strand.
TAAATCAGCTGGTTGAAGGCGATCTACTCACATTGTTGAGGGTAGCTTTCTATACTCAGCATCAACTGATTGAACATATTAGCCACAAATTACAACATCTTTCCCACATGACCAGGTCAATGCTTCATTAGTAATTGGAGAACACATCTTCTTTGACATAAGAAATTAATCATTGCACAATATATAACAGGAAACTGACATTTGTATTACAAAATAACTCAGTGCTGTAACTTAGAGTCTGCATGTATAAAGAACAGCACCTTTTACATAGTATTGCCTTATGGATAGGCGAACTTCTCAATGGAACTTTAAAATGCTTGTAATATTTGCAAGATCCTGATTTAAAAAAAAACTGCACTCCTGAACTCATTATTTTTAATTATGTGTGCTTGTCATGTGGAGACCAAATGTTAAAGTGTATTCCATCTCAAGAAATTTTGTTTAATTGGTCACTTTAATCTATCTATCTATCTATCTATCTATCTATCTATCTATCTATCTATCATCTAATCTGTCTATTATCTATTTGCATATTTCTCTATCCATCTGTATAGATATATCTACATATATCATCTGCCTATATCTATATCTATATTTATGTATACCAAATATTTTTGTCACCTACAATTATTTGTATGACTCTGGCTTTATATTAAGTATTTTTTCACAATAAATGTGTAGTAAAGCTTACAACAATCATTATGATTTAGAAGTAATCCAGTATCTCTTGAAAATGTTTTAGTACTAGTACTACAGAATTAGGATTACACACTAGTATGAGAAAAGCGACTTTTGTGTGTATAGTCAAATTATACAATATCCTAATATTAAAGGATAATATTGGGTTCTCTAATTCCCCATAAATTCAGTGAAGGTTTTATAAAGATGAGATTAGATAAAAAGAAGATAGAGAGGCATTGGGGCCACAGAAACAAATAAATAAATCTTGTCAACAATACAAGTGTGGGATTGAGATGATGACGCAGTAAACTGCTTTCTGGGGAAGCTGAGGTACTTAAGTTTTGATTCCCACCATCCGTGTACAAAGCATTTTCAATACCAAGGTGGCTCTAAAGAATATTTCCCGGTCACTTTGCATAATTAATCTTGCATGTCTTTAATCCAGCAAGCTTTTGCATAATATATAAAGATCCAATGCACAGCTACTCACATTTCTAGTCATAGGTATATAGGGCATTAAATGTACTAAAATCACATTAAATATTTACTTACAAAGTATTCATTTAAAAAACAACACAAATCACTACTAAATGAAGTTTGACTTTCATAAGGCATTCTATTTTCTTTTAAAAACAATTTTATTGTGTTTATTCCCCCCCTCTTTCATTCACCCTTTTGCCCTCTCCAACCCTCTTCCCACTCCATCTCTCTCTCTCTCTCTCTCTCTCTCTCTCTCTCTCTCTCTCTCTCTCTCTCTCTCTCTCCCCCTTCCCTCCCTCTCTCTATCTTTCCCTCCCTCTCTGTGTCTTTCCACACTTTCTCTCAATGTGAGTGTGTATGGGTGTGTTTGGATTCAGACATATGCATGTGTACATGGATGATGGTACTTGTGTGTCCTAGTGAACACACGAAGGTCAGAAACAACTTTCAGGAAGCAGTTCTTTTCTCCTACAACACAGGTCTCAAGGATTTGGCAGCAGGAAATCTTATCTACTGAGTCATGCCTCTGGCCCATTGAGATGATTTTTTAAATAGAAGAATGAAATGTATCTCTGCATCCAGATCCCTCAGTAGTTGGATGAGGTTTCTAGCACAACAATTAGGGTGTTTGGCCATCCCATCACCAGAGTAGGTCAGTTCGGGCTGTCTCTCGACCATTGCCGGCAGTCTGTTGTGTGGGTATCTTTGTGGATTTCTGTGGGCCTCTCTAGCACTTTGCTTCTTCCTGTTCTCATGTGGTCTTCATTTACCATGGTCTCCTATTCCTTGTTCTCCCTCTCTGTTGTTGATCCAGCTGGGATCTCCCGCTCCCCCAAGCTCTCTTTCCCTCGACCCTCGCCTTTCATTACCCCCACTCATGTCCAGGCTGTTCATGTAGATCTCATTCCATTTCTCTGTCATTGGGCGATCCCTGTGTCTTTCTTGGGGTCCTGTTTTCCGGGTAGCCTCCCTGGTGATGTGAGTAGCAGACAATTCATCCTTGTTTCATGTCTAGTATCCTGCTATGAGTGAGTACATACCATGTTTGTCTTTCTGAGTCTGGGTTACCTCAGATCTCTGGGAGTCCAATTAACGAGAATGAGGAGGGTTTATATGAGCGAGAATTGTTGAGACCAAGGTTGGATAAAGCACAGGGACAAATAGCCAAATGAATGGAAACACATGAACTATGAACCAATGGCTGAGGGGTCCACACTGGATCAGGCACTCCGAATGGGTGAGACAGTTGATTGGCTTGATCTGTTTGGGAGGCATCCAGGCAGTGGGACCAGATCTTGTGCTCATTGCATGAGTTGGCTGTTTGAAACCTGGGGCCTATGCAGGATTGTTTGGCTCGGCCTGGGAGGAGGGGACTAGACCTACCTGGACTGAGTCTACCAGGTTGACCTCAGTCTGTGGGGAAGGCTTTGCCCTGGAGGAGATGGGAATGGGGGGGGGGGCGTTGGGGGGAAGGTGAGGGGGACGGGAGGGGGGAGAACAAGGGAATCCGTGGCTGATATGTAGAACTGAATTGTATTGCAAAATAAATTAAAATAAATTAAAAAAATAAAATAAAATAAAAAAAAGAAGAATGAAATGTAAATATAAATACATTTCTTAATGAAACATAAAATTTTGTCTTTTAAAATAATTATACAATGTTACTAAGAATAAGAAAATACATTTTTAAGTATTTTTGACAAAAATTAGAATCTAACTTTATATTATCATCTTTATATTAGAACATTAGCAGTTTCAAAATAGAAGGATCATATTTCATTAGTTCCAAAATTGCAATTGTTTTTACAATGGGGTATTTATAAATTACTAATTTATCTACCATTCTTCACAGCCCTCATCTAAAGAAAGACCAAATTATGTCCTCAATGAAGGAAGTACATGTGTACAAAGAGGTTCAGAGTTAGATAATTTCAGGATTGAAAGCTGAAAGTGGAAAAGTTTCGTTAAGGTGCTGATAAAGCACCAGAGAGATTACACTGTGATAGAAGTTGAACAAAGCCAACAGCACTATGGTACTCTGGATTAAGTGGTGACAATGAGACCAGCAGCTTCTTAACTCAGGGATACATGAGTCAGTTTTAATATATTGTTTTGCTTCTAAATGAATAAATAGTGCAAGGTTGCATAAACTACATTAAGTATCATACACTTTTAAGAACAATGACCTAACTCCCTGAAGAATATTAACCAGGTGAATGCCCCATTTTAATTTCCCCCAAAACAGATTTTATAGCATTGTATAAATGATAAATTGTTTGTGATTATTATTTTTATTTTATTTGTAATTACTTATACATTGGAGGTAAAATGGACTATTTGCGGGGGAATGACATTGTCAAATAGATGTTCTTATTCTGGACAACAAAAGTGTGATTACTAGAACACTAGATTCAGTACCAATGATATATCAAGGGTGATTTTCTCTTTTGATGGGTGGAAACCAACACAGCCAATAGGAACATGAAAGGAGTTACAAAATCCAAATCCCAGAAGCAAAGATGAAGATGGTACATATCAAAGTACTGAAACAGCAGAAGACCAAGAAAAATGGGTACATCTCAAAGCTCTCATTTGTGTCATGAAGGCTGCTGTAAGAAAATGCTACACTGACTAGCTTACCCACGTTAGGAAGCTGAGGTGTTTCTGTGTTAAAACCCATCAGTTTCAGTATCTGGTGAAGACTGACTGCCAGCTGCACAGATAATATCTTCTTCCTGGGTCCTCAGAGGATAAAAACAGTTGATTTGTCTTTTTGTTTTGTTTTGTCTTCATAAGTGCCCTAATCCTGTTTTAATCAAGTTTCTTTTGAGAAACAAACTACATTGAGTATATTTGATATTACAAAAGTGAATTTGTTCTACTACGTCCACAATGGAGCTTGAATAGCCCAATGATGAAATTGCAACAGTTTCTATCTGAGAAGCTGGAGGACTCAGCATAAGGGAAGGAGCAGTGGGAATGCCCAGTCTTATTCTGAAGACTGGAAGATTTTTGGAGATTCGCTAATGTGAGTTTGTACAGGAGGGCTGGAGAAGGTAGAGTCAGATACCCATAGAAGAAGTCAGCAACAATGTGACATCCTCCAGAAAGAGGAGTTTGTCTATGCCAGATGACCGCCTTCTTCCTCTTTTTTTCCATTTATTGCCCAAACCAATTGGAAAGTACCACCCACATCCAAAGTGATGCTTCCCCCTTATTTTCTAGTCTTCTTTGTGCATTTCTCTGGAACCATCTTCATAGTCTCTATCTGATGTGAGCGTTACTAATATTCTAAGCATTTCTCAGTCTAATAATCACCAGTCAAGATTAATATTATAAATTCCATCCATGTTGATTCTGCCCTGAAGAGCAAATCTGCCTTCTAAAGACTCAGTTTTTGACTTACACACACCAGCACTGTCTTTAAACCAATGAATTTGGAAGTGGGCTTTTAAAATCATAATGCTTCTTAAATTCTGTGCAATGCTTGATGTTTGGTACCTCTAACAGCAGACACTTATAAAAATCTAAAATAGCATTATATATATATATATATATATATATATATATATATATATATATATGTGTGTGTGTGTGTGTGTGTGTGTGTGTGTGTGTGTGTGTGTATCACAAGCACACTTAGATTTCTTTCTTCTATTTAGAGAAATAAGAGACTAATCTTTCCTTATCCCAGTAGAATCCTGGAGAGGAAATCATAAATGTCTAGTGTTGGGAACCTGACACGGTGGCACACAGATTCAACAAGCTGAGCTCTGAAAGAGTGACTGTGAAGCATGCAGCATCCTCTGAGAAAGTTAGTACTTCAGCCAACATTCTCTATGCAGGACACGGGAAGAAATGTCTGTCCAAATGAATGTCTCACTCACTACAAGCATGAATGATTTCTAGGTTTCTTCTGTGCTGTTCCCCATGCGCCAGGCTCTGCAGGGAAAGTGGGCTGATGCAGACCACACTCCTTTAGATCTATTCTTATCTACTCCTCATGTATTAATGGCTCCATAGAATGAGGAAAGTAGGTCCCAGTATGACAATGTTTACCAGGTGAAAAAGGAACAGATTGGAACAGGTCGAGGAGAGATTTTTATCAAGGACATGAAATTGATATGTGTGAATGCATTGAAAGGACTTTTATTATTATAGCCAAGAAGGTACTGTGAAAATAAATAAGTACATAGAAAACTAGGCAAAATTAATTGCAATAAAATTATTAATTCTGGAATAAAATTAACAGTATGCAGGATAGCAAAAATAATGGCAAACTGCATACTTTACTTAAGACACTATGCAAATTGACAGTATAAATCTAATTAAAACCAAATTATGATACAAATGTGTAGGGTTGTGTGAATGTAGGTACTTGGGCTGTGTTTGAAATCTTTCATTGTGAATAAATGAATAGATAATGATTCCTGCTGAACAATAGGCTCTGGGAAGCACATGCTTCTTACTTAGAGAAATGAGAGGGAAAAATACTGAACAACTAAACCAGCTGGAAATGCTATTTTTGGATATCAACTATAGGTGGGAGAATGAAACATTTCTTGCAGAACTCTTTGAATCGTGTTAGCATTGAATATGCACATAGATTGCTTAGAGCACAAAATATAATTTAAAAAATAGCAAAATGTTCTCATTTTAAAATCAATGTATTTGGAAACATTAAGTTCATATAAATCTTTAACCCAAGCAGGCATTGTTAGCAAGCTGTGTGAGTGCACACAAACATCACGTACTTCAACTGTCGTTCTTTTCCTTATTAGTTTTAAGCTAAAAGCTAAAAACAGCCCTACTCATCATACATAGTAAACAGTATTGACACAGTGCAATAAGAAAATCACAACTCTTGGTGATATCAGGCAGGAATCTGATAAATGACATATTCATAACAAACATAGGAACCAACTAGATCATTGCCTAGTTAAATGCCAACATGAGATTGAATTGTAACTTTTAAAAGTAACTTGATTCCATTACTAGGAAATACATAGACTAGGAAAGTTGGGGTTTGCACAATTTGCTATAGGAAATGTAAGACATTTCAATAAAATGTTTATAAATGGATGAATGCCATGACAATAGTATATTTATCAATTCTAAGCATATTATCTTCTTTAATAACTAGTATACAGAATCCATAATATCTCTGAATGAATGACTACAGATCATCCAAAAATACACTCTAACAATGTAGAATTTATTTTGTAATTTATATTCTGTTAGTGTGAGGTGAGAACTAATTATTGCTGTGAGGTAGAGGCAGTATGATATTGTTCATTCTACTCAAATAGTGTTATGTGAACTATCCATGTCAGAAATAAAATGACTACTGTATTTGTTACTTTAGTCATGGCTGAGACAAAATACCTGAGAAAATCAACTAAAAGAAAGAGTTGATTTAGGGTCATAGTCTATCACAGTGGAAAGGCATACTGATATGACAAGCTGCAGGTACATATTACCTAGCTACTTTTAAAGCAGAATGGCTAGGCATAGGTTGCCAGCAATGTAACAAACTTTTTTTTTCACTTTTCTCTATTTGTAAAATATTTTCTGGGTACTGAGATATGGCTAAGTGGATAGGGTCATTTATTTTACCAGCACAAAGACCTAAATTCTCATCTTTGGAATCCACATAAATGAACAGGCATTGCTGTACATGACAGTGACCCCACACATTAGAGGGGCACAGAAAGATGAAGCCATGGAGCTCCTTGGTCAGCCATCAACACTGAAATGGTGAGCATCTGTTCATTGAGAAACCCTGTCTCACATCATTGAGGCAGAGAGAAACAAGAAGACCCTCCCAATATCCTGCTTGGGTTTCTTCATCTATGTGAATAGGAGCATGTATTCACACTGTCATGTGCATGTACTATATACCACACACATATTCACACACATACATACATACGTACATACATACATACACACATATACATATACACATGGACTCACACCTACAGGCACACATACATACACACATATACATGCAGGCACACATACAGACAGACACACTGACACACACACATACATATATATGCACACATGGACACATGCCTGCACACTGAAAGATTCACACACACCCATGAACATACAAAGGCACACACTTATGCAAACAAACACAAACACACATATACACACTGTACTCAGTAGTTTTGTGTGTCAGCTTCACACAAGCTCGAGTCATCAGAGGAAGGAGGCTCAGTTAAGGAAATGCCTCCATGAGATCCAGCTATAAGGCATTTTCTCAAATAGTGATTGATGGGAGAGTCCAGCCCATGGTGGGTGGTGCCATCCCTGAGCTGCTGGTCCTGAGTTCTATAAGAAGGTGGGCTGAGCGGACCAGTAAGCAGTACCCCTCCATGGCCTCTGCATCAGCTTCTGCCTCCAGGATCCACCCTGTTTGAGTTCCTGTCCTGACTTCCTTTGGTAATGAACAGCAATGCTGAAGTGTGAGCCAAATAAACCCTTTCCTCCACAACTTGCCTTTTGTTCATGATATTTTGTTGCAGCAATAGAAACCCTAACTAAGGCACACAGAAACATGCACACACACACACACACACACACACACACACACACACACACACACATATGCACATACTCATAAACACAAACACACAAACACATACACACACATGCACAAACAAACATACACAAATATATACATACATACGTACATACACACAAACACACAAATAAACAATCACATATACAAACACACACACACATACATATATATATATACACACACATACACACTCATATACCTACACACAAGTACACATACACACACAGACACACACTTTTCAGTATAATAATATAGTAGATTTTAAATGCTTAAATTATTCTGTAGAGTCATTCCGACTGTTGATTTTATATATGTGTGTGTGTGTGTGTATGTGTGTATGTATGTGTATGTGACTATGTATATGTATGTGTGTATATGTATTTGTATGATTTTCCTTGACCAGAAATACCAGAAATACAACAAATAAAAGTCCTTGATATATTTGCTGAGAAATTCGGATATTAAATTAATTCATTTCAAATCTATTCACTCCTAAGAAGTATTCTATCATTTATGGGAATTGGCCAACAAAACAATGCACAGCTCAGAATTGCTTTTCAAGATGAGGTTCATAAGATTGAGAGCAAGTAATAAACTATGCTGCCTAGCATGTATTAAACTTAGAAACATATTCAAGATTTTGTTATTCAGTTGCAGACCAGCACACAGTTTTATGAACAGTTAAAATTTAATTTTCATTTTTCTAAAATAAAAATCATATGAGATGCTATGATATTTAAATTAAATTCTGACACTGTTTACCACATTCCATTGACAGACAGGAGACTTAAGCAGTCAACTTTGGTTGAGTTTTATAAGCTCTGTAACACTAATATAATGCATGAAATGCTAGAGAAATGGGAGACAAAATCCATGGCTATCCCCAAATTAAATACATACATACATACATACATACATACATACATACACACACATGTATGTATTTCTGTTTTTACGTGTGTGTATATATTCATGTCTCTGTGGGGGTTGTGGACATATGCATGAAGGTACCTGCATAAGTTCAGAGGTCATCCAAGGCACTGAAGCTGTGGTACTGGCAATTGTGAAGTACTACCATGAGTGCTGAATAATACACTCTCATTTCCTGTGACTTATTCAAGTTCATCTAACCAATGAGTCATCTACCCTACTCCCAGAGTCTTATATCTTGTGGTGTGACACACTTCATACATTAAAAAAGAAATATCGATTTACAAATGGCACTGGGAAGTCCATCCTACTCTGATTTTATTTTGTTATTTTTTTTTTTTAATTAACAGAATAAGCAACTGCCCAGGGTTTGCAGAAAATGTTGAATTCATTGTGTTCAAGTTTCAGGACATGATAAAAAAATTCTGGAGTACAATTTCAGAATAAACTTTAGTCTTGTTTCCATCAAACATTTTCATAGTTAAAATAAAAGTAAAAAAAAGACCCTCTTGTTACAATACTTATTGCATTAAAATACATGAAAAAGAAATCATCTTGAATACTTTCCGGTGTTCAAACCATCTAAAATTTTAAACCTTAGTAATTTAGTCATTTTCACAGTGTGTGCGGTTTATATTCCTTCTAATGAGTGTGTGTTTCCTATCACAGAGCAAATCACCTTATCTATCATTTCTTTAGCACATCCTGAATTTTCATAAAATGGTGGAAATGCTTCAAATGTATTTCCCCCAGAATTCCTTTTTATCCACTGAATTAAATTCTGTTATTTTGAAAACCGAGACATCAAACACTTCTCACCAGGCAGCCAGAGGGCTAGTTCGTAGCTTTTATACAAATTGTCTGCAGTACTTCTGTGTGGCTGAAAGATCAATCAGCTAGTTGTAAATAAAAATGTATTAATACTTTTCTCAAATGGCTAGTGTGCCTTTGTACCCCTCGGCCTGCAAATATGCACAGTAGAAAAATGTAATTTTTTTCCAGGGTATAATGAAAATGCCTTTCCCCAGTACTAGATATTATGAAGTTGCGTTTTCTCATCTGGGGAAAATTTAAAGGTCAGCACATTTGGAGTGAAATAGATAAGCATTTCCATAAGTAAAACACCTTCATGACTATAGTACCCTCTCTCCAGTATTATTATGTAATTTAAAATTGCAAAGATGTATGTTATTCTTACATGTATTTTTATTTTTGAATTGACACATTTCACTGAAGACCATTCTCTGGTTCTTCCTCCAAAGTGCTCTGTGGCGAGTCCATCAGTTAATGTTGGAAAGGCATGTTTCATACAAGGGGGTGACGTACTTGCTCTGCTATTGATACGCTTGATGAACAGACATTTCCATATTTTCCCAGCTCATCTTTATCTTTAGGGATGAATATTATTACTCAATTTAAATACAGCATGCTTTATTTATGCATCAGTTCATGGTCATTTCACTAGTTGTCTATCTTGGCAAGTGTGAGTAGCCTTGAATTAAATATGGCAGTCAGGAAATTTTTCCATCATGCTGACTTATTGGCTTTCCCAGATTTGAGTTTACAGTGTCACATGAAACTTCCACTTTTATTTGGAGGAAACCAGATGTTATTATCCACGATGCCTAACGTAAACTATATAAGCTATATATGTATCCCTCCCCTTATCAATATTCAGCAATTTCTTTTCTATTCTTTTTTTTTTTTTTTTTTTGGTTTTTCAAGATAGGGTTTCTCTGTAGTTTTGGTGCCTGTCCTGGATCTCACTCTGTAGACCAGGCTGGCCTCGAACTCACAGAGATCTGTCTGACTCTGCCTCCCAAGTGTTGGCATTAAAGACATGCCACTGCCGCCTGGCCAGCACTTTTTTTTATTACTATTGGATAAGAGCCACTCTAAGTGGATTGAGATGATCTCTCACAGTGCTTTGAATTTTCATTTCCCTCATGACTTTACATGTTTAATGAGTTTTCTTATACCTTCTATTTATTTCAGGCTTTTTTTTATTTTTAAAAGAAGTATCTATTAGGATGATTTCCCAATTTGCATCCCCTTATTTGGGAGTTTTGCTGTTGAGTTTCAATGCCACTTTACAATGTCTGCAGAGTTCCCCAATGTCAGTTTTTGTAAGTCATGTCTTTTCTATATTTGCTAGACAGGAAATTTTAATTTGAAATAATTACATTTGTCTTGTCATTGTCTTTGGAGCCTTTTGAAGAACAAATCTTAATTTTATTGGGTTCCCCTTTATCCATTGCCTTTCTATCAAATTCAAGAACTCATTTTTCTGCACTTATATTTTCCATATTTTGTCCTATTTGTTCAATAGAGGCTTGAAATTTTACATTCCATAGGCAATGACATTTGTGTTTTCACAGATGGTATATAAATCAAGGCTCACACCATTTCTATATATGAATAATTAGTCTAGAACATTTATTTTTAAGACTTCATACATTGGTTCACTTTTGAATCTTTGTTAGTCAGTAAACTGTATTTGTACTTCTTTACATCATCATGTCTTTGATCAATTTTTGTCAATTTTTGTCACTTTTCTTTTTCTTTCTTTCCTTCCTTCCTTCATTATTTCCTTCCTTCTCTCTCTCTCTCTCTCTCTCTCTCTCTCTCTCTCTCTCTCTCTCTCTCTCTCTCTCTCTCTCTTTTTTTTCTTTCTTTTGACAGTCCTGTATAGTTCTATGTTATGTCTCTGGGCTATCTATCCTGGGGCTCAAGACCATGTCAGGGGTGGGCTTACTCTCATGGGTATCAGGTTATTGGTTGGCCACTCCTTCAATTTCTAGGCTACCTCAGCATATCCCATAAGGACAGACTGTAGATCAAAGGTTATGGGATTGAGTTGGTGTCCCAATCCCTCTTTTGGAAGTCTTACCTGGTCACAGGACAGAGCCAGTTTGTTTTTCTCTTTTCTATTTAATGACTTCACTATAATACTTCATCAATTATCATTGAAATTATTCAGTAGCTAACCCTCAGTTCATAATTCCACCAAAATTACCATTACAACTCCCTATTACATTCCATTGTAGTATGTTTTATAAGAGCATTTGGAACACCAGGATTTCTATACCAACATCAACATTGTCTTTTGATGCTTAATGTCAGGACAAAAGAAACACAGAAGAAGTTTTTAAACAACATATATTCAAATCTTCAGGCATCATTTCAATGACTATTTTTTTTCCAGTTCTCTTTGTTTCTATCCTGTCGCTGGGTCATCCAGCCTCTGGGTCCTAGTGCTTCAGGAAGTATCAGGGATGGGCTCACTCTCATTGTGTGAGTCTCAGGCTGGACCAGTCATTAGTTGGCCACTCCTACAATCTGTTCCACCCTTACCCCAGAACATCTGATAGGCAGACTGTAGGTTGAAGATTATGTGTCTGGGTTGGTGTCCCAATCCCAGTACCTCCCTTGGATGTCTTACCTAGTCCCAGGAGATGGCCTTTTAAATGCTACATATTTCCTATTACTAGAAGTCTTAACTGAGGTCATCCTTGCTGGGAGTTTCCTTTGTACCAGGTTACTATCTGACCCTGAAATGTCCCCCTTTTCTAGTTGTCTCTTTCAGTACTCTCCTTTTCCACCCCTGTAACCTGATCCCTCGTGTTCTTATCCCCCTGTCCACCCACAAAATCTCATCTATTTCCCCTTCCCAGTGAGATACCAGTATTCCCTATTGAGTTCTCCTTGCTGCCTAGCCTCTCTGGGTCTATGGATTGTAGTATGGTTATCTTTTACTGTACAGCTATTATCTACTTATAAATGAATACATGCCAGTTTGTCTTTGTGAGTCTGGGTTACCTAACTAAGGATGAATTTTTTCTAGTTCCACCCATTTGTTTGAAAATCTCATGATGTTTTTAACAGCTGATACTGTTTTTAACAGTAACTACATTGCACTCCACTGTGTAAATGTGCCACATTTTCTTCATCCATTCTTCAGATGAGGGACATCTAGGTTGTTTCCACGTGCAGCTATTACAAACAAAGCTGCTATGAACATAGTTGAGTAAGTGTCCTTGTGATATGATTGAGCATCCTTTGGGTATATGCCAGGAGTAGAATAGCTGGGTCTTGAGGTAGATTGATTCCCAACTTTCTGAGAAAATGCCATATTGATTTCCAAAGTGGCTGTAAAAGTTTGCACTCTCACCAGCAACGGAGGAGTGTTCCTCTTGCTCCACATCTTCTCCCACATAAGCTGTCACTGGTGTTTTTGATCTTAGCCATCTGACAGGTGTAAGATGGAATCCCAGAGTTGACTAGATTTGCATTTCCCTGATGACTAAGGATGTTGAACATCCCTTTCAGTGTCTCTTGGCCATTTGAGATTTTTCTGCTTAGAATTCTCTGTTTAGAGCTGAACACCATTTTTAAATGGATTATTTTTTTGATGTCTTGTTTCTTAAGTTCTTTATATATTTTGGAGCTTAGCGCTCTGTCAGATGTGAGGTTGGTGAAGATCTTTTCCCATTCTGTAGGCTGACATTTTGTATTACTGACAGTGTCCTTTGCCTTGCAGAAGCTTTTCAGTTTTAGGGGGTGCCATTTACTAATTGTTGATCTCAGTGTCTACGCTTCTGGTATTCTATTCAAGAAGCTGTCTCCTGTGTCAATGCCTTCCAGGCTATTTCCCACTTTCTCTTCTATCAGTTTGAGGGTATTTGGATTTATATTGAGGTCTTTCATCCACTTGGACTTGAATTTTCTGTGGGTGATAGATATGGATCTATTTGCATTGTTCTACATGCAGACATCCAGTTAGACAAGTGCAATTTTTTGAAAATATATTCTTTTTTTTCCACTTGTGAATTTATGGCTTCTTTATCAAAATCAGGGGTCCATAGGTGTAGCCAGAAGCTTCTCTGGTCCTGCCTTGCCCAGAAGTCCTGACAAATCTCTCTCACCTGCAGTCCCACAGCCACTTATAGAATAATTACGCAGAGATTTATATTAATTACAAACTCTATGGCCTATGGCTCAAGCTTCTTGCTAGTTAGCTCTCATAAGTTAACTCAATCCATTTCTGTTAAACTGTGTGTTGCCACAGGGCCATGGCATTACCAGTCTGCTGACATCTTGTTGCTCCTTTGGCGGTGGGTTCCTGTCTCCCCTGACTCCACCTTCTTCTCTCTTTATCTCTGCTTAAACTTTCCACCTGGCTGTAAACTTTCTTGCCATAAGCCGAAACAGCTTTATTTATTATCCAGTGGGAGCCACACATATTTACAACATACAGAAAGTCATCCCACAGCACATAGGTTTGTGGATTTAAATGTGCATCTTTGATTAGATTCTATTGATCCACCTCTCTGTTTTTCTGCCAATGCCACACTGTTTTTTTTTTTAACTATTGCTCTGTAGTATACTTTGAAATCCTTAGTCATCAGGGAAATGCAAATCAAAACAACTCTGAGATACCATCTTACACCTATAAGAATGGCTAAGATCAAAAACACTGAAGACAACTTATGTTGGAAAGGATGTGGAGCAAGGGGAACACTCCTCCACTGTTGGTGGGAATGCAAACTTGTACAGCCACTCTGGAAATCAACATGGTGGTTTCTCAGAAGATTGGGAAAAAGTCTTCCTCAAGACCCAGCTATACCACTCTTGGGCATATACCCAAGGAATGCTCAATCTTACCACAAGGACACATGCTCAACTATGTTCATAGCAGCATTATTCATAATAGCAAGAACCTGGAAACAACCTAGATGCCCCTCAACTGAAGAATGAATAAAGAAAATATGGCACATATGCACAATGGAGTATTACTCAGCAGTAAAAAACAATGATATTGGGGATTACAGATTTAGCTCAATGGTAGAGCGCTTGCCTAGCAGCACAAGGCCCTGGGTTCAGTCCTCAGCTCTGGAAAACAAAAACAAAAACAAAAACAAAACCAATGATATCATGAAATTTGCAGGCAAATGGATGGAACTACAGAATATCATCTTGAGTGAGGTAACCCAGACTCAGAAGGACAAACATAATATGTACTCTGTCATAAGTGAATACTAAATGTGAGGAAGGGATGGCCAGACTGCAACCCACAACTCCTGAGAGGCTAGCTAACAGGAAAAGATGCTAGGAGGGACACATGGATGACCCTGTGAAAGAGAAGTGGATGCGATCTACATGAGTGTACTGGGTGTGGGGGTGTGGCAGAGGGTAGGAGTAGGGGATAAGAACATAGGGAAATGGGAGGGTCAAGCTGGAACAGGGACAGAGTGGGAGGACAGGGAGGAAGATACCATGATAGAGGAGGACATCATGGGAATAGGAAGAGGCAGGGTGCTGGGGAGGAATCCACAAGGTTGACCCTACCTTGGTCGGCTGGCAGTGGTCCAAAGGGTGTCTGGACTGGTCTACTCTGGTGACCAGCCTAGTAAGTAACCTAGCTGTCATCATAGAGCCTTTGTCCAGTGACTGATGGAGGCAGATACAGAGATCTATGGTCAGGCAACAGGCTGAGCTCCAGGAATCCAACTGATGAGAGAGAGGAGAGATACTACAGGCGAGGGATGTTGAGATCATGATGGGAAGACATGCAAAGATGACTGGCCACACTATGGAAGCACATGAACTGTGGACTGGTGGCTGTGGAGCCCCCATGGGACTGGACTAGGCCCTCTAGATATGGAAGATGGTTGTTTGGCTGGAACTGTTTGGGGGGCACCCCGGCAGGGGTACAGGGATCTGTCCCTGGTGCATGGTCAGGCTTCTGGGAATCCGGTGCCTGTGGTGTGACACTTTGCACAGCCTTGGTGTAGTGGGAAGGGGCTTGGACCTGCCTAGGCTTAGTGTGCTGGGCTTTGCTGACTCCCCATGGGAGACCTCAATTTGGAGGATATGGGAATGTGGGATGGCTTGGGAAAGAGGGCTGGGGGGTGAGAGGAGGGAGGAGGGGGAATCTGTGGATAGTATGTGGAGTGAGTAGAAAATTTGTAAATAAAGAAAAATGAAAAAACAATCTGCTCATCAGTTGATGGAAATGAAGTATGTTTCTATTCCTGGCTATTATAAATACAATAGCAATGAACATGACTAAACAGGTATCTCTGTAGTAGGTGTAGAGACCAATAAGAATGTCCTCATAGGTTCATGTATTTGAATGCTTAGTCACCAGGGAATGGTACTATTTGAAAGGATTAAAAGGATTAGGGGGTATGGCCTTGTTGGAGGAAGTATGCCACTATGGGTGTGATTTGAGGTTTCAAAAGCCCATGTCAGGTCCAGTGTTTCTCTTTCTGCCTACAGAACAGGATTTAACTGTCAGCTACTTCTCCAACACCACATCTGCCTGCCGTCATGCTTTCTGCCATGATGATAATGGACTAAGAAACTGAAACTGTAAACAAGCCTGCAATTAAATGCTTTCTTATAAAAAAAAAAAAAAAAAGCCGGGCAGTGGTGGCGCACACCTTTAATCCCAGCACTCGGGAGGCAGAGACACGTGGATATTTGTGAGTTCAAGGCCAGCCTGGTCTACAGAGCGCAATCCAGGAAAGTCGCAAAGCTACACAGAGAAACCCTGCAAAGCTACACAGAGAAGCCCTGTCACAGAGAAACCCTGTCTTGAAAAACAAAACAAAACAAAAACAAACAAACAAAAAACCCCCACTATTGCTCTGTAGTATACTTTGAAATCTGGCATAGTGACACCTCCTCTGGAAGTTTTTTATTGTCCAGGTTTGTTTTAACTATCCTGAGTTTTTTTGTTTTTCCATGTGAAGTTGAGTATTGTTCTTACAAGGTCTGTAAAGAATTGTGTTTAGGATTTAATGGGGATAGTGTTGAATCTGTGGATGGCCATTTTGTGGTAAGATGGCCATTTTTACTATGTTTATCCTACCAATCCATGAGTATGGGGGAGTTTTTCCTGTTCTGATATCTTCTTCAGTTTTTTTCTTCAGACTTGAATTTATTATCAAACAGGATTTTCACTTGCTTGGTTACAGTTCCCCCAACATATTTAATATTATTTGTAGTTATTGTGAAGGGTATTGTTTCCCTGATTTCTTTCTTAGCTAGTTGGCCCATTATATATAGGAGGGTTACTGATTTTTATTTTAGTTAATCTTATATCCAGCCACTGTGATAAAGGTGTTTTTCAGCTATATGAGTTCCCTGGTAGAATTTTTCAGGTTGCTTATATATACTATCATAACATCTGCAAACAACAATACTTTGACTTCTTCCTTTGCCGATTTGTATCCCATTAATCACTTTTAGTTGTCTTATTGCTCTAGCTAGACCTTCAAGTACTATATTGAATAGATATAGAGTGAACAGCCTTGTCTTGGCCCTAATTTTAGTGGAAAAATCTTCGAGATTCTCTCCATTTAATTTGATGTTGGCTATATGGCTTTGCTGTATAATGCCTTTATTATGTTTAAGTATGTCGCTTGTATCCCTGACCTCTCCAGGATTCTTATGAAGGGATGTTGAATTTTGTCAAAGACTTTTTTCAGCATCTAATGAAATGGTCATGCACTTTCTTTTCTTTCAGTTTCTTTATATGGTGTATAACATTGACAGATTTGGGTAGGCTGAAACATCCCTGCATCTCTGGAATGAAGCATACTTGGTCATGGTGGATGATCTTTTTGATGTGTTCTTTGATTCAGTTTTCAAGTATTTTCTTGAGAATTTTTACATTGATATTCATGAAGGATACTGGTTTGTAATTTCTTTTCTTTATTGATTCTGTGAGATTTGATTATCAGGGTGACTGTGGCTTCATAAAATGATAATGTTCTTTCTGGTTCCATTTTGACGAATAATTTGAGTAGTATTAGCTCTTTTTTGAAAGTCTGATAGAATTGTGTTCTTAACCCATCTGGCCCTGGGCTTTTTTTGGTTTGGAGACTTTTAACAACTGCTTCTATTTCTTTAAGGGTTATAGATTTAAGTTGTTTATGTGATCTATCTTACATTGATAGGTGATATCTATCAAAACATTTTCCACCATTTATTGAAAATAGACTCTTTTCTCATACAATATATCGTGATTACAGTTTCCCCTTCGTCTGCTCCTACATGTTCCTCTCAATCTCCCCTTCACACTGATTCACTCCCTTTCTGTCTCTTATTAGAAAAGAAGTCTTCTAAAATATAACAAAATAAAACAAAACAAAATATAATAAGATAACACAAAAAACATCACATCTACGTTTGACAAGACAAACCAACAGAAAGAAAAGAGCCCCAAGAGAAGGCAGATAAGAAAATTTGTTCACTGACTCAGGAGTCCCATAAAAAATTAAGTAATTTAAATTTATAAAATTGAAAGGTATAATATATAAGCAGAGGACATGGTGCAGACCCCTCTTAACTCTGTCTACCTCTTCTTCCATAGGATTCCCTGAGCTCTGAGGGCAAGTTTTTTTATGGAAATATACCATTTAGAGTTGTGTATTCCAACATATCTCTCTCTCTCTCTCTCTCTCTCTCTCTCTCTCTCTCTCTCTCTCTCTCTCTCTCTCTCTCTGTGTGTGTATTTGTGTATATGTGTGTGTTTGTGTATGTGTGTGTGTGTGTGTGTGTGTGTGTGTGTGTGTGTGTGTGTATGTGTATAATGTCTGGCTGTGGGTCTCTGTACTTGTTTCCATCTGGTGCAGAAGGAAATTTCTCTAATGATGGCTGAAAAAGTACCAGTCAATCAATACAGCAGAATATCATTTGGAATAATTTTATCACTCTTTTTTTTCAGACCAGTAGCACTTGGTTTTACCCTAGGTCTCTGAGCTGGCTAGTCTCTGGTTGTTGGTTACCTAAGCAATATTGGGTATGGGTTCCATCTTGTGGAATGAGTCTTAAGTCAAATCAGACATTGGTTGGCTCTTCCCACAAGTTCTGGGCCATTATTTCCCTAGCATATTTTGTAGACAGGACAGATTGAAGGTCACAGGTAGTGTAGCTGTGTTGGTTCATATATTTCTCTTTCAATACTCTGCAGAATATCTTCTTATACAAAGACACCTGAACATAGGGGTGAAGGTTCTGTGTAGGCCCCAGCTGGACTTCTTCATATTCAATGAGTTATGCAGGTATTATCTTCATGGAAGATAATGGAAACTTTCTGTCAGTTTGTGGAGAGCAACCTACTGTCTTGCAAAGAGCCTGGCTTATTGAGGGATTTCTATGGGACTCCTATGGACAACAACTCAATTGGATATAACCCAGTCTCAATACTGGAAACTTCATTTCATGACAAGAAATGGCCAATTGAGTCTACATATCTTTCATTATTTGAAGACTTCATTAGGATAGCCTTCATGTATTTTAGGACGTTTCTAAAGCACTAGATTTCCATACTACCTCTCAAATAGCCCTCAATTCTAAGTTGTTGGTTACATATAAGGCATGACCGCCAATGTGGCACCTTTAGTGATATCTTACCATACTAGCTGTTGTGGTCTATATGCATTACAACTTAGATGAACTAATTTTTTGCTTCCATGCATGTGCAGCTTTCATAATACTTTCTAGTACTCAGAATGATAGACCTTAGGCAGGAGGCTTTCAGGTCAAGACCAGTTCAATGTCCTTCCAAGTATCACATCTGAACTGTTTAATATCTTTAGCAAGAGAAACTTACCTTCAACTCTGGTGGGGAACCAAGGTCAGTAGTAATAGCTTATATTGCTTTTGGTATATCTTTGACTCCCCTCACTAACAACTCAAAAGTACCTTCTTATGCCTGAAATTGGAGTAATGGTAGATATTCTATTGTTCTCCATGGAGACCATGAGGATATATATATATAAAATCATATCAACATTAATATGTTAATTAATATTGTTTATCATATAAATATAGGTCATATATTATATGATATATAATACTAGTTATGTATTATATTATGATATACTATATTATATATTATAGTAACAGCTTGTTAGTAATATATAATTAATCACTTAATAATCATTGTGTTATATTATAATATATTATATTATATATAAACATCTATTATAGCTATGTAGATATAAAATAATAACATTCCTTGAGGCTTTATCAGAGCCTTGATCTTATCTTGCACTATTCTCTCCCTCTCCCTCAGTATCGACCTTTTTTTCCCTTACTGCTTTCTTGGTTTATGCAGTTACTCTAGATTATATATTTTATCTCAAGACTTGGAGCTTGGAAACACAGGTGTGAGAGAATATGTGGCAATTTTCTTTCTATGTCTGGATTATCATACTTAATATACTATTTCATAGTTCTTTACATTTACCTGTAAATCATGATTTTATTTTTCTTTACAGATTAATAGTATTCAGTTGTGTATATATATATATATATAATATATAATATATAATATATATATATATATATATATACCACATTTTCAATATCCATTCAACTATTCAATGAAAATGTAGGTTGTTTCCATTTTCTGGCTATTATGAATTAATCTGCAATTTAGTTGCTGGGTAAATATCCATGGATTAGGACATCAAGTCTGTTGGATATATGTTATGGAATGAAACACCTTAGTCATATGTTGCATTAGTTTTTTGCTCTGGACTCAGCTATAAGGATGTGAAAGTGTCTAAATAAGGCAATCTAACAGTTTAACAAGGGAGAGGAAAAGGAGGAAGACAAGACCTGCTGGAAGTGCCATGTTTGCCATGCTTGGACCTATTAGAGCCCTTCAGCTAGAATATGGAAAGACCTCCCATGCTTAGGAATTAGTGGAATTATTATTATAAAAATGACTGTCACCAAAGACAATTCATAGTTCCAATACAATCCAAATGAAAACACCCACAGAATTCTTCATATAATTAATAAAAGCTATACTAAAATCCATATGGATCCAGGAGATACATTTTGATATCTACAAAATATTGCTGTGTAGAAAATATTTTCTTTTTTTTATTTAATTTTTTTTTTATTTTTATTTTGCAATACAATTCAGTTCTACATATCAGCCACGGATTCCCTTGTTCTCCCCCCTCCCGCCCCCCCTCACTTTCCCCCCCAGCCCACCCCCTATTCCCACCTCCTCCAGGGCAAAGCCTTCCCCGTGGACTAAGATCAACCTGGTAGACTCAGTCCAGGTAGGTCCAGTCCCCTCCTCCCAGGCCGAGCCAAGCGATCCTGCATAGGACCCAGGTTTCAAACAGCCAACTCATGCAATGAGCACAGGACCCGGTCCTACTGCCTGGATGCCTCCCAAACAGACCAAGCCAATCAACTGTCTCACCCATTCAGAGGGTCTGATCCAGTTGGTGACCCCTCAGCCATTGGTTCATAGTTCATGTGTTTCCATTCGTTTGGCTATTTGTCCCTGTGCTTTATCCAACCTTGGTCTCAACAATTCTCGCTCATATAAACCCTCCTCATTTTCGCTAATTGGACTCCCAGAGAAAATATCTTCTTGATGAATGCTAACAAATAGGTAAGTGTTTGCTCCTGTTAGAATCAAATGTGTGATATTCTACAATTGATAAAAAGATGAAAAACACGAAATGCTATCACTTTTATTATGATCATTACTGTACTAAGACATACTCACTTTTAAAAAAATATAACATCAAGTTCTAATGTTGTCTTTTGTTCAAGTATGCCCATATATGATAGATATTGACTTATAAAATTATTGTTCTATGTATGTATGAAAAATTAAAGTGGATCAGAATTGTATTTTAATGTAGTATATGACAATTAATTTATTTAAGTTACTTTTTATTGAACATTTTAAAATATTTTTTTTTTACTTCACAGTGGATTTTTGTAATTGGGTTGTTACTAATTGGATTAAGTTGTATCTTTATTTCTTCTTTGTTTTTTTCTTTCTTCTTTGTGAAATTGAATTTAGCAGTTCACTCAAGTTCTTGGCACAAACCATTATATAGATATTACCAAATAAAATCATTGAATTTTATTGGAGTTACAGGAATGTGGGTGAGGGGTAACTTACAAACAGGAATGACTCAAAAACAACTGCATCACGAAACCCTATACCACACCATGGCTGAGAGTATGTGAAAATCAAAAACCCAGAGCACACTTCACAGCTTTCAGGTAGTTCAACATTTTTGAAAGTGTCCTACCCCAGGAGTTCAGCTTATCCAAGCCTCATTCAGGAAGCTATATTGACCTATCCTTTTTTCATACATCTGGTTTCTTCAGTGTTTGCTCATACATCTGGTTTCATTTTTCTCTGTTTCTTCAATGAGGATCTGGCCTGAGCCTCTTCTAGGAAGCTCAGCACTCCTTATGGCTTATATGGGCTCGGGAGAGAGAGGAACTTAGTGACCCTAGTCAGTTGCAGGGACTTCCTGAAGTTAGTAAATTGTTCACTCCCGGAGCTTAATGAGCTTCCTGGAAGGAAAGAATGTTTTACCTCCCTCCAAACATCCTGTTGTTTTACCTCCCTGAAAACATCCTTCCTTAAAATATTCTACTATTTCACCTACCATTTTATATCTTATGTTTCACACAGTTTCCCTCTAAGATGGAAGGTTTCAATCTCAGATGGAACTGTGACATAACAGAAGATTGAACACAGCAACTCAAAACTGAGAATGGTGCGGGCAATAAGAGACTTAAGAATGCTCAGCTTTAAATAGGACAACCACATGATTTTTATTTTAAGACAGAGTCTCAATGAGTTTTCAAGTGTGATTAAACTCTCTCTGTAGCCCAGTCCCTGAATGTCATGCTTCAGAATCTGAAATGCTTATTTTTTCACATTCTATAAAATTCATGATTTTTTTACACAAAATCATGCAAATAGGGATGCATTTTTATTTTTAATTTATGCTCCATAAATTTTAAAGAATAAAACATATTCTAAACACATAGCATAGTTTATTTTTCTTTAATACATTTTCTTGAGTGAATTTCTTATAAGACATTTTATTTCAGTATTCTGCCAAAATTGATGACATATTACAGTATGATAATCTTTGGCAATTTTATTTTTATTTTTCTTATAAATATTATAAGTTTTACATCATATTGAAGACAAAATACCCATAGATATTATATAGTCTAGAGGTATTAGGGTTGCTTTTTCTGCCAGTTAAAGAATTAAATGGCACACCAACTATTTGAATAATATCAAATGTCAGCTTTGTAAACATGCATGTAAGTAATATTATGTGGACTGGACTATATATATATACACATAGTATATATATATATATATATATATATATATATATATATATATATATATACACATAGTATATATATATATACTATTTATGTACATATACATGATATATACATATGTGTATTCATGCCTGCAATAAAATTTAGTCAAAAAAGGCCAATAATCTGAAGGAGAACAGAAGGGGTATATGGGAGTATTTGGAGGGAGGAAAGGAAAAGGAGAAATGTAATTATATTATAATATCAATAATTTAAAAAATATTTAAAAGACAGATCTCAATAGTGACAGGTAGTAGCAGAGAAATACTGAACATCAAAAACAGGATGAGACAAAATTTGCAGTTGAAGAAAGGCTTAGTGGTGAGGAAACACAAATATGCAGCAGATACACAAAGAAAAAAACCCTTCACTAAGCAGATAGGGGCTAGGAAACAGGAAAATTCAGTCTCTTTTCAAGGGCTAAAGTTTTAAAGTCTCTGGGGAGTTTTCATTCTCTCATTTAAGAATGGTCGCCGGGCGGTGGTGGCGCACGCCTTTAATCCCAGCACTCGGGAGGCAGAGCCAGGCGGATCTCTGTGAGTTCGAGGCCAGCCTGGGCTACCAAGTGAGTTCCAGGAAAAGGCACAAAGCTACACAGAGAAACCCTGTCTCGAAAAACCAAAAAAAAAAAAAAAAAAAAAAAAAATGGTCAGTTTGAAGAAAGATACAATGGTTGATTAGCCCACAACTGTTGTGTAGCATACCTTGATCAGGCCTTGAATTGTTTAGCACATCCATCATCAGGTGGGAGAAGAAAGCTTGCAAGGCTTTTGTTTTAACCTGCCACTTTGTTGTCTCAGGTGAGGAGGGTGAGAAAGGAGCTAACCATTTTGGAAATTCACCTTCCGTACCTTGTCATGTCCTCTCTTTGCATCATCAGTATGCCTACGATGGAGTCTTTCTAACTCCTGGTCCCTCAGATGTACACACATTCATGAACTAAGATTTATTGATCTAAATGGCTGGTACTAACAGAAGCACCGTTTTCTACTTTCAGGTTTTGTATTTTACATTAAATGAATAATCTTTGTAATTCATGTAAGAGATGGCTCCTAAAATTCCAAAATGAATACTTTGTTAAATTGTATGTTGTTTAACAGTTGATATTAGGGTAGGTATTGCCATGAAGAATATTCAAGATCAATGAGTTGTCATCTATGCAGTAGAATCATCACTATACCCCTGCTGCAAGCTATAATGGTACATTTGTCTTAATTGATGAAGCTGAATTACTACCTTACTAATATCCTAGAAGAGAGGAAAATGAGGAAGAACTTGCCTAGCACACTTTTTATAGTGGGTCAGTATAATTTTACCATTCCTTCTCATAGCCTTTGTTTGGTTATAACTTAATAAACTGAGGAATGTAGAGTTTCTGGAAATTCAGCCACAGAGGGGCAACACATTTGAGGAACTTCATGAAGGTGTCTACAAATGGTATAAATATAGCTATGCTTCAATTGTTTAAAAAGCCCTGTGTCTTTTCTTAATAACCTGAGGAAAATTGAGGAAACCTTAGATACAACTGTTCTCTGGTTGACCTGAAGACGTGAGAGCTGTTTTCTAGGATTGTTTTTTCTCTAAGGACTATGAGTATGGACTTAAAAAAATTAAAGAAAAAAATACCGCAGAATGATAAATATAGAAATCATTTGACCCAGTTCTTTTCTGGCCTCTAGAATCTTTTGAAAATATAACTGTGCTTATTGTATTGTGATTTTTAGAGGACTTTTGATTTCTGATGATTTTTCGTGAATTTTTAAATTTTTTTTAATTACCGTGAGCTAAAAGTTGGGATGATTCTAATTCATAGCTGAATGACAAACTGTTAGTCAGAGCAGTGACAACTTATGAAGTGTCTTCAGCCTCAAGAGAGACTTCAGGTCTTTGTAACATGTGCAGAAGCACTTTACATCCTACAGTCAACCAAAGGCTGACTTTGATACAATTGAGAAGCAATTTGGAAATATTGTATGTCTACATAGAAGCAAATTATAGCTGAAACAATCATTTCTGACTTAAGGAAAATGCTGGAGTGGTTTATCTGTGCCAAAAGAAAATATTTTCTTGTAACGAAAATGTATTTCAAAGTTGTGAAGATTCTGAGTAATTGACTAACTCAGAATCCATGATAAACATCACATGGTAATATCAAGAACTGACACAATGCCTTCATTAAGAGAGTTAAAACTGTGGTTGAAAAGATGACACAGGAAGTTATCTGGACTAAGAAACTTTAGACTGGCATTGTCATTTGAATAAAAAGTTATCCTTGTACTTTTTCCATGTTACTAAAAGGGAATTTGAAAGCAGAGACAGAGAATGGAACACAAGAGAAATTTGTTGGAGTTAGAGACAGGGAGAGTCCCCTCAACAACAGAGTTAGGAAGTTGGAGGGAAGGAAATGCAAGGAGGGAGAGAAGTTACACTTAAATAGTAATGCAAAAAAAAAAAGGCAGAAAATATAAAATTTACGGACACAAGGTGAGCACACCAGGGGGGGAGAGAGAGAGAGAGAGAGAGAGAGAGAGAGAGAGAGAGAGAGAGAGAGAGAGAGAGAGAGAGAGAGAGAGAGAGAATTGTGCCTAGGGTCTTTGTTCCCTGTAGCTTTGAAGGCAAGTGTGTAGGATTTCCCTCATCTAGAGCATGAAATCAGCACTACGTCAAGACAGGGACAATTAACCTTAGAGTGAGTTGCTTCAGCATTGTAAGAGTTGAACAGTATGCCCTAGAACTCAGAACATGTCTAAGTCAGAAAGGAACAATATCTAACAGAGCCCAGTAATTTTCAATATCAGTTAAACTCCCTAATTAGCTTTGATCCTGCCAGAAATAGTGAATTGAATATACTGTCTTTGCTTTGCTTGTGACCAGCTTAAAGCCTGTGCTATTGGCCCATCTTTTGCCTTATTATTAGTTACAGCTAGTCTGTGGATCTTTTCACTCAATGGAAAGGTTTAATATAGTAATGGAAAACCAGTACTTCAAACTGAGTTCTGAGTAGCTTGGAGATTTCCCATTATAGCACTTAAACTTTGACTTATTTAAAATAGTTTACTACCTATTACTATCTATTCCAGTAATTACAGAAAAGAAGGTAGATAACTTCCTTGAAAGTCAGAAATGTTTAGGTATATAAAGTGAGTATCACATCCTCAGGCATGTCTTATTTTGTTTATTACCTTTTTGGTTTAGGCTGGCTTTTATATTGCAAAACAGTTCTCTCTCTTCAACATAAGAACTTGCTTCAAAGGAAGCACTCTCTCGATTTGGCACAAATACGGGAAACACCTGCTTTATTGCAGTTTCCTACTGATGAAAATATCACCTCCAGAAAGAAGGAGAGATACTCATGAGACTCAGGATGTAGACAAGCCTCACAAGTCCTCAGAAAGATGAAACATGTGAAGTCCACAATGCCTCTTCTGAAAGTTATCTAAGAAGGAAAAACGACTGGAAAGAGAAGACGCTCTGGCCTGACTTCAGAGTTCCCTGTGTGATTTTCAGGCAGCTTCAAGAATACAGTTTTCTTGAGTTTTTACCCAGGCTTGATTGGCTCTTTTGGTAACACAACTACCTTTCAGCTATTCAGGCTTCCATGAGAACCCCTTCACTGCTATGTAAGCTTCCAAGAAAGGTTATCAACAGTCCTACCCACCTGTTAAGTCTGTGAACCAAAAGAAACAGCCTGTGAAAATATCCTCAGTGCAATGATGACTTTTGTATCTCAGGGTAACAAATAGCTATCTAATTAGACATAATGTCTACTCAATAGGAGGGAACTAATGCTTGTTACTGTAAACACAACCAAGACCCATGGCTGGAGGGGTCATAGACTCCAGAAGAGAACATACTGCCGGCAGCCGGCAGTTGCTTAAATTAATAAAGCTTTTAATGGTATTCCAGACACTTAACTTTATACCAGTAGATAATTGCAGCTCTTACCCTTCATCAAAGAAGATTGCTTCATTTCAGATGGGGGCTACAACTGGTCAAATTAAGGAAAATAAATGCCTATGGACTGTCCACTTTCAGCTGGGACATCTGCAACACAAAACTTACACCAAAAGCTCAGGAATTGTGAGAGACAAGAGGAAGAACCAGGATGATTGCTGTGAAATAGTGTCATCTATACTTGAAATGAATGCTATATCCTTCAACTCTCAACAATACATTTGTCTGCACAAGACCTGTACAATACCACAGCAGTAAACATGCCAATATCTCTGGGGGAAATTTTCATGAGACCTTAACTCTAGGTGTAAACTTAAAGGCAATCAATCAACGGCTGCTGAAGGGAAAGAGATTCAATTATCTCCATGGACAAACCTCTTGATAAATTATGCAATCCTAGGTTGTCAGCCCTGAACCCATAACATTGTGGGAACAATTATGTAAATACAGTGTCCTTGTGAATGAATTCTCAAATATTAATGTTAAAAAAAAAAAACTATTTAGAAAGAAACTGCTCAACAAAACTACTGTAACAAACCCCAGTCCAGAATCAGTGACTCACCATGTTGGACTTGGGTGAAAGAAGTACAGTCATTGGTGCTCTACCTGAGGTAAACATGTTTGTTTGCATCTCCTGATGAAATGTCACACAAAAGCACCATTGTGTACTGTCATAATAGAGATTTGGCCTTCAATCCTGATGTTGTGAGTATTGCCTGAGGAGCAGAGGGCTTCAAAAATCCATTTGATTTCTGTACTTCCTTTTATCCTTTCAAGAGCATTCTGCATATAGATTGAAGCAATTATTGAATCAGTTACATTTTTCTATATGGATTAATTAAAACTGACATATTTTATAATATATACAGAGCACAGATATTAAAAGTACATGGAACGTTTTAAACAATGACTAGAATTACTTATGATAAGCTCTAAATTTAAAGAGATAACTAGACAATGCCATTGTTACCAAGCATTAGTATACATGTAGATACTTGAAACATCCAGTGTGACACAATATCTGATAATTATGAGAAGAGTAACTTGAAAGGGTTAACATTTACAGAAGACACATGAAGACAGAAGGAAAGGAAAAGAAGATAGATTGGGACAGAGACAAACCAACAACAAAAATAAGCAAAGCTTCTTTAACACAAAGAAATCGATGGGAGACCAATACTAAGACTTAGTCTTGGCAATGATTGGATGTGGCAAGGTCATGGGCCTGGCACATTATTGGTGAAATAGAGATGATACAGTATGTTATATATTAATTTGAATGTCCAGAACTAATGTTCTATATAATAATAATAGTCATGATGCCTGGCTATAGAACTAATCCAGGAGGGGGCAAAAGGAATGCTGGGGTAGAGTTGTATTTTTTGTTGTTTTGTTAATTTTCTTGAGATGTTTTCTCACTGTGTACTTCTTGCTGGACTGGAATTTCTCTTATGTACACAAAGTCAGCTTTTAACTCACAGAGATCTGCCTAATTCTTCCCCTTAGTATTTGGAATAAAGACATGCACCACCATGTTCGGTCTGAAAATGTTGTTGGTGTTATTTTTGGCAATGATGGTATCATTGGCATTGGTGTTCTTTTCTTTATTTTGGTTTTATCTTCTGTGAAAGTGCTAAGTGAGATAGGTCACATTTAAGCATTCATTTTTACAGTTTCTCCTTTAACTATTTCTTTTCTTTCACATGACATCTTTACATTTGTATATCTTGTGTCTGCTATAAGTCTTCCTCAAGATTTCCTGGAAGTGCTGGGTTCAAACCCAGGGCCTGACCTGTGTTAGGCAGGCTCCTTACCCTCTACCACTGCAATCCCTGCTTATGATAGCCTTTGTTTTTCATTCTGAGTGATGTCAAACATTGAAAAAGACTGACTGTGCCTCCTTGTACAAACATGTGAGCATATTTGTATAGTCCAAGACACTGAATTAAAATTCAATTATGTGTGTGGGAAATATACTTGAATTTAAAATATGTGATTTGAACCATTAGTTTTAATTTTGATCTAGCTCACATAATTCTAAATATTGTTTCTATTTTATACTTACCAAAAAATATAGATTGTTTATATCATAAACTTCCATCTAAAATTATGTTTGATTCCTTTCTTTCTTATTTCTCACTCTGACATGACTATGTGCTTAATGTTAATACTGATTTTACTCCCACCTTTCTTTTACACCTTCTGGAAAAGCAAACACCTACATATGCTTTTAAAGTGGTTCATAATATATAATTAGTATAAACAACATAAAAATTCTACATAACATGATTTGTCAATATTGACATTGGACTCAGTCATGTAGATGTCATTTATGTAAGGAAATATACTAAAAAAATCCACATTTTAATTTTTTATAATAAAAGTTTAATAATAATAATTCAAACATTGTCTAAGTTTTAATTTCTGTTAACTTGACTTTGTCTTTTGCTATTTAAAGGTACTTTAATTGACACACTGAATATAAAATTTGGACATATTTCTTAGCCATGAAGAAGAATGAAATCAGGACATTTGCAGGAAATGAGACAGAACTGGAGATGATGATAGCAAGTAAGATAAGACAGACTGAGGAAGGCAGGTGTGATATGCTTCATTTGGGTAAAAGACACAAAAGTAAAAGGAGGAATGTTAGTGTATGGAAGGAAACAGAAGAAAGGGAGGAAGGAGGCAACATAGGCTGATAGAGGGGTGAATGTAATCAAAGAGTATTGTATGGTTTATGGAATATCACAGAGAAACTTATTACTTTGTACAGTATATACTTGCTAATACTTTTGTTATTTATTGCCTCACTGCTATTAGATAACACACCACATTCATGCCGCAGTCTAGCTCTAATTTAGTGGATATTGATTATTTTTCTTCATGTCTACATCATATTTCTCCCTGATCTTAGTAACCACTGTTCTCCACTCAGAAACATTTTTCTAGACTTTCTCTCATAAAAAGCAGACAACACTCGATGCTATCAAAATTGAATTTGTATCAAAAAAAATCCAAAGCTTTGTGAATAAAATAAATACTTGAAAATAATGTGAAATACAGAGTAGTTATAGAAAATTCTTCCTGTAATTTTCCATTATTGAACAAAGGTGACCCATTGCAAAGACACTTTCAGGGCATGAATTCAAAAGATTAGCAAATTATATACAAGCTCAGTTTTCAGGGAGGCCCCTGTCATCTGATTAGATGACCAGGCTTCCACACAGGTGTTGCTCCTCCTTATTGGCTTCATCTCCTTTATAAAGGCTACGGCACTTTATTTCAGAGACTCTGATGGTGGCACACATTTTGTTGGAATGAAGCTGCCTTCAGGAATGTTCCAGCTAGAAACACCATCAGTATCTCAGGATAATTTGCTCTTGTCCCCTGTCTGCAAATAGCAGTGGCACAGTTTCAGCTCCCATCTCAGCAAAAACAAACAAACCTCTAGAAGGTGCCTGAACTGCTGTACTACGACACACTACAAAACTTACCCAAATTGCTGTCTGGGGAAACCACTACCTGACTACCGAATAAAGCTTTTTTGTTTCCCTGTCTCTTGAAGAATCTTTACTAAATGCTAAAATATGAAACTAATTTTAAGTTCATAAATACTCAATAAAATTTTAACATTAATATTTCTCACTACCTATCATCCCACTTAAATATTTTCATTACTTCAAAATCCTCTGTATATATGTTTCTCCATTCAATTCTGTATGTGTTGTTTGTTGTCTGGACAAGGCATTGAACTCAAGGAAACCTGCGGGGCACCCTGTCCCACACCCAATTATACTCTCAGACACTGTTATACTTTCAATAAGGAGACACAGTCATCTCCGAGTTTCAACTCTGTTTGCTTAGATCTACGACTGTTACCAGCTTGTTTTTACTGAGAACATGTTACATTTGGCATGCTCTTTTTTGGAATCTCATATAAATTGATTCAACTATATACATTTTTCTACAATTTGTTCCATGTGTTTTACATGCTATCACTGATTTTCAGTTATGATATTGTTTGTATCTCCCATTTGTTCATCTATACTGATGTAAAGTGTCCCATACATCATCATTCATTCACACAGTCTTCTGCTGTTAGAGAAATTATTTCATTTCTCGCTTGGGCTGTGATGGTGTTGCCAGGGTCATTCTGGTCCATATCTCCCCATCTACACATTTTTCTAGGGAGAACAAAAAGAAGCATGCTTCCATGATGCCAATACATCCATGATTTTCTTTCCCACATTATGCCACATTTTAAAAAGATATCTTGCCGGGCGGTGGTGGCGCACGCCTTTAATCCCAGCACTCGGGAGGCAGAGCCAGGCGGATCTCTGTGAGTTCGAGGCCAGCCTGGTCTCCAAAGCGAGTTCCAGGAAAGGCGCAAAGCTGCACAGAGAAACCCTGTCTCGAAAAACCAAAAAAAAAAAAAAAAAAAAAAGATATCTTATTAATTTATTCCAATAATGCCACTATATTACATGTTCTTAGTTTCGATGTTTTTACAAAGCTTTCATTTAAATTGAGAAAACATAATGGTATCAGTTTTAAATTTTAATTATCTCTTTGATATTTTGGAATGGCTTCATGTGAATAAATCATTTTCTTATGTTTAGATAGAAGCTTGGATCATTGCTCTTATGACTGATTTATTTTACCTATAATTATCCATCATCTGTATGCTTCACATATATTTTCTGTTTCTAATCTATTTTTATTTTTTCATATTTTGAACTTGTTTTAAATATCATTGCAAAAGTTATCCCTATGTTATACGATACTAAAATTATTTTTTCTTAAAAATCTTTATTACATTTAATTATTTGTGTGTGTGTGTGTGTGTGTGTGTGTGTGTGTGTGTGTGTGTGTGTTAAAATATACATGTTGTAGTCAAAGGAGTTTGTGGTAGTTATTTTTCACTTCTTGCCATGTATATTCACTAATAGTCCTGATGAGAACACAGCTTGTGGCTTTTGTTTTCTCTGTGTACATAATTATGCCTCCATGCTAAAATAACTACACCTTCAGAGTTTTTGCACAGAAATGAAAGGTCAATAGAAAAACTAAAGTTGTCTTATTTTGAGCACTGGACTTGGATGTGTACCACACCAATGTTCTCTTTAAAGCAAGAGCATAAAAGATGCTGAATCAATGAAGTCACAAAACTAGCTTTCTGTAGGGTCTAATCATATCACTAATTCTGAGTAATACCTCCAATGGGAACGTGGTTTAATCACTTGTTTTTCTATTTAATTATCTATTTGGTATACTTATAGTATGATTCTTTTGTGCCCCTTTTCCCTTTTTATATCAGTGTCTTCCAAAATGCTAATTACAACATAAATACCACAACTGGAAAAAAAATCTTCAATTTTTAGGATGCACTTTGTTTTTTCAGATGACTTCTACTCTGTCTTTTGATATTCATAGTCCTTCTGAGTTCAGCATTATTTCGGAGCTAAAGGAAAGAGTGGTTTATTTAAAAACAGGAACAAGAATGTTGAAGCTTATATACTATTTATTTTATGCAGACATATGCAAGGTATTGCTGATTAAATTATGACAGTGCCTTTAATAGGAAATCTAGGACATTAGTAGGAAATTATTTACAGTAGCAGTCAAAAGTGGTTGTTTTTGTTACACATCAACTCATATTTTCCATCATATATAATCTCACAGATATAAAATTTCAATTAAATTATATTTGTTGTGTTTAACTGTTAATTTGTCAAGTGAAATGAATATATTTGCTATATATATATATATATATATATATATATATATATACATATTATATGCCACTTTCCTTTATAGACTAAAGAAGATGTTACTAAGAGGTATTTTGATTAATTTAACAACTATTTTGTGTTTACATCTTATAAGTGTATAATCACAGGTGTAGTGACTGATGCAAAATGGATGAGGAGGAGATTTTAGTAAAAGTTGGTCATCTGCATCCTTTCCCCTAATCCTTTAGAAAATCCTGCCTGTGTAGGTAGAAAATCTAAAACTAAACGATGCAAGGAGAAATGAATCTTATTACCTCAGATTTTAAAATATTTTCATTTTAACGTTCCTGCCGAGGTAACTGTTGTCAGTCAGTGACTTTTTATTTGACTGTCTGTCCAGTGTGCGTACTGTTTCCTTTACAATAGCATCTTGTGTGTGCTGTCGTAAATCCTCAACTCTGAATGCTGCACGTGGTAGCAAGTCCACCAACTCCGAGACACAGAGGGAGAAGAGAATTAAGATATTGCATTTAGACATGTGTATTAACTCGCCATCTAACATGGAAAAGGTAATGAGTGTAACCCTCACAATGGTGGAGTAGGGGGAGCTTTTAAATAGGGAGTTTAATCTCCTTTAGAGCAAAGCCACACTCCCGGGTTCCCCAGGTTTTTGGCAAGGTTCCCAGAAGCTGCAGTCATTCATGAGCCACACACTCTGTTCTTAGGAAAAAATGCACTGGGAACTTCACACAGTGAAACCAATGCTCTCATTTTGGATGCTTCATCTGCAAAATATCCGCTCACACATGTGTATACATGTGCACGGTACTTAACCGCCACCAAAGAATGGATCACTGCTGGGATTTGAACCCGTTGTTTCAGGAAGTCCAAGGTTTTCAAACCTTATGTGTTGACTATAAAAACCTCTCCCCCTGGATGATTATTCTGCAATTATAATGAAGCAAGCTTGAAAAATCAAATCAAATCCCATAGTTTACAGCAGCTTGTACCTCTTCCTCTGTAAGGGCTGAAGCCACAGTTGTCCTCCCCCTTGGTCTCAGACTTTCCTATACGTTCCATGTTCTTGTTCACGAGCTCTGTGGAATGAGAATAATATTTTTCTGGGAGATGTGCTAAATGTGACCACAAAATATAATGCGGTATGCAAAATGTGTCTCATTGTTTAAATTCCAGATTCATGAAAAATTGGTTTGTTTGTTCCATTTTGAAGGCCAGAGAAAAATCTCTTAGTATCTGCTGTTTGTTTAACAACAGTAGCTTAAGATGTTATCATGATTGTGTAAACTGAAATGACTTGGTAGGTACATCTGCTTGTGAAATACATATATACATATATATATATATATATATTATCTACATATATATATATATTATCTACATTTTCTAACTTCTCTGCATTTTATTTCACTTATCCATCTTCAAAATCAAAACTCATACGAATTTTCTGTTGGGAAATGTACCAGAAAGATCCCTAGTAGGTCAGTTTTAAATATATAGAAATATGCCATCATCTATATGTAATTCCTATTACATATATATTTCCTACCAGCACTGCCAGCGTGGGACGCATGAACAAAGCCTGTTCTGTCTGGATTATGTTGGTCGTAATATGAGTAGAAATACATGGGCTGATTTGAAGCACAAACAACCCACGTAGTAACGAAACCATTTTAGTTACCGAGCTTGTATAAACCCCCAGGCAGCGCTGTCTCTCAGTCATGAAGGGGCCCTCCAGGGCTGCAGTCCTGGATGCATAATGCCAGATATGCCAACCCGCGGCTGTCTGCATGCACAGGGCTGTCCCGGCTTACCTCTCACTCGTGTTTGCAGTTTCTCCACTAGAGAGATATTTTCTTTTATGTCACCCCGCTGTACTTAGAATATTTGTTCTCCCCTGGTCCAGAATACGTTTTTGCAAAAGTTATTCCACTAATTCCTACAACATTTCTGTGATTTACGAGGAGGAGGGGGACAAAAAGTGTGTGTAGGAGGGGCAGCTGACAGGAGAGAGGAATCTTCCTCACTCAGGCTAAGAGACTTGCTGATGAAGGATGTCTCAGCGGGGGCAGGGTGGGGCCAAAGCACTTGCCTGGGGCTTCAGGGTTTGATCTGTTTTCAGGCAGTAATAATGTAAAGTCAAGGAAACATAAGGTAAGTATGTAAAATAAAAGCAAAAATGAGCAAGCTTGCATCCCTCAATTCCATTCGATTTAGTTTTGGACGTGTTCAAACAAAATGTGCTTCTTTT
Source organism: Peromyscus californicus insignis (assembly GCF_007827085.1). NCBI lineage: Eukaryota > Metazoa > Chordata > Mammalia > Rodentia > Cricetidae > Peromyscus > Peromyscus californicus. Next base: position 119,337,982 of record NW_026294573.1, read on the forward strand.
ACATTTTTCTTATTTAAAGCAAAGAATGCTCTCTCCACATTAAGTATGCATTATTTTTCTTTCAGAATGGACACTAGAAACAAAGTAAGGAAAACCCTCTTCCACCTGACACTCAGCCCTAGCAGAATCACTTTAGATTTTCTGTGGATTGCATGATTAGCTATCAAGAATTAATTTAGAATTAATGAGATTTAGATGGTTTCTATTAACATCTCTATTTTCATATGAATGAAAAGGTTGATTTTGACAAATTAACATATAGATCCCAAAACTACTCAGATATATACAAATATATACCAGACTAATTGAAATTTTTACAAAGAAATAATCATTAACAAGTAACTGGGAGATATAATATATGGAAATATGCCAAATAATGTTCTTATTATCACATAAAATACTAAGATCACCATTATTAGAATAAATATGTTTAATCATTTACAATTACCAAGGTTTTTATTTTTTTCATTTTTTAATATGATTAGGAAAATTTAAATAATTCAATACTACTGATTTAATAATTCGTCAATTTATATCCTTAAATATTAAAATTGGAAAATTTAACTAAATGTACCTACATATAAAAATATTTGTATTTTATTTAAATCTAAAGTCTGACATAACAACCACCATTTAGTAATAGTATTCTTTTAACTTTTCTTACTGAAATGTTCGAATTGTAGTTTAAGAATTTTTTATATGAAGTCTATTGTTAAATCTTATTTGCATAATGTAATTAGATAACATTTGATTGTGAATTGAATTTTTTGACTTGTCTCATAACATTGGCATTGTTTTTCTGAAATCAGTTTACAATCCCTTTGAAGCTCTTAGTCACCACATAAAATGAACATTTGAAAGTCTAAGTTGATTTCATACACATTTTAACCTTTATATGAAATAAGATGTTTACTTTAAAATATATTAAAGAACCAGTGTTAATTTTACTGTAAATTATTTTTGTAAAATTCTGTTTTCCTAAGTGATATGGTAAAATCATATAAATCCAATTAGAACATTCTTTCAAAATTGCATCTATTATCTACAATTACAAAGAGAAATTTTCTTTCTCATAATTTGACAGATATATTAATACAAGCTAATAGCATAGGAGACATATTTAATAGTTTCTTTATTATTTAAATTTGCATAAAAATAAAACATTTCTTACATTTTTCTTTTTTTCCTTAAAGTGATAATATTTAATTTTAGAAAAAAGTTAAAAATGGAATAAAATTTACGTTTGTGAAAATATAATTGAATGGCAATAGTCTTCTGAGTCTGAAATTAGGAAAATGTGGTTAAAAGGTCCAATGGAGGAAATATAGACTGAGATTAAACTTTTGAAAAGTATCTCAAGCATACTATTAGAAGGAACTTTAGAAGATATACTTATATAAATCATACCTAACTTTTAGAAACAAATAAAGCACACTATTATAAAAATCCACACTGACCTAAATATGAGTGCTAAACTGCAGTACCCAGAAAGCTTCCAGGAAAACCAATCGACTACCAAGGCTGAGATTTCATTCAGCAGACAATGTTGTCTCTGCCTCGTGTTGATGACTTCATTGCCCGTGTTGCTATGAGTGATAAGAGCAATAATAAAATGAGCATGGGCATTAGAATGACATGTATTCTTTTTTATATTTTCCTTGAGAAAAAGATATTGCAGATTAAGAGGAACACTTTATTTTTCTATCACTGCTTTTCTAGAGAAAAATCTGAGCTTTGGAAATGTTAACCAAGAAGAACGAATATGCATTTTGGTCATTTTATTTTTATTTCCTCTATTTTTACCTTTGTTATTTTTATTTCATCTACTTTTACCTTTGTTCTTGATTTAGATACAGATTAACAACAACAACAAAATCATTAACAGCTTGAAACATGGTAATTAGAACCAATTATAACCTCATTGACCTGCCAGGGCTCACAGCCACATCTCACCCAGTTAAAAACGTTCACTTTGTTTTATACCTGCGTTTGATTGGAGGAGCTCAGTACTCAACACATGTGCATGAACTATTCAATTAACCATCATTCTTAAGACAGCAGGAGCTTAATCTATTTCCCTCCTTCATGTCTAGTTTATGCAATTATTTTTAAAACACAGCTGTATTTCATAATGGACAACTTAATTCATTAAACTACTGGTTTCTTAACTATGATCTAAAGTTGGTTCTGTGTCAATAGAGGCATAAACATGTTTTCCTGTTGTTTGCACACCATGAAATCATGCAGATGACAGTCCTGGCTCTGGAAAATGTTTTCAGATCAGTCCAGTTCTTGACATAAGCAACTCAATCTCAGTGGAACCTCCAATAGTTAACAAAGGATACTATTTGAGCTTTGCTTAGAAATGTGATACAGTAACCTAGAATTACCTCACATCTAAGTTTAGGGACTTCCAGTCACAAACTGTGCATTGCTTGGAAGGCTTTCTACTCCCATCTAGTGGTCACATTAATACACATTCTTTCAAAAATGAGCTCTGTGAATGGTCTGTCTGTATTAAGGCAAATGCAACTGCTGTTTTATTGCCAGAATTAAATAATTAATGCAGTTAACAACATCTGCATAGATTAAGTAATTCAGGCTCATGGGTTTTGTTGATAGCAGTAATTTTAGAAAGTAGCATAAAATGGTTTTAGTCTGATTTATGGAGCGTAGCCCATGCTGCCAGAGCCACATGGAGCTCATTGACTGAAAAACTCGCAGGATCACTCAAGAGAATTGCCACAGTTCTACAGTCAACAATTTCTTATGAATATTTTATAAAAATGTCTATGTATAAAGAGAAAAAGGTTCAAGCAATGAAGTTCTGTTGTATACAGCTGAACTCGACAATACAAAATAGGTGAATGATCTAATGGAATCCTCACAAAAAAAATTAAGATTATTAGTATTCAATAAAATATACTTTAATTTTTAGAATATGATATTTTTCTTTTGCCAAAACAAAGACTAGGAAACATTTGGTATATTGATGATCTCTGCTCTACAAAAACAACAGTGAAATATAAACAGGAGAATAAGATTACACAGAACATTTCAATCAATGTAAGTAAGTGCTTGTGCTTGTGTGTGTGTGTGTGTGTGTGTGTGTGTGTGTGTGTGTTTGTGTGTAATTCTAACAATTTAGGAGATATATAGTGTAGTGCATTCTAACATACTGTGCTAATTAGGACTCAGTGGCTTTCAGCTGTCTGAAATCCTTAAGACACCTAAAGAAAAAAAAGAAAGAAAAAGAAACAACATTGGCAGATAAATAGGGGATTTATTTTCTAGAATGGGGAAATGCTTGATTTTCAATTCAATAGATAGGATCAAATTTCCTTAGGGTGTCTGTAATTTCTACTCAGTAGCTACACTCACTGTGATGCATGGTGCACAGAAGTAGTGAGTGTGAACTAACTACAACAGAGAAAAACTTGTTTTACTAAACATAGTAAGCAGTTTCATATGAATGCCATGTTCAATTTTTACAAAAAGATGAGGGTATCTCATGTGGAGAGACCAGAAACACAGGAGTCTCCTCTCCAAAGAGAGTCAGGACAGAGTCATACTGCAGGGCTTGAATTTTGAGCATGGTAGGAAACCTCAATGGTCAGAATATAGTCCTGTAATTTGATGGCTTTAATCCGAGGTTTTCAAAGAGAATAGTTGTGTAGAGAGTTAGCATGTAATGCCTCAAGAAATGAATATGCTAAATTGAAAAGAAAATGTGATGTGTTTGACAAATAGGTAGGTGATTATCCTCTCAGATGTACCAAAGGACAATACAGTGAAGCAGTGGGGAAAGAGTCAATTGTTGGTCGGTCACATGAGTTAAGATTGTCCAAAAAGAAAACTGAAGTTGAGACTGGACAAAGGCAATGTTTTTGAAAATATAGAACTGAAAATAAAAAAAGTGTACATATCTTTGAAAGACTAAAAAAAGAAAGAATGCCAGGAAACTGTTTATTTACATTAGATCTGTGTGAATGTCAAGCCAATAGCTAATTGATCAAGATCAGTAGAAAAATGTATGGACATTTTATTCACCAAAATTAGCAACAAATACATGTTAGATTCTATGCTGGACATATGAATATTTACATAAAACTTACATGAAAAAACAATTTTGAAAGAATTCAAGTGTTAAAAAAATAAATACTAGGTGCAATGTGCTGAGATTTTTGAGTTTTGAAAATAACCTTGTACGTTATGGAGCAAATATTTAAGTAAGAATTTTATTTCTTCAAGCAGCTTAAATACATGATTTATTTATTTATTTTTTAGCTTAAATTGTGTTGTTTACCCTTTATTAGAGCTGCCAAGAACTGCTAAACTGGAATGACTGTTAGAAATTAAGATAATCAAAAGTTCAATGAGTATAATTCACTTTAAATATAACTAAATATTGTTAATATTAGTTTATCACTAATAGCACTAACACCTAGCAATGCAGCTAAAATTAACACGCAAAAGTTTTCAATTATGAGCAAATATAGTCATAGTTCTTTCCATTTCAGAAGCCCTGCTGGTTTATGTGGTATCTTGGATGCCATGTGAATGTACTCTATGTATAGAAATTTGCATAACTACTTTACAACAGATAAATAATACAGTTATATAGATAAATGATTTTAGCTATAGATAAAACATACATATCAGCGAGCTACACAAAATGTTAAAATATGAGTAAAGTATAGTGAGATATATTTAAGATATGCTTTTGTAAATCATAATACTTTGAATTCCCAAAAATTAAATAAAAGCGTACATAATTTTAACCTGAATACTCAAATGTATTTATAGTTGGAATACTTGTTTTGTGGTCATTAAGATCAGTAAATATTTAGGTAAATAAACATATTCACTAGCACTAAAGATACCATTTTAGAAGTTATGAGATGGAGAATATTTTTATTCACATACATATATATACACACATACATATATACCTTTAAATTTATGTGTACTTGTTTTATATGTTAAAATAATTATTACCCTAAACATGCATTAAAAATGAGGAGAAATACCATAGACTTTGAAATTAATCTCTTTCACAAGCACCTTTTATAACATGAAATACTAAGTGTGTTTCATGAGAGGAATATTTTGATTTCTTTTTTTTTTTTTTTTTTTTTTTTTGGCTGAATGATCTTACTAAGCTTGCCAAAAGGCATGTTTTGCTTTACTGATCATTTGAAAGACATAGGGTGATTCAATGTCTTTGATGTACTTTTTATCAAATGACATCAAACCTAATACCAACTCCATTGACTGAAAATAAATCTGTTTTATTTTATTTTCTTCAGCTAAAAAACATGTGAATTTGGATTAAGAAAGAAACAAATCCAAACCTAACCTGGAAACTTTGCCAGGAAATAACAGTAGAGCCAGAGACACTGGGTCCTCCAAAGTGGATCTTTGAGAGTAACAATTTATTTAGCCATTTGATTTTAAGCCTGATGTCTCCCTCCCACCCCCTTTTAATATCGTAGCAAAGAACAAAGGCGATCAAGAGAAAAAGCAATATAGTCATTAAGTAGTAATTGGTAGTAGAGGCTTTGGGGTTAAAATTAATAAAACCAGCATGATGTACATTAAGACTGTATAAATATTTAAGGAACTGAAGCCAGCTTGGAGATGTAAACCGATTAGCAAAACTACTTACTCCGGAGATGCAAATATTTCAGGTAGATAAAATAAACAGAGACTGCTAGCTGGAAATCTGATCAGTTTTCATTCTGGAAGTGCTTTGTTTCTTTTATTTTAATTGTCAGAATAAAGCACTTTTGATGTTTTATGTAAAAGATTTATATTGCATCTAATGCATGGCAGGAAATGGAATCACAAATAAAACCATTACAGATGTTATCTGCTCTTGTCAGGTCATGTATAATAAATACAATTCTGGCCTTTCAGAGTGGAATTAAAGGGAAACTATGAAACACGAAACAGAAGACTCATCCTTCAGGATTTTCTTTGTCGGTATTTACATTAAAAATTTGTCTACAAGAGAAGAAGTATTTAAAGGTAAATTGCATATTATTTAAAGGATGTCAAACAATAGGGAGTAGATATAATTTGCAATAAATAGCAAAAGTTATGCTGAATGTCTACTCTTTAATTCATTTTTTTAAAAATTCACATTAGGTATTTTCATTGAGTCAAGATTTCAGTAATTAATATTAAATATCTAGCTATAATTTTGGAAAGTTCCACCTCAGTGCTTATAAATACATGCATGCTTATATCTTCTTAGACAAGCTACTTAATAACTTGCTGTCATTCTATCATTTATTTGAATCTTTTTATATCACAGATTTGCAATTATATATTGTTAAACAATGTATAACATACTATAATCACATGACATCAACAGATCCATATGCATAAGAGCATTCATCCCAGTTTTCTGGGCAAAACTAATGCTATACACGGGAACCATGAGATATCTGGCTTGCATCAAAGTTCCTTAATGATATTTCTTTATAACATTATATGCTTTATTTATTTAAAAAAAATCAGTCTTAAAGTAGTTTATGTTTAAACACAACGCAGACTCATATCAAGGCAACTCTATTCAAATACCTAATTGTAGTTTTAAATTTGTTTTTAAACTGGTTGAATATGTAAAAAGAACTATAAACTGGCCAGTAATGAGCAATGACTAAATCAATGTTTCCCTTGCCACTGACAGACTACTGGGAAGAAATACATAAATGAGGACTTATTCAGAAATTTTCATCTCTGATTGATATGAGGCACCATGTGGGTCAGAAAACAAGCTAAGACAATGATCCATCAAAAATACCTTGTCCCCAATATGTCAAATATTTAAGTGTTTTTTTTTCTTGCTCATGTTTTTCATGTCTTCTCTCTGACCTACTTTCCTTACTTTAAAAAATATACTATTCCATAACATTAATGTTTAACTGTTGGCACTACCCAGTGTTAAATTAATTTCTGAATACTCTCACTTTTTAAAAAAATAATACCTTTATAATTCTTATTGTTAATACATTTTGAGAATTTTGAATTTGTTTCCAAATAAATCACAATGCTTTTTTTTAAAGAAAAAAATTCTATAGAGAATTAATAAAACATCTTACCATCTCTGAATACAAAACCCTGCTTCAAAATATTATATTATATGTATCCTGGTGTGTAAGGTAAAATTCAGATGGAAAAATACAGTTTTTGTTTACATCTAAGCTAAGCATTACATCAATTTAAAAGTAATCACTTGATTTTTTTCTTTTACCCTTTTTTTCCTTATAAATAAAACATATTGTTTCTGACCATTAAATATCTATTCCATTGTCTTCTACATTTCTTAGTGTGGGAAACAATCATCAGTTCACACAAACTGCAAGCCTATATCCATTGTCTACTAAAAGAAAAAGAATATTTGTTGATTCTCACTCTGTAAAAGAAGCAAACCACATCTACTAACATGTAATAAATTTCAGACAAAATCACTTAATTACATATTTTCCATGAAAGAAAAACTTTAAAAGTTGTGATTATAGCCACATTCCTGGTTAAAAGGCGGCCCACGAGTTCATGAAATGGATCTTTAGTAGTCAGCTCCAAAGCTGTTGCGCAGGTTGCCATTTGCTTCCCGTTTACTCTTCACTGAAGACTCGAGCAGTGGGAACTTATGCACATGTAGTAGAAATAGGAAATCCTCTGCACACTGCAATGATGCAGTTATTGCTATTATTTAGTGAGTCACACCCATTTGGTTTCCCTATGGACCTGCAGAAGTTCTGAAAGATAAATAAGGATTGAAATCAATAACTTGGCATGCAGGCCTAATGCAAATACAGACCTGTAAAGAGAGCTGATTATTTAAAATTTTCATTTAAACAAACTAAAAATTCGTTTAAAGTGCATTATTTCTTTTTTCCCACTGCTTCAATATTTTGAATAATCTCTGTCCCCTTTGGTACATAAAAATATTAAAATGTAATTAAGATATCTTTGGATAATTGTCATTTGTGTTGTATACCATCCTTATATTTACCTTTATAGCACAATTTTTTTTGTAATGATAAAATAATAAGAGCTCAGGTTAACTGAGCATTCATTTGTGGCAGTCTCAAACTGAGGCAAGATCTCCAAACGCATTGTTTTCTATGCTTGGACTACAATGATGGTGCAATATACCTTCCATTGTAGTTGATTTGCTTAATGTTTTAAATTATAAATTACAAGACAGATGTTGCCATTGTGTAATTTGCGCAAATTAACATTTCAATGATAGTTTGTGACAATGACATAATACTAATTATTGTCTCTCTGCTTACGATTCTCATGCTTTACTCTTCTAGAACTGAGAATCTCACTTATATGTTAACATGACAAAAAACTACAATAACAATCTACATTGCTGTTTCTGCTGGAACTGTGAGTCTTCAGAGATGAGAAGAAAGACAAACAGATGTACAAAATAGAATTCGTAACTTTCTTTGGGTACATACAGCAGAGCAAAAGTGCTAAAGGACAATAAAAATTTTCTGTGTGTGGATTTGACATGTACACAACTGGGCAGATGTAAGAGTGGAGATAAAACATGCTCTCTCAGCCCAATGGAAGCTACACTTAGTCTAGAACAATTTAGTGGCCAAAAATACAACAATTCCAAACAAAAGGAGGAAGCAAAACCAGAGGTGGCTATAAAGTCAGTTCGATGACTCTTTATGAAAAGTCTATGTCTGGAGCAGTAGACACACACACACACACACACACACACATATATATATATATACTCCAGAGTTTCTGTAAATATTTTAATATATATTTCAAATAAGTGTAAAGATGCAGATTTTATTATCACATTTAATATAATTTAATTTTATCTAGAATATTAATATATTAAGGTAAATAAAGCTTAAAATAAGCAACTTAAAAATATAGGTCAAATGAAGGAAAGGGAAAATTACTTTGCTTCATTTTCAATATCATGCCTCAAATTCTTCTTATGTGCAAAAAATTTGATAAACTAGGAATCAAATTTAGTATATTATTGGCATAAGCACTAATATCTAAACACTCTAAAATGTGCACTTTAAGTATTGGTATTAAGTAACAATGGTTTTTGTTTCCCTAAATAAGAAAGTGGAAACAGAACAATAAGCATTTGGACTAGGCAAATGGGCATTTCTGAAATGCTTCTGAAAATCATCTACTAGACAGTATGTCAACAGAGAAGGCTCAAGCGGTAATGGGTTTTAGAATTCGGGTCAAGGTAGAAATGACTGATAACATTGAATTTGACAAGTATCTCTTTTCTCACTTTATTGAAAATTTTAGAAATCTATATTTTTTTACATAATACTGTCCACTTTAAAATAAGAATAGTGAATGAATGTGTGTGTGTGTGTGCATGTGTTGGATTGCATGAGTGTGAGTGTGTTTGGCGTTCAGTCAGATATGACCTCTGCAGTAATGACGAGGTGGCAGAAATTGTTCTGCAGCACCCTGGAGGGCATTGGAGTAGGAAAAATAATAAGCCTCCAAGAGTCGATATCCCTTTAGCAATATTTGAATCTAATATAATAGAGAAGGAAGGTGAAGTTCCCGAAGGAAACAGGTAACACTGTGCAGAGTGAGGGAATGAGACACACAAATCTATTTCTTCTGCCAAAAACTCTGGGAATAATAATACCTAGTAATGAAATCATTAGGCTTAAGATTGTGCATTTTCATGGGTGTGTGTATACATGTGTGTGTGTGTGTGTGTGTGTATGTGTATGTGGTACATAAGTGTGGTGTGGGCATGTGCATGTATGTATGGGTGTGTGTGTGTGTGCATATATGCATGTATATGTATGTAGTATGTATTGTGGTGTATATGTATATGTTTATATATTTTGGGTTTGTGTGGGGCATGTGTATGTGAGGTGTGTTTGTGTGTGTGTGTGTGATATGTATTGTAGTGCATATGCATTTGTGTGATGCATGCAGATTTATGTATTTGGAGTATGTGTGATACATGCATATGTTAGGGGTGTGTGTGTGTGTGTTTGTGGTGGGTGTATGACGCATCTGTGTGTATATGATATGCTTGATTCACATGAGTGTGCAGGTAAATGCATGCGGGTATATCAGTGCATGCATTCAGGGGCCCAGAGGAGGATGTAGAGTGTCTTGCTCTATCACTATCCAGCTTTTCCCTGAGACAGAGTCTATCATTGAGTCCTCAGCTTGCTTTATCAGTTAGCCTGGCTCAATGGTAAGATCATCATCTGGATCTTCCTCTTTCTACCCCTAACCTCACTAAAGGTGCATGCAAAAATCCCTGGTTGTTTATGAGGGTGCTGGAGACTCAAACTCAGATCCTCATGCTTGCACAGCAAGTGTTCATACCCACTGATACGTAAGAGCAGCCCAAACATGAGATTTAGTAAAATTATGTAAGTTCTCTCAGTTTTACAGCCACCTCTCATGCTGCACTGTTTCTCAGGAATGATTACATTAATCTGACTCCAGAGTTGTGCCTCCAGTGCACGCCATGGGAGAACAGCAGTCAGTAAGCATTTCTGTCCACTTTTCACTGGTGTCCCAGCAATACAGTCAAGCTGTGCATACGCACAGGTGTTGCATACATCTTGACATTGCCACTTAATAATCACAGCAGGTTCAGAATTCTATGGTTCAGTTTCTTCTTCTGTAAGCAGGAAATGTTTGACATATTTTTCCTTAGTATATGGAGCATTCAATGTAGTGAAACAGTCTCATACTATGTGTGAAATGTACTAACAATTACAATGCTACCTAAACAAACTCTAAAGACTAAATTATACTAAAGCCACAAATAATTGCCAAGCAAAGAAACAAAAAGACGTTAATACTAAAAAAGAATTAGCAACTATATACGCTCACTCTGATTTAATTTTACATTTCTGGAAACCATTTCTATATGTAAAGAATCTTTGAACACCTTTCACCTGTTTGGTTTGAACAGCTGGGCTACTTTTGCAAAGTCAGTGTCCTTCTTCAAAGAAACATAGAAGTGGTACCTAGTCCTTAAAGTAGTCTTATTAAACAAAAGTAAAAGGCTTAAAGCAAGCTCTGGAACACAGCCACATCACAAATAATATGCATTGGTATGATTTGTAATTATATCTGCCCACAAAAGCAATGCACCAATGATTTAAAAATACAACTTGTACCTGTAAGAAAAAAAAACCAAACAGAATTTAAAATTCAAACCTAAAAAGACAAAAGCATCCAATGGGATTTCCAGAACAGTTGTCGTATTTAAAAAATGAAGGCTATGTTTTTCAAGTTTGGGGCCTAGATTTGTTTTTCTTACATGAATTACAGTAAATAAAAATATTGATAACAAAACACTTACACTTGACTCTTCACTTGACCCGTAGAGTTTGATACTACCCACTAGATGGTAGAAGGTAGCAGAAGAAGAACTCACATTTTGAGATTAAATAAGTCCATCAAAGAGAAACAGAACAAGGAAATGAGCAGGTTTAAATGCAAACGCAGTTTTTGCCAGGAATGCTCGGTTTTAAATACGTTTGTTATATTCAAGCAATTCTCAAAGATTTTTCTCTTGATGAGTGATGAATGGCCAGATTTCCACAAAGTATGCAAACCTTAGAAATCTCATGGACAAGCCTATTCACTTGTCTCACTTGCTTGTTTTTCTACTCATAACATGCCCTTAGGCTGGGTTGCTAGCATGTAAAAAGCCTCAAGCTATATAGCTTGTTAGAATCCTACTATAAGGCTTTTACTTCTATTGAACTGAACCCCTGAATAAGCATATCAACCCAACATAAAGTTATTAAAACCACAGTATCACACATGTACTTAGGACAGGTTACCGAGCACTGTCATTGATTATTCTGGAGAATTCTAAGTAACTGAGTGCAGCATTAGTGTTGCCTTTCCTCTGCTGTCTCCCCAGAAAGAAGCTCAGTATGTCTGATTTTAAACTAATATTACCCTAACTGGATTATTCAGCAGAAGTCATTGCTTGGATAAGAGAGGCTGGTTTCCCAAGGAGGGGTTACAGAAAATCCATACATTACTTAGGCACTTAAGGAGTGAAAATGTTTAGTGGTCTAACGTTCTGTGTTTTTCTTCAATTTTCACATCCACCTTCTTTAAGCCTCTGTTACCACTGTATAATTTTCAGACTCATGGATTTGCCAGGTTATAGGCTGGACTTCCAGTAAGATCTCTTACTGTGATTTTGTGCCTTGGCATGCTCTAGCAGAATTTCACCCATGTGTGAGTGATCTAAGTGACAATAATGATGAAAGCTGTTATCTATTCAGTGATTGCTCATGTCAGGTGCCTCCATTTCTTTTAAATGAGGTTTATTTTGTTAAAACTTACAGAGGGTAACATTTGCGTCTTTTGACATATACAGTTTAATGAGCTTTGTTAAATTACCACAATTAAGAATCAGAATGTTTTCAACACCTGCCAAAGTCTTGTTCGACTCCTTGGGCATGTTTTTTTTCACCAACCCAAACTCCTTTGAAAACATTAACTAAATGTTTATCTTTATTGCTATATTTTATTCTTTTTGAAACATGAGAAAGTTCATCTTTGAGTCAAAATTAAGGTAGAAGAGATAGCTCATCCTTTAGTAATTGCCTACTGCCATTTCAGAGAAAGCAGAAAGCAAGCTCCCACACCCACATAGGAGCTTACAATGACCTGTAACTCGAGCTCTAGGGGGTCCAACAACCTATTTGGCCTCTATAGGTGTCTATAGGTATGGAACTGCCTTACTTGTGCACAGTTTCACAGAGGACCTACAGTTAGGCACATCATTTAAAAAATAAGTTTTAAAATGTAAGTAGTGTCAAAACTGCATTAAATTTCATAGCTGCTTGTGCTAGCTGTCTATTCTTAATTAATGCCATTTCTTTAGCAAGTTAAAAATTCCCTAAAATAATCAATTGACAGCTTATTTTATTTTAAAATTTACAATTATAATAATAACTTATTATTTTTTATTATTGTTGTGTCACCATGTGTGAGATTAAGCAAGTGTGTCACTATATGCTGTGACATGCCTTATATGAGAAGGTTAGAAAACTGAGTTTTGCTGTCTACCTTTATGTGCATTGTGGGGAATGAATTCAAGTCTCTAGACTTGTGCAGTAAGTGCCTTTAAGTGCTTAAAATTCTCTTTTTATTTAATTTATTTATTTTAATGTATATTATCTCATGATAGTGTGAGGTATGCTCAAGCATGGATAGATTTCAGATGGCAATTGCTAATCCAACAAGAAACAGATTAAAACCAATAGTTATTGTCATATGGCTCAATCACTTTTGATATGAACATTTGTATTTCCTTTGTAATTTCTATTAAAATATGTTGGAAATGAGGACATTCTGGAATGTTTTGATGAGGACTCTTAGAGAGCTGAAAGTCATAACAAATGAAGACTTAGAACAGAAGACACCATGTGCTAGAAATGACCTATCCTGGGGGACAGGGGAATCAGAAAGAACACTTGCTCCTAAATTCACTGAGACAGATGTTAAAGACTTCTAGAATACATGAAATTCATATGCCACTCCATGGCAGTAGCCCACAGAGCTTGCAAGTTTTGGTGATTTATGAGCAGTAGACATGTATAGAATTTCAAAGAATAAATATGAAAGTATTACAATGAAATATTGGTCACTGGGGTTTCCAGTGATACACAGACACAAATAAAGAGTGATGATTAGCAACTTATGAAAGATTTATTACGTATATAGGCAAAAGTACAATCCATCAGAGGGTTGGATCATGGCATCAGAAATTTCAGGCTATGGAATGCGGAATGCACACTCAAGAAGCAGGGAGTAATGCTCACCCCACACTCTCCTTGACCTCACCCCATGGAATCATGCTACCCGTGGAGCTTCCTGAGTTGATTTATCCCTTCTAACATCTCCCTCATATTTGTGCCCAGATTTTTGTTGTTGTTGTTGTTTGTTTGTTTGTTTTTTGAGACAGAGGTTCTCTGGTTCTCTGTGTAGCTTTGGAGCCTATTCTGGAATTCACTCTCTAGACCAGGCTGGCCTCGAACTCACAGAAATCTGCCTGCCTCTGTCTCCCGAGTGCTGGGATTAAAGGTGTGGGCCACTATGCCTGGCCTGTCCTGGATGATTCTAAGAGACAAATTCAAGTTGACAATTAGTATAACTCATCACTATGATACAATGCCACAGAAAGAGAGTCATTACCCAGCCCATGCAAGGTCCTGGGTTTGATTCCCAGGACTAGTATTAGCACAACAAAATGAGAGCTAAAGCATAGTGAAGTAGCCAGGCTGCCCTTTCTCATCAACCTTACCAACTGAGAAACTGTTACGTTGCTGGAAAAGCCTAACACATACTCATACTGCTGCATGTTTTGTCTTGCATGTGACCCCCAAAATATTAGCCAAACACAATTTCAATACTAAAGGAGCTAAGGTGAAAAGTGCTGTGTCCTTTATTTAAGGAACACAAACAGTACTACAGTCACACAGATGTAATGTCAACCTGAGCATAGAAGATCCTCACACAAATCTATTTTTATTTTAGTTTAAAATTATCTCTATTTTTTTTTCTCATGAACGTTAGACCAACAGCTGTGGAGCCTCCATGGGACTAGACTAGGCCCTCTGCATAAGGAAGTCAGTTGTGTATCTTACCCAAATCTTAAGTCAACCTACTTAAATATTCCTAAATATTTACCGGTCTGGATTTAGACTGGTAAGAAAACAAATGATATTGACGTATGTTAAATTACTAGGAAATAACCTCATGTATAGGGTCAGGTTTTATTTCCTCTCACTCAAAACAAAACAAATCAAACCCCACATATTTCTTGTGTTACCATGTGCATAGATGTGAATATATTACAAGTATAATCAAAGCACAAAATCTGCAAGACATTTAAGGAGCAATTAAACATTTCAATGGACTTTTCATGTTATTAAAAATTGATCATTTGTTGATTGAACAGAATTACATTTTTTCTAGTAGTCAATTTTAACTCTTGAAATATTCATGTATTCCACATACCTCATTTGGCATCAGCCTCAGAGTAGCTATCAACATAGTTCTACTTTGTTTAGCACTGTCTGATGCTATATTCCTCCTGCAATTAGAAATAGCTTTTATTCCTTCTATACTATGGAATCCTGATTCATGTATTCTTATGTGACCCAACAACTCTGCCTGTATAACCAAAATATGTCTGACATTCTTTTAGGTATTGGAATAAGAATCAAATATAGATATGTTCATAAAACATATGTGACCAGCAAAATATTGTTATTGATTGATGGTGTTATACAACCTGAGATCCATGAGGTACACTTATCCTGACTTTACAAATTATTGCGATTGTGTTAACAAAAGCATCGGAATTGTTGATATACATGACTTCACTGATACGGCCTTGGGTTTTATTA
Source organism: Peromyscus californicus insignis (assembly GCF_007827085.1). Classification (NCBI taxonomy): domain Eukaryota; kingdom Metazoa; phylum Chordata; class Mammalia; order Rodentia; family Cricetidae; genus Peromyscus; species Peromyscus californicus. Next base: position 119,353,422 of record NW_026294573.1, read on the forward strand.
CTCTGCTATGACCACTGCCACACCAAATACTCAGACCTAGATACTCAGACACATTTTGTTATTTAGACACACTTTCTATAAGTGCCAATTACAGTTAATTATCTTGTCTTTCTGGTATGATATGTAGATAAACTAGTAACTAAAAAGTAATTAAAATTAAATAATACAGTAAGGCTAGGATCCTCTGCTTATTCAAGCAATGTTTACTAAGTATATGTGCTGTTGTAGAGTTCTGGTGGTACAACAACTATATAGGTGATAGATGAGAGAGAAAGAGAGAGACAGACACAGAGATAGAGAGACTGAGAGAGAGGGAGGATGAGGATAAATATACAGATAAATATAAAAAACTTGCCTGCCCTGTTATACTTTTATTTAAGGAAAGGGACCAGTGGATGAAATCAGATGATGTTAAATCCAAAGATGGTAAGCTCAATGGTGACAAACATGATTTGTCATGAAAAACCATTCAGGAGTAGTGGGAGTGTCTAGGAAGATGTTGTTAATAATGTCTATGAGGAGAAAGTTGTCACAGCCAGGTCTCATCACTCAATCCTTGACAGGCTCTCAGGAAATCTATGATCATTTTAATTTTTAACTTTTAATCAACTTGTGGCAGTGTGACCAGCAAAATAATGTTATTGATTGATGGTGTTATACAACCTGAGATCCATGAGGTACACTTATCCTGACTTTACAAATTATTGCGATTGTGTTAACAAAAGCATCGGAATTGTTGATATACATGACTTCACTGATACGGCCTTGGGTTTTATTACTCTGCTATGACCACTGCCACACCAAATACTCAGACCTAGATACTCAGACACACTTTGCTATTTAGACACACTTTCTATAAGTGCCAATTATAGTTAAAGAAGCATCATAGGATGTTTATGGCGTTAAAAATGGTCTTGTTTGTGTTTGTGTTGTTTCTGTTTGATTTTTGTTTTGGATTTCTGGTTAAGTAAATTGCATTGGATTAAATGATAATTTTCACCCATAGGCTTTGACATTTGAGTACTTGGTCCCCAGTGTGTGGCACTGTATGGGTAGAGTATTGTATAAATCTGCTGAAAAAAGTAAGTCATTAGCGCGAACTTTGCAACCTTACAGAATGTTTCTAGTTCCAGTCTGTAGTCTCTGCTTTATTCTTGAGGCTAAAGATGTGACTTCTCACCTTCTAGTCCTGGTGCCTTGCCTCCCTGCTACTATGGACTTTTAACCCTCTGGAGCCATAAACAATATAAACCTTTTCTCCAATAAGTTTTTCTTTTTTATCATGATATTTTAGCACAACAAGAGTATAATATCTAATGGAAATTGGTACCATGGAGTGGGCTATTGTGAAGAACCAAAGAACTGAACCATTGGTTCATGTTTTGTTTTGTTTTTTTTATTTTTGTTGTGGTTTGGTATTTTTGTTTGTTTGTTTTAATGTGGAAGACACTGGATCTTTTGATCTGTAAAACACTTAAATTTTATAAGCAAATCTTAAAGTGACATTCAAGTAGAAACATGAAATAGTTCTAAGAGCAATGAGGATTTTAGGTGCCCAGCTCAAAATGTTTCATGGGGGAACAATATTGGCAAGAAGTCTAGAGGGCATTCCAGCCATATTTTGCCAAAGAATCTGGCTGCCTTCTATCTGTGGCATACAAATGTGACTGGGGGTAAATATAAAAGCAATGAGATAATTTACATGGCGAAGGAAATTGTCAAGACATCAAAACGTTGAGTCTGTGGAGTGTTATCAGTAACCACCATTCTACAGGCCGGACAGCACTTGGCAGAGTGTCCTGCTGCGGAGGTCCTAAGAATCCCCTGGGTGCAACTGAGAAGAGTAAGCCTGTGTTGTAGTGAGGGACTCCACAATGCTGGAACTGATAGAGCCTTGAGATATCTGTTAAGGTGAGCTTCATACAAAGAGTGGAGTAAACTCAAGAGAGAGATTTATGTCATAGATAGCAAGGCTAGAAGGGCAGAGCCATCTAGTCCTCTTGTTACCAGACACAGAGTTACACTATTCGGCCTTCGCCCTACTGGGCTTTGTTCTTGCTTTGGCTCAGTGTTTGATCACTATGCCTCCATCGTTTCCTTCTGTAATGGTAATGTATGTTGTACACCATCATATGTTGGAAGCATGTAATTTGTCTTTTGATATTACAGAGTGTTACAATTAAGACATAACTTTGGATTTTTCAGAAAAGGCTTTGGATTTTTGAACAATGTTAACGTAGTAAAAGACTTTGGGACTTTAAAAAGCGGATTAAATACATTTTCATTAATATATGGCTGTGAGGGCTATGGGGGTCAAAATGTTGAATATTATGGTTTAAATGAGAAATGTCCCTCATAGGCTCCAGTATTGGAATAATTAGTTCCCAGGTGGTAGAGCTGTTTGGGGAAGTTTAGGAGGAACAACTTGTTGCAGGAAGTATGCAAGAAGGGATGGGTTTTGAGAGTTTGAAAGCTTGCTTTAATTCCAGTTTGATCCTTTCTTCACGCTTTCAAAATAACTTCTTTATCTCTCATCTTTCTAATCCTGCTGCCGTGCCTATTGCTTGCTACCCTCCTCCTGGAACCAGTAACTTTGTGTTCCGTATTGTATTTCACTTTTGGAAGACAAAGTTATTGTTGAGGAACAACAGAAAAGCAATTAAGACTTGCATTGTACTTAAGTTTAGATAAGAAACACACCAGAAATGAGAGTCTCGAAGCTTGTGGCTTGTGATCCTGAGAATCTTACCTCAGATCTACCTGAGGAAGAAAGGTCTACCATCCCAAGGAAGTCACCAGATTTATTGTTATCCTAAAAGAATGAACATAGCAAGCCACTGTTGGAAGCGATGCCAGATCAGCAGTAAATAAAATGAAAGAAATGTCACTCTGGCAGACACAGAAAACTATCCTCACTTCATTGTAGCCAAATATATTAGTTATTTATTCTCATTGCTATAACCAAATATAGTGCAAAGAGACATTTAAGGGAAAGGGCGTCTGATTCTTGTTCCACATTTGAGGGGATTCAGTTATATCTACCGTAGTGGGACGGCATAGCAGGAAGACAGGGTCTATGAAAGTACAAGCAGAGCTGGCTGTGTTTTCATGAGTCAGGAATCACTCTAGGCCATAAAACACTCCCCAGTGAGCCCATAAAGGGTCCATAACCTCTCAATATGGCTAGGAATCAAATGTTCAAACACCTGAGACTAGGAGGGACATTTTACATCGAATCACACCAAATATTCTGTTTTGAGAGCCCCACAATGTCTGTTTTACTATGTTATTATTTACCGTAATTACCAGCATTCTTCAGATAGCCAGTCATATCTCATACCAGTATGTGGCACAGAAAGAGGAACCCAAGATAAGGAAGGTTTTCTCCAGTCTTCACAACACCACAGATTCCAGGGCAGGATTGTGTTTAGAAAGGTTGAAGTATAAGGAGAAACATATAGTCATACCTGGAAAGGCTCTTTTGAGCAGGAAAAGAGTGTATGAAGTTTTCAGTAAGAGAAGGAAATGTTCATGAGACAACAATAATTCATTCTCACCATTTGTAAGGCATGTATGTACCTTTGACCTTTAGGGATCCAGAATTTATTCCATTCTAAAAAATAACCTCTACTTAATTTAAATTGATTTCTGGTCCTGAAAAGAGTATAAAATGTATAATTCCACTCCAGCTGGTCAGAATAGACCATCCCAACATTTTGTGACCTGTTGCATATCATATATCATCCCAAAGCTTCTGGGAACATTTTTATCATAATACCCACAGGCATGTCAACACTTCTGGTCTGCTTGTCTGGAAGAGAATAGAATTGAATTTGGAGCACAATAAGTATAAATAATTATAGATGAGTTTTAGAATTAAGCATAACTGCTTATAAATGAATAACAATACTTACCATGCCAGGGTGCTGGAGAGTATCACCTGAGAAATGAGCTATTTGTGGACTTTAAGGAAAAATAACAGCAGAAAGGTAACTCTAACAATAAAGTGGAAAGGATGACAATGACACAGGTGAGAATGGATTTATTAGGGAAATTGGTTACTTCGATTTACTGGAAAATATCTTTTTCCTTATGTCGTAAGAGAATAAAGTTTGGTAGACCTATTTTATAGTTTAGACTGAACACAGTTTGTGTACTTATTTCTGACACTTGAAAAAGTCAGTAGGGTATTTTTCTTTGAATGTTTGCAGGTGTGGATAATTAAAATATCACACTTGCATTTGATTGTGTGAGCATTCTCATGTCTACAAGTGATTTTAATCAACTTCACTGAACATAGGGGGAAACTCTGTAATTAACAAAACTATGTACAATCATTAGAGTTTAGAATTATAATTCATATTGTGTTCTTAATTGTTATTTGCATCTATTTTAACTTCCATTTTTCTCAGGCAGCAATAATTCTTTTCTTTTTGAATAAAACAATATACATATGAACAAAATAAAGTATTTCATGTATAAATACATTCACATATATATGATTGATTAGATGAAACAACATTTAAAGTTTTGCATTCAAATTCAATTATTATTAAAATTCTAGGATCATTTTCATACAATTTTTTTTTTTTACCTTTCAATCAATATGCTTTTGTTGGGAGACGTTATGTGTCTTGGTTTACTTTCTGTTGCTTTCATAAACACCATGACCAGAAGCAATTTGAAAAAGGAAGGGTTTATTTCATCAGACAGCTTATAGTCCATCACTGAGGAAAGTTAAAGCATGAACTGAAGCGAAGATGGTGAATGAATGTTGTCAACTGTCTTGTACCTCCTAGGTTGCTTTCTTTTGTAACCCAAAACCACCCGCCCAGGGGTGCCCTTATCACAGTAGATTTGGACCTTCCACATCAATCAATAGAAAATATTTTTAGGCTTGCCTACAAGTCAATATGATGGGAACATTTTTCCCAATTGAAGTTTCATCATTTTAGATAAACCTAGCTAGTATTAAGTTGACAAAAATCAAATTAAAACAAACAAAAACACTAACCAGGATGATAGGTAATACCATTTGGCTATAAAAGTGAGCCAGAGCTGGGCAATGGTGGCACATGCCTTTAATCCCAGCACTCGGGGGGCAGAGCCAGGCGAATCTCTGTGAGTTCGAGCCCAGCCTGGTCTACAGAGCGAGATCCAGGACAAGCACCAAAACTACACAGAGAAACTGTCTCGAAAAACAAAACAAACAAACAAAAAAAGTGAGCAATGTGTGTTACAAATGTGTACTACCTTAGCATGTAATGCATTATAAAACATCTAGTATAGATTTTCTAAAGAAAGGAGAGAATTGGGATCAGAAAGACTAAGGGGAAGCTCTTACCATGAAAGCTGATAAAAACATTAATAAATTTTAATCATGTCTCTCAGAAGTTTAGTTATCTTTATCAGCTCTCTGATCAAAAACTGACATGAATGGTTCAGAAGAATGAACACTTTTGGGGGGCATACACACATTATCTGATCAAATATACCAATGCTGATAATGAGTACACAAGTACAAATGTCTTCAAACTAAAATGATTCCAGAGTTCCATACCTCAATACCTGCCAGTCATAGTTATGGGATAACCAGAAATCATCCTTTCAGTGAATGCATCAGATAGCTTCTGGGACACGATATTCTGTGTCATAGCACAGCTGTCTGAGGAAAAATGCCAAGTATGTTTATCACTGATCAGTTGCTGCCTGACTCCTTGCCTAACATGCCATAAGTACTCAATAAATACTGATGAAATAATATAATTACTGATCAACAAACTGAAGCAAAACCAATTGATATGTTTATTATTTGTTTAATTACTGTTTGTGAGAGTTGTGAATGATTTTCCTTTTTGCTCAGATTTTTGGAGTGGACAGTTCCATTCAAATTAATTATTTTGATCTGGTGAAAAGAGATTGGCAAATTTATTTCATTTAAAATGTGAAAAGATTAAAATGTGTAATTTACTTATGATAATATTTCACAGATTCATTCTAAAATATTTGAAACATTGAGTCCTGAAATTATACACTATCTAGGTTCAGTGTTGGACTCTAAATTCATTTTTTCCTTAAATGAATTTTCCTTTCAAATGTAAACAAATCAGAGTGTTAGCATCTCATATTTCATTGGTTAATAAGCTTTAAACAGAAACTGAATCACCAGTCTTACATCTGAATGACAAGAGAGCCATGGATGGAAGTCTTCCTGAGGAAATGTTCTACTGAGAAACAATTTATTGAAATGCTGGTAGAAGAATACATCTGCAGCGTAGTCAACAAGTAGACAGTGAATGAAGCATGACTACATCTGTTGACACTGCACAGTCAATGATTAATGTCAGCATGTTTTTCAGTGACTGATATTACAATAACAATAAAGTTAAAGTTTGGTTCTGAGGTATTTCTTTTTTAAGTAAAATATAATTACATAATTTCTACCATTTCCTTTCCTGCAAGCCCTCCCATTTTCCTTACTTGTCCTGTCTTAAAATTTGTGACTTCTTTTTCTTTGATTATTATTTTTAAACGTATTCATATTTATGTAAATACAACATGCTGATTCTGTTCAGTGTTATTTTTATGTATATATTTTAGGGCTGACTTCTTGGTATTTGATAACTGGGAAAGACTAATTTTCCCTCTCTCAGAAATTATGAGTTGGCTAGCAATCTTTGTCTAGCCATGGGGTCCTGTGACTGACAGTTCTTCTTACCACATTATCACGTTTATTGTTGTTATCATTGGTATTTTTGTTGTTGCTGTTATTTTTGTTTGTTTGTTTGTTTTGAGACAGGGTTTCTCTGTGTAGTTTTGGTGCCTGTCCTGGATCTCCCTCTGTAGACCATGCTGGCCTTGAACTCATAGAGATCTGCCTGGCTCTGCCTCCTGAGTACTGGGATTAAAGGCATGCACCACCACTGCCTGGCCATGTTATCATTGCTAAGTCTTGTTTTGGCAGCCATATTATTGAGGTATCATGGTATAGACTTGATGTCATTTCAAAGGGATAATCTCACAACAAGCTTCCTGGGCCTCTGGTTCTTACAACCACTCTGTCCTATCTTCTGCAATATCCCCTGAGCCTTGAAAGCAGGAGTTGTGCTGTAGATACATCTATGCAGCTATAGCTTTCTGCAGTGAGATCCCTCTGTTGTAAGAAGTTTGATGAGTGATGAGAGCTGTAATTAGTGGCTAGTGTAAGGATAAATATTTGGAATGCAATTAAGAATTATGTTTATTTACTAAAGTGTGTATAATAGGTTTGCCTCTAAAATCCATGACCTCTCTATACCTAGGTACATGGATGGTTTTCCAATATCAGGCATGAGTTCTCCCTTGTTGAGCAGTCCTAAAGTCCAATTAAACAGTTGTTTGTTGTGGCAAAATTATTATTAGCAATATTACACCTATATGGATATTTTGCTGAGCTGGTCATGGTGGCTCATAGGTGTCATAGCTGAGTAGGAAAACTGATTGCTTTTCTCTTTGACAATTTCCATAGCACCTTCTGGTACTATGACACCTAGTCCTCAGAGGAAAGCTTCAGGTAAGATCTAGCTTGAGTTATCTGAATCCTTTGTCTAGATTACATGGTATCTTTAAAAATAAGGGATTAGGCCGGGCGGTGGTGGCGCACGCCTTTAATCCCAGCACTCGGGAGGCAGAGCCAGGCGGATCTCTGTGAGTTCGAGGCCAGCTGGGCTACCAAGTGAGTTCCAGGAAAGGCGCAAAGCTACACAGAGAAACCCTGTCTCGAAAAACCAAAAAAAAAAAAAAAAAAAAAAATAAGGGATTAGCTCCAATGTTTGTAAGTCAGTCAAGCACAATAGTAATCCCTATGTCTCTTATGGTAAGCATTGTCATCACAAAATGACGTAAGTTTTAAATGTATGTATATAGATATAGCTATGTACACAGATATAGATATAGAGATATGTGTGTTTAAGTTTTATATGTATTATACATGTGTTTGTAAGTTTTATATGTGTGTGTGTGTGTGTGTGTTATGAATGTCTTTTATAAAATTTTTGGCACATAAAATAATAGGAATCTTTAAGGCTGTTTTATATATCTTTTACATTGTTGGTCTGTCTTCCATTCATCTTCTTCTGTGTTGACCTCCTTATTACCTTCTCAATTAACTCCCCTTTCCTACTTTTTCTATTTCCCCTTTCATAACACCAGGAGACACCATACCATTCCACACAGGATCTGGAAAGTTTGAGCTGGGTTTGACTTGCAAACTTCCTGTATGTTTTCTAGCTTTCATAGCACCAGAAGGTAAACTGGGCCCACTTGCCTCCCTTAAAGCCCTCAACACATTGTCCTTTTTCTTTCTGTCTATCAATAAGTTAACTGACTGACTGTTTGATAACGTTTGATCCTACCCTGGAAAGCAACCAATACTGTGATGAAACTGTGACACCTGAAAACCATAATAATAACCAAATAATAAGCAATAATGGCACTGATTTCTTGCTGGTAACAAACAAGTAGCTAATAGGACTTAATACCTGATCAAAAGGAGAGAAAATATGACTGCTGTCAGAAGTCTAGCTGACTAGCTATAAGAATTATGGTTTGGCTCTTAGACGAGAACCCTCTACTGCAGTATGATTCTTAACTACTTAAAATGTAATTTTGTACCCACATATAAGTGTAGCTCCCGTTCCTCATTGAAGAAGCTTTCCTTTGCAGCAGAGATCATCACAGGAAACCATACTTTAGAGATCAATTGTATAATTTAGAGATCAGTTGATTATGTGGTGCCTAACCTCAACAAATACATCTACAATACAACTCCTGTACCTAAGAGGAACATTGCACAAAAGATGTCAGAATTATTGTAAGATCCAGAGGACTAGGAATACTGTTGTGAGGTTGCATCTGCTTGCAATGGCAGAAAAGCTACATCCACAATCGTACAACAATATAGCTGCCTACACAGACTTGAACAATGACAACACCAATAGACACGGAACAAGGAGGCAGAAAATCTCAAGGGATCCCAACACTAGACAAAGGACCACATACAGCTAATGAGTTCTGAGAGAAGGAGAACTAGCCTTACCCAAGGATCAGCCCCTAACTGGTTATCCAACATCAAGTTGTCAGCCCTGAAATCATACACACACAGGCAACATTAAACAGACTCGGAACATTTCATGTGTGACAAAAATAATCAAGGAAAAAGAGGCCATCAATTTGGAATGAGTGATATGTATCATGGGATGCTTTAGAGGAAGGAGGCAAGGGAGAGAGTAGAGAAAGAGTGAATTATGCAATTAGATTATATTTAAAATAAAATAAATTTTAAAAATTAAATTGTCCATTTCAATTGAAAACCAGATGGAAGGAATAATTTCAGAGAAAAACCACAATAATTAGCAAAATGTAACAACAACTTATATGATCTACAGTTATAGAAAGGATAGATCACAAAGTTAATATTCTAGGAAAAATAATAAGAATAGGTCTAGAATTTTCTGCCTACTTATCTGTTAGCTATTCATTGAAACTGGTAGTCTTAAAATATTAAGAATAAACAATCTTGAGACTAAGTTTGTAGACATATGCTGAGACCTCACAAAGCTACTGGTCTTTTAGTGCTTTGTTATCCAAAATGTAAGGATGTGATAATGCATCAAAATGAAACTAGGAAGAATAGCCCTATAAGGCTACTTGAACCACAGGACATTGGTTGCTGAACATGAATAAAAGGACTCAAAAGGAATATCACATTCACCATCTGTATTCTAGAATAAGTTAAAAATTATTTTTGAGAGGAAACTTTGATCATTTATTTGATTATGATTGTGGTTAACATTGAGTTTGGACTTCTTGTGTTGCCCTTTCTTTTCTTTGGCAGTACTGTGGATTGGACCAAGGGCTTTACAATCCTTAGACAACCGCTTTGTCTTTGAGCTACATCCCAAGCTCTGAACTTCTCTTGGTGCATGTATTTGTGATGATTATCTGCTTCAAAGGAGTTTAAAATAGTAATTGTTGTTCATCTATTAAAAATAGAAAGACGATACTTTCTCCAGAAAAGTAATTAGATAATACAATAAAAACCTTCTTATTCTTATGGGATTTTGTTTCTCACATACTTTATTATATTTACAACTTTGAAATGAGCATCTTGAAAGGAATATCAAACTACTTAAAGACACCCAGAAATCATAATATTTAACTTTTGCCTTTTGGTGTTTTCCCTGTTCCATAAGTACAGGTGTTAACCATGCCACATGCACTATACTACCTCCCTTATATATTTAAAACTGCATTTCATTATCCTGTCTCGAATTACTAGAATCTTCATAGTGCAGAAGATCTGAGTCCCTACCAGCTCATGTTTTCTTAAATCAGTAGAGGCAGTTTTAAAGGAAAAACATTTCTCTTCTCCACTGAATGTAGGATTTAACTGTAGGAATCTCTCAGAGAAGTAGCAGCCACGACAGATGTAAGGCTTAGTAGAATTATGAATATGAATGAATGAAAAGGATAGGAAACTGTGTGATTACAAGCAATAAATGACAAATGAAATTAAACGTTAATGACTATGGCATTAATTGAGTTTTACTCCCTCTGCTAAACTCTTTAGTAAAATATATTATCACATAATTTCCTCTATGATGCATTAAAATTTGTAATATATTAAAGCATCAGTTATTATGATACTTAAAATATATGACATGCTTCATTTTGCATCATTGTTCACCAGCCCAGTACATTATCACAATATCACAGTGATTTGTTAGTATTCCACAACCTGGGACATGGGAGCTAACTTCGTCATTATACTCACAGAAAATGCCTTTTTTATTGTAAGATTTATTCAATTTGAATAAAAATCCTTGGTGAATTCATTCTTAGACTTTATCTCCACCCAGGGGCACTCAATTTACATTAATTTGGAAGAGAGCTTGTATTCAAACAGTCCATGGGTTTCTTTGAATCCTTCACATCTATTTTTGCATAAGAATGACCTTGGTGCCACATTTTTTTGTAACAATATGTCAAAGAGGGCAATGTCCTTCTCTTTTTGACCCTTACTGAACTCCATACTAGACTAACTGGGTCTGCAGATATCTTAACCTGAAGCTGCATGATGAAAAGATCCCAAAAGCAAAGAGGAAATTGATGCATTTCAGTGTTCATTGGCATGAAAACTTCATATTGTTTTATTGACATGATATGTGGGCTGCCAAGTTTCTTCATAGGTTCCAAAGAGTGCTATGACTTATGCAAATTTATTATAATTTGAAACGTCAACTTATCCTCTTCTTCATAACATAGAAGCATGTTTTGGCATCACAGACCTGAGACTATGTTCCTCTGCTCAGGTTCTTTGCACTGCTGTTTGCCAGACTTAGAGCACTGTCAATAATTTTCAGCACCTACCTCTGTGCCCTGTATGTTGTTAAGTAGTCAAAGACTTGTAAATTATCAGGGATATTTCAAAATGACCAGAAGAAAGGATTTTCAACATTCTCAACACAAAGATATTTGAGCAACGAATATGCCTATTAGCCTTATTTTAAACATGTGTCAGCATATAAGAATATCCCTCAGTACTCCATACGTTTCTTCATTTATTATGTATCAACTTAAGAAATTAAAAATAAATGCATGAATGAATTAATACTCACAAATATATCAAATCTTATTAAGATGCAGTTTTTTAGCTACAGACAAGAGACTACAAACCTTGATATGAGTACTATCGTAGAAAGTACTATCCTATGTAAAAATTGTACAAAATAATAGCAAGCATAATGTGTAATGGAGTTCGTGTACAGTACTATTATATCTATTATGCTAATTGCTGATCAAAATGTTCCCCAAATATAGCAATGTCTCCTTTTTAAACTATGTTAATTCATTTCACTAAAACACCACTTCTTTGTCACGATATTTTGCTTCATTTCTTTTTTAATAACAATGCCCTACTACTATCAACATAGCCACTTAATAGGCAAAATAAGTTTGCTTAACTTGGCATAGTTTTCATTTTATGGCATTTTCAATTGTAGTAAGAGAAAGTCACAAATTCTCAGAGAATATTAAAAATAATTCAAGTAGAAAATATATACATCTGGTCATTGATAAACTAGCTATATGTTTAAAACTGTAGGTGCAATATCTATCAGGGGTAGTAGCCAGCTACAAAAGTGTCACTTTTTTTTTTTAACACAGCATTATCTGTGCAGCCACAGAAAATTAAATGCACTTTTTCTTAGGGTCATTTTATAATTCTTTAGGGAAAAAGCCTAAAGCTTTGTTAGCAGACTTCATTTTTCAAACTAGAAAAATCTAGAGATTAAGGTGTGATAGAATAATTCTATCACAACCACCAATGACTTTCAGTTCATAGTTCTCTTTACTAGAAGTTATGTGGCATATCCTGTAATTTTAACTACAATAAAACTAAGCGAAGTGATTCAGCTTCATCTGACTCTTACAGTATGAGCATAATATTAATTTATGTATAGCATCTGCAATTTAGCCAATTTTACTTTACTCAAAAGCAGTGTAATGAGCCTAAATGAAAAAAAACTATACTCCAAATTTCAAAACTTTTAATAATAAATAAGAAAATTTTAATCAAAAAAGTTCTATAATATTAGAATTATTTTTCAATGAGATTACCAGCTGAATGTAGAAAAATAATCATTCATTCAGCCCCATGTTGCACTTCTTTATAAAAATGGTTGCAAGAAAGGAGTTCGGCATTCTAGGCATATCAGTCGCCTTTTCTCTTGTTTTGTTAAAATTTAAATTTATTTTTGTTAGAGCCAAAACACGTAGGTTAATTTTTCAGGTATTAAAATTAAAAATCCAACTTAGAACTCATTTAAAGATGAAATTAGCTCTACAACACTAACGGTTAGATAATAGAGTTACTATTGCTTTCCCTCTAAACTTAAACCTTTCTAATAAATGGCTATTGACTGGGAATGCTATTATCAGGAGTCCTCCGCTCACAGTGAAGATGTACACCGTGAAAGTGAAAGGATTACCCCTCTCATCCTTACACATCGACTCGGGGGTGAGGATTCTTGTTTAATCATGTGGAAAGATAGTTTAATTGTGCATAAATCTCTCTCAGAGCCTCTATGTCTAAACCCCATAGGTGAAGGCTAGGGAATATAGTGCTGGCACAGTGGTTCAAGTAGGTTCAGTTCTCTTGTCTTCCATCCTGTTGTTTACATATTGCATCTCAGAGCCAACTACAAACATGATAAAGACAGAAACAATTCCAAAAAAAATTGAGATTTGTAGTACCTTCCAATCCTTCCCATTCAGCAGATTTTTATCCATTATCGTCAAGATTTAGTATGTGATATTAAAATTCGCTGGGAATTTGAGACTATGCTCTTACATGTGGACCAATGCAGTACTCAGGAAGATTTTCCTAAAATTTAAAATCCACTGAAGAATAATAAAACCAAATCCTGTTGCCCTTTCAGCTATTAAACATTGCTGTGCTTAGGGCCAGGGAAAATAATCTGAACATCAGTGATGTACCTAGATTTAAATTAGTTCCCACTCATGATCTACGTACAACATAGACTCCCATCATCAGAATATAGAAAACTTACCATGTTTGACATGCAAATACACTGAGGTATCAAAATAAAAGACTACAGAGTGTCTACTGGAAGTAAAGTGAATATGCAACCTATTCAATCTTTGTACAAAATAGTTATATAATAGAAATGTAAATTTGCACATGGAAGTGTTCTTTACTTTTCTATTATATCTTCTAAATTGCCAATGTCTTAGTGGCTTAAGCAACATGCATTTGTAATTTCACACATTCGTGTCTCCAGATTTTAAGTCTGTTAGCTGGGTGTTTGTCAATGTGTTTTTAAGTTGCATACAGAGTGTGAGCTAGAGGCTTCTGTTGGTTCTTCTGGACCCAGAAGACAAGTTCCTCTTACAAGTCCTTCTACAGATCATGGCAGCTTACTTGGTTTCTTTCAGAAAAGGCCCAGTTAGTTCCTATCTCAGAATGTGTGATTAAGTTGAGCCCTCTCAACATCATCTCCCTTTTGGCTAATTAAAATGCAACTTGTTAATTTTGAAAATTACCAAATATTTTCATATTAGCACTTAGTGTATACCACTAAGAACATAGGAGAAGCATAGCTACACGTTCTGCCCACACCCAGGGAAGCGAGGTTCAATAATTATACACCAGGAAATGAAGAACATCAAGTCATTTCAGTATTCCCTCCCACAAAATATGTAAACAGACAAGGACCTCTATCCTAGATATTCTAGTTGACACCAAGGCAAAGAGTACATCAGTATTTCTCTTATGATTTCATTTGAAGTTATGTGCATGCATGTGTTGTAAGCTTGATAAGTAATTAGAAGAGGACTACATGTGTCACATCTATAAAGCTTTGAAAATCAAAACACAGAATGCTATGTTATTTTCTTCCTACCTGATTGTGAAAGATTGAGCTAAGACAAGCCCTCTCTAGTCTTAGTTTTACATTATTGTAGGTGGAGTCCTTCTTCTTTCCATCATTGGAAATTTACTGTGAGTGGAAACATTTACTGTGTGAAGAGAGTTAATTACTGGGAAAATGTTTTCTGGGAGCTAATTGTCCCAGTCATGAATCATTATGTAGTACAGAAAGGGCACATGTTCTGTGACATCTTATTCACAAAGGAATACAGTAAACCAGAATATTCCTGTGAAAGTCAGGGAGGAACAAGCGGTTAGAATAAGACAGAAAAGCCACAGATTTTCATCAGGAAGAAAAATAAGGCACTGAATGGCAGGAAGTGGATAAACATCAGATTTTAAGGGCTAGAGAGTGAAATGTAAAGAGGAGATTGTGGATCTTATGTGATGATGTCATTAACGGAAGATTGTGGGAAGGAGCCACTTAAGGGGATTAGTACAAAGGGTGGTGGTTTAAAGGAAAAGGCAAGAGAACTGTTTACTGTCATTGTGTAGTTTAAGTCACTGTTTGTCCACAAATTTGATTTATACAGTATGTCCAAGTATATTCCTAGTGATCTATTTTTTTATTTTTCATTATTTTTAAAATTTTTTAAAATTGATACATATTTCCCCTTTCCCTTTCCTCTTTCCAGTTCTCCCAAGTAAAACCATCTTGCTTTCTAATTCATTGCCTCATTTTCTTTAATTGTTTATGTATATATATATATACATATATATATATACAATCTAATTAATAGAGCATAAGGTGAATGTGTATATGTATATGATATTTATTCTATATATTGTTACCTGTACATATATGATTTCAAGGTTGACCACTTGGTTTACACACTTGTAAAAATTATGTGGTTTGAAAATTATGTGACAGAGTCTTTACTTGTTTTCACCAGACCTTTGATAAAGGAAAGCTCATTTCTTGACAAAAAGAGGACAGTCCTTTAGACAGATATAGGAAGATTCTTCTCTAGGTAGAAGAAGAAGGTTCATCTCTACTTGGATAGAAGAAGGCTTTTTTGGTGGGTAGAGAAAGTCTCTTCTCTAGACAGAGAATTGTGATTCTCTATGCAGTAGGCAATTCTTTAGATAGTTAGGGAAACCTTTACATAGAAGAAAATATTTGTCTCTAGTTAGATAAAGGTAAGCTCTTCTCCACCTACGGTCAAAGCTCAGATAAAATTCTGAAGGAAACAAACAAAAGAAACAAACAAACAAAATTTCAACTAGATCCACAGGCAAATGGCACAGAAAGTAATCATCTACTTCACAGTGAGTATAGTAATTTATAATGGATTTGCTCATCTACAACACAGTCAGTAAATGAAACTATTCAAATGCACATCAAGTGTAATAAATAAAAACAATAGTGGACAGGGATTCCAAACTGTCAGATCCTGAATCTAGAAATGTCATTATTGTAATAATTACAACTAATAGAGCTGTTAGCCACAGGAGTCTCATGGAAACCCACCCCCAAACAACCCAGACTGTTGCCATGGCTATTAGTTACTGTCTACAAACTGATGGTAAGGTTATATTGCTGAACACAACACCTACACAGCTCACTGAACACAAAGTTGGTCTGGTGCCTACCTACAGCCTTCACCCTTACTTATTACTGTTCAGGTTACTGGAAAGGACTCTGCATGCTAAGAAAGAAGAAAGATAAACACCAACCCAACCACAAAATCTTGTATCTAAATGATGACCTGCATGCAGGAAGCAACAACACAATACTAGCACAAAGCTTGTAGAAGTAACCAACCAGTATCAGACTGATTGAAGACCCACTGTATGAGATGTAATCTATACTCAATACCACTTAACTGGCCAAGATCCTGAGATGAGATATCCCAGGGATCCACAGGAAAATCAAATAGTACTGTCCTGCTAAAGGAGAGTAGCAGCAAAATGACTCCTGATGACATTCTCTTAAACTTGTAGAGTAGTGTTTTACTCAGTCATCATCAGAGAAGCTGCCTCCTGCAGAGCTCCACAGCTGGACAATGTGCAGGGAGTGAGAGACTTTGGAACTCTTGGTCGTAAATGCAATGTCTCCACTAATTCCCTCTCTTCAGAGAACTGAAGAAGAGGCGGCAGAAGTATAGTAAGGGCCAGACTGGATGGAGAACCCAAGGAAATAAATCTGAGCACTGCAGGACTCAAGCACAGGTGAATTTGCAGACCCTGTGACAGAGCATACAAAACCTTCGCAGATTTGGGCCTGGTAGGATCCTAGTGCTGAGAGTGAAAGTGGACACAAGCCCCCATCCTTAAAGCTGAAGCTAGGTCCAATTAATAACAACTCACAGAAGAAACACTGGTTTTCTCCAAAGGAGTCTCACTGGGTGTACAAGCCACTCTTAACAAAAGACCCCATGCCCAGCAGTAGACGACATAAACAGAGCAAACTTAATGGTATTTGGAGTTTGTTTTTTCTCTCTCATACGTAATGGGTTGCCTGAGCATTTTCTTTTCTCCTTTTCTTTTTCCTTACTGTAAGTGTAAAGGTCTTTTGATCATGCGTCTTGGCTTCTGATTGTGTATTTATGTGGTTTCTGTGATTGTTAATATGTGTGCCTCTGCATCTGTACGTGTTTCTCGGGCTCTTTGCATTTCTATACATTTATTTTGCCCTATTCGGGGTTCCTTGGTTTTATTTTATCTATTTTACTGTTACTTACTTTCTTTTTTAGATGTCTGCTTGTTTTCGGATGAGAAAGACTCAAGAATGTGTATTTTAGTGGCTGGGTAGATGGGGAGAATCTGGCAGAATATGGGGGAGTGGGAACCACAATCAGAGCATATTGTGTGAAAAAAAAATCTATGTTGAATTTAGAAAGTCTCAAAAAGTGGGGAGGATGTGATCTTTGTAAATAATTCTTATATTTTGTTTTTCTTATCTGGGTAGTGGCTGAAATGTGATTATTTTATGTGAAGTTTCCTTTTAGAACTGAAATTCTCAGTTTCTCTATATAACCAAGCTCTCTATAAAAAGATTGAGGTGTGTAAATAGAAAAAATCTCTGTGTGGAGAAAATTTAGGAAGGGTTTAAAATTAAATTTAGCTTTCAGTAGTCTGTTTTTATATATCCTTAAAATGATATCCACAGAGCATACAAGATCTTTAGGGCCTTTTATCTTGCTATATATCTTATGGATAAAAATCCTGTATGGTTAGCAAATTGAAAGGTCAATTACATGTGTAATAAAATCTTAGCTGTCAGTTAGTTACATGCCATTTATTATGCATCTGTCTGCTGATAAAAAAGCCCCACAAACTTATTCATCAACACTCATAATGAGGAAAGAGAAAAGCATTAAGACTGTGTGGATGATGTGGAAGAACAACATTACTGCCAGACTTTCTGTGGTCTGCTGAATTGTTTCTTCCCTGAAGGTTAATGTATCATATCTGTCTGACTACCTTGTTTTATAAATCAGCTTGCCTCAGAGACAATGTGGTGTGGTAGCAATAACTCCAAAACTCTAATGACAGGGAAGCAGTTTTCTGGTTCTGATTGCTGAAGGACTTTAGCACTTAAACTAGGCCCACGTGTTCGAAAAACAACTTCTCCCTCTACTGATAGGTAAATCAGAATATGCCCTACATGTCCTGCATGCTCATAAACTGCAGCACCCTATTTCCCACTCACACCTTGGGAAGATTTGCAAGTCTGTGAATTTCTCAGGTTCCCCAGGGAGCCCACATGTAACCCACATGTGCTAAGGACATACTACCTAGAATATGGACAGTTGTTCCTGCCATGATTACCTCATGTCATTGGAGAGCTCTCCCGGAAGACTAACTCACCAGCAAAGACTGCATTTTGTTTTTCTTGAAAGGTAAAGTTTAGTTAGAAGGTTCCTGGAAATAATATAAGAATTTAATTTTTTTATGATGAAATAAGAATTGTGTGTATCATGATACCATAGAAGACCCCTCCATAGTTGTTTACAACTATGTTTATTTGTAATGCATATCAAATGAAATTTTAAATGACATTACTAATAACCCAAATCTGATGTTAAAACAGCAAGTCCCACTGTCTTCTACACCAACGTGTGTAGCATGAATACTAAAAGTTCTTATTAATAAAATCAAACCTGAGCCAGGTATTGGGGTGAACTGGAAGATCAGAAAACCAGAACAAGCCACAACTACCTCACCTCGCTGGATCCTCAGCTGGTCTTGTTTCCTCAGACTGGAGGCCTCCGTGTCCTCATATCCGAATGACTCTCAGCTGAACTGTGCTTCTTGAAAGCCTGAAAGCTTAACCAGCCAAATGCTTCTAGTTTCTGGTCCTCACACCTTTTATACCTTTCTGCTTTCTACCACCACTCCCTGGGATTAAAGGTACGCTTTCTGTGATTAAAGGCGTGATGAGTCACCATGCCTGTCTGTATCCTTGAACACATGGATTTATGCCTCTGGAATGCTAGGATTAAAGGCGTGTGCTACCACTGCCTATCCTTTATGTTTAATATTGTGGCTGCTCTGTCTCTGACCCCAGATAAGTTTATTAGCATGCACAATATTTGGGGGAACACAATACCACAAACACGACCATCAACTAATAAATGCTCACAATTTTAAACCTACTAACTAGTCCTCTTCCCCACAAAGTAGTGAGGGGAAACAAAACTGATTCATTTCTTAGTGTATTTGGGATAAATTTTTGCATAATTACTCATTATCCCTTTAATCTGTATTCTTTCATCAGAAATAGTTTTCTAGGGAAATGAAGCAGAGAACCTCACATAATTCTGAGATGGTAGAATTCCTAGATATGTCTGTCTTCTCAGTTTTGGTTTTAACTTAGAATTTTTGTTATTGTTTTCATTTTCTTGGTTGGTGCTGGTTTAATTGTGGCTGACCAGCTTCCTTCAGTGTGTCCTACTTAATCTTTCCACATACCTTCAGCTCCCATCCCAGTGTCCTACCTCCCTTTTCTTCCCTAAGGAAGGCATCCATTTTAGTTCTAATCTCTCTTAGGGAGTTGCTTCCTTCTTTCACGATAAGTTCCAAAACAGACTCCTCAGCCTTACCTGCATTTTGGGAAAATGGTGAAATTAAAAGGCAAAATACTCCACGACAGGTATTTCTTCTGCTTTTTTTTTTCCAAAAATGGCCAAATTGATTTCTCCTGTCTTACATTCTTTGACATCAGAAATGTAAGAGTAAGGTAACAATGGTAGGACACTAGCTTAATAGATTCAAAGCTTTTCCCATTTTACTCAGTGAGAGAATATACATGGGATAGGTGATTCTTTATACAGTAAAAAGACTCCCTTTACTAGCCATGTAGGGTTAAAACACAATCCTTTGATGTTTTTGAAAGCAGACCTACAAATACTTGTTCTGTACGAAACCCATTTAGTTTTATAAATATATAAGAAACAAAAAATAGTGCATTCTGTTAAAGCAGCTTTAATGTTAAGGCGCACGCCTTTAATCCCAGCACTCGGGAGGCAGAGCCAGGTGGATCTCTGTGAGTTCGAGGCCAGCCTGGTCTCCAAAGCGAGTACCAGGAAAGGCGCAAAGCTACACAGAGAAACCCTGTCTCGAAAAACCAAAAAAAAAAAAAAAAAATTAAAAACACCTTGAAATCTAAATTCACATGAGCAAATTTTAGATATTTTGAAGGATTTTGTACACAATATAAACCAGTTGTATATATATAGCTGCAACCAATTAGTTAATATTAATTCAATATGCATTAAAACATATTAATTTTCTTTTAACAATGCATTTCAGTAAAAAAAAAAATTGGTCGAACTAATGTGTGTAGTGTTACCATATATGAACCAACAGTTTGTATATAACATCTGTGCAATTACAGGCAATTCTTTATAACAATGGAATTCTTTATGTGAGTATTTTGTACAACATTTCACCTATCAGCTAATAAAACTATCTAAGAAGCCCGGGTATGGTACAAGAGACACATAAGCAGGAAAGATGAAAGGAGAGGTTAACACTTCTTCAGCATCTGTCAACACTGTCTCCTATTACATTTGATCAACTTTCAAGTAAATGCAAACACATGATATCATTTACAGTAATAAAAGCAAATGCCACATAGCAGTTACTTTGCTTTTATCTGCTCTGCACATCACTCATCACAGACCATCAGAGGTAAGGGCAATGCTGCTTAACAGTGCATCCTGGCAAGCAAGGCATGTTGCTTCAGCATGCAAAGCTGGCCATTTACCAAGTAAGCAATAAGGACCAATTCTCACGTGTTTTCTGTATGAATACTGGAAAAGGAATGAAAATAGAGAAGCTATGAATTTGAAAGAAAGTTGGAGGGATGTGGGACAGATTGGAGGGAAGAAATAAAAGGAGAAACTGATTCAATTATATTATAATCTCAAAAATAAAGTAATTCAATTTTAAAAGGGTAAAATTAAAAGTTAAGAAAAAGAGCAAATAACATGTGAACAGTAGAGTATGCTGATGATTTGCCAGGAAATAATACAGAAAATGAGTCTTCATTTTGGGACAATAAGTTTCCGAAGAGTTTTCTAAGGAATCAACACTGTAGAAAAAAAAAAAAAAGGTTTGGAATAGAAAAAAGAAAACAAGGCCCTCTAAATCAACACGAGCCTAGCTCATATGAGCTCACAGAGACTGAAGGAGCATGCTTGGGGCCTGCATGGGTCTGTACAAGGTCCTCTGTGCTTATGTTATGGCTTCCAGTTTAGTGGTTTCATGGGATTCCTGAGTGTGTGAACGAGTGGGTGTCTGATTCTTGCGCCTCTTCTTTGGCTCCTTTCCTTCTGTTGGTTTGTCTTGTCCAACTCCAGTGTGATGAGTTTTATTTTACCTTATTTTTTTTATTTTGTTATATTAAAAAATGAATGCAAACCTAGCCACTAGGGCAAAGGGTAACTGCTAAATTGTCATTTATACCTACAAGGAGGGAGAAAATCAGTTTTCTCTGATGAAATGAAGCTAGGTATATCAATCATTGCAAGACAAATCTCATGGTCAGGAGTAGTTGACCAACATATAATGGACTCTACATTTTTTCTGTATGGGCTTTTATTTAGTTACAGTTTGGTATTTTATTGGGGGTAGGTGTTTTATTATAATAATTAATAATAATAATATTATTAATATTATTATTTGTTTTGGAGGTTTTGTTGTTGTATTGTTTTTTTGAGAAAGAACTTAACGTTTAGTGGGTAGGGAAGGTGACAGGATCTGGGAGGACTTGTGGAGGGGAAGAATATGATCAAAATATATTTAAACTTAAAAATTGTTTTAAATAATAAAAAAAAGAAAACAAGCAGTCTAAGAACAGAAGCAGTAATCAAGGGGTTATTTAATTAAATAAAAACTGTGCAAGAATCCCAGCCCGGGAAAACCAGTTTTACTTTGGGGGATTAACCTGCCCTCTGCTCATGACTCTTTCTTGGATTTGCTATTTTTGTCTGAGCTCCAAAGATGGGAGAGGAGTACTTCTTGTGCCTGGTGAGTGTTGAGCAGGGGAGGACTCCCATTATTGCTTAGGGGAGAAACTCTTTGACTTGTCATTATTTGTCATGCAATGAAATATAAGTGTATTAGGAAGCAGGTTCAAAACACCAAAACAAACTAAAAAAAATCCTTTTCCGAAATGTTTTTTCTCACAATTTCATATATATATATATATATATGTTCCCAACAATCAATTTCAACCTACCCTTTAAAAAAAAATCACTTTCATGAACATTCACGTCTCTTGCTTTTGTTTTGTGACCTGCTAGGTTTAACCAAGGATCTCTGCATTCGTCTCATACATGGGTTCATATTTGAAGACAATAAATGTCCTTCTCACAGAATCAATATTTGGCCAATATTTCAAAAGAGAGAGGTAGGGATCCCAGGATCCCCTTCCCTGAGTTATTGACAGATTGATGTCAAGCCCAGGCTTGTGCAGGCCCAATGGAGGTAATCTTAGCAGCTGTGGGATCATGACTATAATATCTGAGTCATGCCCTGAAGGTAGCATTTCATATCCCTTCACCTTTTTTTATATTGCTTTTAGACTTCACTTATGCAAGATTCCCTAAGCCTTAGAAATATTGATGAAAGTACTGTGTTTAAGGTTGAACATTCAACCATCAAATATTCTCAGCACCCGCTGCACTTGTGAGTGTCTGTATTCATTACTGTTCACTACATAAAAAAATCTTCTTTAATTAACACCAAGAAAAACATTTGTCTACAGATATAAGCACAATTATTTATAAGGAAGTTTAGGGCCATGTAACTCCAAAGTAGTAAATTTCCACTTGTGCCTTAGGATCTCATCAGCCATG
This sequence comes from Peromyscus californicus insignis, assembly GCF_007827085.1. Lineage (NCBI taxonomy): Eukaryota > Metazoa > Chordata > Mammalia > Rodentia > Cricetidae > Peromyscus > Peromyscus californicus. The sequence goes on from NW_026294573.1 coordinate 119,376,219, forward strand.
AACTTTTGACTAGGATTGCAATAACCAGGCCTGAATTCCCTCCCATAGAGTAGGGCTCAAATACAATCAGACTAAGGTTAGATAATAAATACCACAACAGCCTGCCATAATTACACAAGCAGGTATAGCTTATCTGGAAAGTTAGCATTGTAGTTTCACTGTCCATACCTTGTCAAGAACTTTGCTGACATACACGTTCCATCAGCTTGTATAGCACCTTTCAGGACCGGAGAAGCCAGAAGACTTCGTTCAACTCCAGTTCAAGTCCAAGTCTGATTTGCATTTCTCTTGTAACGAAAATGTGTGGTGTCTTCAGAAATAGGATCTCATCAACTAGATCTGGTAAACAACAAGAAGGGTGACAAGAGACAGCCATTTTTGCAGGGCCTCTAAGTCCTCTCTGGCCAGTTATTCATAAGGAGATGTTCCAAAGCTGACAATGATTTTTTTTTAATAACCCTTACATTTTTATGAAGAGCAATATTCAGCCTTGATGCAGCGAAGAGGGGCTTAGTCCTGCCTCAACTGAATCTACCAGGCTTTGCTGACTCTCCATGGGAGGCCTTACCTTTTTGAAGGAGGGGATGGGGAATGATTGGGGGTAGGGTAAAGCTGAGGGAGAGTGGGAGGAAGGGTGAGAATGGGCTCTGTGGTTGGTATGTAAAATGAATAAATTTTTTTTAAAAAAATGGAAGAGCAATATGTGGTTTGCATGTTTCCTACCTTCCAATACTTTTAAAACTTACGTATATTTTTTGTTAACTTACAAATATTATATTGTGCTGTGGGATGGTCTGTATGTCAAATATGTTGCTGATTGGTCAATAAATAAATCACTGATTGGCCCGTGGCCAGGCAGGAAGTATAGGCAGGACAAGGAGGAGAATAGAGCTGGGAAGTGGAAGGCTGAGACAGAGAGACACTGACAGCCGCCATGATGAGGAACAGCATGTGAAGATGCCGGTAAGCCATGAGCCATGTGGCAAGGTATAGATTAATGGAAATGGATTAATTTAAGCTGTAAGAACAGTTAGCAAGAAGCCTGCCATGGCCATACAGTTTGTAACCAATATAAGTCTCTGTGTTTACTTGGTCGGGTCTGAGCGGTTGTGGGACTGGCGGGTGAGAGAGATTTGTCCTGACTGTGGGCCAGGCAGGAAAACTCTACCTACAAATGGCGTCCAACGTGGTGGCAAGAGTTTCCACCTAAAACCTGAGAAAAAAGATTCTAAAACAGAGCTAAAAACAGTTCCTAGTTGTCTCTTTCAAGTTAGCGGCAGCCTGCGTGTTTGAGCTACTGGCAGGTTCCTAGCGTGCGTGCATGCTCGACCTGCAGTATGGTGGGAATGAGGCCTCTGCAAGTGGCACATTAAGCTGTGTGGTGGATTTAACCTTTGCTAGTACAAAACAAAAAAAAAAAAAAAAAAAAAGAGGTTTCTGGGCTACACGCTGCTTTGATAGAAGCATAGACCCACTATTTCTGAGAGTTGATGGCTCCCAGAGCTGGCAGAAAACGTATCACCACAGTGTTGAAAAGCTAAAGTGGGCGGAGCCAGCAGCGCCAGCGCCATTTCAGGCTTAGAAGGCTACAGTTCAAAGCAATAGGCTCAAGCTAATATAAAAAAATAAGCCATGTAAAGATGGCTACCACACAGAGACTCTGGATTATGTTCTCTTTGATATTCGTAACTAAAGAAAAACATTTGATTACAAAAGCTGTTGAGTTTTGCCAAAATGTATATTTTAAAGGTACCTTGACTTCAAAATTTGGATGTAAGGATATGTTGTTTTGGAAAGGAGGCTCTGCTTTTGTTTCTACAGAAAGCCAGAGGCTATGGATTTGTTCCAGATTAAGATACATCAGGTTTGACCAGCCAAGACCCCCTGAAAGGTCTCTGATGACACCATGGCCCAGATGATCCAACATCTGGAACGGTTTCAGGCAACTGGCTCAGTCGATACACCCTCATGGACTACTCCATAATCCTAAAAGATTCTTTGTGTCCCCATAAAATACAGCGCCCCCCTCCAGCAGGAAGTAGTAAGAGAAGCTACTCCCAAATTCCCAAATATACCAAGCTGACTTTGGAGATGTGTAAAGGTTAAAACCTTCCTTTTTAAGAAAAGAAAAGGGGAAGTGCTGTGGGATGGTCTGTATGTCAAATGTGTTGCTGATTGGTCAATGAATAAATCACTGATTGGCCCGTGGCCAGGCAGGAAGTATAGGTGGGGCTAACAGAGAGGAGCACTAAGAGAACAGGAACCTGGGAGAGAGAGAGACCTGCCAGCCGCCATGATGACAAACAGCACCTGAAGATGCTGGTAAGCCACAAGCCATGTGGCAAGGTATAGATTTATGAAAATGGATTAATTTAAGCTGTAAGAACAGTTAGCAAGAAACCTGCCACGACCATACAGTTTGTAGCCAATATAAGTCTCTGTGTTTACTTGGTTGGGTCTGAGTGGCTGTGGGACTGGCGGGTGTCCGAGATTTGTCCTGACTGTGGGCCAGGCAGGAAAACTCTAAGCTACAATATTGCTGTATAGATTTTGTTACATCTTAATTTTTATTTACTCCCCACCCCCTCATCTTATCTCCTACCCTGGTCATGCATAAGCATTTCCATACTCTTTTCTACTTTCATTTCATATATTATGTTCTACTATCTGTTAGGATTCTGCCACTCCTCCAGCTGCATGACTGCAGTCCAGTAGCTTAGCAAGGGGTCTTGCATCTTACAGTTATCCGTGTGCTGCGTGATTATGTAATGTGTGCTGCATGATTATGTAATGTGTTCATGCATGGTGTAGCTTCGGAAGCCCACCTGCGTCTGTGTAGGGGAATCCTTAAAAAGTCAGATACATACTCCTCCCTTCTGCTCCCCCGCTACTCTCTCTCTTTCTGCACATTCCAAGGCCTGGTTCCTCTTATCTGTCCACCCCCACTTCCTCCTAATAAAGTTCTGACACTGGGTTTTGTCTCACCTCATGCCTTTCCTGTAGGTAACAGCGTTGGTAACCAGCACCGCTTATTTTTAAAACCAACACTATCTCCACTATATTATAGCAACAGTACGTGGCCACTTTCTAGTTTTTTGTCTTCTTACTATAGCTAGGAATAGAACACTAAGGAACATGGCTGAGCAAACATGTCTCTAGTAGGATATGAAGAACTTTAAGTATGCTTAGGAGTAGAATAGCTATGCAATAACAGTATCTGTGTCGCTTGGTTTTTTAATATATAAATATACCATTATTTTCATAGCCTCTATACTAGCTTGTACTCCCACCAACCATGAATCAGGGTCCTTCTTTGTCACATCATCAGCAACATTTATTGGCATTTGATTTCTTGATTACAGTAATTCAGGGATGACACAGAACCCCAAAGTAGTTTTAAGTTTTCTTGAAGGTTAATGATTTTAAGAACTTTAGAAAATGTTTACTAGTCATTTGTATTTCTTCTTTTGAGAACTCCCTTTATAGCTATATTCCATTTCTGGATTATAATGAGGTTTTTTGTTCAGTTTTTTTGTATATTTTAAATATTAATTCTCTGTTAGAGGATTTTCTCCATTCTCTAGGCTCCCACTTCAGTGGATTGGCCATGTAATTTGCAGATATTTTTCATTGCTGCATCTTCACTGTTTGGCTAAGACCTAGAGAAGACTGATTTGTCATGAAGTCACATCTGTCAAATGTTGGATTCATTTCTAGAGAGATTGGAATCTTATTTAGAAAAACCCTACCCTACCTACTCAGTGGATTGGCCATGTAATTTGCAGATATTTTTCATTGCTGCATCTTCACTGTTCGGCTAAGACCTAGAGAAGACTGATTTGTCATGAAGTCACATCTGTCAAATGTTGGATTCATTTCTAGAGAGATTGGAATCTTATTTAGAAAAACCATACCTAATATCTTGTAGTGTATACTCTACCTTCACTTCTAGGAGTTTCAGATTTTCAAGTTTGACTTTACAGTCCTTGATACATATGCAGTTGATTTTTGGACAGAGTGAAAAATAAGAATGTAGTTTCATTTTGGTGATTAATTTTCAGTTTTTTTTCCATTGTGGCCAGAGAAAACATATCAAGCTAGTTTAATTTTCCTAAATTAGTTGAAATTTGCTTGTATTACAGCATAATTTTTAATTTTAGAGAAACTTCCATAAACTGCTGAGAAAAACGTCTGTTCCATACTGTTTGGGTGGAACATAATATGGACCCTTACTATGTCTATTTGGTGTGTAGTAGCATTTATATTTTTACCTGTTTATATTTTCACCTGTTTATATGTTTGTCTAGATGACATGCCCATTATTGTAAGTGGAGTATTAAAATTACTTACTGCTACTTTGATGGGTTTAATATGTGGATTCATGACTAATAATTTGTTTTATAAAACTTAGTTGATTTGTGTTTGGTGCATGTATGTTTAAACTTGCATTATCTTCTTGGTGGATTGTTGCTTTTATCAGAATGAAGGGACATTTCTTAACTCTTCTGGATAGTTTTCACATGTGGTCTGTTTGGACAGATGACAGCAACACCTACCAGTTTCCTGTTCAATTTGTTTGTGATGATTTCCCCCCGTTCTTTTACTCTAGTTCAATTTGCTTGTGATGATTTCCCCCCGTTCTTTTACTCTAAGATAGTGCATATCTATTGCAGATAATCCACAGATAATGATAATGGAACTATTTGGGTAGTCTTTAGGGTACAAGGACAAGGGTACAGGGGATTTAGTAGTTCTGACTATGTATAGCCCCTGTATTGAGTCTGGGTAGAGTTTTCCAAGCTAAAAGGGCAAAAGACTTTTCCAATATTGGGCCTCTTTTAGTATGTGGGTGTCTTCAGAAGATTTGTGATGGAGTGAACAGGGCATGCTAAAATGCTACCAAAGAAGGACAAAAAATAATTCTAATCTGAAGTGTTCAAGGAGATCAGTAAAATATTAATTTTAATATTGCGACTTTCAGAACTTTTAATCAAATTAAAAACTGAAAAATAAGGAAAGAAAATAAGTTCTATATCTAATGCTAATGAACAAAATTCATTAGGAATTTGAGTCTTAAAAGGTAGATTGAGGAGAGTACACATGAAAATTAAAAAATGTAGAGAAAAAAGAAACAGGTATAGAAACACCTCTGAAGAGTATTAGCAATAAATCAAGGCTGCTCAGCTGCAGTTGAATAAAGACTTGAAAGTGTGTCTCACATTACCTATTTGTACAGTTTAGCGTTTAATAAGTTATAAGTAGTCCCCACAAATGAAGAGTGTTAGAGAGACTGTAGAATTACAGAATTACAAAGCAAAGCATAACGCTGTGTGGGTCTCCAGTGTCATTTGTGTGGAGGTGAGAAGAGAATGACACTGCTGCAGAAGGTAGGGTACTTGGAGAGAAAAAACAGTGACTATTAAGTGTCATGGTGATATAACTAGCCGATTCTCTTGCTCAAAACAATTGCTATACACTGGTACAAACTGGACAAGCTGTAGGAGAATGTTCTTCAGACTCCCTAAATTTAAATCTCATTGATTATACCACTGTGCTTTGAAAGCAATTTGAATGAGAATCCTTTGCTCTAACTGGAAATTGTAATTACCTAGGTGGCATTGTTTTATAAGACGTATTCCAGGCTAGCCTTAAACTTACTATGTAGCCACAGATGACCCTGAATTTATCATCCTCCTGAATCTGCTGCCTGACTAAGGATTATAGGCATAGGCCATGAAATTTGACTTATGTGGTGCTATGAATCAAACCCAGGGCTTAGCATGCTTTATTAGTAGGCAAATACTCTACCAGCTTTGGTTGCTTTTAAAAAGTACAAGTATTCTGAACTGCAACCAAATACTAATGCTGGGAGTCAGGTGCAGGTATAATGTTCCTCGGGTGATAATTACTGTTTTAGAATATATATATATATATAGATATATCTATATAGATATATATATAGATATATATATCTATATATATATCTATATAGATATATAGATATATCTATATATATATAGATATATATAGATATATATATCTATATATATATATATATCACCTCTTGTACACTATAAAGATTTGTCACTTGAATGAGTATAATAAAATGCTGATTGGCTGGTAGCAAGGCTGGGAGTCTATAGGCAGGGTGACCAAACTAAAGATGCTGGGATGACGAAGGGCAGAGTCAACAGGAGTCTCCAGGAGAGACAGAGGGAACAAGACATGCTGAAGGACAGGTAAAGCCACAAGCCATGTGGCATTACATAGATTAATAGAGATGGGTTAATTTAAGTTGTAAGAGCTAGTTAGTAATAAGCCTGAGCTGTTGACTGAGCATTTGTAATTAATATAAGCTTCAGTGTGTTTATTTGGGAGCTAATTTCAGGAGAGAAAATTCTGCCTACATTAGGACTTTGTTATTCAACTGAGAAGACAAGAAATTGTGGATGCCTGGAATACATGAACTGATGGTTGGGGGTGGTAAGCAAAGTCAGGCAAGCCTGTGAGAAAGTATCTTATAAAGGAGACAAGTGGGTAAAGATGGAATCAAGGGAGAAGAAAACTCCACTGAGCAAGGAGATAAGAAAGCATAAAATCTCAGGTTCTGCTTCATACATTGACCATTTGAGGTATCATCGAAATCCCCAAAGGACAGTAGAGAACAGGAAACTGTGTTTATTCACATCATCACTCAAGAGGAATGAAAAACAAGTGTGCTTTCAGAAAGAGGCAGAGATTTTACAGTTTCTCAGGGCACACTGCAAAGGCTCACATTAAGTCCCTTTACCAAGAAGACAAAAAGACAGGAAAATTGTAGGATAAAACAGATTAAGGAAGGGTGAATGGTACATAGCGCTAAGAAATCAAATAGAGTTAAGACATTAGAATTAAATCATATGGAAGACCGGGAAAGCAATATGAGAACTGAAGGATTTTAGAGCACTTGAACTGGTTAGAAAGGAATAATGAATTTAAAGGAATTCAGACCTCAAGTCAAATATATTGATAATATTTCAATATTTTTTAGTTAAAGGATATTTTTAAATTAAAAAGTTTCAAATTAATTAAAAATCAAACAAGAAAATAATTAATTAACTATAGAATAATATTGATGAAAATATTCCAAGAATAGACTTGGAAACTAGAACATAACAAAACATGTCTGAGTCATGGACTCTTCGCTTTGGATTCATTCTATTCTAATTTTGTGTTTATGAGAAATATTTCAGAGTAACATAGATAACAGAAGAAAATATTGAGTTACTATTACATCATTAACTTTAAAACACTTTGTCATTTAATTTATTAAAAATATTTAAACCTCATAAATAGAACTAAAATTGTGTGTGCCTATCTGATAGTATGATATTTTATAATTATAGTGGGCATAAATAAATGTTCATATTGTACAGTGATTAAAACTGGAGGAATCATCTGGGAAAGTTTGGAAGTCTGTCTACAATACACACATGAATATACTGAACACAGTCAGAAATTAGGAATAAGAACAGGCTATGAAACATCATGAGAAGAATACATGATTGCCTTAAAGCACATTATTTTTTTACTTTTATACATTCAAATTTTATTGTACATCCAAATGAAAAACAATGAGCCTGTTGGATGGCTCACCAGGTTAACTGCTTGCTATCAAATCTGAAAACCTGAGTTCAAATCCAAGGAATTACACAATGGAATAAGAGAATTGAAGTCCACAAATTATCCTTTGACCTCAGCATGTATGCTGGAACAATGTACATGCCTACCTCTAACATATCCACACAATGATAAAATAAAAATCATGAAAAATGTCAATTAAGACATTAAATTAGGAATATGTACATGTCGATACATATACATATATACATGCAATAACAATTAGTGAAACAAGAAGCCATAAGTTTGAGAATTTGAAGGAAAATGGGGATAAGTATCTATCTGTCTCACTATCTATCTATCGATCTATCAATATATATACATGTATATATATATAATATAAAGCATAATATGTATCTGTTACATATTAAAAATATAATATATAATACATATACAAAATATAATTTATGGATTATATAATAATATTATATATCATAAATTAATATTATATTAAAGATACAAACATTATATAAAGTACAGCCTAAAGCAGGAAAAAAAAATCTAACATCACCTTTACCATGCAAAATGATTTCTACATAGAGCCATAAGCAGGGTGAACTTTAATTTATCTATTTCAATTGAGAGAGGGAAAAAAGCTTTTTTCCCCCCCTCTGAGCACTGTGTGGCTCCTTTTCCTTGGAGACTATTGTTAAGAATAGAGCACAATTATCTATCATTCTTTCAATTGGCCTCTTGGGCAAACACTGCAGTGTTTTGCTTCACACTCTTTGTAGAACCGAAGCACCTAAGAAAAAAGAACAGTGGAATGAAAACCTTCCCTAAGTATTCTTCAAAGTGAGTGGAAATGATTCTGTGGGCTGCACATTTGCAATCGCCTTCCCTTACAACCTCTGGAGAGCTCTTCCCTATCACTTGAATTAGGACTTTGGGCAAAGAGCCTGCTCAGAGTGAGACTGTGATGATAGTTACTCTTGACCACGGTACAGTGCATTTTTGTCCCCAATGCCAGGCACTCCAGCAGTGTGAGCAGTCAGGGAGCACAGATAAAAATAAAGATAATAAAACTGTGAGTGTTCCCTGAAGCAGATAAAAAGTACATGTGTTTTCTCCTTTTTAAGAACACAATATTAGAAGGAAGAGAAGACATCAGACCTCACAATATCTTTTTACATCCAAGATTTATCTGTAAATACCATATAGTTCTTGAACAAGGCAATTTTCTTGCCGCTTTGTTGTTACATTTACCACTAAAGATAATTTGGGGACACATTTGAGAGCATGACTGTTTATTTCGATCAATTCCATAAGTGTATCTTGATTACAGAGGTGGAGAACTGTGGCAAAAGCATTAATTTGAGGATAGGCTTGGGTGCTTACCGTCACCACAGTGAACATACTGCCATTATCTTTATTTTTTCACAGCTATACCACTGAGGATGTGTATTAGAGGTTAAAGTTAAAAACTGGAAGGTTTTTTTTTTTTTTCCTTTCAATTTTTGCTTTAATTTGCATGCCAATTTTCACAGCTTTTCGATCCAAAAGAAATTCTGTTTGGGGCAATCTAGGTCATTTATGAATTTAAAAGATTATATTTATATCCAGTATTTGTTAAAGTATAAATTCAAATATATATGCAGTAGGTATCAAAACATATCAAACATAAAGCACAGCATCTCTATGGCAACGCAGTCCACAGACACAGGTAACACCTTCTCCTTCTTAGGGATTCACACATCTAAAATATGCTCTCAAATAACAGTCTTCTGCTATACCTTTGCAGTCCGACTTATTTCCTCTCCAAATTCAATGATCTTTAACTTTAACTGTGTCTATATATGTTTTCAGTTTTTTTTGTTGTTGTTGTTTTGTTTTCATGCCACTCCTGGAATTCTGAGCGGTTAACTTGTCAGTGAAGTTGTTAAATGTGTAGATACTAGGCAAGACTACCTGAGTAATTAAATCTGAATCCAGCATGTATTAACTGGGGGGCTATCAGAAGACTCTTATTCTTTGACTCTTTTTTCCCCACCAATGGTAAAGTAAAATGTAGAAAAGCATTTTTCAAGAGATAAGTGTCATATTTGTTTAATAATTTCATAAAGGAAAACATGACCTATCATGTGTAAGTATTAACATGGATGAGAATCAATTATAAAAATTGTGCTTGACAAAGGATAATCAGACTATAATCCACACCTCTAGAGAAGCTAGCTAACAAGGAGGACCCAAGAGGGATGCATGGATCGCCCTGGGAAGGGGAAATAGATCAGATCTCTGAAGTAAACTGGGGGGAAGAGGGGCAATACAGGGGAGGGAATGGGAATGGTCAAGCTGGGAGAGGGATGGAGTGGGAGAGCAATGAAAGAGATACTATGATAGAGGGATATCATGGGGATAGGGAAAAACCATGTGCTAGGGAAATTCCCAGGAATCCATAAGGATGGCCTCAGTTTAGATTGCTAGCAATAGTGAAGAGGGACCCTGAACTGGCCTACCCTGGTAATCAGGTTGGTGAATACCCTAACTGTCATCATAGAGCCTTCATCCTGTAACTGATGGAAGCGGGAGCAGATGCAGAGCTCCACAGCCAAGCACCAGGCCAGGCTCCAGGAGTCCAGTCGAACAGAGGTAAAAGGGATTCTATGAACTGTGGGCATCAAAGTCACCATGGGAAAATCTACAGAGACAACCGAACCGAGCTAGTGGGAACTCATGAAATTTAGATGAACAGCTATGGAGCCTGCATGGGACTGGACTAGGCCCTCTGCATAAGGGAGACAGCTGTGTAGCTTGGTTTGTTTGAGGAGCCCCTGGCAGTGGGATCAGGATTTAGCCCTGGTGTATGAGTTAGCTTTTTGGAGCCCATTACCTATGGTGGGAGTCCTTGCTCAGCCTTGATGGGGTGGGGGGGTGGGGGGCTTGGCTCTGCTTCAACTGAATGTAGCAGGCTTTGCTGACTCCCTGTGGGAAGCCTTACCCTTCAGGAGGAGGGGATGGGTGGTGGGGCAGGGTGGGGGAAGACTCACGGGGTCGGGGGGGCATGAGGAAGGATGAGAGGGGGATCTGTGGTTGGTATGTAAAATGAATAAAAAAGTTTCTTAGAAATATTGTGCTTGTTTATTAAGATAAAATTCGTTATGAATGTAATTTTATCCTCTTCATTTTAATCATTTTCTCTATGCTCTGAGACACTATTCAGTCTATCATATTTTAAGATTATTTAGACCCTATTGTTTTGAGAATAACTAAATCAGTCACAATATTTAAGACATCTATTAGCGTGTGTGTGCTTAAAAGTTTCCCTCTTCCCTTGGTTGTAGTGATTTTAGTTACTCTAACACACACCAGCAGGAAAGGAACATGGCCAGACTGAGTCATGACCTCAGCACCACCTGCCCCGACAGAGGCTGCATCTATCCTGCAGAGTTATGTAGGCACATGGCACAAGTTCAAGACCACAGCAGAAACTGACCCTTTCTCCAATTTCCCTCACCTCAATTTAGCCTCTGGCAAAGCAAATCTCAGTCGTTGATTGGGTAAAGAAGAATAAGTAGGAGAACAGAGGTGATTTGCAAAACATTACATTTGAAAAGTGACAGTCTCAGCACACGTGTGTTCACTTTGCTCTTGAGTAGGATATTCTCAGGAGCTCTATTTTTAACTGAAGTTCTGCACAGCCACTCACTCAAAGGAGTATTATCCTCCCTATTCTGTCCAGTCGAGCTGTCAAGATAGCCTCATCATAAAGTAATACTGAGAATGACTGTTTCCAAGTCATAGCATGAAGTCTTCCTGGATAAGAGAGTTTCTTCAGAATCTTTTCCAAATGACAACACTGAAAAAATGAAATGGAAACTAATTCAGCTCAAATTTTCAAGCTGAATTACACTAAAGAATTTGGAAGTTTAATGCTTATACACACTAACACAGGAGTAATCTGCTGTTCCTGATTAAATCCCACTTTGGATTTGCTTACTGAAAAAGCATGATTTATGCTTAAAGGAACAGATGATGGAGGCTGAATGAAGTCCTAGTTGTGGGCTACAAAGAAATGACACAAACTATTTTTGCCTTGGCCATCCTGTATTAAATAAATCTGTTTTATTATCTCATTCATAAAGGAGTTACATTATTTAGAATGTATGTTCAAATATTGGCTTACTTGCCTGTGATCAGAAAAATAATTCAGTAAATAATAAATAAATAAATATACAGTAGAAAGCATTAGCTATTCAGCTAAGCAGTTGTATGAATTATTTAAAAATCTTACAAGAAATGATTGGTAACAATCATTTTATGTAACAAAGATTGGAACATTTATAAAAAAAACAATGAGTTTTTTTTCTGTCCATAGAAGTTTGGAGAAATGTTATGTGTTAATACAAAATATATGTATCAAATATTAATACACTTTAAAATTTATATTTAAATCATCATTTTCTATACTGAAATTAATTAGGTAATACTGACATGTTGTATTCATTAATTAAGAAAATGCCCTACAGGTTTATCTACAGCCCCATCTTATGGAGGCAGTCTTCTTAATTGATGTTCACTCTTAGATGACTTCAGCTTATGTCACATTGACATAAAATATAGAGCACAGTAGCAAATGAAACTGAGGACAGGATGCTCAATGTCCCTATTAGGTAGGACTGAACATTCATTAGATAATCAATATTATGCCTTTCTTATGCACAAATAAAAAATCATGTCCAAATGGTATTTAAATTTTTCATTATTTTTAAACCTGATTGTATTAGATTCTAATTCAGTAAGCTCTTCTCAAATTTTAAAATTGGTTACTTACTCAGAACAGTAATAAACTTTTCTTTCGTACTCTACAACTAAATCATTTTTGAGACATAGATTGCAAAACTCTCTTAAATTTGACTTGAAAACCATTCATTCTGTTTGCTGTCTGCAATTTCTCCCAGCCAAACCCCTCTTTATTTATAAACCCCTGAAGTGATTTTCTTAGCCAGGATAAGTTAAGGTCAATCAATGGGTGCTTACTTAGATAAAAAGAGTACGCTGCGGGAGTCTCCTACACAGTAGAGTTACTCCTGCAAACAGAGTGAGTTTGTGCATTCCAGAAAACTGAATGATCAAGTCCTGGGAATGTTTAAGACAAGGAAAGAATGAATGTCTGAAATGCATGATGCATTGAGCTCAACTGAAATCTGATACAAAGTGTACATTAATAATACTTTTGAAATTGAATACAAGGTGAGCAATAATAAAATTTTTATATGGGGTACCTTTAAAGATGCTCCAGGTTTTATGCATGGGTTAAAATGTTTTTCTTTTTAATTTTTAAGTAAATTACTTTCTCCAAATACGTGAAATTTCATCAAAGAAAAACAAACTCATTGTTCTGATATGTTAATTGATACTATGCACAGTACCTTATTAAAATATTTTATCTTTGGTACTTGTTAACATATATTCTACACCTTGTCAGGAAATGTTTGTTTCCATTTTACAAATGGGCTTTTGTTCTTTCTGCATGCAGTGAGAGTCTATCTGAATTGCAGAGGAGATGGTGTACTGTAAAGTAATTACAGGAAGTGTTTAGGTTATCTTATGTATCATACATGGTTGACATAAATGAAGAATTGAACTAGCCAGGACCACATGCATGTACTCTCTTCCTTTAGGAAGCAAAGTCAGGATGATTTCCAAAAAATTAGCACAGAGTATCAGTCAGTCATGGACTTATGATAAATCTCTGCTACTTTGGGGGCAGAGTTTAGGAGATGGCTCGGGGGTAAAGCACTTGCATTGCAAACACCAAGATGGGAGTTTGAGATTAAGGACACACACAAAAATGCCAGGTACAATGGTTTACATTTGAAATCTGCACTTGGCAGAAACAGAGACAAAATGATCTGTTGTTCTGGCTTGACCTCAGTCTATTCTAATTGGTGAATTCAAGGCCAACCAGAAACCTTGTTTCAAAGGAAGGATATTGTGTTCATGAGGATGTCACTTGATATTGCCTCATGTCTCCAAACATGGACACACATACAACATGCACAAACACACATGCATAAACATATACATTTTAAGATAATTGAACTAAAATCTGTTTTGTTTTTTGTATTTTTGGGGGGGTTGTTTGTTTGTTTGTTTGATCTTTTCAAGACAGAGTTTCTCTGTGTAGCTTTGCACCTTTCCTGGAACTCACTCTGTAGCCTGGGCTGGCCTTGAACTCACAGAGATCCACCTGCCTCTGCCTTCCGAGTGCTGGGATTAAAGCATGTACCACTGCCGCCCAGCTATCATGTTTTTAAACCCCAAAGATTACATAAAGAGCAGGGTCCATCTTCTATCCTGTTCTGTCTCTTTGATTTTATGATTAATACTCTAGTAGAATCCACCCAGGAGTTTCCAACTCTGCAATCACTCTCTCTGCCAGAGATCTTACTAAGAGAATCTCCCAATCTTCCTGTATTTCTGTCTCTACTCATGTTCAAGTACATGAGAACTTCTGGCCACCTTGACATCTATCTTAGTTAGGGTTACTATTGCTATGATGAAACACCACGGCCAAAGCAACTCGGGGAGGAAAGAGTTTATTTAGCTTATGCTTTCATATCACTATTCATCATTGAAGGGTGTCAGGACATGAACTCAAACAGGGCAGGAAGCTGGAGGAGGCAGAAGCTGATACAGACGGAAGCTGCTTAATAGTTTGTTCCAGCTGGGTTGCTCAGCCTGCTTTCTTATTGAATTCAGGACCATCATCCCAGGGATAGTACAACCCACAATAAGCTGGGTCTTCCCACATCAAATCATTAATTAAGAAAATGCCCTACAGGTTTATCTACAGCCCCATCTTATGGAGGCAGTCTTCTTAATTGATGTTCACTCTTAGATGACTTCAGCTTATGTCACATTGACATAAAATATAGAGCACAGTAGCAAATGAAACTGAGGACAGGATGCTCAATGTCCCTATCTGTGTGATGATATGAATCCAGGAAGAATGATTATGAAACCCTTTGCCACAACACTTTGTGAATCTCCTCTTGGGTTACAAATGGGAAGAGAATCTCTATAGTACCTTTCAAAGGTAGACTTCAAAAAGTGGGATTATATGAGCAAGGGGGGCGCAGATCATGATGGAGAAATCTACAGAGACAACTTAAGCAAGTTCATAGGAACTCATGAACATTAGACCGACAGCAGTGAAACCTGCATGGAACTAGACTAGCCCCTCTGCATACAGGAGAGACAGTTGTATAGCTGGGTTTGTTTGAGGGTCCCCTGGTATTGTGATCAGGATCTATCCCGGGTGCATGAGCTAGCTTTCTGGATCCCATTACCTGTGGTCGGACACCTTGCTCACCCTTGATGCAGCAGGGAGGGGATTGGTCCTGCCTCAACTGAATGTACCAGGCTTAGCTGTCCCCCAGCCTCCATGGGAGAACATACTCTTTTGGAGGAGAGAATGAGAGGTGGGTCTGGGGGAGGGAAGGCAGTAGCTAGAGGAGGGATGAGAAGGGGACCTATGGTTGGTATGTAAAATGAATTTTAAAAAAATGTGTGTTTTTCAAGTTACTTCCTTTCTTTAATAGTAGTTACTGAATACAGAAAGTTTGAGTGATGGGCAACTTTTCTCACTTCAAATGTTTGGTCTCTATCGCTATTGTCATAAAACATGCATATTATATTTCTTCCGATCTTTCTTAATTTTTTATTTGATTTCTGTTTGTTTCTTTGAGACAAGGTTACACTGTGTAGGTCTGGCTGTCCTAGAATTCACTATGTACACCAGCTTTGACCTCGAACTCAGAGATCTGCCTGCTTCTGCCTCTCAAGTGCTGGGATTAAAGGCATGAGCCACCACCGCCCAACCCTTTCTATCTTTCTTATGTCAGAGTAGTCTTATAGAAGAATATAAACTCCACTTTCTTTAAGAGAAATAATCTATATTTTTCAGACTGGGTTTATAGCATATTATCTGGGAGTTACATCATTTAGAAAACTGTCTGTTTTCAGAAATTTGTTTTCAAGCTAATGTGTTGCTTAATGCTTAATAATCTACCTTCTCTTGTTTAAGGGGCTAATATGGCATCTCTTTTAAAAAGGTCACATGAGTTAAAAATAAAATATTATTAACAATTATATTAGTATTTGTAAACTGTTAGCTTTGTTATCTTCAAAAAAGTTTTACACCTAAAGTAATAATTTACTGATCATATTCACTTAAATTCATTACTTTTGCTTTTATTCTTTCAATTATTTTTGATGAATATTATTCCTGAAAGAACAGAACTTATATACTGTGGACTCTGCCTCTGAAGCATAAAGATACGCACACACAAACACACACAAATCGTAATTAACCAGAAAAACTTGCATGCCGAGCTAAAATGGGTTGATTACTGACTTCGATCTGATTGTGTTGATTATATGGGAGATGATTTCATGAAGAAGCCAAGGCTGGTTTGCCTGTACTTTGAGGGAGGAGCTCAATGTTGATAAATTATTTGTGCAGTGTCCTGAATCATGCTGGCTATGAGTTGAGTCTTCATCCTTGGTTGAGGCCAATCAAATGACCAAGAGTCTCCTTTTCCTAGGGATCCATGATATTTTCTGTTCATTTATTCCATAATTTCCAATACCATGCCACACCTAGACTTGTTACATTGTATAAGACACTTTATTTATAATGTCAATTGCCATCACAGTGCCCTTTTAATCTATTCAGACTCATTTTGAATTTAGTCTTAAAGTAACATCAATTTTATGCTTCACACAGACATTCCATTAACTCTTTTACCCCAGTGAACTATTTAATTCCCTGTTTCAATGCTATTGCATACATTTCTGAAAAGATTAAAATTCAGAAGCATGTTTAGCATTTAGTGGAAATTACTTTTCCAAAGGCTTTCCTTAAAATAGCTTTTGCAACATATCTTATGATTATATATTCATTTTGCTGTGATTGAAAGATTTTATAACTATCTACCAAATATTTTTGAGTGACTACTAGATTGTTGCACTGTTCCTACTTTGGTCCGAGTGGTATCTGAAAGTTCTTCCCCAAAAGCCACACTTTTTTTTTCTAATTTATTTCTATCAAACTCACAAAGACCATGAATTTAAAGTGTTTTTTGGAAAGGAAATGATGTCTTGGGGCAACTGGATTTGTAGTATTCCTCCTGAGTGTAAAGGCCACATGTAATGTTCTACAATGGAACAATATCTTGTTTTCAGTTTTATGTTTAGACATACTAAAAAATAGATTTTTCTATACTCTTTGATGACTTTCTCTTAAAGAAGTTCATGTCACTCAATGGCCACCATGAGAGTCTGCGCAATAGATATGAGTAAGAAGTGAGAAAAAAGCTACTGTTTAGCTCAGAATTTCAAGATCCATAAGAGAAGACCAATATCTATCAATTATGGGGAACTAAAAGCAAAAATAAATGCACTTTAATTTACATAATTTTCTGAATATTTCATACTCAAGTGTAGTCATGAAGACATATGAGGGTATTGTTCCAGTATAACGAGATCTGGCATTTCAATAAAAACTTGCAAAAGTGATTTGAAAACAAAAGACTACGGAAACAAATGCTCACATGTACAAATTCAAAACAAATGTTTTGGTTCCACCCGCAGGCAAAGGGAAGTAATAGCTCTGCTCATTATAGCGTTTTCCTTTTCATCACCTGAAAGCCTGGTATCCAGGTGGAGCACAGAACTCTGCAGCAGGCACGTTCACTTTAACAATCCCAGACCATTTACAGTGCTGAGCAGATGTGTGTCCAATAACGATGGCTGAATTCATTGCTATATTTATCATTTCACTGAGTAAACATACTCAATTTTTTTTCTTTTGCTTTTGAAAATGTGTTGTTTTCTATAACAACAAACTACTCGGTAGCACAGAGCTTCTTTTTTTTTTTAATTTATTTTGCAATACAATTCAGTTCTACATATCAGCCACGGATTCCCTTGTTCTCCCCCCTCCCGTCCCCCTCACCTTCCCCCCAACCCCCCCCCCCCCCCATTCCCATCTCCTCCAGGGTAAAGCCTTCCCCACAGACTGAGGTCAACCTGGTAGACTCAGTCCAGGTAGGTCTAGTCCGCTCCTCCCAGGCCGAGCCAAACAATCCTGCATAGGCCCCAGGTTTCAAACAGCCAACTCATGCAATGAGCACAAGATCTGGTCCCACTGCCTGGATGCCTCCCAAACAGATCAAGCCAATCAACTGTCTCACCCATTCGGAGGGCCTGATCCAGTGGGGACCCCTCAGCCATTGGTTCATAGTTCATGTGTTTCCATTCATTTGGCTATTTGTCCCTGTGCTTTATCCAACCTTGGTCTCAACTATTCTCGCTCATATAAACCCTCCTCATTCTCACTAATTGGACTCCCAGAGATCCACCCGGGGCCTCGTCATGGATCTCTGCATCCAGATCCCTCAGTAGTTGGATGAGGTTTCTAGCACAACAATTAGGGTGTTTGGCCATCCCATCACCAGAGTAGGTCAGTTCAGGCTGTCTCTTGACCATTGCCAGCAGTCTGTTGGGTTGAGGGAAAGAGAGCTTGGGGGAGCGGGAGATCCCAGCTGGATCAACAACAGAGAGGGAGAACAAGGAATAGGAGACCATGGTAAATGAAGACCACATGAGAATAGGAAGAAGCAAAGTGCTAGAGAGGCCCACAGAAAGCACAGAGCTTCTTACTCAGACCTAATGGTAACATGTCTACTCAGAAATGTCTACTCATCCCCAACATTAGAAATAATATTGTAGAGTGAAAATAACCTACCAAACTACATTAAAAACGGGCTTTGCTCCTGTGGCAAAGTGCAGATGTTTATAAACAAACTTACTATTGTCATGATTTTGCACATAGTATTTAAATAACATGACTCTAGTCATGTTATTTCAGCCAAAACAGTTCTGTGACACAAACAAAGCAGAAGTGGAATCAAGGATCACAGTACTGAACTCATGATTATATTTTATTTTTCAAATGCAGCAGGTAAGAACAGTCACAAACACAAGCATATGACAAGCATTCTCATAACCATTTTCATACAAGAAATTAAAAAGAGTTTCATTAGGACTTTGGAAATGCATAAGATAGTTTCTCATTTTGCCTGTCTATGTCTTTTTACAAAATCATTTCACCATTCTCATTGATGCTCTAGTGGTCATCACTTCTTTACTCTTAGTTTTTTTTTATTTTTTTTATTTTTTTGGGGGGTGGATTTAGCAAGGAGTGGTGTTTAAGTATTTCTACTTATTTTTACATATGTATAAACTTCATTGTCAAAATAAAAGAAAGTATCAGTTTCAGAGTGCGGAAAGATAGAAGGAGTTGGAGAAAAGGGACATGGAAGGTTCTGGAGTGAGGAAAGGGAAGGGAAAAGTGATGTAATTGAATTATCATTAAAATATTTACACTTTTTTCTTTATTGAGAAATTTTGATTCATTTCACATATCAACCACAGATCCCCCTCTCCTTCCTTCTGCTCCCCCCAAACCTTCCCTCCCCAACCCACACTCCATCCCCTCTTCTGAACAGATAAGGCATCCCAAGGTGAGTCAGCAGAGCCTGGTACAGTCAGCTGAGGCAGGACCAAGCCCCTCCCTGAAGCATCAAGGCTGTGCAAGGTGTCCTACCATAGGTAATGGACTCAAAAAAGCCAGCTCAGGCACCAGGGATAGATACTGATCCCATTGCCAGGGTTCCCTTAAACAGACCAAGCTACACAACTGTCTCACTTATGCAGAGGGTATAATCCAGTCCCATGCAGGCTCCACAGTTATTGGTCTAATGTTCTTGAGTTCCCACTAGCTTGGTTCAGTTGTCTCTGTAGATTTCCTCATCATGATCTTGATGCTCCTAGCTCAAAGAATCCCTTTTCCTTCTCTTTGACTGGATTCCTGGAGCTCGGCCTGGTGCTCAGCTGTGGAGCTCTGCATTTGCTTTCATCAGTTACTGGGTGAAGGCTCTATGATGAGACATAGGGTATTCACCATTCTGATTACTGGGATAAATCAGCTCAGTCACACTCTCAATTATTTCTAGAAGTCTAAGATAGGGTCATCATTGTGGACTCCTGGGAATTTTGCTAGCACCATAATGTCTCCCTCTATCAAGATATATTTCTTTGCTCTCCCACTCAACCCTATTCCAGCTCGACCATCCCAGACCTTATATTCTCATCCCCCATCCCCTACTCTATTGCCTCCCTCACCCCCAGTTTATTCATGGAGATCTCCTCTATTTCCCCTTTGCAGGGTGATTCATGCATTCTCTTACAGTTCTACTTGTTAGCTAGTTTCCCTGGCACTGTTTGTCCTTTAATTTACATCTAGTATACACTTATGAGTTAAGTACATACCATGTTTGTCTTTCTGAGTCTGGGTTATCTCATTCAAGTTGACATTTTCTAGTTCTATCCATCTGCCTGCAAATTTCATGATGTCATTGTTTTTTACAACTGTATAATACTCCATTGTGTATGTGTACTGCATTTTCTTTACCCGTTCTTCAGTTCAGGGGCTTCTAGGTTGTTTCCAGGTTCTGGCTATTATGAATAATGCTGCTATGAACATAGTTGAGTAAGTGTCCATGTGGTATGATTGAGCATCTCTTGGGTATATGCCAAAGAGTGGCATAATTGGGTCTTGAGGTAGATTGATTCCCAATTTCCTGAGAAACTGCCATCCTGATTTCCACAGTGGCTGTATGAGTTTGTACTCTCTCCAACAGTGGAGGAGTGTTCTCTTTGCTCTACATCCTCTCCAACATATGTTGCCGTCTGTGTTTTTTTTTTGTTTTTTTGTTTTTTTTTTTTGTTTTTTTCGAGACAGGGTTTCTCTGTGTAGCTTTGTGCCTTTCCTGGAACTCACTTGGTAGCCCAGGCTGGCCTCGAACTCACAGAGATCCGCCTGGCTCTGCCTCCCCAGTGCTGGGATTAAAGGTGTGCGCCACCACCGCCCGGCGTCATCTGTGTTTTTGATCTTAGCCATTCTGACAGGTGTAAGATGGTATCTCAGATTCACTTTCATTTGAATTTCCCTGAGGACTAAGGATGTTGAGCAATTCCTTAATTTTTTTTTTTTTTGGCCATTTGAGATTCTTCTGTTGATAATTCTCTGTTTTGCTCTGTAGCCCATTTTTAGTTGGATTGTTTGGTATTGGTTGTCTAATTTCTTGAGTTCTTTATATATTTTGGAGATCAGCCCTCTCTCAGATGTGGGGTTGGTGAAGATCTTTTCCCATTCTCTAGGCTGTCATTTTGTCTTATTTACCATGTCTTTTGCCTTACAGAAGCTGCTCAGTTTCAGGATGTCCTATTTATTAATTGTCTCTCTCAGTGTCTATTCTACTGGTGTTATATTTAGGAAGTGGTCTCCTGTGCCAATGTGTTCTAGGCTACTTCCTACTTTCTGTTCTGTCAGGTTCAGTGTAGCTGGATTTATGCTGAGCTCTTTGATCCACTTGGACATGAATTTTGTGCATGGCTATAGCTATGGATCTATTTGCAATCTTCTACATGTTGACAACCAGTTATGCAAGCACTGTTTGTTGAAGATGCTTTCTTTTCTCCATTGTACAATTTTGGCTTCTTTGTCAAATATCAGGTGTTCCGAGGTGTATGGATTAATGTTAGGGACTTCAATTCAATTCCGTTGGTCCACATGTTTGTTTTGATGCAAATACCAAGCTGTTTTTGAGGTCAGGGATGGTGATGCCTCCAGGAGTTGCTTTATTATTAATTATTGTTTTAGCTATGTTGGATTTTTTGTTTTTCCATATGAAATTGAGTATTGTTCTTTTGAGGTCTGTGAAGAATTGTGTTGGGATTTGGGTGGGGAGTGCAATGAATTTGTGGATTGCTTTTGGTAAGACCACTATTTTCATTATGTTGGTTCTAACTGCCCATGAGAATGGGAAATCTTTCCATTTTCTGATATCTTCTTCAATTTCTCTCTTCAAAGACTTTACATTCTTGTCATACAGGTTTTTCACTTGCTTAGTTAGAGTTACCCCAAGATATCTTATTTTTTTGTGGCTAATGTAAAAGGTAATGCTTCTCTGATTTCTTTCTTGGCCCATTTATCAATTGTGTATAGGAGAGCTACTGATTTTTTTAATTAATCTTGTACCCTGCTACATTACTGAAGGTGTTTAATAGCTGTAGGAGTTCCCCGGTAGAATTTTGGGGGTCAGTTGTGTATACTATCATAACATCTGCAAATAGCGAAAGTTTGATTTCTTCCCTCCAATTTATATCCCCTTTATCTCCTTTTGTCATCTTATTGCTCTACCTAGAACTTCAAGTACTATATTGAAAAATATGGGGAGAATCAGCAGACTTGGAATTGCTTTGATTTTCTGTTTTAGCTGTCAGCTTGCTGTAAATTGCCTTTATTGTGTTTAGGAATCTTTCTTGTACTCCTGATCCCTCCATGACCTTTATCATGAAGGGATGTTGAATTTTGTTGAAGGCTTTTTCAGCATCTAATGAGATGATCACCTGCTTTCTTCTTTCAGGTTGCTTATACGGTATATTACATTGACAGATTTTTGTATGTTGAACTATCCTTGCCTCTCTGGGATGAACCTTACTTCATCATGTTGGATAAACTTTTTGATGTGTTCTGAGATTCAGATTGCCAGTATTTTATTTAGTATTTTTACATCAGTGTTCATTAGGGGGATTGGTCTGTAATTCTCTTTCTTTGTTGCATCTTTGTGTGGTTTGGGTATCAGGGTAACTGCAGCCTCATAGAAAGAGTTTGGTATTGTCCCTTCTATTTCCATTGTGTGGAACAATTTGAAGAGTATTGGTATTAACTCTTCTTTGAAATTCTGGCAGAATTCTGCACTGAAACCATCAGGTCCTGGGCTTTTATTTATTTATTTTTGGTTGGAACACTTTAATGACTGTTTCTTATAGTTGGAAGTTTTCCTGTGTCCTGCCTGGCCTGCAGTAGGGACAAATCTCTCACCCACAGTCCCACAGCCTTTTATAAAATAGTGATTCAGAGGCTTGTATTATTTATAACTACTTGGCCATCAGCTCAGGGTTATTACTAACTAGCTCTTACACTTGAGTTAACCCATAATTCTTATTTATGCTTAGCCACATGGCTTGATACCTTTTCTTAGATCTGCCTTGTCATCTTACTTACTCTGTGTCTGGCCAGCGACTCCTGACTCAGCCCCTCCTCTTCCCAGAATTCTCCTCATCTGCTCATCCTGTCTATAACTTCTGCCTGGCTATTGGCCAATCAGTGTTTTATTTATCAACCAATCAGTGCAACATATATTCACACCATACAGAACAACATCCCATAGCAGTTTCTATTTCCTTAGGGGTTATAGGTTTGTTTAAATTATTTATCTGATCTTGATTTAATTTTGGTATGTGATACCTATCCAGAAAATTGTCCATTTCCTTTAGATTTGCCAATTTTGTTGAGTACAGGTTTTTGAAGTATGATCTGATGATTCTCTGGATTTCCTTGTTGTCTGTTGTTAAGTCTCCCTTTTCATTTCATATTTTTTTATTTGGATATTTATTCTCTTCCTGACTCATGGTTAGTTTGGATAAAGGTTTGCCTATATTGTTGATTTTCTCAAAGAATCAACTCTTTGTTTCATCGATTCTTTGTATTCTTCTATTTGTTTCTAATTTATTGATTTCAGCCTACAATTTGATTATTTTCTCACATCTATTCTTCCTGAGTGAGTTTGCTTCTTTTTGTTCTAGAGCTTTCACATGTGTGATTAAGTCATTTGTAAGAGATTTCTCCAACTTTTTATGCAGGCATTTAATGCTATGAACTTTTTTCTTCACATAGCTTTCATAGTGTCCCACAAGCTTGGATCTGTTGTCCATTCATTTTCATTGAATTCTAAAAAGTCTTTAATTTCTTTCTTTATTTCTTCCTTGACCCATTGATGGTTCAATTGAGCATTATTCAGCTTCCATGAGTTTATAGGCTTTCTGTAATTTATGTTGTTCTTTAATTCTAACTTTAAGCAAATGATGGTCTGATAAAATATAGGAGGTTATTCTCTTTGCTTTGTGATTGAGTATGTGGTCAATTTTAGAGAATGTTCCATTGGATGCCGAGAAAAAGGTATATTCTTTTGTGTTAGGGTGGAATGTTCTGTAGACTTGTATTAAGTCCAATTGAGTCATAATATTTGTTAGATTCCTTATTTCTCTGTTAAGTTTCTGTCTGGCAGACATTTTCATTGGTAAAAGTGGGGTTTTAAAGTTGCCTTCTATTAGTGTGTGGGGTTTGATTGCAATTTAAGCTTTAGTAATGTTTCTTTTACATTTGTGTGTGCCCTTGCATTTGGGGTATAACTGTTCAGAATTGAGACTTCATCTTGATGGATATTTCCTGTGATGAATGTATAATGTCCTTCCTGATCTCTTTTGATTGATTTTAGATTGAAGTCTATTTTGTTAGATATTAGGATAGCTATACCAGCTTGCTTCTTAAGTATATTTTATTGGAAAGTCTTTTCCCAACCTTTTACTCTGAGGTAGTACTATCTTTGAAGTTGAGGTGTGTTTCTTATGTGCTGCAGAAGGGTGGACCTGGTTTTCATCTCCATTCTGTTAGCCTGTGTCTTTTTATAGGCAAATTGAGTCCATTGATAGTAAGGGATATTGATGAACAGTGTTTTTAATTCCTGTTATATTTTGGTGGTAGTGTGTGTATATTTCTCTTCTTTGGTATTTACTGCTTTGGAATTATCTATTGCCTGTGTTTTCGTGGGTGCATCTAACCTCCTTAGGTTGGAGTTTTCCTTCTAGTGCTTTCTATAGGCCTGGATTTGTGGATAGGTATTGTTTAAATCTGGTTTTGTCTTAGAATATCTTGTGTACTCTGTCTTTGTTGATTGAAAGTTTTGCTGGGTATAGTAGTCATGGTCCCTTAGTGTCTGCATAACGTTTGTCCAGGACCTTCTGGCTTTCAGAGTCTCCATTGAGAAGTCAGGTGTTATTCTGATGGGTCTACCTTTATAAGTCTCTTGGCTGTTTTCCTCTGCAGATCTTAATATTCTTTCTTTATTCTCTATGTTTAGTTATTTGATTACTATGCAGAGAGTATACTTTTTTTGCGGTGGGTCTAGTCTATTTAGTGATCTGTAAATTTCTTGTATCTTCATAGGCATTTCTTTCTTTAGATTGGGAAAGTTTTCTTTGATTTTGTTGAGTATATTTTCTGTGCCTTTGAGCTGATATTCTTCTCTTTCATCTATCCCTATTATTCTTAAGTTTGGCTTTTTCATTGTGTCCCAGATTTTCTGGATGTTTTTCTATTATGACTTTTTTAGCCTTAGTGTTTTCTTTGAATGTTGAATCTATTTCCTCTATCATATCCTCTATGCCAGAGATTCTCTCTTCCATCTCTTGTATTCTGTTGGATATGCTTGCATTTGTAGTTCCTGTATTTTTCATTTCCAGCATTTTCTTGGTTTTTCGTCTTCTTCATTGCTTCAATACCAATTTTCAGGTCTTGAACTATTTCCTTCACCTATTTGGTTGCTTTTTCTTGGTTTTCTTTGTTTTCTTTATGGGATTTATAGATTTCTCCCAATTTTTTGCTTGTCTTTTCCTCAATTTCTTTAAGGGAATTTTTCATTTCCTCTTTAAAGTCCTCTATCATATTCATAAAGTTATTTTTGAGGTTGATTTCTTCTGCGTTGTGATGTTCAGGTCTTGCTGTTGTAGAACCACTAGGTTCTGGTGGTGCCATATTGCTCTTTATGTTGTTGTGTGCATTCTTGCACTTGCATCTACCCATCTCTTCCTCCAATTGGTGCAAGAGGTGTCTGTGTCTGAGGAAGCTGCTCTTGTTCCAATCTATGTTTGCTGTGTTTGTGTTTCAGTGGGCCTCTCTTGATCCAATCAGCACTCTTGGTTCAATCAGCACTCTTGGTCCAATCAGAGCTCTTGGTTCAATCAGAGCTGGCAAATTCTGTCTCAGGTTGCACCTGGTGTTGCGGGGGGATGGGTGGGTTTGTGAAAGAGAGTGCGTTTTATAAATTGAAGGGTCTGATGGGGGTGTTTGTGGGGAGGCCTGCCTACAAGTGTTTTCCCTGCTGGCCTGCAACTGGGGCAGCAATGGAGTGGTGGCAGCATGGATTGTGCCCCAGGGCCTAGATCCTAGAGACAGGACTCTGCAGCTGGGAAAAGTGTTGCTCAAAAATGTTTAGCCGGGCGGTGGTGGCGCACGCCTTTAATCCCAGCACTCGGGAGGCAGAGCCAGGCGGATCTCTGTGAGTTCGAGGCCAGCCTGGGCTACCAAGTGAGTCCCAGGAAAGGCGCAAAACTACACAGAGAAACCCTGTCTCGAAAAAACAAAAACAAACAAACAAAAAAACCCAAAAAAACACAAAAATGTATAGTTTAAGCCAGGTGGGGGCAGCGTATGCCTTTAATCCCAACACTTGGGAGGCAGAGGCAGGCGGATCTCTGTGAGTTCGAGGCTAGCCTGTTCTACAAAGTGAGTTCCAGGAAAGGCGCAAAGCTACACAGAGAAACCCTGTCTCGAACAACCAAAAAAAGAAAAAAAAAAAAAAAGAATAGTTTAAAATTCATTTGTGTATGCAGATTTTTCTGTCTGTCCCTCCTGCCAGCTCCCAAATCATGACATGGAGACTTCTTATTAATTTTGAAAGCATGGTTGATATCTTAGGCTTGTGTTTAACTAGCTCTTATAACTTAAATTAATCCATTTCTAATAATTTACTTTCTGCCTTGTGGCTTTATTACCTTTATTCTGCCCATGCTGCTTTCCTTTTTCCTCTGTGTCTTGCAAGCAACTCCTTGTGGCTTGGCCCTTCTTCTTTTCAGTGGTTTCTCTGTCTCCCAAATCCTACCTAGCTATTGGCTGCTCAGCTTTTTATTAAACCAATCAGAGTAACAAATCTTTACATGGTATAAAAAAATTATTCCACAATATTTTTATTTATTTGTTTATTGAAAATAGGTTCTTCTCATGCAATACATTCATACCATGGTTTTCCCTCCCTCCAAACCTTCCAGCTCTCCCTCCAGCTTCCATTTCCCCTGCATTTACTCCACCCTTGTCTCCCATCAGAAGAGAGTAGGCTGCCAAGACACAGAAACTAAACAGGACACCCCTCCCCCCAAATTAAAATAAGACAAGGCAAAAGTCTTCATTGAAGCTGGACCAGGTAACCCACTAGAAGGAAAGAGTCCCAGAGCAGGCAAAGGAGTCAGAGAAAGACTTGCTCTCACAGATAGAAATCCCAGAAAATCACCAAGCTAATAGCCACAACTTATATGTAGAGGACTTGGCACAGACCCATGCAAATTCTGTGCTTACCTTTTCGGTCTCTGTAAGTCCACCTACACCCTTATTAGTTGATTCAGTTACTTATGTACTCGTGGTGACCTCCATCCCCTCTGATTCTGCCAATCTTTCTACCATCCTTCTTTACAGGATTCCCCAAGCACCATGGGGAGGGACCTGATGGAGACCTTCAATTTAGACTCTTTCAGAATAATGTCTGGCTGTGGTTCTCTGCATTTGCTCCCTTCTATTGTCATAGGAAACCTATCTAATGATGACTAGATAAGACATTGATGTATGAGTAAAGCAGAATATCATTAGGATTCATTTCATTGGCTTTTTTTTTTTAAAGACCAGTCATGTTTGGTTCTAACCTAGGCTTCTGGGCTATCTAGTCTCTGGTTCCTGACCATCCAAGTAATGTTGAGCATGGATTTCCTCTCATGGAGTGGTTCTCAAGTTAAATCTAATATTGGTTGGTAATTTCCATAATTTCTGTGCCACCATTGTCCCAGGTCACCTTGTAGGCCTGACTAATTTTTGGTCAAAGGTTTTGTGGTTGTGTTTCTTTCTATGGTCTCTTTGGTAGCCAGAGAGTACAAGAATGTAGGGTTGAAGGGTCAGTGAAGATACCAGCTCAACTTTTCCCTATTTAATGAGCTTGACAATGGGGCCCTAACTGTAACTTTATGAAGAGAAACCTTCTATCATAGCATCAGCTTGAGTTGTTTGGGAATCCCCACAGGATAGCCTCTTTGAACAACTCAAATGAATGTAACCCAGTACCACCACTGGAAACTTTGCCTGGATATAAGAGATGGCCAGTTAAGACTCCACATCCCCCATTGCTAGAAGTCCTCACTATGACCACCCTCACAGAATCCAGGAGGTTTTCAGTGCATTATACTTCCACACTGCCCCTACAATGCTCCCAAATTCCAGTGAACTTTCTGTACCTCTATCATCTCCATATAGTTAGTTTTAAAATCTTTTTATTGTGCTTTTGCTATGTTGGAATACTCAGGGCCTGCTCTGGTAGGATAGCTATGCTCTAGTGGAGACATATTGTCTGTTTTTGATGTCAGCACAGACTACAGGCTTGTCAAAGTTCACAATGACACCTTTCCATTACAAAATAAAACAGAGGGAGGTGTTGGGAAACCACATTAGTCAGAGGTTGCACTCTACTGTAGCTTAGCAGCTTTTACCAGTCTTGGAACAATATGGAGGACTTCCTTCCCTGCCCCAGTGGGGTGTTCTTGCTCTCTATTTAGCCTTATCTGGAAGAAGTCTCTTGGCTAGATGCCTCACTTATCTCAAGGATGACCCTTGACACAGTTCCTTGCAAATGCTGTTCCCCTACTGCCCACATGGTAACATAGTAATTAAATGACATGCTCTAGCTATGTAGGGCAGTGCTGCCATTAATCAAGCTATATGATAGGAGCAGGCCACTTAATGCAAATTAGGGTTTACCCCAGCCACCACCCAAACCTATATATTCCCTATACTCTGGAATAAAGTTAAGCTGACTCACTGAAGCTGTCTCCCAGAGAGCTATCGCTGCCTTGTTCATAGCCCTTGTACAAAGCTTTCTGTCACTGCTTCTGACCCTTTGTCCTCCTGGACTGGTGGCCAACAGACCCTGAGGAATAAAGATGTCAGAGAGATATATTGTCTGTAACCGATTGTGTTCTTATGCTGGAGTATAAAGGCATCTGAGCTTGAGATGATTATAGGCCTAGGTGTTGATTTCTGTGGTTTTGTTTGTTGTTGTTGGGTAGGTGTTCTGTTCCTTGGTGTGTTTCCTCTCTGAGTTTTTAAAGAGTATGATGACCAAATGTTGCCCGCTTTATTGACATTCTTGGCTGGTGTGTTTGCAGGAAATTGCTGCTGGTGTTGAAGGCTGGGATGCAGGGGTGAGTTGGGGGAGGAAGGTCATGAGGAAATGGTCTATGAGATCCACAGGAGACCTGGGCAGTGGGGAAGGGAAGCTGTAGGTGATGATCTGTTGCAGTGCTAAAGAAGAGACTGAGCGATTAAGTCTATGGGAACAGTGATAGTCAAGAAAGTCTGCAGGCAGCTCATCTGTTTTTCTGTCAGGCATGACCTGTGGTTGAGCAGAGGGAACTTGTTTTAGTTGGGGACTGCGATACAGAAATGAATGGAGTAGGGAGTTCAGGAGGGTGTGGTGTGTGGAATCCATAGGAGATGTGGATAGGGAGGGAAGGGAGGCTGCACCTGGTGCTTTGTTCCAACTCTAGGGATGTGACTGAGGTGTTAAGTGTAGGGGAACAGAGAGAGTGGAGAAGGTCTGGGGGCAGACCACCTGGTATTCTTGCCACATCTTCTCTCTTAATTCCTTTATAGAAAATCTACAGTCCTTTTGTGCAAAGTTGGGTACCACCAAATATATAACTACTGATATAGATATGATAGGATAAAAGGGTAGATTATTGAATCTGCTTTTAAAGAACAACTTGTTTAAAATGTTTTACATTGCTATAGATTTTAGTTTATTGATATAAGTTTAAACTTAATTTTGTTATGCTGTATATATATTTCTACTCTTGTTTGAGGTATTATGTTTATGTAACTCATTTAAATTGTAATGGATAGTTAAAAATATAGATTAATAATTAGTCTTCTATGATAGTCAAACTTGCAGCCATGTTAGTTAAGTTTTCTAGGTATACATAGATATAATTCAATTAGGTAAGTAATCTTCAAACACTTCAAAGACCTACAGAATATGGTATTTAAAATGTTTTAAAAATTTAGACTTTCTGGACAGTGAGACATATCTGCTCCTGACAGCACCAATTTACTTCAGAGAGGAGGATGGGCATTGAAGACACTCTATATGGACTTTATCTTCTTGACAAAAATAGACATTTGGGCAAGAAACTGTTCTTGCCTCGACTGCTTGATCAACTGGATATGCAGGACCCATAGGAAGGTGACCACTAAACTTTGCTTGACATAAATGGTCCTTCAGGTTCCTACTTCACAGAGGAAACTGCCAGACATTCTACAGGATACAGAGAGAAGTGACCAAGAGACTCTAGGCCTGTGGACTGAAGACAGATGCACTAACTTTACAAAAGAACTTTGGATGACTGTCCAGGCTGCCAGCTGTCTCTGTCTACTCTTGCAAGACTCCCGAAAGTTGCTTGCATCCTTTTTGCATTTCTCAGGTAGTATTATATCCTTCTGAGATCTTTGACATAGTTGAAGACTAGATTGTTATAATTTCCTCAGTTTTGATAAAAGATAAGTTAGATATGAAACCTTAGACTCACAAATATAGGATAGATAGGATATCTTCTTTAATTTTGCCAAATACAAATAGACTAGTTATTATAAATAGACTAGATATTGTAACTGTAATTCCTGCTTGATAATTGTTTTGTTATCCGTAATTTTACTAAGTAAAAGTGAAAACCTTCCTTTAAAAAAAAAGAAAAGGGGAAGTGCTGTGGATATCGCTCTGTATAAATAAAATGCTGATTGGCCAGTAGCCAGGCAGGAAGGATAGGCAGGACAAGCAGAGAAGAGAATTCTGGGGAGTGGAAGGCTGAGGCAGAGAGATGCTGCCAGCTGCCGCCATGACAAGTGAGATGAAAGGTACCGGTAAGCCACGAGCCACATGACAACTTATAGACTAATAGAAATGGGTTAATTTAAGATAGAAGAACTAGATCACAAGAAACCTGCCACAGCCATACAGTTTGTAAGCAATATAAGTCTCTGTGTGTTTACTCGGTTGGGTCTGAGCCACTGCAGGACTGACGGATGAGAAATATTTGTCTTGACTGTGAGCCAGGCAAGACTGGAGAAAACTCCATCTACAAACTACTTAAAAATATATGCAATTTAATTATAACATATTTATACTATATACATGTAGCAAACTCTTCCAATAATACCACAATTTTTATATTCAATACCTTTTGGACATTTGAAAGTTCCATATTCCTTACAGTTGTTTATTCTACCAGTATGCCTTTCTAGAGGTAAAATTTCATTATGCTACATTCACACTGGTTAACAACCCAAGCTCCCAAACCAGTCCTGACATTGTTGGAGATTATGTCTTCTCATTTATTAGGAATTAAAGATACTGTGTTAACTGATACAAAGAGTTTAGAATACAGCATAGATCATAATCACTACAGCTTCCATTCTCTTCTACTCATTATCAGCATCATTTTCTTAGACTGCACTTTGTCTTTGTGTCTCAAAACTTCTCTGACCTTTTAAGTGTCACTTCCAAGTCACTGGGTGGAATTCCCTAGTCCTGACCAGCACATTAATTTCAATTAAAGAAATCTCTTTTATTTTAGGAATGTTATGTTTCACACAGAAAACATTTCATTCTGTATAGTAGCTTAGTACAATGCCTACATTTGTTGGCATATCTTTTAAAGTTCAGATACATAAGAACAATAAAAACATTCTCCCACTTTTAGTGAAACACCTATAAAGCAACTGTTTTATATGATAAACATGGGCAAAAAATTTTTGTTCAGTCTCAGAGTTTGACTTTGTATCCAAATGGGAAAAGATTATCTCTGAATTTTTAAAAATAACACCTGTCCTCCTGTTATTTTCCCATTCTTCTAATTGAATCACTCTGTGATAAATATGACATATTCTGTGTGTGGATGTGCATACATGTAAGTGTACTAGGGATACAGCATTGGTGGTAGAGTCAGGTGCTGTATATATGAAGCCTAAGCTTCTCATTAATCACAAAATTCTCCTAAATTCTTCCCAAGCATTTGACGGTTTACACGTTGCTTCCATACCTGGTGTAAATTCAACAAGCATAGACTATCTGGGTTGTATCTACTTTCTTACATGTTTTCTGTCTATCACCAGATTAATTCTTTGTTCATGACATATTAAGTAAACTGTAGCACACATTATCATTGGTCTAAATAATAAAAACCTGGAGTCCGATATCAGGGTAAATGCTGAAGATCAGAGAAGTAAAGGAGCCATAGTCACCTCTTACCTCCATGATTTCTCAGACCCAAAAGGGGGCCAAGCTCTTGTCTCAGACCCACCTTATCACTTCCTCTCTCTGCCCAGCCATATCACTTCCTGTCTGTCTGTACAGACCTCCAGACCTCTATGGTTAACTAATGACTAGCTACACCCTCTAAACTTCAGGTAAGCTTTATTTGTCAGAACACAAACAAAATATCACAACATAAATCTAAATTTTAAAGTTGTACCTTGGAGTCAACACATTTTCAGCCTTGGGTAAATTTGTTAACATTGCTGAATTTACAGTTTTTATATACTATATAATATATACAAATAAATAATACTATATAAAATATAGAGCATATGTATATAATATAAAATATTTAGTATATAATACAAGTGAATAAGCATTTGATTAAAAACTCAACTTGACATATATGCATAATTATATTTGATGTATACTTAAATCATTTTATATATATAATATATATGCATTTATATTGCACATATTTATGCACACTGTATAGTTATGAGTGAAGTGTCTCATGTAGAAAGTAACTTATCATAGGAATGCCCCAAATTATCTTGGGTAAATAAAGGAGCAGCCAGAGGAATTCCATGTAAGATGGTATATTAAAAATTGTCTCCATGTGACATAATGAAGACAGAAAAAAAATACCCTAAAGAGAGTAGAGAAAGAGCACTGATTATAGGCGGGGTGTTAGTACAGCCAGTAGTGTGGAGAAAGAGAAGTAGTGTGGAGAAAGAGAAGTAGTGTGGGGAAAGAGAAGTAGTGTGGGGAAAGAGAAGTAGGTAGCTGAAACTGAGTGGCTGTCTGATGGAGCATGGAATGAAGAAGACTTACTCGACCTATTAGAGGACTATCCACTGGAGCACTCCACACTTCCCAGCCTTAGGTCCAGTGAAAAGTTCTGGTGAGCCAGTGGGGGCCTCTTTCAAAAGGTCAGGGCAACAGTGAAGAGGAGCTCCATCTTGTTCCAGAGGAAACTGCTTCATCCTCTGCATGACATGCTTCAACGTGCCTGTTTTTTTCTTTGCTTTGTCTTCTAGTGGTGGGAATGGTGATATTATCTCTTCAAGTTAGATATCTGTTCTCTGGGATATAAGGCTATTGGGATTATATTCATGTGTTTATATATAACTTCCCAACATCTTATAAATTTTTTCTGAATAATCAAAGGTCTAAATACTTGGGAGAAAAGTTTACCAAATTTTGTTATCATATTCTTATTTAATATTTTTTTCTATTTATCGGAAATAGACTCTTTTCTCATACAATATACCTTAATTACAGTTTCCCAGCCCTCTAGTACTCCCAGTATCTTCCCACCCCCTCAACCTCCTTTCCCTCCGGATCTACTCCTTTTTTGTCTCATTTGCAAAGAGCAGGTTTTCCAGAAGATAACAACTAATCATGGCAAAATAAAATATAGTACGATAAAACTATTATATCAATGGTAGACAAGGCAGCTCAACAGAGTGAAAAAAGACCCAAGAGTAGTCACAAGAATCAGAAACTGACTAGTTCATACACCCACAAGTCCCTTCAAAACATTAATCTGAAAACTATAATGTATATACAGAAGATCTGGTATAGACCCATGTAGACTCTGTTCTTGCTGCTTCCATCTTTATGAGTTTATGTGAGCCTTGACTAGTTGATTCAGAGGGCCGTGTTCAGGTGGTGTCCTCATCCCCTCTGGATCTTACACTCTTTCTGCCTCCTCTTCTGCAGGGTACCATGAGCTTTGATTGGAGGGAAAGGAGGTTTATGGAGACATCCCATTTAGAAGTTTTTTGTTCCAAAGTTTCTGTCTCTGGCTTGTTTGGATAATACCACAATTTCTGTACTACCATTGCACTAGCATATCTTGTAGATAGAACATATTCTTAATATTTTCTGTAATTCTGGCCTTACCTCAAAGTTGTGCATTGTGTTTTTTCTTTTCTATATTTTACATTTAAATACATTTTGAATTCATTTTCTTCAAGTCTTTTAGATTATAGAATAATCATAATTATTTAGCCCTTTTATACTACCCAATATAATTGGATAATGTCAATAATTTCAATGAAACTACTACTGTGGGAATATTCAACAAATAGGAATTTTTTTACTTTTGTTTGCCTTATTTTAATTAATCTGGTTCCTTTGCTATTTTTTACTTGACATATGCAGATATCAATTACTCACCAAAATTTAGGTTGCCTTTTAATTGAATTTTATTATGCTCAGTAAATGTACCATACAAACGTTGTTGTTTCTAATGTTGTGAGGCTGGGCATGTGAGCTATTGGAACTTTCCTTCCCATTGTTTAGTGTGGCCCTGTGAACTATAACAGAAGTAAGCTGACCCAAGGTGCTCCACATTGAGTGCAAAACTCACCTTATATTCACCCCATCATATGACCAATTCTTGAGTATTTTACTATAAACACACATTATAAGCAAGTTTAATAATGTATACATTTTCATTATTTTTAAAAATACATTCCTTTTATCTTCTACTGTGTCCATTATATGTTGTGTTACCATGACATACTTTTTGTGTTTCATGTGCTTTAACATTTCTTACATTTTTAACAGGAAAATGTGATGCTTCTATGTGATTTATTAGAAGTTTCTGACTTTTGAGTTCATTCAATATCTTGAGTAAGTAAATTAAAATTCTTCATCAAGTTTAGAAAGCATTTTGTTCATTTTCAACCATATTTTTTGTACCGTTACTACTTTCTCCTCAGGAAGATTTTAATTACGCATACTTCCAACTGTTTAATAGTGTCCTTCTAGTCCCTCAATTAATTTCATTTTGTGCTTAAGAGTTTCTGTTTCTTGCAAGTGAAGTAACTCTGCTAGTCTTTGTAAGTTCACTGATCTACCACACCTATTCTAGTTTTCAATTTATCTAGTGAATATTTTTTATCAATTATGAAAAATTTTTACTGGGGTATTTTTGTTAGTTATACATATTTGATAAATTGACATATTTTCTAATTGTTTTCATATCTCATTGAATTTTCAACATATTTACTTCTTTATGTATTTTGCTGGTTGCTGGGAAATTTGCTAGTTTTAAATTTTGCTCCCCTCAGAGACTGTTTTCTTTTGTTCACCTTATGCACATGTCATGTAGTTTATTTTATTTACTTATTGGTGCTGTAGGAATTTTGGCAGTATGCTTCACATTGCAAATCTCTGTTGTAAATATCATAATTATTCTATTTTTTAAAAAAATGTATTGAATCCATTTCCACAGAGGTAATTATTATTGGTTAATCATTTTAATCTTATTTGGGTTTATTTTTCACAGAGAAGATGGAGCTGCTGAAACCATAAAGTGGTTATTAAATTCCTCTGACTTTATAGGATCCCTTTCCATATCTGCCTCCTCTCTGAATCTTATTTTATGTATTTATGTATTTTCTTAATTATTAATTTTTCATTGCTATTTAAGGTAAACCTTACTGTAAGAAGTGCCCCTTCCTTCAATACATAATGTTCTTGCTATCTTAGCCGAAAGTCTATGACATCAGTTTCTACTCTCACTGGGTCAGAACTCTCAGATTTCTTACATGGCCCAAACATTTCTCTTCCCTTTTCAACACACACTATTTTAGTTTCTATTGGAACATGTGCAGACCAGCTTTCAGTTAAAGACTCAGAACTAAATTGATCACAGTCTAATTGTTTCTTCACTCCCTCTGTCTGGGCATTGACATCATAGATCTTCTATGCCAGCACTTCAGGTGTTTTATAATCTATTTTCCCTCCCTCAGCTCAGAGGAGTGATAATGCTTGCCTTGTCTCCAGTCAGCCTGTCTAAAACAAACAGAGAATTTCATGCCAAAGTGCCAGAGGTGTTGGGATTGCACAATTTACACCAGGAGTTTGCCTTTTCTGGGATTGCTAAGGGATTAATGCCTACATATTGTTATGAGTTTTGTCAGGCTTTATTTGATTTAATGTGGTTTAAGTTTTGATGGCATGACTAGCCTCATATCATTTACATATTATTTGATATATGGAGATTCATTTGTGTATCATTTATTTTATAATTCTTTTTTTTCATTTTACCATATCACAATGTAACAATTAAGTTCTCTATGTATTTGTAAAATGTAAAATGAATACTTTTTTTTACAGTGGGTTGGACCATTTTTCAATACAATTTATTTCAATTTGACTTGGAAAGTTTACTAATTAAGTTACCTCTAGGAATTTTTTTGTATATACTATATTATAGTTATTTCTTTGAATCTTTATTGAATTTCCAACAATGTCCATAAAAGAATATGGAGACATTATATGTATATATAATATGGCTATTTATATCATTATTCTTATTTATGGTTAATAAAAATGAATACTATGTATGTATTTATTAATAATTATGTGCTTAATCTCCAATATTGCAATTAAATCTAATTTGTAAACAACTTTGCTGTGGGATAATGGTCTTGTATGCTGGTTTAATAAAATGCTGATTGTCCATTAGCCAGGCAGGAGGTATAAGCAGGGCAAGCAGACTAAGAGAATGCTGGGAAGAGGAAGGGCAGAGTGAGGAGTCGCCAGCCAGACACAGAGGAAGCAAGATGACAAGGCAGAACTGAGAAAAGGTACTAAGCCATGTGAATAAATATAGATAAGAATTATGGGTTAATTTGGGTACAAGAGCTAGTCAATAATAAGCTTGAGTGAATGGCTGAGAAGTTATAATTAATATAAGCCTCTGAGTGATTATTTTATAAGTGACTAAGGGACCATAGGGCAGGACAACACCAGAGAAAACTTCTGGCTACACAACTTCATAGTTTTCTCCTGTTGATTTCAATAAAGTATGAGTCACAGTCTACCTCAAGACCCAATGATACCACTCTTGGGCATATACCCAAAGAATGCTCAATCATACCACAAGGATACTTGCTCAATTATACTCATAGCAGCATTATTCATAATAGCCAGAACCTGGAAGCAACCTAGATGCCCCTCAACTGAAGAATGGATTAAGAAAATGTGGTGCATATACACAGTGAAGTACTACTCAGCACTGAAAAACAATGACAGCATGAAATTTGCAGGCAAATGGATGGAACTAGAAAATATCATCCTGAGTGAGGTGACCCAGACTCAGAAAGACAAACATGGTATGTCCTCACTCATAAGTGGATACTAGATGTAAAGCAAAGGATAGTCAGACTACAACCCACAGCTCCAGAGATGCTAGGTAACAAGGAGGACTCTAAGAGGGATGCATGAATCACCCTGGGAAGAGGAAATAGAGATCTCTATGAGTAAACTGAGGGTGAGGGAGGCAATAGAGAGTAGTGGATGGGAGATGAGACTATAAGGGAATGGGACGGTTGAGCTGGAATACGGACAGTGTGGGAGATCAAGGAAAGGGATACCATGATAGAGGGAGACATGGGGATAGGGAGAAACCTGGTGTGAGGGAAATTCCCAGAAATTCACAAGGATGACTCCAGCTTAGACTACTGGCAATTGTGGAGAGGGTGCCTGAGCTGGCCTACCCCGGTGATCAGATTGGTGAGTGCCCTGGCTGTCCTCATAGCACCTTCATCCAGTAGCTAATAGGCAAGTGAAGAGATCCACAGCCAAATACTGGGCTGAGCTCCTGGAGCCCAGTCGAAGAGAGCGAGGAGGTATTCCATGAGCAAGGGGCATCAAGGTTATGATGAGAAAACCTATGGAGACAGTCAGACAGGGCTAGTGGAAACTCACAAACTTTGGACCATCAGCTGTGGGGCTTCCATGGGACTGGACTGGGAAATCTGCATGAGTGAGACAGTTATGTGGATTGATCTGCTTGGGGACCCTCATGGTAGTGGGATCAGGATTCATTCTTGATGTATGAGCTAGCTTTTTGGAGCCCATTATCTATGGTGGGATAACTTGCACAGCCTTGATGCAGGGACAGGACCTTGGACCTGCTTCAGCTGAGTGTATGGGGCCCTGCTGACTCCCCATGGAGACCTTGCTTTTTCAGAGGAGAGTATAGGAGGTGGGTAGATATGTAGAAGTCGATATGTATTTTAAGCTTTAGTTGTGTGTCTTTTATGAACTAGGGTGCTCTCCTGTTTGGAGGACAGATGTTAAGATTTGCAATGCCCTCTTACTGGACCTTTCTTTGATGAGTTTGTTGTGTCCTTCCCTATATCTTATGATTGGTTTTGGTTTGGAGTCTATTTTGTCAGGTATTAAAATGATTACATTAGTTTGTTATATATATCCATTTAGTTGGATTATTTTTTCAACATTTTACCCAAGGTGTTGTCTATCCTTGGTGTTATGTTGTCATTTTGGTTGCAACAGAGGATGTATCCTGTTTTCTCATCATTCTATTATTCTGTGTCTTTTTTATTGTGAGTTGAAACCATTGTTGTTGACAGTTTTTTAATGAGCAGTGTTTGTTAATGCATGTTATTATGTGTTTTTCTTTTTTGCCCTCTTTTGATTTGCTAGTCTGGTGTTATTTATTCCCCATTTTTTGGGGTGTGAGTAACTTCTTCAGGTGAAGTTTCCCTTCTATTGACTTTGTAGGTCTAATTTTGTAGGTAGATAATGCTTAAATTTGGTTTTAATATTGAATATCTTTTTTTTTCTCCATCTACTGTAATTGAAAGTTTTATTGGGTATAGTTGTCTGTGCTGGCATCCTTTGTCTCTTAGATTTTGTAGAACATCTGTCTAGGCCATTCTGGCTTTTATAATCTCCACTGAGAAGACAGGTCTTATCCTAATAGATCTGCCTTTATATGTTACTTTATCCTTTTCCATTTTAGCTTTTAATATTCTTTCTTTGTTCTGCACATTTGGTGTTTAGATCATTATGTGCCAAGGGGAATTTATTATCTGGTCCAGTCTATTTGCTCTTCTCTATGCTCTTCACACCTCTTTGATAGGTATCACCTGCTTTAGGTCATGAAAATTTTTATATAGTTTTATTGAACATGCTTTCTGTGCCTTTTACGTAGGTTTCTTCTCCTTTTATTCTTACTATTCTTTTCCTAGTGTCCCATATTTCCTGAATGTTTTGTTCTAGGAGATTTAACATTTTCATTGATTGAGTTATCTATTTCTTCTATCTTGTTCCAAATATCTGACATCCTCTCTTCCATTTTTGTATACTCTTGGTGAGTGTTGGGCCTGAGGTTCCTGTTTGTGTTCCTAAATCTTTCATTTCCAGATATCCTTCAGTTTGGGTTTTCTTTATTGATTGTTTCCACTATGAGATTTTGAAGTGTTGTATTCATTTCATTCTACAACTTGTTTGTATTTTCATAGGTTACTGTAAGGAACTCACTCATTTTCTTTTAGGGATCACTATTATATTCATAAAAAGTTATTTGAAGGCCCCTGTCATTTCATCTATGTTGCATTTCTCAGGTCCTACTGTATTAGGGTTTCTAGTGGAGACACATTGTCCTGGTGTTATTGATTGTGTTTTTCCACTAGCATCTAGTCATTTAGGTTTAGGATGATTGTAATTCTAAGTGCTGACAGCTGGTCTATGTTTGCTGGGTAGGTGTTTTGTACCTTGCTTCTGTACCTTTTCTAGACTTTTCGAGAGTGTGGTGTTTATGTGTTGTCTAGTAGGAAATTCTTTTAGCATACAGTTAGTTGGGGATTCTGGATAGAAATTGTTTCTACATACAGGAAGCTGACGCTTTGAAATAGAGAGAGAAGAAGAAAAGCTGGTTTTCCACCAATATATGCTTAGTCCCCTTGGAATTGGGGCAGAAAGTGAAGAGAGATACAACAGGTAGCCTGCTACAGAACTAGGCATGAGACTTATGATTGGAAATGTAGGAGAGGAGGGAGAAGTGAAGAGCTGCAGTTGGCTCAGCTTCTCTGACTGGACAATTTATCATATTCTTAAACATCATTTTAATATTATCTTTTTGTCCTAAATATGTTAATATCTTGAAATGACCAATGAAGTATTTCTTAATTGCGTGAAAAGTTGAAAAGTTGGTGTCACCCTAAATGCTCACATTAATAATGCAGTAACTAGATGTAATAAAATATTTTTAAATACTCTACCATAACACTAGGCCTCTTCTTGTTTAAAAAATATTACTTTAGCTAACAAATAGTTTTCAGTACATTTGTCAGTATGATCAAATTATTTTACAATATGGATTTTTTCCTTCATTATGAGGATTTATGTTGTAGCCATAAGGCCTATATTGGTTACCCACACATACACACACAAACACACACACACACACATACACACACACACACACACACACACACACTCACACACACACACACACACACACACACACACACACACTCACAAAACATATACACAATGTATAATATATGAAGTGTGTGTGTGTGTGTGTGTGTGCATGCATGCGTGTGCGTGTGTGTGTGTGTGTGTGTGTGTGTGTGTGTACAGACAAGACTGCCTATATACTGACACACAAATACTGATGTTTTCTCAGTCTCCTATAATTTTCATCAGTTTTCAGATAAGGAAATGATGATGAACATTAGCAATGACATACTAATCTGATAATTTTCTTTTTGTCATAAATGTTTGTGTTTCATAAAGTGTAAGTTGACAATACACTGTGAATTATCACTGAGTTCTTTGGTATGATCGTACACATAGTATTGAAATATTATAATGGAAAGCACAGAGAGAGAAAATTTGTCCACCTATTCCTTCTTCTCGTTTTTGAAACACATCTGTCATTTGCAGTTATAATAGTTTATTTTAATTTTATAAAATATTTCTATATTTCCTCTGGTTTTCTTATTGAGCTATCAGAGAAAAATTTAATAACATACAGCAGTCATTTGTTTCCTCCTTCATTCAATATTAATATTATAGAAAACAAGTTCAGCAAATGGTTTTTATTGTAGCTTGAGTGTTAAAATGATCCTTCAAACTTATACACTTTACACCTCTTTAGTGAGTTTATTTTCTGAGTTTGTTAACAACAAAAAGTGTAACTATAACTATCTAATCTTCAACTCCCTCAGAGACCTGAGAAGAAAACAACATTTACTGAGTAAGCAGGAAGTGAGAACAAGTGACATCCAAAAAATGTGAGGAATGACAGAAACAGCTGGCTGCCTGAACAATCACCTAAAGTTCCTCTGCAATGTTGGGGCATCCACCTTTGGTCTATAGGCTTAGCATATCTGACAGACTCATCCGTGAAGCAGCATATTCTGAAGTGTTGTCCTACTTTGTCTTGGCAAAGTTTGGCAGTCCTTTCTTTCGTGCCCTGCTTGTCGCATTTGGACAGCATATTGTCAGCAGTGGAGGCAAGGGCATTTTCTTGCCCCCTGGTAACCTTTGTCACAAATAAAGTAAACTCCATATGGAGACTCTTCAATGCCCATCATCTTTTCTGAAGTAGATTGGTACTGCCAAGAGGAGACATGTCTCAAAGTCATTAAAAAAATAAGAATCTATGTTATTAAAGCATCTTAAATATCATATTCTGTAGATCTCTGAAGTGTTAAAAATGACTTGCCTATCTAAAATACATCTGTTTGACCTTGAAAACATATCTAATATGAGTTATAAATTTGATTGTAATGATTAACTACTAACTTGCATTACTTTATCCTAATTAGTTGGTAATAATAACTTTTGAGGACTAGTAATTTGCATTACATTGTTAAATGAGCTGTATAGGCTCAATATCTTGAACAAGATTAGAAGTATATGTACAGTTGGTGACCCCTCAGCTGTTGTTTCATAGTTCATGTGTTTCCATTTGTTTGGCTATTTGTCCCTGTGCTTTATCCAACCTTGGTCTCTGAATGGGTGAAACAGGTGATTGGCTTGATCTGTTTGGGAGGCATCCAGGCAGTGGGACCAGGTTCTGTGCTCATTGCATGAGTTGGCTGTTTGAAACCTGGGGCCTATGCAGGATCACTTGGCTCGGCCTGGGAGGAGGGGACTGGACCTACCTGGACTGAGTCTACCAGGTTGATCTCAGTCCACGGGGGAGGCTTTGCCCTGGAGGAGGTGGGAATGGAGGGTGGGCTGGGGGGAAGGGGAGAGGGGCAGGAGGGGGGGAGAACAAGGGAATCCGTGGCTGATATGTAGAACTGAATTGTATTGCAAAATAAAAGTACAAATTAAAAAAAAAGATATAAGAACAGTTAGCAAGAAGCCTGGTATGGCCATACAGTTTGTAAGAAAAAAAAAAAAATTAAAATAAATGTGATGTTAATATTAAAAAAACAGATTTTCCTGAAGTTCTTTCTTATTATAAAACAGTGCTTTTTGTACAAAATTAGAAATAAAAATATATTATTATTTAAAAAAGAAGTGTATGTACAGTATGTTCTAACAAAATTAATCTCAAATTTGTGTCAATATACAAAATTTGTATAAAACAAAAATCCAATTCAATGTAAAATATTTAAAACTAGTAGTTGCTTTTTAAAAGTAGATTTAATAATCTACCTTTTTATCTTATCATGTCTATGTGTTTATAGTAACTCTTTATATCTACCTTGTACAATTCTGCTTTACTCTAGGCTGAATCCATGGCTCTGACAAGAGTCTCATTTTGACATCTTCAAGGTATCCATAGATAAAATCCATGTGATTCAGTACAAAATGTCTAAAATAGGACTTCTGAAAAGCTCTTAATGTTCTTAGCAGGTTAATCATTATAACACCTTGAGGTTGATTTGCATTTAAAAAATTCTGCTGGGACATGCCTACTTGCTGGTGATCATTTTCAAGCATCTTCTATTCAAGGAAAATGTATGGGATTTAGTTGCTTATTTGTTACCTTGATTTGAGACTGGGAAGTGGAGTGAGTAACACTTGTAACACTGCTCTTCGGCAGACGGCATGTGCACATACTCCACACAAAACAAAGCCTCCCTGTTCCTTGACTTTTTGGCTACATTCAAATTTGTTGAAGCCAAAGACTATTCATGTGGCTGTCTTTTGATTGTCTCTGTGTCTCTCCTACCCTTTCTCCCCAGATGCCAGCTGTCTTAGCCTCTGGCAGTCAGGATTTTCTCTTCCCTAAAGCCATTCATGTAGCTACTAGGATCCTCTTAGATGTCTCTGATGTTAATCCCTACTGGCCCAAGATCTTAGTACATTTTGCTTTTTACAGATATTTTCAATTTGAAACTCTTTTCTTTTTCTTTTTTCTTTTTTTTTTTTTTGGTGGGTTTTTCAAGATAGGGTTTCTCTGTGTAGCTCTAGCTGACCTGGAACTCACTCTGTAGAGCAGGCTGGCCTAGAACTCAGAGATCCACCTGCCTTTGGCTCCCAAGTTGTGGGATTAAAGATGTGTGTCACCACCACCCTGATGCAATTCTTTTTTATTTCCCTGTTTCTCCTTATGAAAGCATTGTTTATGAGGAAAACATGGCAACAATTTCCATTAGGTTGTAGACTACATTTTTTTTTATTTCACTAAGACTGCCAGATGATATTGTGAAAATATAGTGATTTATACAAATGGAAGTCATTTGTATTTTATGCATCTATTTAGAAGTCTTTGGGAATTCATGAAAGAAATGAATTTATTTATATTTAAGCTTAACTCAAGCATGTTGCTTATGAAAAATCATTTAAAATATACTCTTATTTGAAAGAGTTTCCACCTATCTCCTAACCCTCTTTAGTCAGAAACTTCCTTCTTGCCCTTTTGCAGGGCACTCTTGAAAGTCTGCCCTTGATCATTTAAACCATTTCCTCCTATCTTCTGGGTTTCTTTCTCACAAGAATGGTTCATCACAAGAGTGAAATACCTAATAATAACTGAAAGAAGCTGGTGCTTATATCTCTCCATATCATTTCAAAAGCCAGCATACATTCTACTTAACAATAAACTAGTCATGTGTATTCAACATCTAGTGTTTATAGCTGATACAGTAGTACTACAAATAAAGCAGAATATTACCTGTGTCTTGTTAAAAAAAAAAAAAAAGCAAACAAATGAATCTGTGTCACTTCAATGGTGGTCTTCCTCTCTTCCAGAGCCTCACTTATACTTTAGTCACAGATAATTTCCAAAGTGGTTCAGTGGGCATTCTTGGGGGATTTACTCCTGTTTTGTGGACTAATTGGACACCTACTCATTAATTTTTTTCTAAGGATTCACTCATTAAGCCACAGTTTTCTTCATTTCAAGTTTCTTTCAGTTTGCTGCCAACATCATTGCAACAAGAAGAGCCAGTAAATCTTATTTATGGTGCCATGTGGGTAAAAGAGAGTCAGTGTAAGAAAATGAGGAATTTACCCAATTTATCTTCACTCTTAGAAAGTCAAATGGCTTGTCTTGCCCAGGGCAACTTGGTCATATAACTGTAAAATAAAAATGATGGCACATTTAAACTTGTACATAAATATCGCTGTATAAATTTCTCAGCATTTTGATTCATTTACTTTAACTCTAAAAGATATTTTTCTGTTCACTTCAATGACAGCAGTTTTATTACAAATCTGCCCCACTAACACCAATACTGACTCTAATCCCTCAACATTTTCTTAGTCCCATGGGGCTGTGCAAGTAGGAACATAACTCCCTGGAATATGACCATAACACTTGTCCTAGTATCAACAGGAACAAGGCCTTCCACTTATAGCAATGGTAAAGGCAATACCTGAAGACCTCTTACTTAGAGCAATGATAAACTCAGTGCCTGGTTCTCAATACCTACCCCACACCAAGAACCAGAAATTTGAGCTATAATCTTAAAACATTCAATGTTTAGCATTGCTTAATGTTTTCATGTCCAATTCTTCACCCACTCTCCTTCCAAAGAATGCATGGTCTAGCATTTCAGGAAACAGGGATAAAATATACTAAACAACTCATGCATCCTGGGGAATTAATTTTGACCCAGTACTACCACAAACTTATTTTAAAATGAGAAGTAGGAAACTATGATCTTTAAAAAAAGAGTTCCTCAAATC
The DNA here is from genome assembly GCF_007827085.1 of Peromyscus californicus insignis. Taxonomy (NCBI): domain Eukaryota; kingdom Metazoa; phylum Chordata; class Mammalia; order Rodentia; family Cricetidae; genus Peromyscus; species Peromyscus californicus. The sequence continues at coordinate 119,421,125 of NW_026294573.1, forward strand.
TAATATGGAATGTTAATTCATATTGATTTTATGCTCAGAAGACAGGCAAAATATGAGAAGCACAGGGTGGGATTTAGGGAAACATAAAATTCATTATTGAAGAAGAGTGTGGCTGTTTTTATAGCTTTTCTTCTTTTACCTGAAGTGGTAAACATGGTTATTTACATTTCAGAGTTTCATCACCTAGAAGATAGTGCATCACAATGAATTAACAGAAAAAGATTACAGTTAATTTCATAAAACATGCCAAAATGGATTAATAATTAAAGGGAGAAAGGAAGCATGATGCTAAGACCACCAATACCAAAAGTGTGTGGCAATGTCACACTAAGAAAAGATGATGCCTAAGGAACTAAATCTTATGCACAGAAGAAGGAAGGTCATAAGCACAGATACCTGAAGTACTGAAAGATTGAAAAAAACATACTTTAAGACTTCCTATGAGAAAAATAATTAGAAATACTGAACAAGATATAGCAACCAAATTATTAATCAATTTAAGAAACTATGTTCTTAAAGTGGGTAATTTCAGCCTAACCCCTACGATTTGAGCCAAGATGAAAGAAAATTGTCTCTACTATGGGTTCCTGGCATCATGCCCTAGTTTGCATCACTGTTGCTTGAATGAACATCTTGACCAAAGGCAACATGGGAAAAGAAATGGATAATTTCAGTTTGTAGGTTATAGCTAATCAAGAAGAGAAAGGAATCAAGGAGGAACCCAGAGGCAGGAACTGAAGCAGGCTTCATGGAGCAAAACTTTTTATTGACTTGCTCAGCATGGCTTTCTTATACAACCCAGAACCATGTTTTCAGGAGTATGCCCTTCTACATCAATCATGAGTCAAGAAAATGCCCATAGCCAATCTGATGAATGCAATTCCTCAATTGATGGAGCTCAGTTATCTCTTGTAAGGTGGCTCTAGTCTCTGTCAAGTTGACAAACTAGACTCCTTTTCTTAGAGCATTTATTTTACACTTAGCTATTGTTTCTTTCTCTCATCAACCTAGAGTGAAAGACAGCCTAAGAATTAAAGAAATACTGAGAAACTACATATAGGACAAAGGGTTAATGCCTAGGCTATTACAGAAACAAAAGTTTCAGTATCAAAGAAAATTCAAGTAAATCAAATTGGAAGTGGACAATAAACCTAATTAGAGATTTCTCAAATTAATACATGCGAATGGCAAAGGTATGAAAAGATATTCCATATCTCTAATTGTCACACAAATGCAATTCAAATCCATGATAATACATTATCTCACCCCAGTAAAAATAGATATAATACATGAGATTTGAGATAATAAGTGCTGTCAAAGACAGAGAATAGTAAACCTTTGAACACTGCTGATGGCAATAAAAGGCATTTCAAACATTGCAGAAATCATTGTGGAATTTCTCAAAATCAAAAAAAAAAGCTGTATGTCTAACAATTTAACTACTGTGTATGTGAAGTAAATAGTCTGTAAGAGAGAGGACAGTGTTCCTTTGTTCATGGCACCAATACTCATAGTAACCAATAAAACAAAGCAAGTAGTTGGATGCATATAGATCATAAGTACACATACTCTGGACCTAAGTTGCTATTAATAACTTGTAAAAAGTAATAAAATTCTGTTGTTTGTGGCATTATCAATGGAAATATAGATCATTAAATTAAGCAGAACAAACCAAGTATAAACAAAAAAAAATACCAACTGCTCTTACTAATTGGTGGAATACTAAAAGCTTGGACTATCAGAAGTAGGTATTGGAGTATTGAAAGTTTGATGAGTGAATTCTGTATTATATTCATATAGGAATAAGAAATTTTGGTATTAGCATCATATAATTACAAATAACAATTTACAACTTGAATATCTAGACAAAGAGATTTTGGAACATGTCATTGTAACAAAACAAAAATATTTAAATAACAGAAGTAGAATCATAATTTTAATGGTATCCAACATTCACATACATCACAAAATGTCACCCTATCATTTCATCCTTTTATGTATCATTCAAAATAATTATTTTTCAAAAGACTGCTGATGACTAGACATAATGATAAGAGTTTCAATTAACTGTGACAAATAGGATGGGGGCAAGGCTACAGAGGATGGCAGCTTTTAATTTAAACTTTATTTTTACTTTGTTGCATGATGGGCACATGAATACTATTGTATGTATGTGAAGGTCAGAGGGCAACTGTGGGGGCCATTGTCCCCTTCTGTCAAGCAGATACAAGGATTCATTGACATAGAAGTAAATATTGACCAAATTCTTGTTTCCCAAATAAAAATATCATTTTGGAATTGTCTGGAGTAGCTGTAGATACTCCTTATTTTAGATAATGTGCTTCTTAACCATTTCAAAAATATATTTATATTAATATTTATATATTTATATTTAGAAACATGAAAATAAATATTTATATATAAATGTCTAAAATGTGAATTACAAATCTAAGATATAATTTATTATGTCTAGACTTGTTAATTAATGATTTTCAATTCTGACTCATGGCAGATTCATCTGGTCTTCACCAACCACTGCAACCTACTGAGGTATTCTAATCTCCACAACTTCATCCTGTACTCTGATGTTTCTCAAGCATGTTCCATGCATGAAAGCATGGGGATCCCTGATAGCTTGAGAAAAATGCAAAGAATTCATTCCCATGTAGAGAATCAGAAGGAATATTTAATGAATTAGGAAGTTTCCATGCATATCAACATTTTGCATATATCGCTTGATACTGATAACTTCTCAGTAACCTGCAAGCACCATTTTATACAACAAAGCAATGTGTTTCTGTCTCCTTCAAAGAGCCAGAAGGAAAAACTCTGCAGCTACTTTTCAGTGGAGGCTATACCAACTGAATTTAGTATTATTTGTTTTTTAGCACAGCTTCTTGTATTATCAGTATCTATTCAATTGATACTACAAAGAAAATATAAATTATCACTCTTAGAATTATTATCCTTATTTAATATTTTATATCTAGTTTTAAAATTCTATAACACATTGAGGTAGTTGAGATTAATAGCATAGAATGTGTATAAAATAGAAAAAAATAAAAATAAGCATTAATATTATCCTAAAAGGACATTAGTAAAATCATATACCTTTTACAAAGTTATTCTACATGCAAGTGCAATTGAGATTATGGTACAAAGGTAATTTTTAAAAAGCATGTATTTGTTATTTTTTCCACTTTAGTTTCATTGTCTCTTTTTACAGAGAATTACACTGTGTAGCCCAGGCTAACACCACAGTTGTTATCCTCCTTCTTCACCCTCATAAATGCTAGGATTCTACACATTTGTCACCACACTCAGGGAAAGATTTTTTTTTTTCTATTCAGTATTGTTAAAACTACTATTGTGATATTTTGTATCTGGAAGTTTCTCAGTTCCACCAAGCCCTGTGGTCCCGCAGCCATTTATAAAATACTCACTCAGAGGCTTACATTAATTGCAAACTGCATGGTCTATGGCTTCAGCTTCTGGCTAGCTAATTCATCTTAAATGTACTCATTCCTATTAATCTCTATGTTACCATGTGGCCATGGCATTACTGGTCTACTGGCATTTGTTGCTCCTTGCCGCTAGCGTCTCTCCTGATTCTGCCCCTCTTCTCTGTATCCCTGTTTGAATTTCTTGCCTTGATGTAAGTTTTCTTGTCATAGAACAGAACAGCTTTATTTATTATCCAAGTGTCCTTGTGGTATGATTCAACATCCTCCGGGTATGTGCCCAAGATTTGTATAACTGGGTCTTGAGGTAGATTGATTCTAATTTGCTGAGAAACCATCCTATTGATTTCAATAGAGGCTGTATAAGTCTGTACTCCCAGCAGAGAGGGAGGAGTGCTCCCCTTGCCAGCACGAGCTGTCATACTTTTATTTTAAAAAATCTTAGCCATTCCTACAGGTATAAAATGGAATCTTGGAGTCATTTTGGTTTGCATTTCTTTAATGACTAAATACATTTCTTTGTGTTTTTTAGTCATTTGAGAGTCCTCTACAGACAATTCTCTGTTTGGATCTATACCCTATTTTTAATTGGATTATTTGGTTTGTTGATATCTAGTTTCTTGAGTTCTTAAAATAATTTGGATATTAACCCTCTGTCAGAAGTGAAATTGGTGAAGGTCTTTCCCATTATGCAGGCTGCTTTTTTTTTATCATATTGACAGGGTACTTTGACTTATAGAAGGTTTTCCAACTCAACCATCCCATTCCCTCATGTTCTCATCCCTCATTCCCTACCCTCCATTGCCCACCCCTTATCCCTAGTTTACTCATGGGGAATCTCATCTATTTCCTCTTCCCAGGGTGATCCATGCATCCTTCTTTGGGTCCTGTTTGTTAGCTAACTTCTCTGGAGCTGTGGGTTGTAGCTTGGCTATCTTTTGCTTTACATCTAGTATCCACTTATGAGTGAGTACATACCAAGTTTATCCTCCTGAGTCTGGGTTACCTCACTCAGAATGATATTTTCTAGTTCCATCCATTTGCCTGCAAACCTCATGATGTCATTGCTTTTTACTGCTGAGTAGTACTCTATTGTGTATATGTACAACATTTTCTTTATCCATTCTTCAGTTGAGGGGTATCTAGGTTGTTTCCAGGTTCTAGCTATTGCAAATAATGCTGCTATGAACATAGTTGAGCATGTGTCCTTGTGGTATGATTGAGCATTCCTTGGGTATATGCCCAAGAGTGATATAGCTGAGTCTTGAGGAAGACTGATTCCCAATTTTCTGAGGAACTGCCATACTGATTTCTGAAGTGCCTGTATCAGTTTATACTCCCTCCAAAAGTGGAGGAGTGTTCCCCTTGCTCTACATCCTCTCCAACATAAACTGTCTTCAGTGTTTTTGATCTTAGCCATTCTGACAGGTATAAGATGATATCTCAGACTTTTTTGAGTTCATTGCCTATGATGGGACACCTTGCACAGCCTTGAGGCTTGTTCCTGATTTGGTGGAATTGTTTTGACTTTCTCTCCATTTAATTTGATGTTGGATATAGTCTTGCTGTAAATTGTCTTCCTAATGTTTAGATATGTTCTTTTTATTCCTGATATCTCCAAGACTTTTTTCTTGAAGGAGTGTGAATTTTGTCAAATGATTATTCAACACCTAATGATATGATCATGAGTTTTTTTTTCAGTTTATTTATATGGTAAATTTCACTAAGAGACACCAAGGAAATTCAAAGAATCATTGGGTCATGCTTTAAAAAAAACCTGTCCTCAATAAAATTGGAATACCTAAAAGAAATGGACAATATTCTTGCAAGATACCACTAACCAAATTTAAATCATGATGAGATAAACAATTTATATAGACCTTTAATCTCTAAGTAAATAGAGGCAGTCATTAAAATTCTTCAAGCAAAAAAAAAGTCCAAAGCCATACAGTTTTAGCATAGAATTCTATTATACACTCAAAGAAGAGCTAATATTAATACTCCTCAAATTATTCCACAAAACAGAAGCAGAAGGAACATTCCCAAATTCATTTTATGAGGCCACGGTCATTCTGATATCCAAACCACACAAAGATTCAACAAAGAAAGAGTATTACAGACCAACTTTCCTCCTGAATGCTGATACAAAAACACTCAACAAAAAACATGCAAATTGAATCAAAGAATACATCAAAAAGATCATCCATCATGATCAAGTAGGCTTAATTTTAGAGATGCAGGGATGGTTCAACATACGAAAATCTGGCCTTTTTCTTTTTTATTTATTTATCTTTTTGGAGATCTTTTGGTTTCTTTGTTTGTTTTATTTTGTTTTAATATTTTTTGAAAATTTTGTAAAATCTGTTTTGATATTTAACATCCATCTCCTCCAAGATCCAGCCCCTTTCCTACACAAGCAATTATGTGTCCTTTTTAAATGCTCATATAAGTCCAATTTGTGCTGCCTATATAGTTTTTAATGTGTTCTCTTTTCTGGAGCATGACTGTCAGTGTGCCAGCTGTCACTTAGCAAAGCTCCTCAGCTAGGCATGGAACTTTATAACCACTTTTTCTCTCCATTTTGGGATTTATGTAAAGTCAGCTTGTACAGAACTTGTACATAGTTTTATAACCACTGTTATATATATATATATATATATATATATATATATATATATATATATATATATATATCCCTGTTTTATCCAGAGGACATTGTTACTTTGTAGTCATCCACTACCTCTAGCCCATGCACTCTACCTTAAATAGTGATGCTTGAGCCTTAGAAAGGGAGATTGTAATATAGATGTCTCACTTAGGGCTGAGCTTACACAGCATCTTATATTTTTTCACTTTGATCTTTTATGAGATTTTGTGTTGTTTATCATCTTCTTAAAATAAGAGTTACTTTGATAACAGTTGTTAGAGGTGCAACTATGGAACAAACAATAAGTCAATAGCATTTATTTAATACTATATCAATATAATAGCATTAGGTTTTCCCATAAGGCATAAGACTTCTCCAGCACAAATTTTCAGGCAAATAATGATGCTTCATTTTGTGGTGTAAAATTTAAAAAAAGGCAGAAGAAGATTGGTCACTCACATGATAGTCATTCCAGTATTGGACCAGTGAGCATGTCTTGCCTGTCTAGTTATTATTGTAGGTTGCTATTACTATAGTTGAGTAATATTGACGATTACTTTTCTTTTATGGTAGTACGCATAGAATTTTCCAGAACTATAGAAAACTAGCTAGCAAGTGTGATGATTCTAGGTCAATACCAGTTTGATTTTCTAAGTTCTATTATTGATTACATATGTGAAGTTATAGTGTGTTATCTTAGGGTCTTATCACCAAGTTCTGGAAGGCAGGAAATAGCATGGCATATATGTACCTATGTATATCTATGTATCAATGTAATTTTTGTTTCTATTGTCATATATATATAAAATATTATATTATATTCTTCCACAATACTAGGTTTCCGCATGACATTTTTGAAAGATGCTTAGTGTTAATTAACCCTCCTTGTATTCATTACTCTACCCTGGTCTACCTATCCCTTCAGCATTGAACCTTTCTTCTCCAAATGTTCTCCTTTAAGCCTGTGTACCATTTCATTCTATTTCTTGAAATTTCCCTCCTTAACCCCATACTAAGTTCTTGACATCTGTCTGTATATCATATGAAATACACATGTCTGAAGATTCAAACATCCACATCCAAATGCTCAGCTTACATCCACAAATGAAAGAAAATATAAGTGCTTGCTTTTCTGGGGTCTCAGTTATCTCACACAGTGTGACTGTGGTCAGCTCCACCAACTTATCTGTGATTTCATAAATTCATTTCTTAATGGTTCAATATTTAATTTTATAAAAATACCTTATTTTTTTTGCAACCATCAGTATGTAGACATCTAGGTCAAGTCAATTTGCTTTTTATTGTGAATAGAGCTGCAGTGTATATATTCATTCATGTATTTTCATTTCTTAGTCACCACTCTCTTCCTTCAAAGAGATATCATGGCCAACAGAACTTACAAGGTAAAACATTTAATATGGGGCTTGTTTATAGTTTTAGAGCATTAGTCCATTATCATCACAGTGGTGGGTGTGGCAGTAGACAGGTAGGCTTGGTTCTGGAGAAATGGATAAGAGCTCATACCTATTCCAAATTGGCTGTGGGGGTTTGAATAAGAGTGGTCCCCATATGCTCATACACTTGGATGCTTAGTGACCAGGGACTGGAATTATTTGAAATGATTAGAAGGATTAGGATGTGAGTTCTTGCTGGAGGAAGTGTGTCACTGTGGGTGGATTTTGAGGCTTCAGAAGCCCATGCCAAGCCCTATGTCTTTTTCTCTTCTGTGGATCACAAAGAAGCTCTCAACTACTTCTCAGGCACCATGACTACCTTGCCTTCTGTGGTAGAGGGAGAGTGCTGTGGATATTGCTCTATATAAATAAAACACTGATTGGCCAGTGACCAGGCAGGAAGTATAGGCAGGACAAGGAGAGGGGAGAATTGAGGGAATAGGAAGAAGGAGGGGGAGACACTGCCTGGAGCCTCCGCCAGGACAAGGAAGATGTTAAGTACCAGTAAGGCACGAGCCACGTGGCAAAGTAAAGATTAATAGAAATGGGCTAAATGTAAGAGTTAGAGCTATTTATATGAGTGAGAATTGTTGAGACCAAGGTTGGATAAAGCACAGGGACAAATAGCCAAATGAATGGAAACACATGAACTATGAACCAATGGCTGAGGGGTCCACACTGGATCAGGCCCTCCGAATGGGTGAGACAGTTGATTGGCTTGATCTTTTTGGGCGGCATCCAGGCAGTGGGACCAGATCTTGTGCTCATTGCATGAGTTGGCTGTTTGAAACCTGGGGCCTATGCAGGATTGTTTGGCTTGGCCTGGGAGGAGGGGACTAGACCTACCTGAACTGAGTCTACCAGGTTGACCTCAGTCTGTGGGGAAGGCTTTGCCCTGGAGGAGATGGGAATGGGGGGGGGCGTTGGGGGGAAGGTGAGGGGGACGGGAGGGGGGAGAACAAGGGAATCCGTGACCGATATGTAGAACTGAATTGTATTGCAAAATAAATTAAAATAAATTAAAAAAAAAAAAAAAAAAAAAAAAAAAAAGAGTTAGAGCTAGACAATGCTAGGCCTGAGCTAATGGCCAAGAAGTTTAAATAATGTAAGCATCTGTGTGTTTATTTTATAAGTGGGCTCCAGGATGGCAGGACTTGGTGGGACCTGGAGAGAAAAGCTCTCCAGCTACAAATGGTGCCCAACAGCTCGAGTTTCCACCTTAAACCTGAGAATATTTAATAATCAATTCTTTTTTTTTCTTTTTTCTTCTTTTTTATTTTTTTTTCATTTGTTGTACATCTTTTTTTTTAAATTTTGCAATACAATTCAGTTCTACATATCAGCCATGGATTCCCTTGTTCTCGCCCCTCCCACCCTCCTCACCTTCCCCCCAGTCCACCCCCCATTCCCACCTCCTCCAGGGAAGAATGGATAAACAAAATGTGGTACATATACGCAATGGAATACTACTCAGCAGAGAAAAACAATGGCATCATGAGGTTTGCAGACAAATGGATGGATCTAGAAAAAATCATCCTGAGTAAGGTAACCCAGACTCAGAAAGACAAACATGGTATGTACTCACTCATAGCAGGATACTAGACATGAAACAAGGATGACTTGTCTGCTACTCACATCACCAGGGAGGCTACCTGGAAAACAGGACCCCAAGAAAGACACGGGGATCGCCCAATGACAGAGAAATGGAATGAGATCTACATGAACAGCCTGGACATGAGTGGGGGTAGTGAAGGGCAAGGGTTGAGGGAAAGAGAGCTTGGGGGAGTGGGAGATCCCAGCTGGATCAACAACAGAGAGGGAGAACAAGGAATAGGAGACCATGGTAAATGAAGACCACATGAGAGTAGGAAGAAGCAAAGTGCTAGAAAGGCCCACAGAAATCCACAAAGATACCCCCACAACAGACTGCTGGCAATGGTCGAGATACACCCCGACCTGACCTACTCTGGTGATGGGATGGCCAAACACCCTAATTGTCGTGCTAGAAACCCCATCCAACTACTGAGGGATCTGGATGCAGAGATCCATGACTAGGCCCCGGGTGGATCTCTGGGAGTCCATTTATCGAGAATGAGGAGGGTTTATATGAACGAGAATAGTTGAGACCAAGGTTGGATAAAGCACAGGGACAAATAGCCAAATGAATGGAAACACATGAACTATGAACCAATGGCTGAGGGGTCACCAACTGGATCAGGCCCTCTGAATGGATGAGACAGTTGATTGACTTGATCTGTTTGGGAGGCATCCAGGCAGTGGGACCGGGTTCTGTGCTCATTGCATGAGTTGGCTGTTTGAAACCTGGGGCCTATGCAGGGTCGCTTGCCTCGGCCTGGGAGGAGTGGACTGGACCTACTTGGACTGAGTCTACCAGGTTGATCTCAGTCCACGGGGAAGGCTTTAATAACCAATTCTAAACAGAGCTAAAACCAGGTTCCAGCTTCATGTCTCATATAGGCAGCTAGACGCTGCAAAATGCGGGTTTGTGCTACTGGCAGGTTCCTGGCGTTTGCGCTTGACCTGCAGTATGGTGGGAATGAGACATCTACAAGCGGCACATTACGCTGCTGCTGTGTGGTGGATTTAGCCTTTGTTAGTACAAAACCAAAAGAGGTTTCTGGGCTACATGCTACTTTGATAAAAGCATAGAGAGACCCACAGTTTCTGAGACTTCATGGCTCCCAGAGCAGGCAGAAAATGTACTACTGCCATTTGGGAAGCTGAAGTGGGCAGAGCCAGCAGCCACAGCAATCTTAGAATGCTGCAGTTTAAAGCAATAGATTCACAATAAGACTGATTCAGATGGAATAACTTACAATGTATGTAAAAATGTACGTAGGCTTAAAAGAGAGAAAAGAAGGAATATATACAGCTATATAAACAAATAGATAGTTTTTAAAAATAAAGTCTTTAAAGAAACAATAAAGGTAATAAGCCACATAAAGATGGCTATCACACAGAGACTCTGGATTATGTTGTCTTTGATATTCATAACTGAAGAAAAATATTTGATTGTAAAAGCTGTTGAGTTATGCCAAAATGTATATTTTAAAGGTACCTTGACTTCAAAATTTGGATATAAGGATATGTTGCTTTGGAAAAGAGTCTCTGCTTTTGTTTCCACAGAAAGCCAGAGGCTATGGATTTGTTTCAGATTAAGATATTTCAGGTTTGACCAGCCAAGACCCCCTGAAAGGTCTCCAATGACACCGTGGACCAGATGATCCAACATCCAGAACGGTTTCAGGCAACTAGCTCAGACGATTCACCCTCATGGACTACTCCATAATCCTAAAATCTTCTTGTGTCCCCATAAGATACAGCATCCTCTTCCAGCAGGAAGTAGTAAGAGAAGCTACGCCCAAATTCCCAAATATACCAAGCTGGCTTTGAAGATGGAACTGGCTCACTCTCTCTCTCTAAACCCAGACATATTGCTAAAAAAAAAAAGGTTAAGAGATTCTTGTTTCCCAAATCAGAAGAGCCCTCTGGTGTGGGACAGAGAAAAACCAATATTTTTATTTAAAACAGGTTGATTATAAATGCGATCTGTTTCTAAAAAAAGAAAAGGGGATATGCTATAGATATATAGGATATAGAGATGATAGGATTAAAGGGTAGGTTAATGAACCTGCTTTTAAAGAACAACAACTTGTTTAAAATGTTTTACATTGGTATAGATTTTAGTTTATGCTTAAAATGTTTTACATTGGTATAAATTTTAGTTTATTGATACAAACTTAACGTTGATTTTGTTATACTGTGTGTATATTTCTATTCTTGTTTGAGGTATTATGTTTATGTAACTCATTTAAAATTGTAATGGATAATTAAAAAATAGATTAATAATTAGTCATCTATGATAATCACATTTGTAGACATGTTAGTTAAGTCTTCTAGGTATACATAGATATATTTCAGATAGATAGGTAGTCTTCAAACATTTCAAAGACCTACAGAATATGGCATTTAAAATGTTTTAAAAATTTAGACGTTCTGGACAGTGAGACATGTCTATTCCTGGCAGCACCGGATTTACTTTGGAGAGGAGGATGGGCATCGAAGACACTCTGTATGGAGTTTATCTTCACCTTGGCAAAAATAGCCATTCAGGCAAGAAACTGTTCTTGTCTAGACTGCTTGATCAACTGGACATGCGAAGACCCATGGAAGGATGACCACTGAACTTTGCTTGACAAGATGGTCCTTCAAATTCCTGCTTTGCAGAGAAAACTGCCAGACATTCTACAGGACACCAAAAAAAAAAAAAAAAATGATGGAGAGACTATAGCCCTGTGACCTGAAGACAAATTCTTTACAAAGGAACATTAGGTGACTGTCCAGGCTGTCAGCTGTCTCTGTCTACCCTGCAAGACTCCCGAAAGTTGCTTACATCCTTCTCCGATTTCTCAGGTAATATTATATCCTTCTGAGGTCTTTGATGTGGTTAAAGACTAGATAGTTGCAATTTCCTCAGTTATGATAAAAGATAAGTTAGATATAAAACCTTAAACTCACAAATATAAGATAGATAGGATATCTTCTTTAATATTGTAACTGTAATTCTTGCTCAATAATTGTTTTGTTATATGTAATTTTACTATATTAAAGTTATAACCTTCCTTTTTAAAAAAAAGAAGAAAAGGAGAAGTGCTGTGGATATCGCTCTATATAAATAAAACACTGATTGGCCAGTGACCAGGCAGGAAGTATAGGCAGGACAAGGAGAGAGGAGAATTGAGGGAACAGGAAGAAGGAAGGGGAAACACTGCCTGGAGCCTCCGCCAGGACAAGGAAGATGTAAAGTACCAATAAGCCATGAGCCACGTGGCAAAGTAAAGATTAATAGAAATGGGCTAAATATAAGAGTAAGAGCTAGACAATGCTAGGCCTGAGCTAATGGCCAAGAAGTTTAAATAATGTAAGCATCTGTGTGTTTATTTTGTAAGTGGGCTCCAGGATGGCAGGACTTGGTGGGACCCATAGAGAAAAGCTCTCCAGCTACAGGAGAGCAACTCTCTCTTCCCCCATCCCCCAGGGTACTCTTGAGCAGAAAGAAATAAGGAATATATAGATAGAAATATAGAAGAGAGAGACAGTTAGAAAACACAAGAGAGCCTAGGGAGGGCCTGGGTCAAAACCCACTAGCCCCTTCGGTCTCTAGTAAAGGGCTTTTAAAGGAATGCCAAGGGGTGCAGCAAAAGACCTCCCCCTAGCACAGCCAAGTGCAGACTATCCAAGACCCCTGGTGACCATGCAAGTGGTCAAGCCATCCCCTAATGCAGCCCTGCTGTGAAAAACAAGTTCAGATCTCACTAGAAAACCACTGTGATGCTTTCCTTTATGATGATAATGAACTAAGCCTCTGAAAGTGTAAGCAAGACCCAATTAAATGCTTTTCTAGTAAGAGTTGGTGTGCTCATGGTGACTGAAACTCTGACCAAACCTCCTACTACTTCCCAAATTGTTCCATTAACTGAGGGACATGGATTAAACCACTGAGGTGGCACTCTCATTCAGACTACCACAATGATTGAAAGTGTACAGCTGGTTTTGCAATAATTCTATTTTTAGCTTTTTGAAGCAACTCTAGAGGGTTTTGCAGTTTGCACAACTACTAGCAATGAATAAAGTTTTCTTCTTTTCCTGAATTCACACTAACTCTTGTTATCATTTTATTAATCTAATATTAATCATTTTGACTTTTCTATGATGAAATCTCAAAGTAATTTTAGTTTCCATTTCCCTGATGGCTAATTATGTTGAATTTTTGAATTTTTTTCTCATACATTTCTATATCATCTGTTGAGAACTCTGTGTTTACTTCCTTGCCCAACTACTGTGTGTGTATATGTGTGTGTGTGTGTGCATGTGTGTCTGTGTATTAGAAACATTTATCTTTTAGGCATCCACAGAAGACATAAATAATTACTCAATTTTCTTCACTGTAGTACTTTTATTACTGTCCTAATCTCTCTTCCACACATTAATCTTGGTCTCCCTTCTCCCTTAGTGCAACAAAATTACATCCTTTGGGTTTTTGGTTTTTCAAAACAGGGTTTCTCATTGTAGCTCTGGCTGTCTGGGAAATTGCTTGGTATACCAGACTGGCCTCACACTCATTCACAGAGATCTACCTGCCTCTGAATCTTGGGTGCTGGGATTAAAGGCCTAAACCACCAATTCCAGGATAATTTATATACTTTTTCTTAACCCTAATATTTTGTTTTCTTCTTTAATTTATATCTTCCTTGTAAGTATATCCACCTTTGTTGAGGAATATTAGTTGAATATGTGTAACATTCGTTTATGCTGTGGAATGTTTGTTTAATGATGCAAAGATGTGCTGCGTTCTTTTTTGTTCCATTTGTTTAACCCTGTAAGTCTGTGGTACTTTGACTGTCTAAAACATCTGATCAGTCTGATAAAGAGCTAGGCAGAAGAGAGAAACAGGAGGAGCTGGTAGGCAGAGAGAATAAATAGAAGAGAGAGGAGGAGAAAATGAGAAGGAGAGGAGAATGTCAGGGCCAGCCACACAGCCAGCAACAGAGTAATAAGTAAAGAAAGACATATAGAATAGAGAAAAGTATTCTATACCAGAGGCAAAAGGTAAAGGGGATAATTTAACGTAAGAAAAGCTGGCTAGAAACAAGCCAAGATAAAGCTGAGCATTTCTAGGTAAGAATAAGTCTCTGTGTATTTATTTGGGAGTTTGTTGGTGGTCCCCCAAAGAGTAAAGATTAAAAATCAAAACAAAAAAACAACTATACACCATCAATGGTATTGTTAGACTCAGTTTACTTTTCACTATTTCTACCATATAAGATCATAATTCTACCAGGATTTTATCCTTTAATTCTTTGTAGATTTAAAATTTTTACTGATAATTAGGCCAGGCTGTAGTTAGTGGCTACACAGAGAAACCCTGTCTCAAAAAACCAAAAAAAAAAAAAAAAAAAAAAAAATTTCCTGATAATGACTTCATGCCCAAACAGAGTTCATTTTACAAGAGTGTCCATTTAAAATAGAAATTAATACCTCATGGGAACCAATGGTGCTTAATACCCACAAAGGGCTACTAATCAATTAGAATGTCACTACATTCTTAATACAACTTTCTAGCCCAATCTGGCCACAGGGCACCTTTCCTGAAGCAGCACTAACTTTTGCTGCATTTTCCATGCTAACCTGAATCTGTGTTTCTCAAACAGAAACTCAGCTCTCCTCTCCTTCACAACTTTTAATTTGACTTCACATTCTGTGGGCTGTTCTTTACGATATGCAGGGGCTCCTAATGGTTACTGCTTTAAGTCTCTGCTCAAATTAAGTTTCATAGCATTGCAACTCTCTCTCTCTCTCTCTCTCTCTCTCTCTCTCTCTCTCACACACACACACACACACACACACACACACACACACACACACACATACATCACGGAGGTAAATCTCAAATAATCCCTCTCTTCCTGCTCCTTTTCTTGTTTTGACTGAGAACATTTGTATTATTAAACTAATGCACTAGGTAGTTATATAATATTAATTGTACGAGTCCAACATGGTTAAAATCAAAACATGAAACTTGAAGGATGAATGTATTGGAATAAAGTAGCTTGAAGCAAAAATTGAAGATTTGTAGAGCTAACAAATATATATATATATATCTCCATGCTCCATTAGACACATTTCTAGTTTGCCACATCAGTATCTGAAGACCTGTATCCAAACGTCTATTGCATAAACTAAATACCAGTACCAGAATTATTTCCATAATTTAAAATCAAGTTAAAATTGTTTCTCACACCAACCGGTGGCACACATCTTTAATCCCAGCACTTGAAAGGCAGAGCCAAGCAGATCTCTGAGTTTGAGGCCAGCCTGGTCTACAGAGCGAGATCCAGGACAGGTACCAAAACTACACAGAGAAACTCTGTCTCAAAAAACCGAAAAAAAAAAAAGTTGTTTCTCACAATTCTAAAAGCATTCCAGAGTATCATGTTGTAACTTTAGCATATTCTTAGAATGCAATTCAAAAAGAATAAGATAGTTAATATTGTTTGTATGGAGAATTTTCATTAGGAATAAATTCATTGTTATATAGTGAGATATGAAAAATATTAAGCATATTCAAGTGAACTGTTATTCCCACGAATAGTAAAAATTGACTCTATTCTAATATACTTATTTTTGCTATTAAATCACAGATTATTGAAATAAATTGAAATTTTTAGTTTCAATATTGAGTGTCAGATGTCTAATTCAGTTAATACGAGAACTAATGA
Source organism: Peromyscus californicus insignis (assembly GCF_007827085.1). Taxonomy (NCBI): domain Eukaryota; kingdom Metazoa; phylum Chordata; class Mammalia; order Rodentia; family Cricetidae; genus Peromyscus; species Peromyscus californicus. Next base: position 119,436,987 of record NW_026294573.1, read on the forward strand.
TACACTGAGGCCATCCTTGAATGATTTCATTACACTTACAAGAGAACTGTGACATCATAATGTTATGGACAAGATGTGAGGTCATCACTGAGGCTAAATTCTGAGCTTGAATTTAAAGACTGTGTGTATTATCTCAGAAGACACACTTGCAACATTACATTTAGTTTTCTGCATATATTCATGCTGATATTGGGAAGCAAGAAGGTCACAAGTCTAGGATTAACTGTTTGTCTTTTTTCTTATTTTCTGTATATCTTGAACTTGTTCATATTTAATATCAATTAAATGTAAAGTCCAACAGTTAAATTAAAAGTTATTTCTATGTACTATCTTCATTTCATGTGAAAACATACCCACATATTCAAACATCTCTGCTAGAATGGAATAAATCTTTGCACTTGTTCATTTATTGAGAATATGACAAACAGCATTGAATTGTGGAGGTCTTTTCCCTTCCACTCATAAAATACTAGCAAAGTCTATCACCTCAGGAGACAGCGAACAAAGTCAGAAGAAAGATTTCTAATCTACTTCTGGCCTCTAGCTGCAACTTCTATTCTGTTTCCATGGAAATAGAAATAAGATACATAAAATAATAATAAAAGGAAGTGCTTTTGCTTGTGAATTTTTAAAGCTTTTGCATCTTTTTTTAGTTAAAAATATATATTTTCTAGTTAAAATATCAAGTAAATAGTAATTAATTTTTAAAACTATTTTCACTGTAGAGACTAAATATTTAAGAAAGCACATATGTCTTTTAAAGTTAAAAATAGTGTCCTTTAATGTCCAACACAGCAGTCAGTTTTAGTGTATTATTGCGAAGGATTCAAACAGCTACTGTGATTTCCACGGATGATAAAGTCCCAGGACTGAGACAACATTGATCTTAGGGTTGGTAGAAGATGAAGTAATGCTTCTGGAGACAGTGGGACTGCCAAATAACAAGAGAAAGATCAAATTCCAGTACAAAAATGAGTCTGTAGTGTACAATGGTACCTAAAATGCTGAAGTAGCAAATTTAGAAGCCAGTGGAAGGCCCTGATTGCATTGAGCAGTCCATGCTCCCGTTCCAATGGCTACAATATGTCTTGTGTTTTGTTTTGTTTCTTTTTGCATGGTTTCAGGGGAAGTATTTGGCATATGAGTTCAAGTCACTCCATTTAAAGCATGATTTCCTCTCATTTTCTGAGTGTTTATGATCCATAGAAATGTAATGATTGCCGAGGACACACAAGTCAGAAGACAGATGTGCACATAAGGTATATAAGGTTTTTCCTGTGAAAAATATCCAAACTGTTATTAAATGTTTCTTGTTTTCAGTATCTCATTCCTTCAGGTAAAAACTATAACACTTGTACTTAATAAGATTGATGCAGAAATGTGTCTGATTACAGTAAATATAGAAACATGTCGTGAAGTTCCATATATTGAAGCAACAGGATAGTAAAGTTTGAAGTAATGTTGTATCCTAACCATTTCAGTATTGTCCAACTGCAGTTACTTTGGAGATTAAATAAAGGAGCTAAAATATGGATAATATAAAATTGTGGTTCTTAGGTTTTCTGTGTTGTGGCAACTACTTTTGAAAAACACTCAAAGAGAGGACAGTTGGGCTTACATTTTCAGAGGACCAGTGTTTGCTTTGGTAATTCTGTGTCTGTGGTGAAGAAAAGCATCAAGAAAGTAAGAACCTGTGCCATTGGTTACTATTCCATGATGGGCAGGAAGCAGAGAGTGCTAATACACTAAATATTTAGACTCCTTGTACTTCCTTTGGGCCTCCCCAATTTCCCTTTCTCTTTTGTCTTAAAAATACTCAGTGTGTATTGCAAGTACAGTTTTTCTTTTTAATTCTTGTAAAGTTATGAGTTTAAAAATAGTAGACATATCTTAATGTGCAATAAAGTATTAAGCCTTCCCCTTACATTTTATGTAATATCTCTAATTAAGATACTCTTCCTTACCTTAACATGAGGAGGATTATTTTTTCAGTTTGTGAATTTGTGATTTATATTACATCCTTAATCTTCCTAGAACTGGTAGTTGTATAAGATTTGAGGTCAGAGTATATAAATTTCCTCATAAGAAAATGTTGTCTATTTATGTATTTTTGTCAAAATGACAGTGGTTTCATAATCAGATTATTGTGTTTTAATCTACAAATAATACAACCTAAGTAACATAACTGAATGATAAGCTTGAGAACTTTTAATTGTATCTTTCAAAACCTTCATGTGAAAAAATTTTAAATAAATTTCCTACTTTTTCATTTTTATTTTTTTCATGTTTTTCATTGAAATAGAATTACATCAATTTTCCGCATCCTTTTCCTCCCCCAGCCTGGTACTAGAGCCTACTTCTTCAGGATTCTGACATATACTGAAGACCACCTGAGAAAGCCAGCTTCCTTGACTGAACAGCTACTGGATTCTTTGACTTTCTTTGGGTGACGGCCATTGCTGTACTAGTCAGACCTCAGCCTTTAACCTACTCTAATAAATGATGTGTGTGTCTGTGTGTGTGTGTGGGGGTGTTCTATCTGTCCTGTTTCTTGAGAGAACCCTGACTAATACAGACCTTGAGTCTCAATGAGAATTTACTTAGCAGCAGGATTTGTCTGGTGGCTGAGGGTCAAGTGAACTTGTAAGAGCAGAGCTCTATCCCTTAGATTTAGTATCCTATCAATAAAATACACCAGTGAACCTGTTCATGGTGTGCTCTCCTTGTTGAACATTATCTTGTACTTACTCTCAGCTTTTCATGACAAATACAGTATGAATGCAGCCATTTGCAAGAGCAGAAAAAAAGCTTCCCATGGCAAAAAAATTGACCAACATTTTGACATTGACCTTCTCATTCTGTACAAATGTATGCATATCAGGTGACAGGGTGGAAGAACATTTTGTAGAATGATGTTTAAACCATCCATTCATTCCTGTTCATTATGGCAATGTCAGTGCATGGCCATCTATCATTTAAGGGTTATTTGGGGTGCTTTTAAGTTTTCTGATGAAACAGATAATTCTACATTAACTTTTCTAAACATCCTTAAATTGAAGACTTTTAAATATGATAGATTCTCAAGAGGAGGATTAGTAAATCAAAGACCGGCCGTACTTAGAGCTTTAAAACCTATTTTGATGTTTTGTGTCTCTAATGATGATATCACTACTACAACTTATTACTGGCACCTGGGAATATAACCTGCAAGTTAAAAGTCTGAAGCTTTGTTACAGTTTGTTCATTGTGATAATGTTATAGATATGGGGGTTCCTCATATTTGCTTTGATTTCCAATATAACATACATATTCTTAATGCTCAATTGTTTTTTTTTTAATTACAGAGAAGCTAAATCTTTAAATTTGGGTGAAAGTTCTCTTCTTTGCTTGAGTATCTAATTCCTCAATAAATTTTATCACAAAAAGTTGTATCTCACCAAATATATTGTATATGTAATATGAAAAGTTTATTCGAGGAAATGAATTCACACTTGATTTTATTTGTCATAAGCTATGGAAAAATAAGATACAGGAATGTAGACCTATAAATAAGGCTTGATTAAATTAATGATTTAAGTACAATATGTTAGCATAGCAGCTTGCATGAAATTCTTTAAATTCAAGAAACAAGAATTAAAATTAGAAGCCTGTTGATTTATACACTAAACCCCTGGTCTATTTTCTTTACCTGAGAAAAGAGCTATTTTCTGAAATATGGATTTTATGCTTTCAATTTGTAGGTTTCAAACTCAGGCTGCCATGAGTCACAAAGAGTCATTTACCATTAAACTGAGACAGTCCCACTACTTTAATATTTCCCCTAACCTTATTTCTCTTGTGAGAGGAAAAGCTGCTCCTAGTTGTTAGATTTGTTGGTCATGATCTGACTGGCATCAGTCTCTCCTCTCATGCACTAATTTCAAGGTCTGCTGAACAGTGTTGCTGTGAGGCTTCAGTGGCAGGACAAGTGTGAAATGTTTGGTAGCAGCCTGGGACAAAGTATAATAGTCTTATAGAAACTTGTGGACAATGATAATTTATAAGAAAATGCTATCAATTGTTTCTGTCTGTCTTTCCTGCTTATTTCCCTTCTTTCTTTCCTCCTTCATTTACTCTTTTCTGCTTTATTTCCCTCCCTTCCTTCTAACTTTCTTTTGTGTTTGGTTTAGTTATGCTTAAACTAAGATCAATGACCAGAAAGAATTATTGTAAGAAAATATACAAATGAAATACTATCTCACATTCTAGAAAATTAAATAACATAAATTTTACATCAGTGTTCTTTGAAAAACAAATGTTATTTCCCAATATCTTTTTGACAAGATCTCCTTAATAATCTATTTGTATTCTTCTCTGTTTCTACTTATTCTGCTATGGAAAAAAAAAATGAGATTTTCCACTTCCTCACTCAAACCATCTTACCTATACTTGAACTCACATGTGAGTTCAAGTATATGTGGGTCTGAAATCTGGGAAAAGGGAAGACAGTTTATAAGGGGCCAGAAAATTTAAAGATTCAGGGACACAGGCAGATAGACAGCTTTATTCACTCCTGATAGATTCACTGTGTGCCCTTAGACTCAAAGACATTTTGCAAAGCAACGCAAAAGTAGCTTCCTGACAAAACTGATTATGTAAGGAGAAGTATAGTAACATTTATTGTTTACTCATGGGTCTCAGATAACTGGTAGTGACCATTTTAAATCATCCATGATATCTACACAAGCTCCATGTTTCCTAAACTTTCACCTGGTCCTTAACATTCTTTATTTTCTTCACCCATATATAAAATTAGGATTCACACACTGAAAGCATGAAGTATTTGTCTTCCTGAGACTGGATTACTTCAGGAAATACAATATTTTCCAGTTTCATTCATTTTTCTGAAATTTTCATAATTCTATTTTTTATTTTATAGCTTAATTAAATTCCATTTATAGATTCCTATATGTACACCAGTTTCTTACATTCATTTGTAGGGTATTGGGACTAACTCCACTTCCTACTATTGTGAAAATAGTAACAATAAGTAATCATGCATATGTAGGTATCTTTGTGGTGGTCCATATAGTTCTTTTAGTACATGCCCAGGACTGATAGAGCTGGCTCTTACAGGAATTCTCTTTAGAGATTTGTATATGAACAAATAAGATATTTCTTACTAAATAAGAAACACAGAGCCAATTGCAGAGTTAAAAGCCCAAGAGGTCAGAGCAATAGCTAAGAGCTAAAAACCCTTTCTTATCCTTCACTGCCTCTGCTGTCCTTCCCCTCAGCAAAGAGACCTACTTCTTGTGTGTCTGTCCTTTTATTGACTTTCTGTTCTGCCTTCTCATTGGTTGTAAACCCATCCACATGACCTCCTCATCACTGCCTATCTATACAGACCTCCAGGTCTTCTAAGGTTGGTATTGAGATTAAAGGCATGTGTCTCCATGCTGGCTGTATCCTTGAACACACAGAGATCCGACTAGCTCTTCCTCCCAAGTGCTGGGATTAAAGGCTTGCTATTAGCTCTGACCCCCAGGCAACTTTATTTGTTAACATACAAATACCATCACATTTCAGTACAAATAAAATATCACCATAGGGTTTTGTTTGCTTGTTTTTTTTTTTTTTTTAGCTAGGGACTCCTTGTGAAGCACTGGCTGACCTAGAACTCATTATGTACAGCAGGCTAACTTTGAACTTATACCATGCTTATGCTCCTAAGTACTGGAACTAAGATATGTGCCACCATGCCTGGTATTACTTTTAGATTTTTCTTTTGATCTCTTAGAAACTGTGATAAGAGCTGGGTGATGGTGGTACATACCTTTAATCCCAGCACTAGGTAGGCAGAGGCTGGTGGACCTGTGTGAGTTTGAGGCCAGTCTGGTCTACAGGATGAGTTTTAGGATAGCCAGGACTGCTTCACAGAGAAAGTGTTTCAAAAAAAAATTGTGATAAGGATGATGAGGTGTAGCTCTCCATTTCTGATAAGAGTCTAGTGGAGGTCCTGGTGGGGAAGGACTCAGTTTTCTTTAAGGGGATAGCCACCAGGAGTTTGACCATGCTCCAGTGTGTATATGGGCAAAACAAATTGGATTCCTTCTTCTTGTTCTTGTTCTTGTTCTTGTTCTTATTCTTGTTCTTCTTGCTCTTGTTCTTCTCTTTCTCTTTCTTCTTCTCCTTATTCTTTGCATTCTTGTTCTTCTTCTTGTTGCTGTTGTTGTTCTTCTTGTTCTTATTCTTCTTGCTGTTGTTGTTCTTCTTCTTCTTCTCCTTTTTCTCCTTCTTCTTCTTCTTCTTCTTCTTCTTCTTCTTCTTCTTCTTCTTCTTCTTCTTCTTCTTCTTCTTCTTCTTCTTCTTCTTTTTCTTCTGGGGGCAAAGGTCAAAAGGAGAGATGGTCCTGAGAGGACTGAGAATTGAGTGTGATTGGGGTACATGGTATGAATTTTCCAAATAATAAATATCTTAACAAAAAATATGATCTATATACATAACAGAATACTATTCCAATATTTGAAAGAAAGAAATTCTGTGATTCTTGACAATGTAGATGAACCTGGAGAACATTAACCTAAATGAAAGAAGCTATAAATGCAATCTAAACCGTTGTAGAACCAAAGGGTAGCATGGGGTTATGGAAGGTGCAGTGGGAGGGATAAGACTAGTTGATGGCCAAAGAGTATAAAATTGAATTTAGGGGGAATCAATTCAAAAGATTCATTGTACAACATAGTGATTATAGTTAATAAAATACCCTTCAAAACAAGAAAAATGAAAATATATATTGGGTACGTGTATTTCTTTTTTATGTGTGAGTTGTCTGTTCAGTTCACTGGTCTGTATATTGGTTAGCAATTTGAGTTTCTTTGTTTTGCTTTGTTTTTATGGATGGATAACTTTTTTGCAGTTCTGTAAAAGTTGGAAATATATTAGATAGTAACTCCATGTCTGAAGTAAAGCTAGTAATTATTTTGTACTGTTCCCAAGGTTTTCTGTTCATTCTGTTGATATTTCCCTCTGACTTGCAGAAGCTTTCCAACACTGTACAATCAATTTGTCAGCCCAGTGGGCTATAGCTTGTGGTATTGGAGTTCTATCAGAAAGTTCTTACCCATATCTACAGCCTAGTATTTTCTACTTGTTTCTTTAGCCATTTTTTTAAAAAAATAAGATCTCTGATCTCTACTGCTTTGATTTTTGTGCAGAATGAGAGAAAATGGATTTAATTTCATTCTTCAGTAGCTAGACACCCAAGTTTGCTAGGAATTGAATATGTTTTCCCCAGTGTTTATTTTTGACATTTTTGTCAAAAATAAGGTTTCCATACATCGATCCTTTACTATGATCCCTTGATCTGTCTTTATGCCAGACAATGCTGTCTTTATCACTATAGCTCTGTAGTGTAGTTTGGAGACAGGGAATGGGGTAGCTTTTGCTCAGATTTAGTGCATTAGAGATTTCTCACAAGAATCATCAAAACACTTTGGTTTGAATTCATTAAAAATAAAATCAGACTCATCAAGAATGTGCAGATGACTTGTTAAAGAAAAATCATCAAAGTAATTCCCCAATGGTGTCATTGGATCAAGAGAAGCCAAAATTTTATTTCTCCACTTGCTTTCTCCTTGCCTTTCACCATTCCTATCTGTCTGTTGTATGAGTCTGAATTTGTGTCTGCCAGAATATGATCTTTTGAATTTGTCCACATATCTATGTCTATCTGCATCTGTTGCTAACAAAGGGCTTTGCTCTGTATTTAATGAATAGAACAGAGAGTATTGTATGAGGAAGAAATAAAAGATAATTTTCAGAAATCTCTAACCGAGTTTTACAAGGGATTAAGTCACTGACTCTGACTGACCTCTACAAATCCAGAAAACACAATATTACATACCATATTGTTTATCAACCAGTATTTGCATGTCCCTTCAACATTAGTGGGCATTCACTTCATAATATGTTTCAACCTGTATTTACTGCACTCAGTAAATGATTATCATAACATACTTACAAAAACAAGCACATTACTCTTGGGTCAGTTGCATGGAACAACAATACAATTTATGATTAAAGCTTTTAGGTTCATTCCTTTTTAAATTTTTCTATTATTAAGAGATTTTCTATTCATTTTGCATACCAACCACAGATTCCCCTGTCCTCCTTCCTCCTGTCAGCCAATCCATCCCCCATTCCCACCTCCTCCTTGAGATTTTTAAGCTACAATGAATGAGGTATTTTTCTTACGAGATTACTTCCATGTTCTGCTGTGGGATGTTCTATATGTTAAATGTGTTCCTCTGATTGGTTAATAAATAAAATACTGATTGGCCAGTAGTCAGGCAGGCAGTATAGGTGGGACAAGGAGAGAGGAGAATTATGGGAAGTGGAAGGCTGAAGCAAAAACACGCTACGCTGCCAGCCGCCATGACAAGCAATATATAAAAGATACCGGTACAGTAACAAGACATGTGGCAACTTATAGATTAATAGAAATGGGTTAATTTAAGATATAAGAACAGTTAGCAAGAAGCCTGAGCCATTAGGCCAAACAGTTTAAATAATATAAGTGTCTGTGTGTTTATTTTATAAGTGGGCTGTCAGACTGCCGGGGCTTGGTAAGACCCGGAGAGAAAAACTCAAGCTACAATGCTCATTGTTGGGATAGTGAAATTACAGATTTTGTATGTTGATTTTTTAAACTTCAGACTTTAATGAAAGTGTTTATTGGATTTAAAATATTTAAAAGATTTCTGGTAGAATCAATAGGGTCCTTTAATAAAAAATCATGTCATCTTTAAATATGTATAATTTTAATTCTTGGTTTCAAATTACTACTACTCTTACAGTGTTCTTTAATCTATCAGCTGTAGCATAACATTAACTTTGAGCATTACACTGAGTAAGTGTTGTGAGTGGGCATCCTGTTCATTCCAGATTTTAGAGTACATGGTTTCATTTTTTCTCATTTAACTGTGGATTTGTCATTTATAGCTTTTATGTTGAGATATGTACCATCTATGCTTTGTTTCTTCAGTACTTATATCATGAGTATTGTTTAGCTTTGTTGAATGCCTTTACAAAGTTTTTGAGATATCATGTAATTTCTGTTTTCAGGTCTGTAATGATTTTAATATCCTGAATGAAACTTGTATCTTTCATGTGAAACCATTTTTTGTTGTGGTGTATTATTTTCATAATGGGATTATGAATTTCATTTGCAAGCATTTCATTGAGATTTAAAAAATATTTTCTCCTCTCGTATATGTACATATGTAAGTTATTTGTGTGTATACAAGCATGTTTGCATGTATAGGCCTATATTTGTATAGGTGTGTGTGTGTGTGTGTGTGTGTGTGTGTGTGTGTGTGTGTGTGTGTGTATTGTATGGATGTAGAGGCACAAGTTGATGATAGAATATTCGATGATCCCTTTTCTCAGTATTCTTCTTGAGGCAGGAATCAAACCAAGAGTTCACACCATATGGCCAGACTTGTCAGCCAGCTTGCTCTGGGGATCCTTCCTCTCTAAGTTTCACTTGGAGAGTGATCACTTAGAGATGGGATTGTGGATGATTTGGTATGTCCATCCCAGCATTTTGTGTGAGTCCTGGTCTTCCTTTTTGTGAGAATTGTTGAGATATTTTGCAACTAAGTCCATAAGAAAGATCAGCTTAGGTTTTTCTTATTTTATTTTTGCTCTGTCAATAATTAATTTTGATATCAGGGTTATACTGGCCTTTGTAGAAAGAGTTTAGTAGTGTTCTTTTCTGTTCATTTTTATAGACAAATGCATAATGTTTTACTGTTGGATATTTCTAACACATTTCAAAGATTCCCACTCATCCCATGCTTTTAAAATTACTCTTCAATGTTATTGCTCGTCATCAGACTGTTTAAATAGTTTTTATCTCTGACTTTAATTTATTGAGCCCTATGTATTTAGACATTTACATGTGAGAGTATGTATCTTATTGGAATAAGCTGTTTGAATATTCACTAAATATTAGATTTAGTTAGAGTCTGGACATCAATTGACATGAGAGGAAGACACCCTGCCAGCCCCATGGATATAAACATCCTGTGTTCTCATGTTGTTTAGTGGTGTATTCCACCAACACCTTAAAAACAGTTCTACAGGAAGAACAAAGGCAAACTCATTGGGAGCAACTATCAATATATGGGATAACGGAGCTGGAAAGACCTAAGGCAGCATGCTATTACAGAAACTGCAAACAGCTCTTCCAGTGGTTGATAGAGTAGAAAAACAATAAAAAAGAAATTGTAATTATTTGCAAACGTATTTGTCCTATCATTTATCCATATATTTGCAGAATTTAATGTGATGATTAAAGTATAAGGTAAGAGGGTTGGGGATACAGTTCAGTGACAGAGCACTTGGCTAGCAATGTGCCTAGATAGTACTATGTGGTGATCAGAGAAAGACACAATGCTTATATTAGTTTTTGCTTTATTTCTCAAAACAATGTCTTATAATGATGCTAATAATCTCAAAGTAGCAATTTTAATCATACTACTTAGTATTGAAAATATCATTGTTAAAAATATGAAAACAATGGCTAAGGATGGTGATACATGCCTGTAATCCAAGAAATTAAGATAATGAGGCAAGAGGATTGCAAAGAACAGAAGGCTGGTTTTGGACTAGCCTCAACTCACACAAAAAAGAAAATAAAAAATAATGACTAAATAATTGCAAGGATATTTAAATTCAATGAATGCTTAGTTAATGGTTTTTTAAATATTTGTATGACTATTATAAGCTTTGAGTATTCAGCAGATGGACAAGGAAGATTTCTCAATACCACTAAGCTGGACAGAGAGAAACTCCTGTGCTCTATTGTATACTATAGTGACTATACATCACACCTTTTTATACCTTTGCCACTCCCAATCATCTTTGCTCCAGAGATGTTTAGGTAGCAATAGAATAGTTATAAAAAGGAAACATTTACCAATAGTATATAATAAAGACACTGATTTCAGAATAGGTTTTGGTATATGTAATTGACAATTTATTGAAGATGGAAGCAAAACTGTATACTACTGAGCTAGATGTACATATTTACTTTAACAAAAATAAATATAGACTGAATATACTATAATGTAGAGCATATAACATTTTTAATGTTTTCAGAGTTCATTAATATTTTGGCTATATACTTATCAGTGTTAAGAAGGACACTTTTTTTTTAATAACCATAGTATCAGATACCAGAAAGGTTTTTAGGGCCAAAACAGAAATTGAAGTGCCTCAACACCATTTAAATTTTTGTAAAGTTTGTTCAAGTACCTCAAGTTAGAAATTACAATAGCAATTATTAAAATCCAGATTTGTAACATACCATAAGCCAAAGATATGCTGATTTGCTAACGGTTACATTCAGTGGAACCTATGTGCAAGTGCTTAAGGTTGACCACTTGGGATTATATAACCCACAAAGAGGTTTGTCCCTGGAGAAAAGTTATTCTTCTCTCACCAACTATTAATTGCCTGTGGTTATGTGGCTCCTCTTCTGAGGGTGGGACCTCATGAAAATGTTTCCATCTATGTTTGCAGGTCAATTGGTATTGTTATCATTTTGATCTTGTTTAAGCTACCACTGACTGTGGGGTGCCCAACTCAATTGATATATCTACCACACAACTCCTATATCTAAAGTTCAGGGAACATTGATGAAGATAAGTCAGAAAATATTGCAGAGGACCAGGATGTCTCTTATATATGCATGTAAACTACATTCATAAAATATCAATAATATGGTTGAATATAACTTTAAATATTTTCCTTTTATTTAAATGTTTTTCATAAAATATGTTTGGTTGCATTTTCTCCTCCTCAACTCCTCCCCAGTCATTCCCACCTCCCTACCACACAACTTCATTCTCTTTTTCCCTCTCTCTCCAAATAAACAAGAAAACAGAAAGAAAAAATCAGAACAAATAACAATAACAAAATGACCCTGTAAAATTTAAAGAGGCTAAAACAAAACATAATAACAACCCCCAGACAAACATCAAAGGAGTTTGTTTTATGTTGACTAACTATTCTGTTTTTAAATAAGTTCTTTTGGTTACTTGGAGTCTTGTAACATTACTTGGAGTCTTAACATCATTATTAATTCTCTCTCTCTCTCTCTCTCTCTCTCTCTATATATATATATATATATATATATATATATACATACATATGTGTGTGTGTGTGCACATGTGTGTGTGTGTGCACATGTATGTCTTCTTTCTTCTCTGTCACCTTTCCTTTCCCTCCCCACACATACCTGGGTATCTTAACACTTTGCTCTTTCTTTCTTATATGTATCCTGTCTCTTGATAGTCCAGAGAGCAATCCTAGCAGGCCCTCCTTTGAATCTTGTTTTGCTTTGTTTTGGCTTAGCACTTTTTTTTTTGTTTTTTTGGTTTTTCGAGACAGGGTTTCTCTGTGTAGCTTTGCGCTTTTCCTGGAACTCACTTGGTAGCCTAGGCTAGCCTCAAACTCACAAAGATCCTCCTGCCTCTGCCTCCTGAGTGCCGGAATTAAAGGCATGTGCCACCACCGCCTGGCTTGGCTTAGCACTTTTTTTCACTTGTTTTCCTTTTATTGAAAATGGAATCTTTTCTCATAAACTATATCCTGACTGAAATGTCTCCCCCCTCTACTTCCCCCAGCTCTCCTCCTCTCTCCTCCTCTCTCCTCCCCTCTCCTCCTCTCTCCTCCTCTCTCCTCCTCTCTCCTCCCCTCTCCTCCCCTCTCCTCCTCTCTCCTTCTCTCTCCTCCTCTCTCCTCCCCTCTCCTCCTCTCTCCTCCTCTCTCCTCCTCTCTCCTCCCCTCTCCTCCAGATCCACTCTCTTTCTGTCTCTCATTAGACACATACAGGCTTCTAAGAGATAACAACCAAACATGACAAAATAAAATACATTAAAATAATGCAAAAAAATCATATTATGTGGGAAAAAGGTAGTCTAAGAGAAGAAAAGACCAAGGCATATGAGACCTACTCAGTCGTTCACTCATGAATCCCATAAGAATACTAAGCTAAAAGCTATCTATAATATATAATATATAGGCAGAGGACTTTGTGCAGAGCCATGCAGGCCCTGTGCTTGCCCATTCAGTCTCTGTGAGTTCATAGGAGTTTTGTTTAGCTGATTTAGAAGGCTTTGTGTTCCTAGTGTCCTCCATCTCCTCGGACTCTTACATTCTTTCTGTGCCCTCTTTCACATGGTTCCCTAAGCTATGTGGGAAAGTATTTGAATTTATCTGGTAATGTCTGGCCTGTGCATCTCTTTGCATCTGCTGCCTAAGGAAGCTTTTCTGACAATGACTGAATAGATCACTGATCTATGAGTATAGCAGAAATCAATAGGAGACATTTTATCGATGCTATTTTTTCAGATCAGTAGTGTTTTGTTTTATCCTAGGTTTCCGAGTTATCTAGTCCATTTCTTGGTTACCCTAGCAGTGCTGTGTATGGGTCCTATCTCAGGGAGTTGGCCTTAACTCAAATCAGACAAGTTCTATGCTACCATTTTCCCAATATTTTACAGTAGGATGGATTGTAGGTCAAAGGTTTTGTGGCTGGGTTGGTGTACACATTTCTTTTTCAGTATCCTGCAGAGTACCTTCCCACACTAAAAGGACTATAATTTAGGGGTGAAGGCTCCATGTAGGCACCAGCTCAAATCCTCCATGCTCAATGAGTTATGTGGATGTTGTCCTCAATAGGGCCCTGCTGTCAGTTTGTGAAAAGACAGCTGTATTTGAGGGGCATTTGATGGATGGTATGGAAAGCTAATGCAGTGGAAACTTTCTAAAATATATAATGAAGCTAATAATAGGAGATATGGCATCTCAATTGGCCATCTCTTTTCACCAAATGGGTCTTCCATTATGGAAAATGGGTTGCATTTAATGCAAGGGGACTCAAAAAATTCCCAAACAACCCACACTGTTGCTGAGACAAGGGGTTGTCCTCCTTTGAATCTTAATTGAGACATCTAGACTATTTTTCTAGCAACTTCAATGCTGTGCCAATAACAAAGTTGCAAAAATGAATCGAGTTTTGTGCTATAATACAGGATATCAGACCTCTCTCATAACCACTTATGTGGTGGCATTCTGATACATTGTTTTTTTTTTTTTCCTGGGTGGTCAAATTTGTGATAATTTAGCTGTCACATGAATTTATCATAAAGTCATTCTAGAAATCCCAGTCATCTTTAAGCTGCTTTATGTGAAGATTGAGGCATAATTTGTACTTTATGTTCATAGTGGAAGCAAGAATTCCATACATGTCTGCATAATCCAGTTTAGATTAATGTACAGTCTGAAGTAATTTTATTTTAGCTAGATTAACTTCACAAAATAACTACCAAGTTTCATTGTGAATTTGTAGGTTTTGACTGTGCCTTCATAAGTTCCCTACACAATGCATTGGAACGCGGTGAAAGGGAAATTAAACTTGATCAATGCTCCCTTTTCCTAACATGTAAACTAGAGCTAAACTGATCACTTCTAAACATGGAAATATCTATTAACACTACTATTCAAGTTTTCCTTTGCAGACATTTTTATTTTTACATTACTTTTCTTATTTATTTTCACAGTAGTACATATTGTCTAAAGTACACTGACTCTGCAATATCTAAAATGTAATTGATATACACAGGTTACAGTAAAACATTAGGGTCATGTTGCTTTAAAGTTTAGAGAATTTTTTTATTTTCTCCAGCTCATATAATAGATTCCATTATGAAAACTAACATCTGTTTTCAAAATATGCTGGTCTCTAATTTAAGTAGTGTATTTCTTTAATTTTTTTCATTTTGAAATTATGAGGCCAGCAAAAATAGGATGAAAACATGGTACAGCATCACTTAGTGCAATATCTCAAGATATTTACGCAATTCTTCAAATTATGTTTCAATAGTGAAATAGTATGTCATTAATGAATATAATGTTTTAATATGATTTGTTATAAATTTATTTGAACTTGTGGACTATTTTGCTCAGATTAAAAGACTAACAAGATTCTCTAAAATAATCACTCTTTAATGATACACACAGTATAATCTAATAAAATGAGCTTCTTTTCATATACAACCAAATATCGACAATATGTAAGGGTTAGAATTCATTTCCTTCATAAAAAATTTTCTGATCTACTGAACATACCTAATGCATTAATGGTATTTAGTATAATGTAAGAAATTTTATTATTATATTTATTTATACTATTACTTTTATTAAAAAAATCTGAAGATTTCTGCTTTTAAGCATCAGATTTGTATTCAAATATTTAAGAATTTTGTTCATTTCAGTTCATTTTATAGAGCTAAATGAAGACAAAGGTAGAAAAATGAAAATAAATTAAGTTTTATAGAGATTAAAATTAAGATGCCCTTCAACTTGTTAAAGAGCTCATTTTTCCTTTAGTTAAAAAGGAACATTTGAATAAAACACATAAATATTAAAAAGGCAATTATAGTTTGTTACCAGGACAACAGAAATTGAAGCACATGATAAAATAATGAGAATAATTTACAGCACAGTGGGACAACCATGGATACAATAATCTAATAGAAGAACCACATTTATTCAAAATGAAAATATCATCTCTTATCTAAGTTCATCTTTAATTTCAACATTTGTGTGTGAGATGAAAGAAGAGAAGATTCTTTATTTCATCTTTATTTCAAAGATATTTCAGTAATTCGAGAACAATTATGAAATAACTACTTTAGTGCACATAGTGTCTCCTTGATATAGTCCTAATTCAATTGTGTGAAGGAGGAAAATGTCTTTGTTTCTCTAGAAACTGTTCACTGTTTTCTAACAAGCAATAGATCAATGCACAGTTGCTAGTTTGCAGATAGATAAAGTAATTTTTAAACTTCCACAGCTACAATTGCAAGCATGTTGCCTGAACATACAAGTATATTTATTTCTCTAATCTGAGTTCTAGAAATTGGAAAGTATTTTCAATCTACATATTAAAGTACATTAAAAATAGCTTAATGTACCATTTCTTGGGATAATAACAAACAAATAATTTGAATGAAAATCCTGTAGTCTTGGAAAAATGAGTCCCTTTTAATTAATGACCAGTTAAATATAATGACTAAACTAATAATAACAATGTCATTATTTATGTTTATTATCTAGCCAACTATGCCAGTCTAAATTGACTTCTAATATTTTTATGTGATTGCCTACAATTGTATGGCAGAGTTTGATATGGTCAAATATTGCTAAGTAGTCATAGCCTCAGGAGGGAAAACCTGATTATTCTTCACTTGGATAATTTATCCAAATCTAAAAATGTGTGTTGAGATCAGGCAGTAAGGTAATAAATATGCTTCTATTCATGAGACATCCAAATGCCTTTGACTGGAGATGAACGGGTGCAAATTGTCAAGGCATTTTGATTCTATGACTAAGGGGGCGAGCCAGAAACAAATGGGGTTCATAAGTAGGACACAGATGAGGATTGGCGTAAAGGAAGATTTTTATTTTAGTAATGATGCATGTCAGATTGTCTTTTAACTTGTTTCTGAGTTCCTGCAGAGAAAACGGGAGGTAAATGAAAACCTCTTAAACATGTCAGTTTACAGAAATTAGCAAAATAATAGTAATAATAATGTCCTATTTTGTATCTGATAAATGAATTCCAGCCTGCTTCTTTAAGATGCAGTTAGAAAGAAATAATGGAGTCTACTACTGCAGCTCAGTGTGAACTTCTATAAAAGCACTCCCCCAAAGCTGCCGAAGGAAGAGAAGGTGACTTGTATGAGCAGATTGTTTGAAAATCTGGCCATCCTTTTTAACAGTGACAGAGGACGGTAACTTAGTATAGGTGACAGCACATGATAGTGTTGGAAGAAAATATATATTGTGAGCTTTAAAGAGAATACTTCAAACACTGCAGACCTACCTGAAGCAGACAAGAAAGGCTTACATAGCAAGTGTGCCGTGTTTAAAATGGAGCCTGCCAACATTACAGGGTAGCTGCATATTCATTGAAGAATGAGCAGAAGAAAGGGTTGTGAAAGACTTTTGAGTATTTTAAGAGAACTTTCTTCTGCAGCATCCCAATGCTTGCTCAATTTTAAATATACTCTAAATAACCATCACTAACCCATGAATAGAATTTGCTAGGGATAAACACCAATTCTAATAAGTAACTGTAATGTACATTACCATATTTAGTCTTTAGGATTACCCCTGCAGTAATACGGATGTGTAATTTTATATTCTCATGTGAAGCCAAAAGGTCAGGGCACCTATTCTTACTATGATGTAGGTGGTTGTTCTGTTATATCATATATCCATATATAAATCTAGAAGAAATTACAGCATCAGTTGCAAAATCAATATTTACTATTATACACGAACATATAGGTAATGTATACAAAATAAATCCTTTTATTTTCTTAAGAAATACTTGTATTTTCTTCTTCTTATATTTTCTCATCAAACTGTAAAGTGTTAGCATAGCTAACACAATCCTTGGTGACCTCAAAATACTCTAGGATTATTTTCTGATTTGACTTTCATGAACAAAGAACTAGTGAAAAAATACAAAACAAACCAACAAGCACACACTGATGCTGACAGCAGTTTGCTTGGCTCTGTACCCTTACAAGGCTGTCATTTCCCTCCTTTGTCAGTTTGTAAACATCATTGCTAAATGGAAAGCAGAGATAATTCATTCAGTTCACTTAGGAAAACCTTGAACTTCAGGTCACCTAAACTAAATCTGTTTAAATCTCAGAAGTAATGAGAGAGCAAACACAAAATTATAGAAAATTCTAATGCTATTTTCGACCCAGGGAGTTCAGAATTACATTATGTGGGGAATATAATTAACTCCACTGAATTCTTCCCTAAGTAGCATGTGAGAAGTGAAGGGCTTATTATTAGCACAAATGGGAAAAAAAAGGTGGGCCTAAAATGAAATATCTGCAACATAGCCATCCACATAGCCACTAACATAGCCATCCACATAGCCATTAACATAGCCACCCACATAGCCACTAACACCACTAACATAGCCATCCACATAGCCACCAACATAGCCATCCACATAGCCACTAACATAGCCATCCACATAGCCACTAACATAGCCATCCACATAGACACTAACATAGCCATCCACATAGCCACTAACATAGCCATCCACATAGCCATTGCTTCAGAACAAATCTTGCAAGAGAGTGACAAATGGTTAAAAGCCAAAGGAGGTGAAGAAAGCTATAATTAAAACCATGAACTATGAGGAAAAGGCATGCAAACTGCACAGTCATTTAGAATTTGGGTGAAAGAATACAGAACAGTTGTATCAAGCTAAATGAAAAGCTGCTCCTGTTTTCTTGCAAGGCTCAGGACAGCTCGAGCTAAGAAAGTTTCCTTCAAAGAAGAGTCAGAGAGTTTACATCCTCCACTGAATCTTTTCTGATTCACTGGTAAATTTCTAGTAAGAACTTAAACTTCATAAATTTCTCTTTCACCATTTTAGGTTATTACCAAACCTTTCCCCCACAGTGATATATCAAAAAGACCAACAAAACTGGCCTCTAGGACCTAGGCCCTGGGACTTCAGTCCCTGGGAATCCCCACCCATCTCTGCCCCAGTTGCCTGCCAGAAGGGAAAACTTCTGGGGGCAGGTTCCCCACCAAAACCCCACATTGGACCCTTCAATCCCATGCCCTGCCCCAGTACCCATCCCCCTACGACACCAGGGGCTTTCTGAGACATGGAATCTGCCAGGTCTCATTGGACCAAGAGGTGAGTGACTCTTCTCCAACTCAGAGAATCCTGCCTCCAAGACCTAGGCCCTGGGACACCAGTCCCTGGGAAACCCCACCCATTTCTGCCCCAGTTGCCAGGCAGCAGGGAAAACTGGCTCCCCCACCAAAATCCCCCATCGAACCCTGCAATCTACAAGACCCATGCTCTATCCCAATACCCATCCCTCTGCGACATCAGTAGTTTCCTGAGACACAGAATCTACCAGCTCTCATTGGACCAAGAGAGGTTTCCTTAGACACAGAATCCACCAGCTCTGACAGGACCAAGAGCCCTGATAAGACTAAGAGTGGCTCTCTGAGCCACAGAATCAGCTAGCCTGGATTGGATCAAGAGCAGCTCCCTGAGATACAGAATCTGCCACCTCAAATTAGACCAAGAGCTAGGATTGGACTCAGAGTGGCCCCCTGAGACACAGACACAGCAAGCACAGATCAGACCAATGGCAGCTCACTCAGACACCAGCACCTCTTGCAACTATTAAAGGAAGAGATGGGTAGATGCCAGCGCAAAAATACATACAACAACATAAAGAGTAATATGGCATCACCAGAACTTAGCCCTTCTACAACAGCAAGACCTGAACTTCGCAATGAAGAAGTGAAGCTTTTAAGAAAGCTACCTTAAAAATAATTTCATGAAGATGCTAGAGGCCTTTAAAGAGGAAATGAAAAATTCCCTTGAAGAAATTGAGGACAAGACTTAAAGAAAGCCAAGAAAGAGCCGGGTGGTGGTGGTGCACGCCTTTAATCCTAGCACTCAGGAGGCAGAGGCAGGCAGATCTCTGTGAGTTTGAGGCCAGCCTGGGCTACAGAGTGAGTTCTGGGAAAGGCACAAAAAGAAAGCCAAGAAAATCATGAAAAAGTAATTATACATGCCAAGGAATCAGTTTAAGAACCAATGAAGAAGACACAAACAGAGGGAATACTGTAAGAAAATCTGAGAAAATGAACAGGAACTAAAGATGCAAGCATAACCAACAGAATACAAGAGAAGGAAGAGAGACTCTCTGGTGTAGATGATACAATAGAGGAAATAGATTCGTTAGTCAAAGAAAACACCAAAGCCAAAAATGTCCAAGAAATCTCAGACACCATGGAAAGGCCAAACCTAAGAAAAATAGGGATAGTAAGAAAAATAGGGATAGTAGAAAGAAAAGAATACCAACTCAAAGGCACAGAAAATATATTAAACAAAATCATGAAAAAAAATTGTCCCAACTTAAAGAAGAAAATACCTATGAAGATACAAGATGCTGATAGAACACCAAATAGACTAGACCCTCCAAAAAAGTCACCTCACTACATAATAATTAAACCACTAAATATATGGAATAAAAAAGAATATTAAGAACAGCAAAGGAAAAAGGCCCAAGTGACTTATAAAGGAAGACCCATCAGAATAACGCCTGACTTCTCAATGGAGACTCTGAAAGCCTATCTGGACAGATGTAATGCAGACACTAAGAGACCACAGATGCCAGAGTAGACTAATATACCCAGTGCTGTGGGATGTCCTGTATGGCAAATGTGTTGCTAATTAGTCAATAAATAAAACACTGATTGGTCATTGGCTAGGCAGGAAGTGTAGGCGGGACAAGGAGGAGAATAAAGCTGGGAAGTGGAAGGCTGAGTCAGAGAGACACTGCCAGCCGCCACGATGAGAAACAGCATGTGAAGATGCCGGTAAGCCACGAGCCATGTGGCAAGGTATAGATTTATGGAAATGGATTAATTTAAGCTGTAAGAACAGTTAGCAAGAAGCCTGCCACGGCCATACAGTTTGAAACCAATATAAGTCTCTGTGTTTACTTGGTCGGGTTTGAGAGGCTGTGGGACTGGCAGGTGAGAGAGATTTGTTCTGACTGTGGGCCAGGCAGGAAAACTTAAGCTACAAACCAGCAAAACTTACAATCATCATAGACAAATGTGAACAAGGAAGTCTAAGAAAAAAACAATTTTAAACAATATCTGTCCACAAATATAGCCCCACAGAAAGCACTGGAAGAAAAACTCGAACCTAAAGAAGTTAGATATACCCATGAAAACACAAGTAATAGATAACCCCATAGCAGCAAGTCCCAAAGAAGGGAAATACAAACACACTACCAACAAAAGATAACAGGAATTAACAATCATTAGTAATTAATATCCCTTAATATCAATAGACTCAATTGCCTATAAAAAGACACAGGATAACAGAATGGAGATGAAAACAGGACCTATCCTTCTGCTGCATACAAGAAACATACCTCAGTTTCAAAGACAGACACTATCTCAGAGTAAAAGACTGGGAAAAGACTTTCTAAAAAAATAAATTTAAGAAGCAAGTTGGTTTAGCTATCTTAATATTTAACAAAATAGACTTCAAACTAAGGTCCATCAAAAGAGATTGGGAAGAACATTATATACTCATCACAGGAAAGATCCACCAAGATGAAGTTTCAATTCTGAATATTTATGCCCCAAATACAAGGGCGCACACATGTGTAAAAGAAACATTACTAAAGCTTAAACCACACATTAAACCCCGCATATTAATAGTGGGAGATTTCATCACCCTACCCTCACCACTGGACAGATCTGCCAAACTGAAACTTAACAGAGAAATAAGGGACCAAAACAGATGTTATTACGCAAATGGACTTAATAGATATCTACAGAACATTCCACCCTAACAAAAAAGTGTATACCTTCTTATCAGCACCCCATAAAACCTTCTCTAAAATCGACCACATACTTGGTCACAAAGCAAATCTCAACAGATACAAAAAAAATTGAAATAACCTCCTGTATTCTATCAAACCACCATGGCTTAATGTTAGATTTCAACAAGAACAAAAATTACAGAAATCCTACAATCTCATGGAAACTGAATAATGTTCACTGAATCACCAATGTGTCAAGGAAGAAATAAAAAAAGAAATGAAAGAATTCCTAGAATTAAATTAAAATGAATGTACTACATATCCAAACTTATGAGACACTATGAAAGCAGTGCTAAGAGGAAATTTCATAGCACTAAATGCCCACACAAAGAAGTTGGATAAATCTCACACTAATGACTTAACAACACACCTAAAAGCTCTAGAAAAAACAAGCAAAGTCACCCAGAAGGAATAGATGCTAGGAAATAATCAAATTGAGAGCTGAAATCAATAAAATAGAAACAAAGAGAACACAAAGAATCAATGAAACAGAGTTGGTTCTTTGAGAAAATCAACAAGATAGACAAGCCTTTATCCAAACTAACCAAAAGGCAGAAAGAGAACATCCAAATTAACAAAATCAGAAATAAAAAGGGAGTATTAACAATAGACAATGAGGAAATCCAGAGAATCATTAGGTCATATTTCAAAAACCTGCATTCAACAAAACTGGAAAATCTAAAAGAAATGGACAATTTTCTTGATAGGTATCACATACCAAAGTTAAATCAAGACCAGATAAACAATTTAAATATACCAATAACCCTTAAGGAAATAGAAACAGTCATTAAAATATCCCAATAAAAAAAAGCCCAGGACCAGATGGTTTCAACTCAGAATTCTACCAGATTTTCAAAGAAGAGCTAATACCAATACTCTTCATATTATTCCACATGATAGTGTAGCATGAATCTTAACAGGTCTTAATGAAATCAAGCCTGATGCCAGTTATTGGGGTAAATGCTGGAAGATCAGAGAAGCAGAACAAGCCACAGCCACCTCACCTTACTAATTCCTCAGCTGATCATGTTTCCTCAGGAAGCTTCTGAATCCTCATCCAAATGGATCTCAGCTGAACTGCTTCTCAAAAGCCTGAAGCTTAACCAGCTAAAGACTTGTAGTTTCTGGTCTTCATGCCTTATATACCTTTCTGCTTTCTGCCATCACTCCCTAGGATTAAAGGCGTGAGTCACCATGCTTGGCTGTATTCTTGAACATACAGAGATCCAGGTATATCTCTGTCTCTGGAATGCTAGGATTAAAGGCGTATGCTACCACTGCCTATCCTCTATGTTTAATATTGTGGCTGTTTTGTTCTCTGACCCTAGATAAGTTTATTAGCATGCACAATATTTTGGGGAACACAATACCACCACATGATAGAAACCGAAGGAACATTGCCAAACTCTTTCTATGAGGCTACAGTTATTCTGATTCCCAAACCACACAAAGATGCAACAAAGAAAGAGAATTACAGACCAATCTCTCTCATGAACATTGATGCAAACATACTCAATAAAATATTTGCAAACCAAATCCAAGAACACATCAAAAAATTATCCACCATGATCAAGTAGGCTTCATCCCAGAGATGCAAGGATGGTTCAACATGTGAAAATCTGGCAATGTAATACACCATATAAACAAACTGAAAGAAAAATATACACATTAGATTCTGAAAAGGCCTTTGACAAAATCCAACACTCCTTCATAAAAGTCTTGGAATGATCAGGAATAAAAGGAACATACATAAACACAATAAAGACAATTTACAGCAATTCAATAGCCAACATCAAATTAAATGGAGAGAAACTCAAAGCAATTCCACTAAAATCAGGAACAAGACAAGGCTGTCTGCTCTCCCCATATTTATTCAATATAGCTTGAAGTTCTAGCTAGAGCAATAAGACAACAAAAGGAGATCAAGGGGATACTAATTGGAAAGGAAGAAGTCAAACTTTCACTATTTGCAGATGATATGACCCCAAAAATTATACCAGGGACATCCAGTAATGTGGCAGGATACAAAATTAACTCAAAAACATCGGTAGCCCTCCTATATACAAATGATAAATGGGCTGAGAAAGAAATCAGAGAAGCATCACCCTTTACAATAGCCACAAATAATATAAAATACCCTGGGGTAACTCTAACTAAGCAAGTGAAAGTCCTGTATGACAAGAACTTTAAGTCTCTGAAGAAAGAAACTGAAGAAGATATCAGAAAATGGAAAGATCTCTCATGTTCATGGATAGGTAGGAATAACATAGTAAAAATGACAATCTTACCAAAAGCAGTCTATAGATTCAAGGCAACCCCCATCAAAATCCCAACATAATTCTTCACAGACCTGGAAAGAACAATACTCAACTTCATTTGGAAAAACAGAAAACCAAAAATAGCTAAAAGAATCCTGTACAATAAAGCCACCTTTGGAGGCATCATCATCCCTGACTTCAAGCTCTACTATAGAGCTATAGTAATAAAAAACAGCTTTATATTGCCATAAAAACCAACATGTGGAACAATGGAATTGAATTGAAGACCCTGACATTAACCAACCTATGAACACCTGATTTTTGACAAAGTAGTCAAAACTGTACAATGGAAAAACAAAAGCATCTTCAACAAATGGTGCTGGCATAACTGGATATCAGCATGTAGACTACTGCAAATAGATCCATATCTATGGCCATGCACAAAACTCAAGTCCAAATGGATTAAATACCTCAATATAAAACCAGTTAAACTGAACTTGATGGAATAGAAAGTAGGAAGTAGTCTTGAATGCATTAGCACAGGAGACTACTTCCTCAATATAACACAGTAGCTCAGACAGTGAGAGCAATAATTAATAAGTGGGACCTCCTGAAACTGAGAAGCTTCTGTAAGGCAAAGAACATAGTAAATAAGACAAAATGACAGCCTACAGAATGGGAAAAGATCTTCACCAACCCCACATCTGAGAGAGGGCTGATCACCAAAATATATAAAGAACTCAAGAAACTAGACATTGATATACCCAACAGTCCAATTAAAAAGTGGGCTACAGAGCTAAACAGAGAATTTTCAAATGAAGAATCTCAAATGGCTGAAAGACATTTAAGGAATTGCTCACCATCCTTAGTCATCAGGGAAACGCAAATCAAAATGACTCTGAGATACCATCTTATACCTGTCAGAATGGCTAAAATCAAAAATACTGAAGACAGCTTATTTTGGAGAGGATGTAGAGCAAGGGGAACATTCCTCCATTGTTGGTGGGAGTACAAACTTGTACAGCCACTTTGGAAATCAGTATGGCAGTTTCTTAGAAAATTAGGAATCAATCTTCCTCAAGACTCAGCTATACCACTCTTGGGCATGTACCCAAGAAATGCTCAATCATAGCACAAGGACACATGCTCTACTATGTTCATAGCAGCCTTATTTGTAATAGCCAGAACCTGGAAACAACCTAGATACCCCTCAACTGAAGAATGGATAAATAAATTGTGGTACATATACACAATGGAGTACTACTCAGCAGTAAATAACAATGACATCATGAAATTTGCAGGCAAATGGATACAACTGGAAAATATCATTCTGAGAGAGGTAACCCAGACTCAGAAGGACAAACATGGTATGTACTCACTCATAAGTGGATACTAGATATAAAGCAAAGGATAACCAGTTTGAGTAAACTGTGGATGATGCATGGGCGATTGAGTGTAGGGGGTAGGGCATCAAAACATAAAGGAATGGGATGGTTGAGCTGGAACAGAGATGGATTTGGAAAGCAATGAAAAAGATACCATGACAGAGGGAGACATCATGGGGATAAGGAGAAACTGGGTGCTAGGGAAGTTCCCAGGAATCCCCAAGGATGACCCCAGCTTCGACTACTATCAATAGTGGAGAGGATGCCTGAACTGGCTTACCCCAGTGACAAGATCTGTAAATACCCTAATTCTCATCACAGAGATTTTATCCGGTGTCTGATGGAATCAGATGCAGAGATCCACAGCCAAACACAAGGTAGACCTCCAGGAGTCCTGTGAAAGAGAGAGAAGAGGGATTCTATGAGCAATGGGCATCAAGATCATGATGGAGAAACCTGCAGAGGTGACCAAACTAAACTAGTGGAAACTCATGAAAGTTGGATCAGTGGTTGTGTAACCTGCATGGGACTGGTTTAGGCCCTCTGCATGGCTAGACAGTTGTGTAGCCTGATCTGCTTGGGGGGCCCCCTGGTGGTAGGATCAGAATCCATTCCTACTGCATGAGTGAGCTTTTTGGAGCCCACTACCTAAGATGGGACACCTTGCAGAGCCTTGTGGCACGGGGAGGGGCTTGGACTTGCCTCTATTGATGTTCCTCCCCATGGGAGGCCTTACCTTCTTGTGGGGAGTAGTGGGGTTTGGATTGGGTGGGGTAAGCAGGGGGGAGCTGGAGGAGGAAGGCGAATCTTTGGTCTGTAAAATGAATGGAAATTTTTTTCTTAATAAAAAAAGACAATTAAATTAATTATCTTTAATTTGAAAGATATGTAAAAGAGTCTTGCTACTCTGCTTGAGTAGCAAGGCATTTGGAAACTACTTGTGGTATAAACTAGAGAAAAATGGTTTTGTTTGTGGTTTTACTATTGTTTTGATACTTAATTGGGTCACATCACTCCAGCTTTTAGAATCTCAATTTCCTGTGTGTAAAGCTTCTAAGACTAAAGATAGCTTAAAGGCAGTTTAGATTTAAAAATGTGGAAATCAATTCAGGAAATGTAAGAATGTGCAAACAATGCTTATAATTTTTAAAATGAACTGCCAATTGTCTGCAGTAGGATTAGTGGTTACAAATATTATGGATAGGAAGTTATTGTGGAAACTTACATATCTATACTGATCAGAAACCCAAGAAAGTCCAGTAATGACCAGTGTCTTAATATCTAAGCATCTAATAAAGTATTTTAAAACATAGTTTTCTAGCTTAGTCTGCTTAGTAATGGCACCAAATTCATGTAAGAAAAATCACATTTTAAAAGTTATTCTGTTTTCTTTTCAAGGATAGTGTTACTATCCTATTATGAAGGAGATGAAAAGAAATCTTTAAGCTAGGGGTGGCAGACTTTCGAAAGGAAGAAAAAGCCTAAGTGTTTCTTTGAATAATAATGACATGAACAATTTGGTAACATTTCTTGGGACTTCCATCCAAAGTGTTGTAATTTACAAAACAACCCACTAGCAACGTTATCTTTTCAAATGAGGTCATATTCAGGACATGTAATTATGTTGTCACTGCTGAAGAGCCGCCAATGCAACCTGCAGATATACTTTGTTTGGTATATGCTGCAAATTTTCATATAACAAAAACCGTATTTCTGATTTCCATTAGGCTTTGCTGGACGGTCAACACTGAATTTACCTAGTGGATCCTTCATGTGTCTATAGTTTCATCTACAGCTACAACCAGAAATTATAAAGCCACTAGGTGATGATGGTAGCACACACCTTCAGTCCCACATGTGCAGAAGACTGGGTTAAAGGCTTTGCTTGGGACTAGAGTGTGGAGGGCAGCCTGGACAGCATAGGAAAATGTTATCTCCAGGTAAGTAAGTAAGTAAGTAAGTAAGTAAGTAAGTAAGTAAGTAAATAAATAAATAAATAAATAAATAAATAAATAAATAAATAAGACAAATTCATGTAATGCACTCTGGACATATACTTGCCCATATCTGCAATTTGAAATATGTTTCAATTTCTCTTCCCCAATTTATATACTCACTTTAATGCAGGGCAGGGACTATATAATAACATACGTTCCCCCCTTGACTAATCCAAATTCATTTTAGGAAGTGTAATTTTGAGCGTAAAAAGTCAACTCTTTCCCTTTCTATTCACTTTCCCAGCATCTGCCCATCCCATGTCATCTCTCAGGTCTTTGGCTAGATTATGATAAAGAACCTCTAGATTATGATAAAATCTTGATTATTTTTACATTAAAAATAAAAAGTATCCCTTATTTTCTGTAACTTTGAGTTAATGTTTGTCTTTTTAAAAGTCCATGGTATAGAAACATTTTCCTGCAAAGTTCTTTTTTTGTGTAAGGTTAAGAGACTCCTGAATAATGAGAATAAATGCCCCCCTCCCCCGGAAGTGATTGAGAATTGTTGAGATTTCTCTCCAAATTAAGTATGTTTCTCATTGCTGTGACCAAATATTCATGAGAAAGGAGAGAAAGCATTTGAGGAGAAAAGGGTTTATTTTGTGTCACAGTTTGAGAGTTCAGTACATCATGCCAAAGCAGGCACAGAGGTGGCAGAATAAGGTCGATGGTGACATTACAGCCAATGTCAGGAAACAGACAGGTACGAGTCCTGATGTTCTGATCATTTCCCCCTTCTTCGGTCTAGGAAACCAGTTCCTAGAAATAAGCCAGATTCTGTCCCATAATATAAGGTGAGTAGCCTCTAAGCCTGTTCCCAATTTAGTCCTTGATATTATCTAAAACATCATGACCCAGGACTCCACTGTCTACACTTCTCTAACTAAATTGGCCCATTATGCTCTGTTAACAGATTGTGTGGCTCCTCTAGCCCACAGCTCCAAACTCTTCCATATTCACCTATGAAGAGCTACAGTTTCATGCTCAGATTTATTATAGGATAAATACTACCCTTTTGTTCTGCTTTCCTTTCTATTACTGTTATAAGAACAAAGTAACTTATATGTTTCCTTGTAGAACCTAGGAACACTGGTCTATGGCTGAAGTGTCATACCTCCCAGAGTGGATTGGGGGAACCCACATGAATAATTAACCAAGAAAGTGCCTCACAGACATGCGAAAGGCAAACTGACAGAGTTTTCTCTATTGGAGTTCCCTCTATCCAGATGCCTCTAGCTAGTGTCAAGCTAGCAAAACATATGAAATAAAACAAACCAGGGACATCTTAGTAACAGTATTTTTTACTTTTCTCATTGTTTTAGTCAAACACAGGAAGAGAAATAACTCAAGGAAATAAAACTCTAGTTGCCAGGTACAGAGCAACATGGTGGAGAATATATGACAGTGTACGTAGGAGACAATTGGTCACATTGTGTTTACAGTTTGAAAAAAGAACAGGATGAATGCCACCGCTAAGAACACTTCCTCCTGTTTATTCAGTCCAGAACACAGCCCATGTGACTGATATTACCCACATTTGCTCTTTAGGTAAACCTTTATAAAAGCATCCTCCTAGAGGATGCTCTCCAGCATAGCATGATGCTTTTAAATTTAGTATGATTGACAATCCATAGTAAGCATCATAGTCCCTACCTACAAGCCTCACACTAACTCAAATATTTAGGTCACTTAATTTGTGATTTTCTGTCTTTATTTTATGAAACCCTTGATACAGACAAAACATCTAATACTACTAGATTGAATCTTTGTACCAAAGATGATCACAAATAACACACACACATACACACATGCACACGTGCACACACACACACACACACACACACACACACACACACACACACACACACACACTTTCCCATAACCTTGAATAGCTAGAGAGAGTGAGAAGCAAGCATATCACTGTTTTCAGGTCCAGTATTACGTTTTATTCACAAAGAACTTAGGACACAGAATTTGAATGGCAAAAAGTATTACAAGAACTAACAACGCACAGTATGATAAACTTCACCGGAACTTCAAAGTCATGGGGACAGGATCTCAAGAAATATCCCAGTGGCAACATAGCTGAATCCCAAACAAAGCAGATGGAATGGTGAGTCTTATGCTGAGAGGACAGGAACAGAAATAAAAATACCCCCTTCTGAAATGTTGTGACACTATGTAAGTACCTTCATACAAATAGCTAACTCAACTATGAAGAAAGGGGATTGTCTTGGCTGACAATAATTTACTCTTCAAGAGATAGAAATGGATAAATTTGGAAATGTTTAAATTAGAGAAAATAATTATATATTGTATACAACTGAGTTTCTTAGCTACTTTCCTATCTATAATATAAATAAATGTCAAAAAACAAGTCAATAATATTTATCATTATATCATTAATTATATTATAGAAATGAAATATAAATAAGTATGTCCAATAAGCTTAATTTCCTTGTGTCTCTTAGCAACATCTATATTACTGATTTCCAATGCACTGCAGAGGCTAATTTATACATTAAACTTATAATTATAAAAAATATACTACCATTTCAATATTCATTTTTTTTCAAATTTTGGTAGTGTTTTCATTTATATATGCATAAATATTCTGTGTACACACATATCAGTAAGCTAATGAATTTAATATGATCTGAGACATACAATTACTTAATGGAAAATGAGATAGAATTAGATTTGACCAATTAATGAAGTACTAAAATAACCTCGATGAAATTAAGGCTAATATTCATTCCAATCAGATGAGTGTGACCCACTGTCATCCACAAAGTTTGAATATTCAGGTTCACTTACTCTTTACAAGCAAGGAAACAAATTTCTTGATTTTTCAAATCTTTGAGTAATCAGTTTCTTATAACCTGAATCAAATGTTTATTGGATGGCTTCTGATTCGTCTGGGTGAGTCAAGGGTAAAAAAAAAAAAAATCTAAAATGTATGTATTTGCTTAATTTAGAATACACAGCTTATAAAGCAATGGAAAATCACTTGGCATGAACATAAAAGAACTTCAGTGAAAATATTTCCTTGAATCCATAGCTTTGACAAGGTTCAATTATAATAAAAATTTACTCATGTTTAACTAGGAATTGGCAAAATAGCCAAAAAATAATTAGAGAAAAATTCATAGACATAAATTTGAAACAGATATACTTTTCAAATGAGTTTAAAGTTAGGCTCAAATATCTTTTTTGTAAATTGTAAACTTTCAAATGAAACGTTTTTTGCCATTGATTTTATCAGTGATGATTCCACATCTCTATTGTTTATTCTCATTCTAGGAGTGCGCTGTGGAATCTGAAAGTAGTACTGGATATCGTTCACCTTCTGGTGGGAGCATGGCTTGTGCATGCACACACTCATAAACATGTAAACAAAAAAACAATTTCTCAAAACCAAGAAGCAAAAACTACTCTCTGTATTCATCCTTTTAAATATTATTGCACTTAAACATCAATTTCTGTGTGTGTGTGTGTGTGTGTGTGTGTGTGTGTGCACGCAATTTGATTTCAGAATGAAAGGAACATATAGTTTAAAATGTATTCAAATAAGGTTGTCAGATAAAATTTGGAATATACCTTTAATTTTAATTGCAGAGCACATCAAATAATTTATTTGGTCATGCTTTATAAAATTTTTGAGATATAATTATATGAGAAAAAAGACATTTGATATACAACTTACTGAATGTTCTGTAGTTATTTCTAAATTTGAAAACCCCACTCAAAATACATTTTAATACATGGATTTTAAAAGGAAATATTTTGGCAAGTAGATAGTTTTCCATTTCCATATTCCTAAGTTCTATAAAGCTAATGAAACTTCTCTTCCAATACTTAGCTGCCATTTAAGAAACTCATTGTTTAGAGAGTGGGTTTCTACTTAAGAATATTCACTATAAAAATAATATTTCTTTTAGAATGTCGTTGAGAGATGCTGCAAACAAAAATGCTGTAAACATAGTAAGCACATGTAAACTGCCAATACTTCACTTATTTGAAAAAGATGTAAGATTATTTCAAAAACATGGTTACAACCTCAAAATCCTTGTAGGTTTTTGACTCCAGTAACATGCAACCAGATTGAGATGTGAAATTATCTCCACAACACATACTTTATCTTCTTTACTCCAAATATTGTATACAATGCCCAGCACAGCTCTCAAATACTGTCAGAAAGGGACATAGAAAGGGAAGTTAGGAAGGGAAAATATGGATAAGGGAAATGATAGAGCAAGGGAAGTTAAAAGAAATAATTCCGCATAATATTCTGGTATTTTATTACTTCTAAAAGTACACTATTTCTGTTGATTTATTTGATTGCATCCTCAAGAATTAAAAAAGAGAAATTCAAAGAAATCCATAGATCCAAACAAGAATTTTGCTACTGTGTTCCATTGCCCTTAAGAATATTGATGAATAGCCAGGCGGTGGTGGCACACTCCTTTAATCCCAGCACTCGGGAGGCAGAGCCAGGTGGATCTCTGTGAGTTTGAGGCCAGCCTGCTCTCCAAAGAGAGTTCCAGGAAAGGCGCAAAGCTTCACAGAGAAACCCTGCCTCGAAAAAACCAAAAAAAAAAAAAGAATATTGATGAAAACAAGCAAAAATTATTCTCCAAATTTTTAGGAAGGGAATTTTTTTAAAATCAGCTTTTAAAAATTACTATTTTACAAGAAACAGATATGTATGTCAAAGTGTTCAGAGAATAAATATAATGAGGATTTTAAGAGTGCAATTTCAAAAAGAAAGACTCACTGAATAAATGCCTTTGTGAAATATTCATTGAAGATATTAAAGTTCAGATGTATCCGTGTTTGCTTTCATGCAGATAACTAGAAATGAAGTGTTGATGTTAGCATCAAGTCAATGTTCATTATAATAAATGACAAGATACAAAATTTCACTATCAGTGAATTTTTCCATTAGGTGAAGGATGTCTGAATATTTGGCTTTCTTTTTCAGGAGTAGTACTAAAGCAATATGCCAAAAATCCACAAGGGATTTATATACCATATGGATTTTTAATAAATATAGAAATAGACTTTTAGGAAATTAGATATGGAGGAATTTATAAAGTTTGGCAGAATGAAAAGCACCCTTGTTAGAGTTATATTCAGTGCAGAGATTTCTGCTTTTGCCTTAAATTAAATATTTGATATAAGTCCTTTCATAAACATTTGTATGAGGTAGGACTAAGTTAGGACAACATATTAGACTCAAAAATGTTGTGGGGAAAAATCTTTCTTCCTTTTTGTGCTTAGTCCAATGTCTGCTGAATTTGCCACCTGGAGTCAGAAAGATAAATTCATGCTATACAAATATTAGTATTATGTAAGGTTCTATTTAGTTGAGCATAATTACTTTATAGTTTTCATAAGGTAACACACATGCTTTATTTAAAGTCAAGAAATAAAAATATGCACGAAGAATATGTTTGTAATGTATTGATCTTATTTTTAAGAAAATGACTAAAAACATTCTGTTTTGTTTCTAGGGAGGTGTATTGAAAACTTGATTTACATATTAAACATTATTATTATTATTATTTGTTTTTTTTGAGACAGGGTTTCTCTGTGTAGCTTTGTGCCTTTCCTGGAACTCACTTGGTAGCCCAGGCTGGCCTCGAACTCACAGTGATCCACCTGGCTCTGCCTCCCGAGTGCTTGGATTAAAGGCCTGCACCACCACCGCCCAGCTAAACATTATTTTCATTAAACAACTAATTGTGTGTTTTATTTAAAACCATTAAATACGTTATCTAGAGCATTAAGGACAAAAAGGAATTCCAATGAATTTGAAGTACCAAGTACATGATACCTTGTTTAAAGACAAAATTATAATGCCTAAAATAATCTTTAAATTCAGAAAAAAATATTGTAATAGATGGAAAATACCTAAAATTATGTTTTATTCCAAGTTTAAATTTTCATTATCCAAATGAGTCTATATTTGAAAGGATGAGTATAGTTGGAAGGTTTTCTCCTGGCCTGCCTGGCCCGCTGCCAGGACAAATCTCTCACCCATAGTCCTGCAACTTTTTATAAAATAATCGCACAGAGGCTTAATGTTATTTATAACTGCTCAGCCATTAGCTCAGGATTATTACTGACTAGCTCTTACACATAAATTAACCCATAATTCTTATTTTATTTAGCCGTGTGGCCTGGTACCTTTACTCAGTTCTGCCATGTCATCTTGCTTCCTCTGTCTCTGGCTGGTGACTCCTGACTCAGCCTTCTTCTGCCCAGAATTCTTCTCTTCTGCAGGCCCCGCCTATAACTCCTGCCTAGCTACTGGCCAATCAGTGTATTATTAAACCAATGTACAAGGGCATTATCCCACAGCAGATGAGGAATTCAACACTTTTGATTTTCCCTTATTTCTTGTCACCATTTTCTGCTTTTTAACAATATCATATAGTGTATTCCTTTCATTCTCCCTGTAAGCATATTCAAGCTCAGATGTATAGAAATGAGAATTCAGTGCTTGTCATTTATCACCATGCATTTTTTTTATCATCATCACTAACTTTCTATTTGCTCGTCATTATTCATGTACTTACTATTGTTCAGATGCTGATGTTAGTTATAGAGTTTCAATGTAAATCCTTGCCTGAATGTTGGGAGGAGTAGAGAGTTCCTCAGATGAACTTCAAGAAATTGTATCTCATGAGCTACCCTGTATCTAACACCAACTGTCTTCTGTATTTCCACATATAAATTACCTGTTAACATGAGTTAAAAATTAACTATCTTTGGATATTTTCTCCTGGGAATTTGTAGATACATTCCATTTTCTTCAGAGACTTAATCTAAGTAAAGAATTTTCCCCTATGTGCTTAAAAATGTCCTTAGCTACCTCTGAAATGAGATTCCCATTGAGATCCTGCTAAGGGTGCAGCATTTTGTAACAATTTTACATAAAACAAGGTATAGGCTCTTAATATCTTCAAAGTTGTTTATTTTTTCATAGCAATATTTTCTCTAAGAAAATATATATTTCAGTTCCTTTAGTGTGTCTTTTTATTATCTTAATGCCTTTCCCACTTTTCCCTGCTGAATTCAAAGGGAGAGTTCCTGGCTTCCCTCTGTGGTAGCTAAGTTTGGCATCCATCTTCTTTTTTTGTTTGTTTGTTTGATTGATTTTTTGTTTTTGTTTTTAGAGACAGGGTTTCTCTATGTAGTTTTGGTGCCTGTCCTGGAGCTCACTTTGTAGACCAGGCTGGTCTCAAACTCACAGAGATCCATCTGGCTCTGCCTCCCAGGTGTTGGGATTAAAGGCATGTGCCACCACTGCCTGGCGGCACCCATCTATTTGTGATACTGTCTCTTCAAGTAATAATTTGTTCCTCAATACAATTTTTTTTCAAAGACATACTAATATTTTATTCATGTGTATGTGTGCATGTTTGTGTATGAATATGTGCACATGAGTCAGAGCTATTGTTATAGGTGATTATGAACTGCCTAATGTGGGTGCTGGGAAGAAAAAAAAAAAAACTGGAGTCCTCTGCTAGAGCAGTATCAGCCCTTAAGCATTGCATCATGTCTCCAGTGACCTCAAAGATTTTTTTCTCCTATGATAAGATCTGAATACAGCATCCACTGCTTCTAATCCTCCCAGTTCCTTCCCACATCCTTTTCCATCCAGATCCACTCCCTTTCTGTTTCTCATTAAGAAAGAACAGGCTCCTAAGAGATAACAAAAACATAATCAATTAAAATATAATGAGAGGGAAAAAAAGCTATCACATTGAAATTGGACAAGCCAAGCCAATGGAAAAATGAAAGAACACCAAAAGAAGGCACAAGAATCAGAGACCCACTTAATTACATATTCAAAAGTTCCATGAAAGTATTAAACTGAAATTTATAGTATATATGAAAGATTTGGTGCAGACCCATGTAGACCCTGTGATAGCTGCTTCAGTCTCTATGAATACACAAGGGGATTTTGCTCAGTCATTTAGAAGGCTTTGTTCTCTTGGTGTTCTCCATCTCGTATTTCCCCTACTTTCTTTGTCCCCTCTTCCATGAAGTTCTTTGAGCTCTGAGGAGAGGGGTTTGATGGAGACATCTTGTTTTATTCTGTGTGTCCCCAGGTTTCTCCTTCTATGTGTAATATCTGGGTGTGGGTTTCTGCATGTGGTCTCATCTGCTGCAGAAGGAAGCCTTTCTGATGATCACTGGATAAGGCACTGATCTATGAGTACATCACTAGGAGTTATTTTATTATTACTTTTTCTTTCAGGCCAGTAATTCTTGGTTTTGCCCCAGGTCTCTGGGATCTCTAGACTCTTGTTCTTGGTTACCTAAGCATAGGTTCCACCTCCTGGAATGGGCCTTGAGCCAAAGATGATATCAGTTGATTGTTTTCGAAAATTTTATACCACCACTGCCTTCATATATATTGTAGGCAGGACAGATCATCAAAACTTTTATGATCGGGTTGGTATTTACTTGTAGCACAAATCTTAAAAGGTATTATTAATGAAAACAAACCTAGAGCCAGATATTTGGGTGAACGCTGAAAGATCAGAGAACCAGAACCAGCCACAGCTAACCTCACCTTGCCAATTACTCAGCTGATCTCATTTCCTCAAACTGGAAGCCTCTCTGAGTCCTTACCTGAACAGATCTCAGTTGAACTGCTGCTCAAGAGCCTAAAAACTTAACCAGGCTCTAGTTCCTAGTCCTCATACCTTATATACCTTTCTGCTTCCTGCCATTAGTTCCTGGGATTAAAGGCGTGTGTCACCATGCCTGGTGGTTTCCAGTGTGGCTTTGAACTCACAGAGATCTGGATGGATCTCTGCCTCCAGAATGCTTGGATTAAAGGTGTGTGAGCCACCGTTTTCTGACCTCTATGTCTATCTAGTGGCTGTTCTGTTCTCTGACCCCAGATAAGCTTACTAAGATGCACAATATATTGGGGGACACAATTTATCACTACATCTACTTTTGTCTTTTGGTAGCCTACAGAGTACCATTCCATGTCATAGACATTAGAACGTGAAGTTGAAGGTTCTATGTAGTCATCAGCTCGACATCTCCATGTTCAATGAGCTGTGTTGGTGTTGTCTTCAGTAATGGTGGCTTGCTGTCAGTTTGTGGAAAATAACCTATTGTCTTGGTTAAATTATTTGAGAAATAATTTGAGAAACCTTAGATGCCCCTCAACAGAAGACTGGATAAAAAATGTGGTATATTTACACGATGATATATTAATCAGCTCTTAAAAAGATGACATTGTGAAAATCGCAGGCAAATGGATGGAGCTAGTAATCCTCAGTGAGGTAACCCAGACCCAGAAATATAAATATGCTATGCATTTGCTTAAGTCTGGGCATAAATGATAACCAAGCAACAATCCAGAGAGGTTATGCATAGATGCAGAAACTTGGGGGGACACATGGTTCTCCTTGGTGGGACAGGAGGAATAGAATAGATTTTATGGATGGACTGTAGCCAGAGGTGGGGGTAGGTTGAGGACAGGCACATCAGGTGTGAAAGGAGAGGTGAGATGAGAGGTGAGGGAGGAGATGAAGGGAGGGACTTCGAGAACTGAAGAGCATTTGAGCGGCAGTATGGAAACCTAGTGCAGTGGATACTTCCTATAAAATATGAAGGTGATCAAAAAGAAGTCTCCAAATAATGAAGGAGAAAGAAACTTCACTGGTCATCTCTTGCAAACAAATGAAGCATCCAGTGTCAGAACTGAGTTTCAACTGAGTTACTGGCTGAAAGGGTCTCATGCAAATCCCCAAATGACCTCAGTAGGTTTTAATACTTCAGAAATATAATTTGTTGCTTCTTTAATGTCCTTACTGATATGCATTCTTATTGTCCTGATATAACAAGTTGTTTAAGTTCTTGTTTGGTGACAGTTTTCTCTCTTTTTCACACTAATGTCATCTTTAATATTTTATTTTTTGCTTTCATTTTTCAAACAGGGTTTCTCCATGTAGCCCTGGCTGTCCTGTGCCTCAATCTGTAGACCAAGCTGGCCTGGCATTCAGATGTCCAATTGCCTCAGCCTCCCAAATGTTGGAATTAAGTACAAAGATTTATTTCTTTTTAATTTACATATATAAGTGCTCTATCTTCTAGTTTGCCTGCATGATGGAAGAGGGCGTCAGAAGAGGGTGTCAGATCCCATTGTAGATGGTTTGGAGCCAATTTTTAAGTGTTAACAATTGAACTGGGCAACTCTGGAAGAATAGCCAGTGCTCTTTTTAACCACTAGGCCATCTCTCCAGCTCTAAAGTTTGTTTTTGCCAGTCATATTTCTTCCCTTCTGGTCTTTCATACTTACAGTTGTCATGAAATATAAAATAATGACTACAACTAAGACGGTGATCAATCAATGTTAAAAATTTAAAACATTCAATAGTTAATTACAATTTTGTTTATTCATTTTATTTATTAATTAATGTATAATTACATCATTCTCCGATTTCCCTTTGCTTCAATCCCTCTGATGCATGTCCCCTACTACTCCTCCTTTTCTTACATTTTCATTGTTACACACACACACACACACACACACACACACACACACACACACACACACATTTATAAATGGTCTTCTCTGTATTTTGACCAGTTGTAGTTTTCTGTCATTGTCTGTACCTCTTGCAAACAGAAGTTTCTTTGGGGAGGGGTAAGAGCAACATGTATCTACAGGCATAGAGACTATATTTAAAATGAAGTTAGGAATTGTGCTGGCTTACTAAAGTGACTGTGGTGTCTTCTCAGATAAAGACTTTTTATTAGTTAGAAATTTAAACAGCAATCTCTATTAAGATTTACCCTGTTAGTAGATAGCTCTGTTATGTTCAAGGTAGATAGGGAGAGCACTGAAGTCTGTACCACTGAAACTATGTCATCAGTGTAAAAATACTCTATCACTGTGCCTCTGTCTTTCTGTCTTTGTATTTGTCTTTCTGTTTTCACCCCTGCCCCCATACCCACTCTTCTTAAGTCCAGTGCATCAGCTACAATAGTGCATTTCTTTGAGATTTTTCATATTGTCTATTGCTCTTCATTAGGATATTAGAGCAATACATTCCAGAGGGGTACTGACTTTTCTTTATCTTTGATGCATGTCAATGACATGAGAGTAAATATGTATAGTAACCTTTTTCATTGAGTGTTTTAATTATAGTTCTATCAACATAATTTCCCACTGCAATCTCTTGCCAAAATGTTGTTATAATTTTACTTAAAATGAAACATCTTTAAAATCTAGCAATTAAATTTAAAATACACATAACCAAAAATGAAATTTTAAATAAGAATATGACACAATAATTAATATTTATTTTTAAATGGTATTGCTACTTCAGATGCAACAGCTGTGATGACTTCTTCATCATCATTTAATGTTAGAAAGGTCATCCTATCTGGGACATGACTAAACTCTCCTCCCAATACTTCACACTGATTTATCCATATTAGGTTCAGTTGTATTAGTTTTTCTTTATTGTTTTTTGTTGTTTTTATTGTTTCATGTTATAATCATCATGAACACTGAATTCAGTGGGCTACATGTAATTGCAATGTGGTCTAAGGAATAGATGAAGTAATTATTTTATTGTCTTTCAGTTTCACTGTCTTGGAGACACAACATTTGAAAAGTAACATAGTCTCACACTTCTACATAAAGCATTAAATTTACCATTTTGAAAATATTTGATGTACTTACAAAACTATGTAAATGAAAGTACCAAGAAAGACTGATTAATTGACAATCATTCTGATCCGAAGTAGACCAAGAAGCATGGCTTAACTTCAAATGCAAGTATATGCTATTTACAAGTCAAGTGCTGGTGAGAAAAAGAAAGGAAAATTGTTTGTGAATTGAAACTCAGACCCTCATGGGAGTTTAAGGCTTTCATATCCTGAAGCATAGTCTAAAGCATTGCAAGTTATTGCTTGTATACTTTCTTTTTAAAATCCTGGATTCTTTAAATGTGTTATCTTGGTGTTTTCATTTTAAGTTCTGTATAATCAGCAACATCTTTGCTCTGTTAAGGCAAAAGTAAAATCCCATTGCACCAGTGTCACTTTTGATGTAGTTCTTTAGAAAAAAAGAGCAAGCATCAAGAATGAAATTATGCTGCTCTTCAGCCTCCAATTTTTCTATGAATGAATTGTAAAGTAAGCAAAGGGAGAGGGGAGAATGCCATATGCTCTCTTTCCAGAGGAGGATGTCTCATAGCAGATCAGAAGTCACCTTTAAATGCTGACTACAAGAAATCTTCCAATTGCTTATTCTGCAGGAGCAATTTTGTTCTCTTTTTGCTGAGCTGCCAAAGACAGATATCTAAAAACAATTATTTCTGCCAGTTGAGTAATTAATGATTACCTTTTTGGAAGACAAATTATTTGAAGTGCATTTGGCAAGATGAATTGGATTTTAATAAGTGTGATCTAGTATTTCAAATATTGTTTGAATACCCCTTAAAAGGTATTTATACCAAATAATAGAAATATATTTTCACTTTCATGTATACAAGAAATATATAGTGTGTATCAGTACTTTTTTTGTCAAAATCAACAAGGAATACACAAAATCTTACTTTGGTATTACTCATTCAAGCAAATGTATTACAAGTCACAAATAATATTTATTCTAGCTATACTAAAATTGATAATTTGTCATCATATGTATTGTAACTTTCCTATGGTGTCCAAATCTTGGTTGTCAATTCAACACACCTGGCAAGAGAGAACTTCAATTGAGAAATTGTCTCTATGAGAATGACCTGTTGAAAAATCTATGAGGGATTTTATTGATTATTGAGAAGGGAGTTCTCAACCCACTGTGGGTGGTGCCACCCCTGGGAAAGTAATGCTGGGTTATATAACTGCATGAGCCAGAGGAAGAAAACAAATGAGAGAAGTTACTTCATGGTGTCTTATTCAGGTTCCTTCCCTGACTTCCCTTAGTAATACATTGAGACTTGGTAATTCTAAGCTATAATAATGCATATTTCCCCTTTTTCTGCATCTCATGCATCTTCCAAATCTGCACATACATGAAAGAACATAATTTTACTCTGGTCATTGTGTGACCCAATTGCCTCCCATCACATCTCTTCTCCATTCATTGCTGAAGACAAACACCAAAAGAAATATACAGTGGAATCAGTAAATATGTTTTATAAAGGGATCAGGAAGTAAAACAAGTGAGTATGCCTGAAGGTTAATAACTTAGGGCTTTATTATGTAAAGTTATGCCAAATTTCAGAAGTGTGCTTCAACTATTTCTCTTCTGACCTTAGATTAACTGACATAGTAAGTGGTGTTGTACCCAGTAACTATCTCATGATAAGGTAGGGCTCATTGGCTCTGCCTTGGTGTCTATGTGACACCATGTAAATAGGGTTTAAATTATTGTGATGGTCATTCTTGGGTGCCACCTTGACCATGGCTTGAAT
Organism: Peromyscus californicus insignis; assembly: GCF_007827085.1. Taxonomy (NCBI): domain Eukaryota; kingdom Metazoa; phylum Chordata; class Mammalia; order Rodentia; family Cricetidae; genus Peromyscus; species Peromyscus californicus. The sequence continues at coordinate 119,477,614 of NW_026294573.1, forward strand.
TGATTAAAACTCAAATAACATTCTGAGTGGGGTAACCCAGACTCAGAAAGACAAACATAATATGTACTCACTCATACATGGATACAAGATTTAAAGCAAAGGATAACCAGACTGCAATTCACAACTCCAGGGAGGCTACCTAGTAAAGAGGACCCTGAGAAAGACACAGGGATCACCCAACCACAGAGAGATGGATGAGATCTACAGGAGCAAACTGGGGGTGGGGGTGGGGTAATGGAGGCCAAGGGTTGGAGGAAAGAGAGCTTAGGGGAGTGGGAGGTACCAGCTGGATCAGAAGCAGAGTGGGAGATACCATGATGAATGAAGACCCCAGGGGAATAGAAAGAAGCAGAGTGCTAGAGAGGTCACCAGAAATCCACAAAGACACCTCCACTGTAGACTACTGGTTGTGGTCGAGAGAGTGCCTGAGCTGAACCTGCTCTGGTGATTGGATGGCTGTCATGATAGAATTCTCATCCAGTGTCTTATGGAAGTGGATGCAGAGATCCATGGCCTAGCCCTAGGTGGAGCTCCGGGAGCCCAGTTGGTGTGAGAGAGGAGGGATTGCATGAGCATGAGATATTGAGACTGTGATTGGAAAAACACAGGGACAAATCACCAAACTAGTGGAAGCATATGAACTGTGAACCAATGGCTGAGGAGCCCCCATGGAACTGGACTGGGCCCTCTGGATAAGTGGGACAGTTGATTAGCTTGAACTGTTGGGGAGGCCCCCTGGCAGTGGAGCCGGGCCTGTTCTTGTTGCATGGGCTGGCTTTTTGGAGCCTGGAGCCTATGCTGGGACACTTTGCTCAGGCTTGGAGTAGGGAGGAGGGGACTGGACCTACCAGGCTGGGCTGACTCCCCAGGGGAGACCTTGCCTTGGAGGAGGTGGGAATGAGGGGTGGATTGTGGGGAGAGCTGGGGAGTGGGAGGAGGGAGGACGGGGGAATCCGTGGCTGATATGTGAAATCAAGTTAATTATAAAATTATATATTATAATTTATAGATATATAATATGTATAATATAATAAAATTATTACACTATAAATAAATATATATATATATAAAATCTCAAATAACTCAGCAGACCTATGAGATACTTTTTTCATAATGAAAACATTAAACATTTTGAGTGGGATGACCAACTTCTAAAGCACATCTTTAAGCTGGGAAATTCCACCTTTAATCTGGACCAAATCTTCTGTGGGCAGACTATATAAAGGACATGGAAGAAAGAAACTGTCTTTGTGCTTGCTTGCTCTCACCCTTACTAGCAACTCTATTCCTTCACTGGCATTACAGCCTAGTTCATTGGGATTCTAGTGTATACTGGAGAGCAGCAGAGACATCCAGTCTCACAGACTGAACTACTACTGAATTCTTGGACCTTCCATTTATAGACAACCATGTTGCATTAGCTGCACCGTAGCCTGTAGGTCATTCTATTAAGTTCCTTTCATATGTGTGTGTGTGTGTGTGTGTGTGTGTGTGTGTGTGTGTATACACACATAAAGAGAAAGATAAAAGAGATTCCTATAAGTTCTTTAATTTCGTACAAGTTTTGGAACCAGAAGTGGTTCTAGAACATAGGAAGCATAAGGATGAATCTTTTAAGTGTTTGAAATAGGCTTTCAAATTTTCCAAAAGCTAAATTTATTGTAGCCTCACCTGTTACTGAAGGCTATCCTGGTAGCTTGGGGAGTATTGAAAGCCCATGGTGAGAACTGTCTTACAAACTTAAGGAGACAAATGCATTTGATTATTTTGAGTCACCAGTCTTGAAAGGCAGTGAACTTGGTGACTCTGTATATAAAACTTCTGATGGTTTCTGGAAAAATAAAGAAAGTGATGATGCTAGTCAGTTGCTTCTAGCATCTCTGAACAAATTGACAAAGGAAAATAATAGCTCTGTGATAAAAACTGACTAGCTTCAAGCATTTCAGAATACAGTGAAGGGCAACAATGGACTCAGTCATAAAATTGATATTGAGAGGCTCTAGATGTACACAAACAGGCTAAAGTTTTCTAAGTGTGCTCTAGAAGAGAATCTTCTTTCCAGCAACACTGAGCTTAAGCTGCAGAAAATCAAATTAAAACTCTGATTATAAGTTTGACTAAATCACAACTAAAACTAAAGGCTCAGAGTCAGATATTACGATCAATCCATGTGAGACTATTAAATGAGTAACAGAATTTATTAAGATATAAATTGAGGAAATACACTCACAAATACAGAATGAAATATACAGCAGAAATCATCCTCTGATCTGACTGGGAACGTATCCACCTCATAGGCACAAGCAGGGAGAAGGGGCATGTGGCCCTTCTCCAACTCCTTATAAGAGGCACATAGAAGGCAGGAAGCACTGCCTCCTTTGAGTATATGGCTCAAGGTCATGGGCGGAGCAAACACCACTACACTCAGAGGGTGTCAGTAGTAAAAATAGGGTTTCAATTGACAAAGAATGAGATCCTGTAACTCGGGATGGGAATGTGTGGGAGGATCCTATTGAAGCTGAGAACTATGAACTAGGTTGTCAAGGGTTTATCTCACCTATGGAAGATGTTCTCACACCCCTATGATCTGAAATGTTGTCCTTTTTGACTGAGGAGACTATTCCTTTATTGTTTACTAAACTAGCAGTAACTTTCTATGAAGGAAATTTTAGGCAAGACAATATCAGTGCCCCTCTAGGTTCACCTATATTTGACTCTTCCTATAATCATACTTAAAGCTAAGAAGGCACGTAGAGGGCAGGAAGATAGTGTAATCCATGAGAAGGCAAATGACACTACTAAAGGATTTAGTGAGTTTCATAATTCATTGAAGCACAAGTCCAGGGAATAAGTATAGAATGGATTTTAAGACTGATATAATGAACGAAGGAATATAAAACTAGATCAGACTGAGTTTACTGATATGGGCCCAATGAATGGAGATTCTAGGTTTCATATGGAAGCTCACACAATTTAAAAAACATGTCTTCTAGGTAGTCCCCTGGAGTTGTGAGTAGCAGTCTAGTCATCCTTTGTTTTACATCTAGTATCCTCCTATGAGTGAGTACATACCTGCTACTCACAACTCCAGGGAGGCTGCCTAGAAAACAGGACCCTAAGAAAGACACAGGGATCACCCAATGACAGAGAAATGGATGAGATCTACATGAGCTAACTGGATGTGAGGCGGGGTAATGAAGGGAAAGGGTCGAGGGAAAGAGAGCTTAGGGGAGCAGGAGATCCCAGCTTTATCAAGAACAGAGAGGGAGAACAAGGAAAAAGAGACCATGATAAATGAAGACCCCATGGGAATAGAAAGAAGCAAAGTGATAGAGAGGTCCCCAGAAATCCACAAAGATACCTCCACAATAGACTACTGCAATGCTCTATAGAAAGCCTGAACTGACCTACTCTGGTGATAGGATGGCGAAACACCCTAACTGTCATGCTAGAAATCTCAAACAATGACTGATAGAAGTAGATGCAGAGATCCATGGCCAGGCCCCAGGTGGAGCTCCAGGAATCCAATCGGCGAGAAAGAGGAGGGATTGTATGAGCGAGCATTGTTGAGACCAAGATTGGAAAAAGCACAGGGACAAATAGCCAAACTAGTGGAAACACATGAAATATGAACCAATAGCTGAGGAGCCCCCAACTGGATCAGGACCTCTGGATAAGTGAGACAGTTGATTAGCTTGAACTGTTTTGGAGGCCCCCAGGCAGTGGGATCAGACCTGTTCTTAGTGCATGAGCTGACTATTTGGAACCTGGGGCCTATGCAGGGACACTTTGTTCAGCCTGGGAGGAGGGGACTGGACCTGCCTGGACTGAATCTATCAGGCTGAGCTGAATCCTCAGGGGAGTCCTTGCCCTGGAGGAGATGGGAATTGGGGGTGGGCTGGGGAAAGGCGGGGGGGGGGGGAGGGAGGACAGTGGAATCCGTGGCTGATATGTAAAATTAAGTCAAATTATAAAATAAAATGTCAAAATTTGTTTGAGTGACTAGCTGAAACATTTTCCAAAAGATGGCGTAATGAAAAGGAGTTGAAGATACCTGATATTCCTTGCCTTAGTGTCAATGAATGGAGTATAAAGCTGAGCGAAGTTGAAACGCCATGTAAAATCTAATCCTCCACAATGGGAAGGCCCAAAATACATGCCCTTCACTAATCTTATAAGATACAAAATAGGGAAAGGACACCTGCTGATGCACATTTGAAGAGTTTTGATGTTACCCTTTTACTTTTGCCAGATCATATGGCTGGAGACACTGCTGTTCAGATGGATGGGTTAAATACTATGGCCCCAAAGTAGCAGGGGCCAGGTGGTAGCACTGAATTGCCAAAGGGAAGGTGATCATGGTTATTGTAATGGACATCATAGACAAAGTAATGTCCATAATGTAGTGACCCGTAATGGTCAACACAGGCAAGTGAATTTTATGATGGTATGACTCACATGAAGCTCTGTATTGGCTAATCAATCATGGTTGTTCCAGACATGAAATAGGTAAGAAGTTTACTGTTTTTTTTTTTCAGCTTGTAAGCAGAACAATTCTAAAACAAATAAAAGAAAGGCTAGAATGAGTCATAGCAAAAGAGGATCTCTTCGTGTGACCTAATTTCCAGACTTGAGCCAGTTTACAGACCCAGGACTCCTTTAATGAAGAGATGGCCAGGTTCCCCTGAGGAAGGACCTTGAAAAATTACTGAAATGTTTTACTGTTTCCCTTTCTCCAGTCCTTCCCCAGAGGGACCTATGGCCTTTTACAAGTGTACCTGTACACTGAAAGAAACAATCAGAATTTCAGGGGTATATTGGTCCAGGATATCCCAAAAGACATTGTGGCCACCTAGTTAAAGAATGGACATATGGAGGTCAGGAGATTAATGGAGTTTTTGATGCATTCTGATTCATAGTAGGTCCAGTGGCTCCCTGAAATCATCCTGTGGTTATTTCTCAAGTCCCAGAAAGTATAATTGAGATAAACAGACAAAGAAGTTTTCAGACTTCTCACATTGTTTACCTGACCTATTGAGTGAGGGTTATTATGGTGGGAAATGCTAAATGAAAGTCACTGAAGCTGCCTCTGCCAGGAAAAATAGTGAATCAAATACACTATCACATTTTTTGAGGAAATGCAGAAATTAGTGTCACCATCAAGGTCTTGAAAGATGCAGGGTTGATGGTTCTTACCACATCTTGCTTTAACACCAAATTGAAGTCTGTGGCACTATATCACCATATTATTAAGCCACACAGAAAAACTCTGTCTTAAAAAACCAAAAAAAAAAGAAAGAAAGAAAAACCTAAATGAGTAATTGTGATTTGAGAAGATCTGTGACCTACTTTCTATGTCCTTAAAGCTATGAGAAGCGCAGTTATAGGACAATAGGTTCTAACTTCTCTTCAACTGGCATTGAAATCCCTCACAAGCATAACAAATCCTATCAGCAACAGGACTGGGGCAATGGAAATAAAGGTTATACCTTTTCCTTCACTAAACATAATTCCGTACTTTCAACTTTCCCTGGATATTATCCTGTCTGCAGCTACATAATGGTGCTGGTCTAGAGCTATAGAATTTTGAGGATAAAGGGCACAAAAGTGAATTGAGAGTGGCTTTATATTCATTATTTACTTTGAATGAACAAATAACCCAGGGAGGTAGGAGGAGAGATATTAATATAATTCTACTTGGTTGAAAGTATAGTTTTAAAGAGGAGATCACCTAGTGTCATAGGTTGGAAATAATTCAAGTAATGTTACAAAATGGATATTCAGTTGTTCAGGTTTCAAACCCAGAGCTCTTAAGTCATATACAAAAGGGAACCATGATACTAGTAATCTTTCAAGTTTCCTTGTTTGAAAAGTTGAAAAAGGAAAAAAAAAAGCAAATATAATGTGTCATCAAGTCTAAATTCTTTCTAATCTCTGAACCTACATGACATAAGGAGACAACTAACCTCTGAACAAACAAGTTATCCACACTTACTGTGACACACTCACACACACACACACACACACACACACACACACACACACACACACACAAAAGAAAAATAAGTTTAATTAACCAAGTAAGAGTGGTAATAAAAAGACACAGGTCTCAGTCTAATTATAGAGGAATGTTAGAAAAAATGGTTGAAGTGATTAGACAAATGAACATCTAGCAAAAGAGAAAAGGGAACTTCACACATTTCCCCAGATTTACATTGTATATTACTCTAAAGACAGCATCTTCAAATGATGCTGGTCAAATGGATGGCTGCATGTAGAAGAATGCAAACAGATCCATATTTACAACCCTGCACAAAGCTCATCTCCACATGGCTCAAGTACCTCAAGGCCAGATAACCTTAGTTTGATAGAAAAGAAAAATGGAGAATAGGCTTGAATTCATTGGCACAGGAAAAGACTTTCTGAGTTGGATACTAATAGCAAAGGCACTGAGACTAACAATTAATAAATGGGACATCACAAAATTTAAAAGTTTCAGTATGGCAAAGGACACCATAATCCAGAAAGTGTAGCAGGCTACAGAATTGAGAAGCGTCTTTACCAATTACACATCTGATAGATAGTTAATAACTAACAATATATAAAGAATTAGAAAAGACAACTACACAATTTAAAAATGGGGAACAATCTAAATGCAGAATTCTCAAAAGATGAAATACAAATGACTGAGACACATTTAAAGAAATCTTCAATATTCTTAGTTATCAGGGAAATGCAGATCAAAAGTATGTGGATATTTTTTCTTAAACTAGTCAGAATGGTTAAGATCAAAAAAATGGACAAAGAAAAAAAGTTGGTGAGGATGTGGAGTAAGAGAAACACTCAACCATTGTAGGTGCAAGTGCAAACTCATAAAGCCACTATGGAAATCAGTGTAGTGTTTTCTCTGGAAGCTGAGAATTGATACCTTAAGATCTAGCTATACCACTGTTGTGCATATATTCAAAGGCTTCTTTATTCTACTACAGAGACACTTGCTATTCCATGTTCATTGCTACTTTATTCATAATAGACAGAATTTAGAAATAACCTAGATGTCCATGAGGAGATGAATGGATAATAAAATATTGTGTTACATTACTACAATTAAATATTATTGAGTTTTAAAAAAATCATGAAATTCACAAGATAAATCTAGGAAAAAAATATCCTGAGTGAGGTAATACAGATCCTAAAAGACAAATATTGTTTGTATTTTCTTTTTTTAAAATAAATTTTTATTAAGAGATTTTCTATTCATTTTACATACCAACCCATAGCTGAGGAGCCCCCATAGTACTGCACTAGGCCCTCTGGATAAACAAGACAATTGTTTATCTTGAACTGTTTGTATTTTCTTATATATGAATGTTAACTGTTAAGCCTCCTATGAGTATCCTACAATACATATAACACAGAGGTGAGATATGGAATAAGGGATGAGTGGTGAAGGAAGGATCTTCTGAGGAAGGGAAACTAGAAGATACAGTTATGAGGGAAAATGGAAAGACAGGAACAGTACTAATCAGAGGAGAAGGGGGAAGTGTGCAAGGGAAGGAAGTGTGCAATAGAGGGAAAATTAACACTAAGGTTGATTTTAGGGGTCAAATGGAAACGTACTACAATATAAGCTTTGTGGTGGTCTCTTCACACACAAAGGCTGGCAGAGTAATCATCTGCATGAGGAAAGCTCATCCAGTTCAATGCAAGTAAATGTTGGTTCAAACTTCTAGAGACTGACCCTGAGCAGTTTATTTTAGGCATATTTATTCACATCACAATTTTGAAAATAAAAGTCTCCTGATGATAATTAACTATGCACAATGAAGTTTCAAACATGTTTACATTGAAACCATTTACAAAGTACATATGGCCACTTCCATAAAGAGGAGTTCTATTGACTGAGAAACAATGCTAAAGATGGGTGTCTAGGGAGAAAGATTGAGATAAAGATAAAAATCTGTGAGAGTCAGGAGGGGCCTACAAATAGCACAGAGATAAAGTACATGTGGCATCTCCCACAAGGATGAGTTCTATTAACTAAAAAAACAGCTCTCAATATGAAGGGTCTGGGATAAACACACTAGTCTGGGAGACTCAGGTGTGGTCTAACTCTAGAGATAGCACAGATAAACAGGCAATAACTATATCCATTCCCAGCCTTCTGGAAAAAAAAACAGATACGCATCTCTGTTTTTGAAGAGCCAAACCTCTGTGTGTAATATTCCTATTTTACCTAGTACTTATCTGTGGGCACAAAGACCTTGTGCCCTCTATAAAGCTTCTTAAAATATGTACATATATGAAAGAAATCTAAATGTAATAACCAAGTAATGCAGGAGACAAAGCTCCCAATTCACATCTTATACCACCAAGTAAAACCTCAAGTGCCAGGAAGGGGTTACGTCTAATTGAGACATTGGCCAAAAGGGGCCCCATGGCAACCTCAAAACGATTCTGGTTGTAGTCAAAGACTTCTTTCCACAAAATGATGGTTAGACTCTTATTGCAGAAGATAACACTTAGATATCTCACTGAACATGGAGAGATGGAACTGATGTCTACATAGAGCCTTCACATCACTGACTAGTATTCATGGTGCTGGAAAGTACTATGCACTAGAGGAAAAAGAATAGAGGAAAAGAATACTAGAGGAAAAGAATAACCATCAATCTATAATGTTGACCTACTGGAATAATATGCTGGTGCTTTGATGGTACAAATATTACAAGAATAACCAACCACTGTCTGATTGGATTAAAGGCCCACTCCTTGATACAAAACCTATGTCTGAATAGCCAAGAACTGGAGACTATATAGGCCATTGAGCTATAGGAAAATCAAATACTATTATTCTGCTAAAAGAACATGGCAATAAATAGACTCTTAGAGATATTCTGCTATAGATCATTGTCTTGCTCGGCCATCATCATAAAAGCTTCCCCCTGAAGTATGTCGGAACTAATACAGAGACCCACAACAGAACAATGTTCAGAGAAAGAGAGACCTTGGAACATTCAGTACTAAATGATATGTCTTCTTCCAACTCCTCCTCTCAGGGGTCTGGAAGCTATGTGGAAGAACAGGCAGGGAGACTGTCACAGCCAGAGGGGCTCGATGACTACAAAGAAATAATGTCTTCCAGAAACAATAGGGGTGGCACACATATGAACTCACAGAGACTGTGGCAGTATGCACAGGACCTACACAGGTCTAAGTCAAATGCGTTTCCAGTGCTGAGTGGGAGAAATGGACATGCATCCCTATCCTTAACAAAGAAACCAGCTGCAAATGACAACCACTTTCAAGGAAAAATTAATTTTCTCTAAGGGAGTCTCACTGAGTATATAAGCCACCTTTAAGCGCAGGTACCATGCTCAGTAGTAGATGGTCAACACAACACAAACTCAATGGTATTTTTGGAAATATTTTTCTTATTTTTTTTTGTTTGGTTTAGCGGTTTTTACCTTACTGGTTTTTTATTTCTGTATCACTGATACTGATATATTGTTTCTATTCTCTCTCTCTCTCTCTCTCTCTCTCTCTCTCTCTCTCTCTCTCTCTCTCTCTCTCTCTCTCTCTTTCTCTCTCTCTCTCTCTCTCTCTCTCTCTCTCTCTCTCTCTCTCTCTCCCTCTCCCTCTCCCTCTCCCTCTCCCTCTCCCTCTCCCTCTCCCTCTCCCTCTCCCTCTCCCTCTCCCTCTCCCTCTCCCTCTCCCTCTCTCTCTCTCTCTCCTTTCCTTCTTCTCTCCCTCCTCCCCCCTCTTTGTTGTCTGTGTGTATATGTGTTTCTCACTTTTTTCCTTTAATTTGGTTTGGTGGGGATTTCTTTCTTTCTTTATTGTTCTTGTTGTTTCTGTTGTTGTTTTGTTTGTTTGTTTTGTAAAGTGAGACAGATGAGACAGAAAGAAGGTGTGAATTTGAATTGTGTCGGTAAAAGATGGGAAAGATCTTGGAGGAGACGAGTGAGGACAAATCATCATTAGACTATGCTGTATAAAAAAAGAATTATCTTTAACAGAAAATAAAGGAAGTTTGACTTTCTTAATAGGTGTCAATCAGTTATCTTCACTTTCAATCTAATAGCAGACAATTGGGTATATAAATTCCTTTCATTAAATTCATCTTTTTGTTCTGAAAACTTTAGAAGTGAATTGTAGTGACTGTCTAGGGAATAATCAAAATTATATGTAGTAATTTAAATGAAAATGTAATGGTTTATAAATGACTGTTCATTAAGATTTGGACTATTTACATTTAGTATTTCATGGTACTTGTTTTTTTAAATCTGCTAACTCGCAAAAATTGCTTATGACTGTCTAAAGATAATTAAACAATAATAACACCAAAATCCATATTAAGTAAATTACCTTTGTTCCAAAAGTAATACTTTTCTCCAAATTGTATTTTCCAAATGATAGATTTCTATAAGCAGCATAGAACTTCAAAGGTCTTGTGATCTATTGTAGCATAGAGAGATAAATGAAAAGCAAGATCATTGGTGAATTAGCTAAAGTATAAGCCCTAATGTGAATATTTTCTGGCTGAATTTCTTTTCCATTATCACTGTGGCTGGCTTTGTTAGCATAAAATATTTCCTGTTTATACCAACTACTTTATAATTAATTACAATGTATCATTTGATCAGAAAGCATCTCAAACATACTGGAAATCTTCCCTCTACGTTATGCTAGCAAGGAAATCTATACGGCTTATTCAGTTGCCATCCAACTATGGAAAAATGAACAAAAACAATAACCAGATTATCAAGTTTAATTTTTACCTTTCTTTTTTGAGGGATTGAAAATCTTCAACTTTCATTGAAAATGACATTTTGCTAATTAATACAAAATTTAAAGTTTTACACAGTAACTTAAATAAGCATACACTTTGCTTGAACTCAGACACTATGTCTTTTGTTTCTTTGTATTAGTGTATATGACCAATTACATTAAGGTACCATTAGATTATTTAAAGGCAATCAGTCAAACTCTGTAATTTAATATGAACATAACTACACTATAGTTCAAATATTATGCTCAAATTAGGTTGAGGTTTTATATGACATAAAATTCCACGTCTTATTTTCTATCAATATTAAGTGTATAATTTTATATATTTAACAATAGAAATTCTTAATTGCTTTTAGCAGCATTCAAGTTAAAAGAAGTTATGGCACTTCCATATGTTCATGAGGATTCTTTTATCTGGTCAAAACAGTGGAAATTTGTTTGATTGCAGAACCTAATAAATGTATTTGAATTGAAATGGATGGAAAGATACACTAATGTGTGTGAAAAGAAAAGTACTATTATTTTACAGTATAGCACAGGAAAAGAATGATGAAGGTAAAATGTGCTTGTAATTCAAATGCATGATTTGCAGGGAACTGACTGTCATAGAGTAGAATTCCATAAATGCTAACTATTTTGATTATGTCTGTCTACATCCTTCTCTAACCACATGCCAAATCAATGAATTTTCTGAGGAATTATGTTAGAGAGATTTCTCTTTTATTTTCCTCATTTTCTATGATTGCTACTCCAGGGAAAGCTAAAGAAATATAAAACTCCTAGGGTCACAGAAAGGCTTAGAAATTTCATTACACAGACAATTGACAAGTATTGCCTTATTCCCAAAGAATTTCTGACCACTCTCCAGTAAGACTCATAGCTTCAGCTTTCTATTTTATAGTTTCTTTCATTTTGTGGCAACCAGCCTAGCTAGTGGGGTATGGTCTGTTTCTATGACATGATTTAAATGTCACGAAATCAGTGTACATATGTTATGATTTTAAATATACTCAAATGCAGTACAACTCTTGACAGATTTTTTGGCATACAAAATAATGTGTGCATTAAATTTCCAAAAGAAAATATACAAATAATTATTTCCTAAAAACAAGTTCATAAGTACTGCTTTTATTAGTTTTCCTTCCCCTTTATGCCCTGTGGAAAATGACCTAGTAGTACACCAAATTACTAGCCAACAGTGTGGGCTGCACTTCTGAAATTTTAGAGAAAGTAAGGATTTCTTATCCTTGTGAGCTTCTATTTCATGAGGAATGGCAACTGTAACTTCAAAGGTGTCTAAAATATACACAATCTTACCTCATAATAGTGAATCCAGCTAACAGTTTCCTAATTCCAACACTGGCCACTTGTATTACCAAATAAACACCAATTCACGAGATACCATTTTTTAACTAAAGTTGAAAAATAAATAAATAAAAAGCGTGAGAGGGAAGTAAGAAAATAGGGCAGAGTGCAGCTTGAGAAGCTACTGGGTGGTGGGAAAGGTGTCAAATGAAGATGTATGTTCAGCCGAGCTCTTAACATACACAGACACACTGTAGAACTAGCTACCAATGAAATCAGTGTTGCCATACTAACCTAATATATATATTAGGTCAACTACCTTTATTGTCATAAATAAACAATGGAAAAGAAGTAATTGATAAGTTGCTCAGTAAATTAAAAGGTTTTCAGGAAGTCTTCCTCTTTTATTCCCACAAATCTACTACAAAGATTCTGTCTATTCAGTGTCAACCTTTGTTCTGCACAGCATGAGTTAGTGTTAAAATTCACAGGCCTATAGCATTTACTATTAGAATTCTTAGGATCAGAACCCAGGATCCATGTAACCTCCTTGTTTAAACTTGTAGACACCCCTAATATCTGGCTGGAAAGAAAGCTCATGATGACAAATTATCTACTGCTTAATGAAAATAACAAATATTCAACTGGATGTGCTACTTGAGTGTTCACCACTTTAAATTTTGTATTTAAAGTACATTAAATTTTATGGCTGTACCTATTTAATGCACACTTCCTTTGGATGTGTTAAAATGTTAAAATGTATCCCTTCTTAACTATAACTGAAGTTGCTGCTTAATAAAAACTGCAAAAAATGATATTAATTAATTAGTTTGTCTTATTATCAAAACAGACAAAAGGTAAATACAATAGTATCCAGTTACTACTCTTATCTCTTAAACACTTTAAATAAATTTAAGGAAGTCTAACACACAATTATATTTAAAATACTGTAACTTTTAATAAAACATGTATAGGAATATATCAATATAAAAATAGAAAACATATAGAAATTAGCCATCTCAATAAAAACCATAGTATTAAAAATGCATTTTATAACATGCTACTATTGTTCCATGCATTTTTGGAATCATTTTTAGCAATGATTTCTGAAAACTTTTACTTTAGTAGAATGCAGTATTTAATGATGGGTCATGGGACTTTTGCCAGGGCCTTCACATTTTGCTACCTTTAGGATTATTTTTGTTGGTTTGTGTTTTCTCTATAACTGCTCGGGTATCAATCATACTGCTTTAGAGTTCGTTTTTTTTTAATTAAAAGTTGTGTTTTTCTGCAGCTAAGACAAAGCATCCACTAGGATGTAAATTAGGAATCTGCAGATCCATCATAATTCTGACTCCTCTTCATTTGTATGTTTCCAGCCTGCTCAAGGGCAGTGTGTGAAGTAAGTCAATATCGGGTGTATAATTGACTGACTGATGTTAATTTGAAATATGTGAATCTGAGAACTGTCTTTATATAAATTCATTAACACACCATCCTTCACTTTTAATGATCAAGCTCCTGGCATAACGCTAATAGGATATACGGTCTGTGTTGTTTTTTGAGAGGCCATGATGAATTTCGTTAGAACCTTTCCCCATACGGCTGTCTATTTTTTCCTGTGACTAATGAGCCATAGCTGGCATAGCAGGATTATAGATATTATTCTCATCTTTAATGGAAGATTAAAAATTGGAACAAAATATATAGCATTAGGTTCATCTACTGCAGCTTAAGAAGTATAGATTTTTTATAAATCTACTATATGGTAAAAAAAAAATTTCAAAGTGTCTGATTAACTTTTTCACTCAAACAAAAACTAAATTTATATAAACTTCAATGGACTTGTAAATATACTATTGGCATTGTACAAAGTAGCATATAACTAATAGTTTCTTAGAGAAATTCCAATAAGATGAGGGATGATTTAGTCTATGATAAATTAATGTGACAGAATGTGATAATTTTGCCAGTTAAGAAGTTCTTGAACATCAGTTTAAATTTCAGCTCTCATTCTTCTCCATGCTTCTTTGTAAACTGAAGTTAACAAATCTCTCTCTTTCGTAGCAGCACCAGAGGAGAAATACATGATAGGAAAAGTTTTCCCTTGTTCAATTGCTTGTTCTAACTCTGAGGTCTCTTCATCCCCACATATGTTTCAGAGTTTTAGACAGCTGCATGTTTCCCATACAGGACTATGTAGTACATAAATTACTATACTCTCCAAGTCCTGAGTACTTACATAATCTCTTTTCCTCCAGCAGCTGATCTAGCAGTTGATACTGCTTTATCTCAGCAGTCCATCCTTTACTTTTCTAACCCTTGCAATCATTTTACAAATCTCTGTAAATATTAAATTCTCAGCTATATAGAACTCAAATATTATTTTGCTAATTCTTCTGGTAGGCTTATACAATAGAAACTTACATAATACTTAATTTCTAATAGTCAACATATGTTAGGAATTTTTTCAATCTTGAAATGTAACAATTATGTTAAATTTATTGTCATTATAAACTCATTATATTCTTCTTTTACTACCGAAAAAAATAAATCCTTGATTCATATGGTTTGGGAGAATTTCGATGAAAATGATGAGCATTTTTTTCTTTTTTGGTTAGTTAACTCTGCTTTTGTTTCTTGTATCATGTAACTTTGTCCTAGTTTGTGTATCATTGCTATAATAAATAGCATGAAACAACACAACTTGGTAGAATAAAGGGTTTATATGGCTTACACCCCAATGTCATAATACACCACTGAGAAGAGTTAGGGTGGATACTCAATCAAGAACCTAGAGGCAAGAACAAGCAGAAGTATCCTGGAGAAATTATGCTTATTAGCCTACTTCCAAAGACTTGCCAAGCTACTTTCTTATACAAATCAGGCCAACCTGCCCAAGAAGTTATCACCATTGGTGGGCTGTGCTCTCCAACATCAATCAGCAATCAAGAAAATACACCACAGAGATACCCACAGGCCAATATGATGAAAAAAATTCTAGGTTTCTATGTTTTCTTCTGTGAATTTCTAGGTTTTCATAAAAATTGAAAAAGACTAACTGTGACAAACATATCCAGAATGTGTCTGCCCTTCCTAATCCCTCCTTCCTTTCCCTCCCTCTCTCTCCCCGTTTTTGCCTCTCCTTCTCTTTGTCTCTTTATCTGGATCTCTCTCTTTTCCCCTAAATGTATATACATACACACACATACATTCATGAACACAAGTAAATATGACTACACACACACACACACACACACACACACACACACACACACGCACACATACACACACACATGCATGCCTTCACACATCATGTGATTTTGCCTTGCCAATGATAGAATAAATTTTCACTAATTCCAGAAATTAATTAGTCAAAGTTTTTTATTGTTGTTGTTTTTGTTTTTTGTTTTTTTACATTGACCTCAATCATTCAATGTCTGGATAATTGCCTCAGAAAGATTTCATATACAATTTTAATTCTTAATATCTACAGTTACTTTCTACATGCTTCTGTTTAGGAAATTCAATTAGGTAAATTTTTGAAGGTTAGCTATTATAAAGTCATCATATGGAACTAATTGGAAAATTATGACTTAATATCTCCTCATTGAGATATAGAGAATTGATTGATGACCCGCTAACTTTAACAATTCATTTACACATTGCTTCAACAATATTTACCAAATTTGTTCTATATGCTAAATACTGTGCAAAATGTAAGAGATACGATATTAAGGATTCACTTGAGAATTAAAATTAATTATATAATATATAAAATATATTATTTTGTTGAGGAACTTTTATCATCAAAAAGATGGTATATTGTAAAGTACAATACTATCTTTACTAATGGAAGGAGATGTTGACAAATACCATCTACATAGAAAGGAAAGGGACAAAAACTTATAAGAAGATATGATGAGAAAAATACAAATAAAAATAATTTAAAAGGGAAAAACAATGTAAAGGCAAAAATGTGGGAAATTGTGGTTTCTCTGGAACAATAATTTAAAAGACATTTTAGATCATGTAATAGACAGAGTCCCATTGTCATTTATAAGCCAAGCTTGTATGAAAAGCCAAATTTTACTTTCTGCTTCATATGCTGATGAATAATGAAAAAATTCTTACATGGGACTGAATTATTCAAAAATAACCTAAAGCTATTTTCCTGTTATATTCTTGAATAAGTGATGTTCTTCTTTGATTTAAAATGCATTCAAACATTAATGATTTGCATAAATTCCTTGGAAATGTTAACTTAAGAATCAATAGTACTTTTACTCCAACCTTTTCTGGGCATTCATTCTACCATGTCCCATTCCAGTTTCAAAGCCTCTTGATTTTATTTTTTATACTCAGTCCAATTTGTGCTTCCCATATGTGAATGGTGTACAGCTAGCTAATCACTGAAACATGGGCCATACACCTGAAGAAACTGACCCTCTTCCTCAGTAATCATAAATTTCCCAGAGCTCTTCGGCTAGAGGTGAGGCCCCATGAGTCCCTCCCCACTTACACTGTGATGTTGACTGAATTAACCATGTACAGGTCAGCTACAGCTGTTGGATCATAAGTACAACAGCCCTGTCTTGTCCAGATTACACTATTTCCCAGGAGAACTCACTACCTCTGGCTGTTGTGCTATTTCTCCCCCATCTTCCGAGATGGATCCTAAGCTTATGTTATAAATGCCCCATTTAGGGTTGAGCACCATCATTTTAGTGTATGGTATCAATGTTGTTTATAGCAGAAATTATATAAAGATTTAACTCAAGCATCATCTAGAAAACTCTGGATGATGGAAGAGGAGAGACTAGCACATACATAATGTCTGTCTGTATTTCTTTCTCTTTCTCCCTCCCTAGCCCCATTCATCCATTTCCTTCCTTTTTGCTAGTTATACCTCAATTTTATTATTTTTATGCAACACAACTGAGAACTAAATCTTCCCTGAAAAGATGTTGTCTCCCCCTGTCTGTTGTCACACATGCTATAAAGCTTGATAATATTTGGACCATCACTGAGGAAGATGAAGGAACTAGATGACTTTATATTAACCATCTCATGGGGAATGAATAGCAGCTATCAACCGTAGTATCCACTATCAGCAGGTGTTGTATTTAAATGAATCACATGTGCTTAGCATTGGAATTATCATAAATCCTCATTGTTGAACATGCTTGTCAGTAGTCCAGTAAATACCCAACTATGACATACGTGTAATTACATGAAAACATTAGGAGGAAGAAATATTTTATTCAAACATAAATGTTTTGTCAACTTAGAAAAACTATTTTAGAAAAATTATGAGGCTCATTTTCAGCTTACACTTGGAAATTCTGAGTTTATAGATTGATACACTATATTTCATTTTGTAGTTTTCTCCGTTGTGTAAATTATGTCAAAATTTATTGAATATACTAAGATTATCAATATATTCTAAGTTAATTGCCCAGTCTTGTCCACCACAATATTATTTTTTCTGGGTCAATATTATGGTTGGAATGCATTGAATATTCATTTTTGAAAGACTAGTTTAGATAACTAAAATTATATATTATTTATGTTGTTATTGGTGTTTACTCATTGTACACATTGCTGAATTTTATATAGTCATTTTCATTTAAATGTACCATGTACTTTTATAGTATTGATTCTGGCCCCCAGATGTATATATGATACATATGCATTGCTATTGCAGAATATATATGTATAATAAAATATGTATTGTGAGATACATCTATTTCTCTGTGGATATATCTGTGTATAAATATTATATTCTATCACATACTCACACATATATTGAAAGCTTAGTGTCCTTTTCAAAGGCCAGTACTCAGAGAAACTATCAGAAATAATGTTGTAGGTCAATACATAACAAACTAATATCTGCTCTCTAAAATACGTTTGTGGTTGTTCTGTATCATCTACCTTTGTTTTTGCATATGTCTGCACACCCTTCTTGGTTTTCTCCTCTTTTATCCTCAATAGCTCTACTACTGTTGTATAATAATGTTGGTCCATTATTAAGAATACACTAACTGGGTTGAAGGAAAAAGATTAAAAAGAGAGAAGAAATCAGCTTATTTAGAGATTCATATAAAACAGCAAGTGGATAATGACTTTCACTGTGAGATTTACAGGGGCACATATATTTTGAAAAAGAAATCTGACTTTACTCTAATTAATATTATCCTTTTGCTTATAAAATTAGGGCAAAGATTTTAAAAAATTGTGTAAAGAGCCCATGTAACTTTCACAAAAATCTTACATTATAGAAATGTTTATGTAAATCTTTGTTCATAATGTAAATGTATATGAGAGCATTGTTTAAAGTTTTTTTTTGTTCTTTTTTGAATAATTTTGTGAGGTTTGTGCTTACTGTAATACCAAGTGGAGGTGGCCCATGTAGTTTGACTTGTAACTTCAGAATTTAGGAAAATTATCAGATTTGAAACTTCACATTCAAGTAATCAAGATGTAAGAAGTACTTAAAGTCACATGGAATTAGAGTGTGAGATCACTTAAGCCATGAGTACAATAAATCCTCAAAATCATTTGCATTGTTTGAATAAGAAATCTAATTTCAATGAGGTATTCCCGAGTTTATAAGCATCTATGAAATTAAATGAGAATGATACAAAGACATCAATAAAATATTAATACTTTACTTAAAGATTAATTAATACTTTACTTAAAGATTAAAATAGATTAAACTCCATCTTAACATTGAGTGTGTGAGTAGTGTCTGTGTGAGTGTGAATGTGAGTGCATACCTGTGGGAGCCCGTTCTCGGGTTCCTCGTGGCTTTATCCAGCAGGTCCACATAGAGGATGATTAGACCATGGGCCTAAGGGCAAGTGTCTGAGATGGTCTGCACTTGGCTGTGCTGGGGGAGGAGGTCTTTTGCTCCACCCCTTGGCGTCTCTATAAAAAACCCTGGGGCAGAGACAGTCGGCCCGTTGGAATAGGTTCCAGGCCCTCTCGAGGCTATCCTTTATTTTCTATCTGTTTATCTCCGTGATATTCTCTGCAATAAATCCTATCTAATATTTCCTGCTGCTCGCACTCAAGAAAACTCTGGGGAACTGTGGGGGTGGTTGGGTAAACACCCCACAGAATGGCGCCATGAACAGGGACTAAAAAAAGAAAAAAAAGGGATTGAAGAAAAAAAAGGGGGGGACTAAAAAAAGGGGGACTAAAGACAAATGAACAGGGACTAAAGACAAAGTAATAGGGACTAAAGATAAAGGAAAATAATAGTTTTATTACAGAGTTTTTGGCGAAAGTGCTGAGTTCAGCCCTGCCAGTGGATAAGGCATGCCGGTGTTATGAAAAATATTTATTTTTATATATATTGAGAGGCAGGGGTTTTATCCTCGAGAGAAAAGGAAAGCGGACTGGAAGGATGTCCGATGCTGCAGCGAAATTCTCTTCTGTCAAAATTTTCTATCTTCTATCCCTTTCTCAATTTCTATCTGTGAAAAATAAGTATAAGGTATAGCGTAGTAATATAGTTTAGGAAAAACTTAGAAATGTAAGATTGTGTAGGAAAAAATAAGTAAGGCAACTAGACAGAAAAACTCTTCAATTTTCTAACTTTGGGGGCTCTGAATGCAAACTGGGAAAAAAAATCTTTCTTTGGGCTTTTTGGGTAGTAAAAAAGCTCTTTGAGCTTATGGGGAAGAAAAAGTTTCCTCTGGAAGCTTTTGACCTGGGGACAGCTGAAATGCTAAGTCCAAGCGGCAGGATAAAGTGATTTCTCCCTGAGGCAAAAATGGGGGTGTAAAAAGTCAAAAAGTTTAAAGTTGAAGTTTTAGGAAAAGTTGGTCTTTCTCCTGGGGAAAAAAAATCTTTCTCAAACTATAAAGCTTTTCTTGGAAAATTTGGGGGAAAAAAACTCTCTAAAAAGCCTTCATCTTTCTCAAAAAGCTCTTAAACTTAAAAACTAAAGCCTTTAACTTTCTCAGAAGGACAAAAATTAGAATCACCTGAAGATATTAGTATGGGGACCACCTGTGATTAGCTCAAAGGGAAAACAACAAACCTCTTAAGACAGCAAAACCTCTCTAAGTTCTCTTTCAAGCTTTAAAAATCCTCCCTGCAATGCAGGAGGCAGGGACAAGTTCCTAAAAACCTCTTCTAAGCTGTTTCTTCAAGCTGGTAAAAGACAGTGGGTCAGAGTACCCTGAGGGAAACGCTTGGGAGAGTGCGGGTAAAGAGCTACAGAGAGCCCAAAAGGGCAGGAAACTTTACCCGAGAAAAGCAAAAAAGCCAAGCTTTTCAGTTACAGCCGAGCTGAGGCATCAAGGGTTTTGTTTCTGAGTGAGCGTCTTTGAAAAGGTGCTCCTAATCGTCCTAATGCAAAGATCCCCTGAAGCATGCAAACTGTTAGCATTGTATCCTCGCTTCTGACCAAAAACCCAGAGGTGACTGGCCAGTGTCTCTGAGTTGGGGTGCATTTCGGGGATACTAGGGTTACTGCAGTTGTAAACTTCCTGGAGCACAGAGCTGAGGCAGGAAGGTGCAGGGACCCAGGGGAAGATTGCTAATGAACAACCAAAGCTAAAGCCGGTGGGAACAGCACAGTTGTCCACTTTCCTGCAAGTCCCGGGTTGATAGGTCCAC
Source organism: Peromyscus californicus insignis (assembly GCF_007827085.1). Taxonomy (NCBI): domain Eukaryota; kingdom Metazoa; phylum Chordata; class Mammalia; order Rodentia; family Cricetidae; genus Peromyscus; species Peromyscus californicus. The sequence continues at coordinate 119,498,344 of NW_026294573.1, forward strand.
AGCTGAAAGAAATCTGAAAGAAGCTTTCCTATCAGAGAAAGGACCTTTCTGGGAAAACAGTAAAGCTGAACTGTGTCTAAAGCAGTCGTGCTGCTGAGTCAGAACGCTGTCTGGGGAAAGAGCCCAGCCAGGGCAGAACAGAATTATCCAGGAGTAAAGCTTTCTTTTCTGTCGGAGAAAGCATCTCTTTGAGAAAAGCTTTGTTTCAACTGATTCCCTGAGATGAGGGAGTGTAGCCTTGAGGAGTGATTGCCTCTGGCATAAGCTCTGTCCTTGAGCACCCAGACAAGCAAACACAACCCACTGGGGGACTGGGCCAGGTGAAGGCCTGATGAGGCAAAACACCTGTCCTAATGGGAGTTTAGAAATGGCAAAAACCTCCCTTGTTAGATTTTCAGTCTGTACGCAAACCACACAGACCGGAAAACAAACGGACAAAAAGCCCCTACCTTCAGTAGCAGGGAAAGCCACCACTGTAGTGTCGGAAACTGTTTCTGGGGTAGAGGGGATAAACTGAGACCAAACTGGGAACTGTCTGGGAAAAAGACTCTGAAGAAAGAGAAGGGACATTTCTCCCCAGAAAATGCATGACCTGAAAAAGCTGCTAGAATTTGAGGCAGATTCGGGGGGAGAAAAAAAAGCCCTTACCTCCAAAAGCAGCTAGCAGAGGAACAGAGCTGCAGACAAATACCTGAAGCTCTGCATCTGGGGGAAGGAAGGAACAAGCAAAATGAGAATAAAATCAGTGGGAGAAAATCTCTCTGAAGGAGCTATGGAAAAGCTGTTGTAAATGATCTTGTATTTCACTGACTGGCTAAGGCAAGCACAAGCCCCGAGGAAAGTTGCTATCAGAAATGCCAGCCTCAATGCGTGCTAACGAGGCAGGTGCAGTTCTGATTTGGGGGCCAGTGTCAAATGAAGGAGAGACACCTGTTAAAGCCAGCTAAGGAGAGACCAGAACCCTCCCAATGTCCCATAATTGAAAATGTAAAATGCTTGTTCAAATCTCCCGTTGCAAAAGCAAAAAACTTTGTTCAAACCTCCTGGGCAAGAATTTGTAAGCAAGTCTGGTAAAAGAACCAGTTGACTCTCAGACCCAAAAAGAACTATGGGAAATGACTGATATAAGGGAAATGATATAAAGAACTGATATAAGGGACTGATATTATTATGGACTGATATAAGGGAAATGCATTCTGGGAAAGGTAGTTTTTCCGCTAAAGATGGCGACATTGCCCTGAAACACTTTTTTGTCAGCTCGAAAATACGTTCATGGCAAATTTAAAACACAGCTTTTAAAAGAATAAGGAGGAAAATCGTCTAAGAGTTTAAGTGTCAGTTCCATTGGAAAAATTGAAAGGTTATGGAACCAGGTGCTTCGAGGTTTGAGGCTCTGTTGGTAAAATGCCTTATTTACCCTAATAGCTGTGCAAAATTTTTACGGCAGTTGGATGACAAAAAGCTACCTTTAAGAGCAAACAAGCCACTTTAAAATCCTTAAAGCAAGAGAGCAGTTTATACACTGAACGTTGTCTTAGATATGAAGAAACTTATGTGAAATTAAAAATTATTTACCTCTTGAACAAACAGCCTACAATGAGTGATTCCTTTGCAAATCTAATTAAGGGGATAAGAAACAGGCATTCAAAAAGAAATGACTGCTTTATAGATGGGAAACAAACTTCAGAAAATCTAGCTGTCTTACAAAAGAATTGCTTCACCTGAAAGTTCCTTATAAAAAATCAATGCTAGCCGGGCGGTGGTGGCGCATGCCTTTAATCCCAGCACTCGGGAGGCAGAGCCAGGCGGATCTCTGTGAGTTCGAGGCCAGCTTGGGCTACCAAGTGAGTTCCAGGACAGGCGCAAAGCTACACAGAGAAACCCTGTCTCGAAAAACCAAAAAAAAAAAAAAAAAATCAATGCTAAATATTACAGCTGCTAATAACATCAGGAGTTAAAGCTAATGAAGTGAAAATACTAAATACAGTTCGGAGCTGTGCCACTTGTGACTTTACTAGCTCCTTTGGAAAAATACTTTATATCACCTAATAGCTGTGCAGTATTTGACAAAGAGCTTTACAGCAGCTAAATACGGTAATTTCACCCTCAGCGTGAAGTGAAGTTTTTCAGTAGAACAAACCAAAAGTACTGCTGTAGTAGAAACGTTTGTCTGAATTGAAGTACATAGTGGGAGCTATTATGAATTTGGGTGAAGGAACAGCCTCTAGTTAAAAACTGTCTGCCACCGACAGTGCATCTCTGCTGGTCCGGAACGGCTGAGAGAACTGGCAACTTTGGACTGTGGCGTCATCCTGGGAAGGTTACAGTCCCCTAGCAACAACTATCACAATTCTATAACAACAACACTCACTAAATCCCAGTGCTTTATAACAAAGCTGACTATAAACTCTAAACTTTAGAAATGATGTATGTACTTCCTGTCTAGTTGAGAATCTTTCTAATAGAGATAGTGATAATAAGAGTAAGAAATAGAAAAAGATGAAAATAAGATATGTAAGTTTGTAAAAATTCTCTTGTTAGATCTGTGTTAAGAAATCTTTAGGTGTTTGCTAAGTTAAAAATATGTTAAAGTAGTTCTATAGTTTCCTTAAGGAGTATAAATAAGTAGATGTATAGAGTTCCTTTAAGCTTGTAAGAAGTAAAGATACTAATTGTAAATGTAAGTTTAAATAAGAAATATAATAAGTATATAAGAAGTAATAAATATATTTGCTAAAGTAGTTCTATAGTTTCCTTAAGGAGTATAAATAAGTAGATGTTAATACGTTATATGTGAGTTTGTAAAATGTTGAATGTGAGTCTAAATGCTTTGCAAGGCAAAAAATGTTATATGTGAGTTTGTAAAGTGTAAATGTTAAGTGTGAGTCTATGCTTAATGTATATGATGAAAAAACCTGAGATCTAGAAGTTAGTGTCCTAGGAGACTGCAAAGCAGGCAGTCTGAGCGGTTTTCAAAAGCTCCAGAAGCCGCTAAGAAGCTAAGAATGGCGGATGCCAGAACCAGCACAAGGCATCCGCAGCTGAGATCCGTGGAAAATCAACGCAACACAGAAAAACCTGAGCTAACATCAAAAAACGGTGCGGTTTAGAATACTACTGTACCTAAAAAGGTCTGGCTTGAGAATAAGCTCAGAGACGCTTGTTTGAACAAAAATTGTTAACTGCAAAAAGTTTTGGTTGAAAAATGTCTCTTCATATTTGGAAGTGAAAGCCTGATACTAGAATTTATTTCTTGTTTGAACTTTTTGAACTTAAAATGAGATAAAATTACAAAAAGAATTTGGTTATGGATTTCTCATATTTGGAAGGCTAGTACCAGAATTTATCGTTTGAATTTTAAGACTTAAGAAATGAAATGAACAATAGAGATTTCATTGATATGGGACAATTTTGAGTTTACTTATAGTTAATGACCTAGGAACTGTTTTCTGTAATTGGGTTAAAAATGGAACTGTTTAGATGAAGAAATTTATTTCTACCTGGAATCAAGATGTAGTTTTGTGTATGCATATGTGCTTTATTAATTGGTGATTCATGAATTGTTTTGTGGAACTGTTTATGTAAAAATGAAATTACTTACAGAACTGGTTTTGTGTTATAAATGGAACTGTTTAAATGGAAAAGTTTGGGTTTTCTAACTAGGCTTGAGATTTTGCTTAAATTATAAAGAAAAGGGGGAGAGTTAATATTCCTTAGTCTAATTTCATGTCATGTTTTTGTTAGTAAGAAATGTATATTAAGAGACTACTTGTAAAGAGTTTTATTAAGAAACTGCTTTTGGATGTTTTGCTAAGTTTTCAAAGTGTTAATGGTTAGATTGAGAAGATTGCTTTTCAATATGGGTTTGTAGGATTTGTATGAGTTTGGGTTCCTCTAACTAGGTTTGAGATTTTGTTTAAAAAATTATAAAGAAAAGGAGGAGTTATGAGATTGAATTATGTTTGCAGAAACCTATTGATATTAATGCACCCTGGTTTTGTGGAGTTAAGGAAATATTTAAGTTTGATGTGAATACATCGAAGTTTTTCCTATGTTCTGTTAGCAAGAAAATTCAAATGATTGAGATAAAGTTGTAAGACGGAGAAAATTGTTAACTATAAATAGCACCATATATGCTAATTCAAATGGTTCTGTTAAGAGTTTGCTTTGAGTTGTAAGATTGAGAGAATTGTGACTATGTATAGCAATATTTATGTTAACCTGTTAATGGTAATGATGAAGCTAAGGGATTCTTTAAGTTCGTAGTAGCCTTAAGAGTTTTTGGTTTAGAAAGGGCTTGAGGCAGCTAAGACTGCTGTAGTCACCTTGGACCTAATTCAAAAGAGAAATGCCATCTTTATCATCCTCTACTCCCATATTGGAAGGTGTAACAGCTATGGAGATTGCTGTAAGCCATTAATAGTTGTTTTTTATATATTAAGAAAGGGGGACCTATGGGAGCCCGTTCTCGGGTTCCTCGTGGCTTTATCCAGCAGGTCCACATAGAGGATGATTAGACCACGGGCCTAAGTGCAGGTGTCTGAGATGGTCTGCACTTGGCTGTGCTGGGGGAGGAGGTCTTTTGCTCCACCCCTTGGCGTCTCTATAAAAACCCTGGAGCAGAGACAGTCGGGGCCGTTGGAATAGGTTCCAGGCCCTCTTGAGGCTATCCTTTATTTTCTATCTGTTTATCTCCGTGATATTCTCTGCAATAAATCCTATCTAATATTTCCTGCTGCTCGCACTCAAGAAAACTCTGGGGAACTGTGGGGGTGGTTGGGTAAACGCCTCACACATACCTAGCCCAGAGATTCCCCTGTATCCATTATCCCTGCTCCAGCTTTCAGATTGCAGATACACGTGACCATGCACAGCCTTTACATGGGTTCTGAGGATCCAAAGCCAGGTTTTCAGACTTAGCCATCTAACCAGTCTTAAATGTAACATTAGAAAATGATCATAGTGAAATTAAATTGATTCTACTTATAAGTATACATAAAATCTGTATAACTATGTGTATCATATACTCTATGTGTAAAATGCATGGATATTCAGATTTATTAGAAATAAAAGTCTCTATATCTCTAAAAAGAAATTATTTAAGTATTATATTTTTAAAATTTACACCAGGCATTTATTTATTTAATTTTTTGATAATTTCATACATGACTCCATTGTTTTCATCATTTCTACCCCTCTAACTCCTCCTATATTCTTCCCACCAGACTCTCTCAAATTCATAACCACTTGTTCTTTATTTTTGTTGCATATGTATAACATGCTTAGTCAATTTACAGTTCTTTTATCTGTGTGTATGGCTGATAATTTCATATTAAATAACCAATTAAGATTCACTTTGGGAAAGAATGAATTTCCCTCTCTGTAGCTATTAATTGCTCATGGTACGTCACCTAAGGATGAGGCCTTGTGTCATGTATCTCATCCACATTGACAATTGCTGTTGTCATTGTTAAAGTCTTGTTTAGGAGAGCATTTTGTTGAGATTTTGTGGATATAGCCAACCTGTCAAAATCAGAAGACACTATCTTGCAGCAGAATATATGATACTCTCACTCACACAATCTGCATACTATCTTCTATGATAGTTCTTGAGCCTTAGGTTTAGAGGTTGGTTATACAGTAGATGTGTCAATGGAACTCCTCACAATCAATTATTCTCTGTATCTGGGCCAGTTGGCTTTCTGTAATGATGCAAAAACAGCTTCTTTGGTAAAGATTGAGCTATACTTACTTGTGAGTTTAAGGATACATTTTTAGATTACAGTTAGAAATTATACTGGTGTAGGAAAATGGCAGTAGTAGGTTCTCCTCTAGGTTCCGTGGCCTCATTAGCTAAGGATATTTGGTTAAATTTACAGTATCAGGTACTAATTGCCTCTTATAAAGTGGGCTCTAAATCCAATTTATTGACTGTTGGTTACTCAAATAAAAAAGTACCACTATTGTGACTTTGGTGATACCTTGCCAGGTTCATAGGCCTCCCAGCTAGGTAGGAAAATACCATACATTTAAAATGTTTCATTTCATTTTTTTATATTTGGTCATGGAAAATGTTTTGGATTTCACGTTAATAATGATACTTAAAATTACTCTTACATACTGTGGGATGACTCATCCCTAACAGGCTTGAGGGCCAGCCAGCCCAAACCAGTAAAAAAGATACTTTCTGAGAGCCAACCTGGGTCTCCCTAAGGGCCTTAGCAACAGCAGCTGAGACATGACCTGCAGATGACCTGGACCAATGACAGGCAGCCATGTCACACCAGCAAATGCATATTCATCAGACCTTCCCCCAGGGTGGGGTGGAGGATATATAAGGCTTGCCTCTTTCTGAATAAACTGAGCTTGTTGTTTCTAATTCTTCCTGAGTCTCTGTGGTTTGACTTTGCGCCTACTTGGCCCCCTCCCCCAAAGGGACCAACAGCACAGGACCCTGCCACAATATACAATATTAATTTTACTAAAAAGTGGACATCTTATTCAATAGAACTCAGGGAAATCAATCTACCACATGACCCAGCCATACCATTCTTGGGCATGTATCCAAAGGGCATATATCCAAAGGACACTCAACGATACCATAAGAGTACTTGCTCAACTATGTTGATAGCTGCTTTATTCATAATAGCCAGAATCTGAAAATAACCTAGATGTCCCTCTACTGAAGGATGGATAAAGAAAATTTAGTACATTTACACAAAGGAGTATTACTCCGCTACTAAAAACAATAACATCATGAAACTTGAAGGCAAATGGATGGAACTAGAAAAAGCATCATGAGTGAAGTAATGCAGACCTAGAAAGACAAACATAGTATGTACTCACTTATAAGTGCATATTAACTCACAAGTAAAGGATAACCATGTTAGAATCCATACACTCAAAGAAACTAAGTAACAAGGAGTGCCCAAGGAGGGGTGTATGAATCTCTCTGGGAAGGGGGGATAGAAAAGATGTCATGGGTGAACTGGAGGCAGGTCAGGGTGGGAACATGAGGGATTGGGTTGTGGGATGGACGGGGAGAATCCTGAAAGAGATGACCGGAAAGGGGAGCACTTTGGGGTCAGGTTGAATCCTGGTGCAAGGAAAAGTCCCTGGAATCTACAAGGATGACCCCAGCTAAAATTCCTAGCAATAGTAGATAGGTAGCCTAAACTGGTTATCTTCTGTTACCAGGAACCACTTCCAGTGGAGGGACTGGAATACCAACCCCGCTACAAAGCCTTTGGCCTACAGTTGTCCTCCCAGTGCTGAGGTAAGGGTGGTGCAAAGATTGTAGGTGTGGCCAACCAATGACTGGTCCAGCCTGAGACTAATGCCATGAAAGTGGGCCCACCCCTGGCACTGCCTGGAGGAGCCGGACCTAGAAGCTGGATGGCCCAGAGATCTAAGATAGAACCAAACAGAACTGGAGAAAAAACAAATGTCAATGTAATGATGCTTAATGCTATTCTGCTGTACTCACAGATTTGTTACTAACCCAATTGTCATTAGAGAGTCTTCAGGCTATAACTGATGGAGACAGACGCAGAGACCCACAGCTAACATTTGGCCAAACTTGGTGAATCCTGCTGAAGGGAGGGTGGAGGAATTGTATGAGTCAGAAGGGTCAAGGACATTACAAGAAAACCCACAGAAACAACTAACCTGGGCTCATAGGCACTCACAGAGTTTTAACCAACAACCAGGGAGCTTCTGTGGGACCATCCTAGGCCTTCTATGTATGTCTGACAATTATGTAGCTTGGTCTACTTCTGGGACTCCTACCAGTGGGAACAGGGATATAGCTAATGCTTTGGCTGTCTCTTAGGAACCTATTCCTAATTCTAGGTTGCCTTGCCCAGCCTTAATACAAGGGGAGGTGCTTGGTCCTACTGCAACTTGAAATGCCATGCTTTGTTGATGCCCATGGGAGGCCTGCCCCATTCTGAACAGAGACAGAGGAGTGGATGGAGGATGCAGAGGGGAATTGGGGGGAGGTAATGGGTGGAGAGGAGGAATGGGAAACCGTGATTTGAATGTAAAATGAATAAGTTTAATTAAAAATCAAACAAAAATGAAGAGAACTCAGATGTTTTCATGTTAAAAACATATGAAATTTAAATAATATTAAGCTATTTTGAAACTGGGAGTTCTTAAGTATTTACAAACATGGAAAACTTCTCATATATTATGTTATTTAATAATAATGCCTAGCAGAACAGTCATCTTCTTAAGAAATAGTCTATTTGGTTGTTTGGCTCCAACTGGTTGGGGGGCACCCAGGCAGGGGGATCGGGATCTGTCCCTGGTGCATGGGTAGGCTTCTGGAATCCGGTGCCTGTGGTGTGACACCTTGCACAGCCTTGGTGCAGTGGGAAGGGGCTTGGACCTGCCTAGGCTCAGTGAGCTGGGCTCTGCTGACTCCCCAAGGGAGACCTCGATTTGCGGGATGTGGGGTGGCTTGGAAAAGAGGGCTAGGGGGTGGGAAGAGGGAGGAAGGGGGTCTATGGATAGTATGTGGAGTGAGTAGAAAATTTCTTAATAAAGAAAAATGAAAAAAAGAAAAAGACTGAACATTCTTAATATTAAAAAAAGAAATAGTCTATTTATAGCATAATGTAAATATATAATTAAAATAAGTATGTACTCTGTTATTTATGAATACTTTGAAATTGACATATCATCATAGAAAGGCACACTCAGTATGGATGGCTGATATTTGACAATTTTATTGCTATATGTACTGATGTAAGTTTTATTCTTTTCAAATTTTTATTTCATAGGTCAAAATATCATTTCAGATACGTAGTATGAAGGAAATGATTTGGGTGATTTCTTCAAATAAAATAGTATGTACACATGTACATATGTGTGGTTGTATGTATCTCTCTGTGTCTCTGCGTCTTTGTGTGTGTGTGTGTGTGTGTGTGTGTGTGTGTGTGTGTGTGTGTGTGTGTATTTATGCTTGTGAAGGCCGGAAGTCAATGTTCGACACTCCTTTCTTTGCAATGCTCTTTAGTTTTGAGACAGAACCTCTCACTGAACATGAACATGGAGTTCACCACTTGGGCAAGAATGCCTAGCAAGCACGTTCCAGGGATTCTGCTCTTCTGTAACACCAGTACTGGTACTAGGATTACAATCCCACATATGCCGCCACACAAATTGTGTGTGTGTATGTGTGTGTGTGTGTGTGTGTGTGTGTGTGTGTGTGTGTGTGTGTTGATTTCTTACTTCAGTGTCTCCTGCTTGCACAGCAAACACTTTACTGACTGAGATATCTCCTCAGCATTTATGGTTAGTCCTTTAAATTTTTCTTTTGTCAAAATTTGTCAGGAATAAATTAGAAAATGCACTAATTGAGTGTGTAATGACTTACAGCTCCTCTGACATGTATTGATGTGCTCAAAGACCAACACATCAACTAACTAACATAGCAGACTCCAGAATGCCCCAGCTTCTGTCTTTTTCAAAACAGTCCTGATAAAGAACTTTAGTAGATGTACAATAGAATGACCCCATGCTGGCAGATCTTAGTACAACTGTGCCAGTTCCTTCAATATAACTGATCCACTTGAGCAAGTTAGCTAGCGAATATTGGAGAAACTTCCCACGAAAATGTTCATATGAAAACATCAAATTGTATACTTTAATTAGACTATAATTTTTTTTCCTTGAGGGGGATTACTGTCATCCTTGCCAAAGAAGAAGTCATTTTCATGCCAAAGTTAACATGACAGTCCTGAAATCTGAACTCATCCACTTAGCAAAAAGCTTCAGGAAGTGACAGACTCAAGCATCTTGCTGCTTAAGTTTGGTATGTCTATAATATTTTGGAAAAACTCTCATTATTTCTCTTATGAATTTGAAAAAGCACTTATTTATTTTTATGTTTTGGAAGTTGAAATGTGTTCCTGAATGTGAGAAATTCCTTTTTCTTCACCATATGCCATCTTGTCTTTTTGACACTCTAAGCCTGGAAATATCACAAGTGTGCAGACTTCTGATTTCCAAATCATCTCCTGCCAACAAGGGAAGTGGTGTCTGAAACTCAGCCACAGACCTTGGCAAATTTCAAATTCAGAATAAAACTTTCACTTCAAAATAGTGCTCAAAAGTTGAAAGGGATTTTTTTAATGTCTAATTTCTGTTCTATTCCTACTTCAGAGTTGTGAGTAGAAATCATCACAACCTAGTTAAAGGATTTTTTTCTTTGCTAGTAAGAAGTTTAAAGGATTAAAAGAGAATTAAAGTTTCTATTCTTTGCCTTTCAATTTGACAATGTAAATAGGAATAAATTCTGCCTCAACATTATTGGGCAAGTGAACACACTAGACATTGTTTCATTGTGGAAGCCACAGGATCTTTAGTAGAATCTGAGCATGTCTGTTTTATGAATATTCTATGTTCAGCACCAAAAATGAAGTGTCTCTGGTGCAGAATGCTGTATGTCTAATGGGAAAGTAAAGGTGATGTTTTCCTGTCGTTTATTAAATGCCTGTTACTATATCATAGTTTTCTTATGTTTTTGGTTGTGAGCCTAGCCTTTAATGGCTGAGCCATCTCTCCAACACTACTTCATAGTTTTCTAGGTTGAAGTCATGTCATAGCACTTTAAATATTTTGCTTCTATAAAAATGGATTTTGTGTAATTTATACAACATTGTGCTAGAGAATAGTACTTTATTATTGAATAAATCCCATATATTAATATGTCATATGTAAAACTAAGTATGGATAGCTTCTTTCATTCAGAAGACAATTTCACTATTATTTTTTTTTAATTTTCCAGCAACAAAACTAAAGTCTTATGATTGCAGGAATTGTAAACCATGATTATTTAAATCTGCCTTTCTTCAAAATGAATAAGCATAGCTAAATTCATAAAGAGAAAATCATAATGTCACAGTAAAAACACTGGCAATTCATCCCTGTTTGGAGTATGACAGTGTGCTTTCCTTAGCAGATTTGAGATCAAATAGATGTACTTCCTATAGGGATAAAAGAGCCAAAGTCCTTTTGGAAATGGTGTGGGAGTTGAGACTATAAATGCATACATATTGCCACACCATAAAAAGACTTTAATATTACTGTAGAAGTGAATGAGTCATTTTTCTCGTAAGTATCGATAATAAATATGAATGGATATCATCTGTAACCACAGTGAGGCATGTAACAGAGCAGAAGGTGTATATTTGAGAATTTATTTCACCTCTCAAACTTTTGGATATAAAAGGTATAGTTCAAATATTTTTTAAATATTACAAAAAATCTTAAGGACAGAAAATTAATAAAATATTTGCCAAAATAAAATTTGGAAACACATTTGCTTGCAATGTCCTAGTTGAAACTAATATAATAGGAGCAATGATAATAAAATGAGATGAGATGAATTAATAAAATATCCTCAGTGAAGAAATATCTGTAGACATCCTACATAATAAGGAAGGTGCAAATTTAGGTAATGTTAATATAAATATGTGAAAAGAAGACGGAAAAGCTATTATAAGATCACTTTTACCAATGTAGCATAAACTTTAGGTGAGCATTTATTATTAACAATAAAATGGTATCTAGCTAGAGGTAAAGTTAAAAAATACATCCATTTATATAAATATCTACAATATGTTATAGCATAATCTCAAAATATACACATAGAATGGACTCTCAGTTAGGACAGTGTGAATTTATACTATTTGTTAAATAAAATGTTTAATAAAGATTAGGATAGTTTTGACAATAATAAAGATACAATGATGTAGTTGATACTGACATAAAGTACACCAAGCCTTTTGTATAAGGGAGATGATTTTCTACTAACTCAAGAAGAGAAGAGAACAGTAGTGTCAAAAGCCCTGCTTTTAATTCATGACAACAATGTTATGTTAGGTCTGTGAAAATATGAAAACTCAATTTAAAAACCTGAAATTTTTATTATAATATCATTTCAACTACAACATCTAGATAAAAATTATGTACATATATATATATATATATATATGTTTCTAAGTATATGTGTGTATAAAAGCGATATGTGTAAATGCCTAGAGTAACTAATAAAAATTATTTTACGCCGGGCGGTGGTGGCTCACGCCTTTAATCCCAGCACTCGGGAGGCAGAGCCAGGCGGATCTCTGTGAGTTCGAGGCCAGCCTGGGCTACCAAGTGAGTTCCAGGAAAGGCGCAAAGCTACACAGAGAAACCCTGTCTCGAAAAACCAAAAAAAAAATAAAAAATAAAAAATAAAAAAATAAAAATTATTTTACTATTAATTTAAATGGAGGAATATTTCCAAACTACAAAAATCTCAAATCCGTAAAACCCTTCATAGAAACTAAATTTTTAAAATTATTAATTATAGCACGAAATGCGAAGAAGTTGCATGGGCTCATAAACAAAAACTAAAAACATAATCAAGACCTAAAAATATAATAAAAATTCATTGGTTTACTTAAATTTATAAATAATTCTTAGAAATCAGATAAAGGGAAACAATCTTCTCATTATAGACACTTACTAATGTATATAAGGTTGGAAATAATATATTTAAGAAAATATAATGACAAGGATATATCTTTAACTCCAATACTAGTAAACAATTTTCCTTTGGCCTTACTCCTTATACTTAGGAAAAGATCAGAATGTGAGTACATTGGTATATATTTAGAGAACTGATTCAATAGTGTAGATTAAAATGAAATTATGAAAAGAATTTAATTCAATCAACAACCAAAAAAAATTGATTTGAGAAAACATAATTTAATTTAAAACTTAATTTAAAAATCTGAAATTTTTAAATAATAAAAATTTAAATCAACCTCAACAAAATGTTGATATACAGTTAGACAGTATGTATATGATCTTGCAGTTGAATATTTGGATGCTGGAAATACATTTCATCAACCAAGAACATATATTGTTCTTGCAGAGAACCATAGTTTGGTTCCCTGACATCAGGGGTTCTCATCAGCTTGTAACCACAAGAGGGAGTGTACATGTGAAAATGTAAAAGTAACCTGAATATCTATGATGAGCCCTGTCAATGTCACAATGACCACATGTATCAAATGCTGTTTTGTTTACAAAGGAACTTAAGAACTTTTCAGAGGATAAAAACCCATTTTTCCCCTCTTGGTGAAGGAAAAGTTAATATGTGTAAGCAAAGCCTCCAATACTCCATTGGCAGAGTACAATCTAGGCTTACTACATGTTTAAATAAACACTGGAAGTCTATAGAGCACAGAGCTACCTTTGCTTGCTTGTTTGTTTTCTCTCCAATTTTTCTCTATAGACAATACAAAAAATCAGCTTTCTCTGTTCTCTAATTAACATGAAAGATTAAAACTTCACTACATTTTTAATTGATTTCAATAATTTTAGCTTTCACTATATTGCTATCTCATTCTAAATTTCCAGAAAGTATTATCGAGATATCTTAATTTAGGCAAGTTAACTACTTAAAATTGATATAGTCAGTGTATCTAGATTTCACCCTTGGAAATAAAGAGCACCATTCTAAGGGAATGAGTGTTGTTATGGCTTTGGAATCAACCTCAACAAAATGTTTAGACAGTATGTATATGATCTTGAAGTTGAATATTTGGATGCTGGACATATATTTCATCAACCAAGAGCATATATTGTTCTTGCAGAGAACCATAGTTTGGTTCCCTGACATCAGGGATTCTCATCAGCTTGTAACCAAAAGAGGGAGTCAACACATATGTCCTCCATGGGCTTCTTCATTTGTGGGCACATACCCACAGAGAAAAACATACATAAGAATAAAAATTTTAAACAAAAGTTTAAATCTTTAAAACTGAGTATTTTCTTCCTGGTATATTATGTGATCCATATGATGTATATAGTGACTCTCATGTGGGACAATTTCTCTATTAAAGTATGTACCTTGAGAAAAGTAAAACTTTGGAGTAACTTGTAATGAATTAGAAAGTAAGGTAAATAAATGGATGGTAAGTCAAGGGTACATGTGAATAGAAAGCAGTTCCAGTACCAGCAGCAATTATATTTGTGAGACCATTTTCCCTGGAAATTCCCCTTTGTTGTAAGTTATTGATATCAGAAAAATGTTAGATTTTGAAGAAAGGCAAAGTTTGGTTTAGCAAAGTTAATTGAGTGTGTTGAAAAAGAAATCTTTGAAAATTTACTTGCAATAAATTTAAGTTAAAATAAATAAAAGGATACTAATATGCACAGAATATAGATGTACTGGAAGTATTAGTGAAGTCAAAAGAAAAAAAAAACATGGAGAGTATGAGGAAATGATGTTCTTGGAAAGATAGAATGTAGCTTATATCATTCAAAACTTCAAATTGAAGCATCTTCCACTGATGCCTGAGAAAATCCTGTCAAGACATATTTATCAAACTTGATGGCGAAAAAAAGGTTGGAGGAGCGGAGCCCTGGGTAGAAAGGATCTAAAATGATTAAAATTATGTTTGATATTAAAAAGAACATGTAAAAATTAATAAAATAGAGATGTTTGAAAACCAGACCATTAGGTCTTTTGTAAAGTTGACACTTAAATTTGCTAATATTACTTATGTGTCTGTAGCTTGTTTTGAATATCTGTAGTAGGTAAAATGATATTTAAATTCAAAAGCTCTAATTGAGACTTAAGTCTCTGCTGAAGACACTTCACATCCATCATTGGGTCAGGCTAATGCAAGCATAACAGAACAACTGAATCCATAATTCTGATAAGGAAAGAGATGGAAAGTTTTGAAGATATTATGAATCTTCTGATATGATATCTAAATAAGAGAGAAAAACTTAGAATAGAATAATGTAGTTTTAAATAATCTACCATCAATTATTTAAAAATATTTAAAATGTAATATGCTCCATGCCTTTCTATAAACATTGAAATCCTTGAAATGCTTTGCACTTCAGATATACTGTATAACAATTTTATATTACTGGTATTTATTTTAACTCCCATATAATAATCATATTTAACATAAGTTAAAAGTTGTCATATATTTAATAAGGAGAAAAATTACTTTCATACCATAAATTCATCTCTGAAATTCTCTCTAGTAATAAGAGGGTACTAGGCATGGGTGAAAATTCAGATCATATTCCAAGATGATCTGTTGTTCTGGGTAAAGACACAACCTAACTTAACAATCTCAAAAAACTTAACATTATTAACATTCTTTTTCTAATGATTGTGTGGTGTATTGAAAAATTCTGGTAGATCTTAAGCATTTAGGGAACCTTTAAATCCTTCTGAAACAACCATGTGCTCGTGTGTGTGTGTGTGTGTGTGTGTGTGTGTGTGTGTGTGTGTGTGTGTTACTTTTAATAAGTATAAACTCTAGCATACTACAGTAAATTTACTAACTTCTATCATTTCATACCAATGAAATTACTGTTGCTGATTTGTCTATCTCCCTTTATTTAACAACTGTTATCTCACTGCTGTTCATCTTGTTCCAATATTTATGCCCTCATTAATCACCTATATTTATTCTTCTTGTGTTATTGTCTCTTAATAGTCAGAGTGTCCAAGAAAAATCCTCAGGCCAAAGCTGCTGCAATTATTATTCAAACTCTGGCATAGATTTACCTCTTTATAGAATTTTTCTACATGTCTAATTCTGGCATTCTGTTGTTCCTTGATCATATGACATCACAGTGGCTCTGTATGTGCTAACTTTTCTAAGAAAGAGAGGTCCTGATGTCTCATCCTTTTATCATCTTTCCACTCCATACTTTGCTCATCAATATGTCTCTGTGTAGGGCAGAGGAATATGCCACCTAATTTGTCTGAGTATATAGAAGAAGAGGTTTGCAATCTGATCTGTAGCCATCTCCTCTAGTCCACCAAATCTTGTTGACCTTGTAAGTTTGCTTTGATTATCTTGTTCCTGAGTAAGTACAGGGACAGATGATTCAAGAATGTCTCATAGACTCATGAAGAGACTTCTGGCTTCTTTATGTGTCACAGCCTCCAACGCATAAGAAAGACCTTCAAGTAGGTAAAGATATCTCCTTAAAAGCTGGGGAAATGATATGTTCAGGACTGTCCTTAGGAAGCTTAGAAGCAGCATTTCTAGAAGAAAGCATAAATGATTCATAAGAAATTTTCCAAAAATCCAATATCCCCAAATTGTAAAAATACTAAAAGTTCCTCAAGTATGCAACAAGTAAAGATGAAAACCAAAGGTGGTACATCAACCATCATGCACCTCAGCTTTGCTAGATCTTTGTCAAGCAACTGTGCTGGCTTTGCCATTCCTTTCAGATATGGCTGTGCCAAAAACCCATATTGAAATCTAAAATATTTGAGATGAATAGTTGTCTTTTTATCCTGTATTCCTGTTTCCCCATTAAATGATAACAAACATCCATAACTCACTGAATAACCAAAATCTACCCACCCCACCTCACAAAAATATGGGTATTGTGTTCTCTAGCAGATTCTTACCATCTTGGGGTAATGGCATCACCAAGGAATCCTAAAAAAAATTGAGAGAATGATGAAGTCCCAAAAAACTAGCTATAATAATTGTTATCCAGTTTCTGTGTAATGGGATAGTGCAAGGCTTATTGAAAGTCCTGGCTAGTGCAGTGTGTGAGAAAGCACTATCTCAGTTATTAGCATTGAAGTTGTTCTGAAATTCTTAGTGCAACAGAGGCACTCTGTGTGGCTGGATCACCTGGGTCACCTGTTTCCATTGTTTTCTGCTCCCCTTTCTATGAAAACACACAAACTTTCAAAGGTAACACACATATCTGCATTAACACAAGTATGTACTGTGTCTTGTACAAAACCCAGCCAAAGATATTTTGTTTTATGTTTGAGTAAGTAAAAGGAATCTGTCAACTTTATAGGTTTGTTTTCTTTGGATTGTATAACCAAACTTCTATCATTGCCATTTGAAAGGATGGCATGTAATGATAATTCATGAGGACTCTGTAACCAATAAGATTTTTCTTGTCTCAACCACTCTCAGAGCTATTCCCATGTCAAGGGATAATCATATATTATAAGCATATATCTCACTGAATCTTATAGTTTTTCTAGGTTTATTTCTATATGTCTATAGCCAAGATTTTCAGGGGGGCTCCTGCAATCAAATCAGGTCTCTTTTAATTTTTAATGAATCCACAGACTTCCATTTCCTGTGGGGCATAAAAAGCATAACCTTTCCCCCAATGCAATGCACTTTCTGAATCTCATTTTAAAGTCAAGACATTCCTAAAGTATTTAGGCTGGTTTAATTCAGCAGCTCCTTTTACAATCCCATGTCTCTCGGCAGCTCTTGTTTACCGATCAGCATTCAAAAAACTCAAAGCCAACAAAGTGCCATACAGGATCCAAACTCCCCATGCATTTCCTATCTTCACATGGCTTATTCTTTTTATATTGCTTTATTCTTTCTTAAAGATCTTACTTAATTATTTTTAAACTATTTACTTTTTCCTATGACTGCACTCATTTTCTTTTGTTTCTTAGCCACCTACACATACTGTAACCTGTTTTATTTTTTTTTCCATCTAGACCTGTTTTACTGTGCACTTGTAGCATTCTCTGAACATGTGAGCCAAACCCTCAACTGCTAAGCAGTAGCTAGGCTCTCCACTCTGGAGCTCTGGCAGGTTTCTCTGCCCTCTACTCAGATCCATGAATGCCAATCCTCAAGCCTGATGATTTGGTTGAGAGCTGCATTTAACTGGAAGTTGCATTTAAGTGCACCAGCTCTAGGAAAGTGGTGCTTGCACTGTTGTAGGCATTTTTGCTTGACTTGCTGTTTCTACTTAGCATGCAGCTGCTCAAGTACTCTATTATGGTGATATTTTATTTTGTATTAAAATGTTATTTGTATGTTAATAAATAAAGTTGCCCAGGGGTCAGAGCTTTTAGCAAACCATAGGAAAGTCAGGCGGTGGTTGCGTATGCTTATAATCCCAGCACTTGGTAGGCAGAACTAGGTAGATCTCTGTGTGTTCAGGGATACAGCCAGCATTGGAGACACATGCCTTTAATCTCAATACCAACCATAGAAGACCTGGAGGTCTATACAGAAGGCAGTGATGAGGCGGTCATGTGGTTGGGTTTACAACCAATGAGAAGGCAGAACCTAAAGTCTATATAAAGACTTTAACACAGGAAGTAGCACTCTTTCGGAGAAGTAGGACCACCGCAGGAGGAAGGGTAAGGTTTTAGCTCTTAGCTCTGACCTCTTGGCTTTCTTCTTTGCATTGGTTCTGTTTCTTATTTAATAAGACGGTTGGTTACATCTACACTCTGTTGAACATTGGCTCCTCTTAAAGGAGACGTATGTGGGTTTTTTGTTTGATTTTTTTGTTTGTTAGTTTTTGTTTTTCAGCTTTCTCAGACCCAGTGTGAAATTTGGACCCCACATTGGGCTCCATTTGTAGATGATGTTTTCTTTTGGCTACAAACCAGCTAGCACCCAAAGAAAGACATTGAGACATTTGAGAACTATGAATGCTCAGCTTTAGCTTAGGCTTGTCCCACTAGCTCTTTTAACTTAATTTAATGTGTTTTCATTCATCTATGTTTTGCTTCAGGGCTTTTTTTTACCTTTGTTTTATTCTGTATGTCCTACTTTCCTGCTTCATCCACGTCTCTCTGGCTGGCTTCTGGCATCTCCCTAGTGTCTCTTTCTTTTCCAGCCTTAGCCTAAATTCCTCCCACTTCTTATGCCTCCCTGCCTGGGAGTCCTGTCTATACCTCCTCTTTTGCTATTGGCTATTCAGCTTTTTATTAGGCCAGTCAGGTGCCTTAGACAGGTAAGGTAAAACAGCAACACATCTTTATATAATTAAACAAAAGCGCACATCTTTATACAGTTAAACAAATATTCCACACTATAAACAAATGCAATAAATCTTTACATAGTTAAATAAATGCAATACATCTTTGCATAGTCAAATATTCTGCAACATGAAATCGTATAAATACGCCAGTCACATAGTACTAGTTACACAGTAATAAAGTGTTTCTCAACACTTAGTGAACAAAAGTTGATTTTTTAAAAAATGCAGCACTTGATGAATATGAAGTATTCATGTCTGTGTTCAGACAGGTTTGCACTGTAGGACCTTGAATCTGAACACACCTATCACTTCATATGCAACATGCTGTGCAATACTGAAAAAATGCCGCAAAAACCTTAGCTCAGATTGGATATTACTCTATGCTGTGAACTGTTGTGTTTTGAATGTGCATACTCAATTTTATGTTGTTACAAAAATATACTGGCCTAATTATAGAAAACACAGAGAATATATTCATATTGACCTTTATTAGTACATGAGGGTCACATTACCACAACTTAGGGTTTTGTTGTGTTAGATTGTTTTAATACTTATTGCTTGAGTTAATAATGTAAGTTGCATTAAAAGTACTTAAGTGAATTTTTGTTTGGAATTGGGATTACCAACAAGATCTGAAACGACACTAGGCATACTTCTGCCATTTTTGGCTAACTAATTATGTGAAGAAACCAATCTTATCATTGAAAATTATATCAAAATAGTGATCAACACTGAAAACGTTGAAGATACTGTGTCCTGCAGTATGAAATATTCAAGGTAGATTTAATTCTTTATGTAAAACCAGAAAACACACCAACCTCATTAATATTCAAAACTGCTTTTTCCTTAATAGATGGTAAAATTATATGTATACTAAAGAAAATTTTAAACAAATATATGTATAATTTGTTGCCAGTACATGTTTGATTTATATAACTATTAATATTTTATTTGTTTATACATTCAAGGTTATATAAAAATTCCTCAGCAAAAAGAGGCCATACAATGAAAATATTTAAGGCTTTGTATATAATATATCCACTGAAAATGCCTTTGTATACCTTTCATTGAATGTGGAAAGAAGATACAGTAGTGACTTTATTGATAAGGTCATTTGTGGTGATTTATTGTGTAACCCAATAAAGCTTACCTGGGGAACAGAGGACAGAGCCAACCAGTAAATTCACATAGAGGGTAGGCAGTGGTGGCACACACCTTTAATCCTATCACTCAGGAGGCAGAGATTCATCTGGATCTCTGTGAGTTCAAGGCCACAGGAGAGAAACAGAACCAGGCAGTGGTGGCATACACCTTTAATCCCAGGAAGTAATATGGCAGGACACAGAAAGGTATATAAGGCATGAGGAAACAGAAACTCGCTCTCTTCAGACTGAGGATTTTGTAGAGGTAAGCTAGTGTCTGGCTGTTCTGTTTCTCTGTTCTTTCAGCTTTCACCCCAATATCTGGCTCCAGGTTTTCTATTAATAAGACCTTTTAAGATTCATGTTACATCTGGTGCCGAATGTTTGTAGCACAATTCATGAAAATACCACTTGCCTGGGGCCTTCCAGGCCCCAGGTCAGTCCTGAGCTGCACACAGTTGGAGTCTCCACCCAACATGGGCCAGAGTCCCTAACCAGATGGATGCAGACAGCTGGATCTTTCACTTCTCTCCTGGTGGGCTGTGGACTCTCACTGGATCCCCATCTCGGGCTGCTACCACATTAGGTAGCTGCCTTGAAACCTGCTTGGGCTCCTACAGTTCTACATAGTTGGCAGAGTTGGTGAGACAATTAAAATTTCTTAAAGGGAGAAATTAGTTATAAGAAAAAATTTTCCCACATTAAAAAATGGGAAACATTTTTACAACAGAGGGTGTTTGGTCTCTGTTTGATAACACATTAGGCAGTCTGAAAATGGAACAACTAAATGAGAGGATAATTAATGGGATAGATGTAATATCATTTATAAATATTATTTGTTTGATCATTTCTGTTTTATCATTTAAAAAGTTTGTTAATGTGAATGCCGAGATAAAAATTTTAGAAGAACTTGTTAAAATAGATCATAAAGAAACTCTAGGTAGTCTATTAAAATAGACCTTTTAAAATTCATGTTATTGATCCCCAGGTAAACTTTACTGAGGTACACAATATATCACCACAGTCACTGTTTGAAGCATAAGTGAAATAATAACTTTGGTTCTCTATATTATATATTACCCCACTGATTAAGACTGGAAAGACCCCCTCATTGGATTTTATGAATAAATTTCTGTGTTGGAAAGCAACTCGTAATTGGGACTTGAACATGGTCTCGAGTGTATTAATTTGGCTCAAGGTAGATAAGTAATCCCGAAGAAAATATGAAGTTCACCTTTCAACAACAACATATTGAAACATACTGAAAACCTAGATGACTTCTCTGAGGAATTCTGTACTGCAGTTAAGATAGTAGCCATGACACACCATGAAATTTAGCCAGGTGGAACCATGAGCAAATGGTGGGTTTAATCTATACAGATATCTGATCGATCAAATTGGTAAAATTAAAAATAAAGTGTCAAGTTGATTTTATGATGCTAAATCTGTAGTACTCTGCTTGACATGCACTTAAAAGTCATCTTATACAGTAAATGAAATTCTTGGCTAGTTCAAATGACAGATTCAGACATACATCTTCAAATATCAAATTGTAAGTTTTCATAAATTCTTTCTGATTATTACTGTTGTGAATACCTGGGGTGAGATAGTTTCATAATAGAGTTTATTTATTCAATGGTTTCAGATGTACCAGGGCAAATGCCATTGAGTGTAGCAGACACCAGGCTCAATCTTCCAATAGCAATGGCTCAGAAGAACACAATCAGGGATCCAATAAAGTCTACTTTAATCTCCTCCAAGCAGAGGAAACCTGTGGTTTAAGGACCTACCAGTAGGGCTTTATTTCCTTTAATGCTACACAACCTCAACACTACTGTTATACTACAATGGAGCTCCCAACGCAGAAGTATTACAAGACAAAACACATCCACAACAGATTTGAGTCTGTGTCAAGTCATTACCCAAGGCTTTCAGTCCATTAGCACAGGAATGAATTATCCTTACACACATTCTCTATGTTACCACTTCTCATTATATTAATACATAATATCAATATTAGCTGTACCATTTTTGCCTTCATACAACTTCACCTTGTTTCTCATAATGAAGATTAGTTATTTTGTATCTATATATTTGGTAAAATTGAAGGATAGGATGGTTATTTAAGTTATTAGCATCTAGTTTTAATTCATTATAAGTGCAGTCTACAATAAAACTCTTGATTTTAATAGATACTTTCCTGCAAACTAAATAATTTTGTGTTTCTCCAAATTGTTTATTGCTAGCTTCAATAATTAGGTGTCACTGTTCTTACCAAGTTAAAATGTAGTTCATAGTTACTTTCAAATCTCCAAATACTCTGTGAGTTTGTTATTATCCACTACTTTTAATTCACATTTTGAGTGGGTCATTTTTTTAATTATTATTTTTTAATATCCTGACTATAGTTTCCCATCGCTCCTCTCCTTTCAGTCAATTCTCCTTCTCATCCACTCCTCCATTTCAATTCAGAAAAGGCAGGCCTCCCAAGGATATCAACCAAACATGCCATATCAATTTTTAGCAAAACTAGGCACCTCCCTCTTGTTAAGGCAGGACAAGGCAACCAGTATGAGAAATAGGGTCCCAAAAGCCTACACAAGAGTCAGAGACAGTCCCTGATCTCCCTGTTAGGAGTCCCACAAGAAGACCTAGCTACATAACTGTAACATATACGCAGAGGACCTAGGTCAGTCTAAGTGGGGAATTCTTTATAAACTCAGGTCTTCATACCTCCACCTATTCAGAAGTTCATTTTCATGCCCACTTCTTAGATAGAAATGGTTCCACATTTATTCAATTTCCATTTATATTTGATTTATTTTATCCTATTCTGTTTTCCAAAGTACCTAACATTAGTGCACTGAGAGAGCTCAGGAAATTCTCAGTCTCGGTCGTCTCAGGCTCATTTTATCTGCACGAGAAGTGTAAAGCGGAAGTGGAACCCAGGCCTTTTCTGAAACAATGCAGCTTATACATTGCTTTTCACACATTTTGCTACACTTACTCCTTTAAGATGGTTGTACAATTTGAAGAGGAAGCAATAAAGAGTAAATTCATTCCTAGCTAAAATTTTGAAATTCACTAGCACAGGAAGAAGGAAGCTAAAACACACCTTTAGCCTGCCCTGGCTGCAGTCTATACTGCCCCCAAATACCTGGGCACTTGAGAATCATCTTCCAAATCAGATATAATTTCTGCATATATAGTTGTCAATAACTCAAAATCTTTTATTTCAAGGGCTAATGAAATGCAATAACTACCACAAAGTAATTCCTTCCCCAAAGGTCAATTCTTTATTTTTTGGAGGAGGGGCATTGACTTCTATTATACATTCAGATAATTTGTTACATTTATTAAGGTTATAAAACAGAAAACAGAAAAAGAAACAGCAATATATTCAACATTTTAAAAGTGGTATGATAAAGAATATAAAGTACTATTCCTTTCAACATTTCAAAAATATATACGATATTGATATAGGTTTTTGCAAGTAACATTACAAAAAAAGTACATCTTCATGTGCTTATACATATTATTGTACTTGATGTGAGACAGGTATCATTTTTATTCATAAATTATTTCTAGTTTTGTAACAATATAATTTTTTAAATCATTCAAGTAAATTCAACCCCAAACCTACTGTTTCTCAGCATTAAGACATGCATGCACCCCTCTTAAAGGATTTTCTAATACTTGTAATGTTAGTGAAAAGGGAAAATTTTTTTAAAAAGTCCCAATTAGTGGGAGAGTCAGTGGCTGACACTACATAGGAAAATCTTAGCTCTTTCAAACTGACATACTAGAAATGAGCCATTATGAAGATTTTTAAAAAGTGATTACACATAAAATTGGGAGCAAAATAGAGTGAACAGAAATAGCATGGTGAAATATTTAAAAACCGGACAGGAAAGAATAACGTTTGGTTTCTTTACAGCCAATTCTTCTATACAGATTTCTAATTATGCTTTGGGCACATTTGTCTTTTTTAATCTGGGAGTTATTTTCAGAGGATCCCATAAGCAGTGAGGAGACAGGTGATGAATAAACATAGGTTTTAACTTGAAGATCTTCCAAGCAAATGGAAATAAAGGGAGAGTAAATGTGAACTGACAGGATGAACACAAAAACTCACCTGTCCAGAGACTTGCTAATAAGGAATGGCATACACAGTGTGTTTATTTACCTAGGAGAAGTATATAATCTAGTCTGTGAATCAGGAAGTGTTTTAAGAAAGATAGACCTGATATAATATATATCCAAAAATGATATTTAAATATGTTCTCTTATTTTCTGAGACCATCTTTAGGAAAGAGTAGTCTTTATGTCTGTGCAAACATGATAACTTATGTGAAGAACTCTAAGCATATTCATTATGCAAAAAGTAAACTCAATGGGATTTTTAAACACAGTAAGATTTTTGGAAGTAAGGTAGAACAAGGAAGAAAGAAAGGGGCCTGAAAATAATCTGAAAGTAGGAAACAATAGGGTATAAGCCAGAGGGAAAAATCAGCAACAAACTGGCCTTTCTTTATATAACATAAATGTATCAGGTAAACTATACTCAGAACAAAGATGCAAATTGATTTAAAGGGTTATCATGTTTCTTTGTAGTTTTATTTTACAGATACTAGAAAGACAGAAGATAGTGATAAATGACTCCTAATGATAACCTGGTACAGTCATAGATCAGTGCCTTGCTCAGACATCATCAGAGAAGCTTCCTCCTGCAGCATATGGGAACAAATACAGAGATCCACAACCAGACATTAAGCAGAGGATGAGAGACCTTAGAACATTCATCTCTACATAGGAAGTCTCCATCAAATCTCTCCCCTCAGAGCTCGTGGTACCCAACAGAAGAAGAGGTAGAAAGAGTAATAGCCAAAGGGGATGGAGGACACCAAGAAATCAAGGCCCTCTAAATCAACCATTCCATTGCAGGCCCCATGTTCAGGAGTAGTTGACCAACATATAATGGACTCCACAGTATTGTTAGGTTTTGCCATAGATTTCTAAATTATCTAGTCTGTGGGTTTTAGTCAGCTAAGCTAATTTGGTATTTTGATATACATGCACTACATTTTTTTATTGCTTTAATTTGGGTGTGAATATGACTGTATGTCTTTGTGTGTGCATGCCACAGCACATACATAAGAGGTCAGAGGATAACTTCTAAGAATTAGTATTCTCCTTCACCATGTAATTCCTATGGATAAAACTCTGGTTTTCAAGCTTGACTGAGAGTGACTTGACTTGCTGAGCATCTTGCTGACCCACATGCTTTCACAAGACAATTCTATTGGAATAAACAATTACCCAGCCTTAGCTTTATATTTATTTACAAATTTAGGATGTTACGAGGCACTGAAATCTTTGTTTTTCCACTCAGAATTTTATTTAAAAAATAATATATTTGTATGGTATAAATGCACATGATATAATAGAAATAATATGCATATAAGAAGTATTATAAAGGCTGAACATGTTATATTTTTAATATATGTGTATTTACACATTTATATATGCATGTAACAGCAATAAATGGAAAAAGGAGGCAATGAATTTGAAACAAAGAAAGGAAAAATACTGTGGGAGGTTTGGGAATGAGGAAAGGGAAGGGAGAAATGATGAGAAGATATTATAATCTCAAGAAGAAAATAATTAATTATGTTAAAGAATAAACTAGAGAAAAAGAAAACAAAATTATTTTTGTGATTGCTAACTAATATGATTCTGGACAGTGAATGGTTAAGAAGAAAGAGAAAGTAACTATTTAGATAGCTGAATTGTCTGTCCAATGTAAATTTTCTTACTCAGAAACACAAATTTTCTACTTTCTTCTATGTATCACTGATAGTTATGGCAATTATATTAATTTTTTTTTTCGTTTTTCGAGACAGGGTTTCTCTGTGTAGCTTTGCGCCTTTCCTGGGACTCGCTTGGTAGCCCAGGCTGGCCTCGAACTCACAGAGATCCACCTGGCTCTGCCTCCCGAGTGCTGGGATTAAAGGCGTGCGCCACCACCGCCCGGCCGTTTTTTTTTTTGTTTTGTTTTTTTTTTTTAGGTTTTTCGAGACAGGGTTTCTCTGTGCAGCTTTGCGCCTTTCCTGGATCTCACTCTCTAGACCAGGCTGGCCTCGAACTCACAAAGATCCGCCTGCCTCTGCCTCCCAAGTGCTGGGATTAAATATATTAAGGTAATATTTACTGGAGTTTTGAATACTTTTATTACAAATAGCATTTTTCAGAATGCATATCTGTATATATGTATTTATACATAAATTTTAAAGCAAACACTTTTATAAATAACCCAAGTTATATATAAATAACCAAGTGTGTAGTGTATCATACAAGTCACAAATGGAGGTCAGATGACAGCCTTGGTCTTAGGCTGTGCCATGCTTACTCATACTGTGACCAAACATGTCAACTGTAACATAATCCCAAAGGAAACATTATTGCACTGTCTTGCTTCACTAGGAATTGCATGATATCTGGCTCAAGATCCCAGAGCCTAGAGTAAAAGAGGTTATCTATCAGTTTTTGAATGAATAACTGAGCTCATAAATGGAATGTATCCTTGAGGAGGTTCGAGATCAGAACTAAAGATTATAGGAAAAATATTAAATTAGGGAGTACAGGAGGTGTATAAACTAACATGGATTATGTGTTTCCAACTAGGAAAGTCTCAAAAGGCAGCAAATCCAGAAGACAGAGTTATAAAATGCTCATGTTCTGAAATCTCAGCAGAAGCAGATTTAGTGACCAGGGCATTAAGCATTTTTATATTCTTTCTGCTGAAAGGAGAGTTCATAGACAAAATCTTACGGGGACAGAGAGCACAGGTCACTTCTGTGCAATAACTCTTGACTTAGATATGATTGTTTCAGCAAGTTTATACTCGATTAAGAGTAACTAGGCAGTCCAGCATGCTTAACAAACAGAAATACATCATCATAATCAATGAAACAACTAAAAGTGCAGTATGTACATTATGACTTTCACGTAACTGTGAAAAGTGGAACACCCCAATATTCTCCCGAGTGCGCAATCAGGAGACATGACAGTCAGAGTAGCATGTGGAAGAACTTTGACAGCATTACCAGCAAACAAGTATAATTTCATGGCAGACAAACAGCCAAATCACACTCCACACTTATTTCAGGCCCAGATTCTTATGTCATAGAAATTCTGAAAAAAGTCAAAAGTTTACTTGAATTGAACATTTTTGGCTTAATTTATTCTAAATAGAATCAAGACTATAGTCCTTTGAAAACCCAGTTCATCTTACCACTGATCTACAATCTACAAATACACATTATTTTCCTCTTATGTCATGCATGAATTCCTCTAATATATTTGGTGTCTCTACACATTGCTTGCTTTCATAGTCTGATCTGGGATATTGCAGGGAGGGGCAGGAACAATGAGGACCACTGCACAGAGCCGTGCCCACACAGAAAGCATCAAGGAACCGTTTTACCCAAAAGCTCATCTTGTGTTACAAAATGGCTCTCTCTTTCCTGTCTGTAATAAGGCCTTCTCTTCCCCATTTTGCTCTAACTTATCATACTGAGGGATACATTGGTAACTAACTCTATCTAAATGGAGATGAGACTATCATAGGACTGTCACCTGGGAGTCTAGTCATTAGGATGCCCTGCTTTCCTCCAGTTACAAGTGATTTAGGTAAATGAGAGTATAGGTGGAAGGACTAGCCAACACAAGACACATCAAGACCAAGTTCTCAGCACAAAGGGGATTTATTTGTCCCAGAGGGACAATGCTGGGGCCTGTTAGAGCCCCTCCAATAGGAAATGGAAATGTCTTTGTTTCTCATCAGGAAGTGGATGGTTAAATTACAGTGGGGCTCCATGATTTAACTTCGATAAGAGTGTCATCCACGATAGTGTGGAATTTTGCAATGGTGAAGCTAATTTAGGGCTTCTCACCCTCTTGGAACTAATGTCTCACGCATGCTCCTAGCCCAAAAAAAGTTCATTGATTTTCCAAGAGGAACATTGAAAAAAGAACTTTGATAAAAGATAGAACTTTGATGTATTATTGGTTTCACACCTTCGTGAATAGATCTTGTTCATGTCTCACTAGGAAGAGTTTATATCATGTAATGCTTTCAAGCTGAAATATGATAAGTTATATGGAGACAATTATAACTTCAAAATTAATATTACTCAAAGTAATTTGCTTCTATAACACCCACTTTGGATTTTTCTAAACTATTCATAGTTGATGATGACATCAACATCTGAACATTTATGAATACTGTGACAGCACAATATATATGGTGAATTGCTTATTAACTTTAAAAGACTTCTGTGTAGTGCTGGGGTACCGCTTAGTGGCATTGTGTCTGGAAGAATGTGGGGCTGGGGTCCAGGATTTCATAACTAGTACCAGTCAAGAAAAGAGAAAGAGGAACAGACATATTTCTGTGTAAATGTAATGTCATTTCCGATAACATTCTTCATCCAAAAATCAATTATAAGACAACATTTTAACTTCAAAGGGAGGAATAACATATATTCTAAGAGAGTATATAGATAGGCATATTGGTAAATAATGTTTATGTTTATGAACCCCATATTATCTGTTCGACCTTGTGTTTAAGAGAACTGAATGTAACTGAAATGTTTATAAAAATTAGCAATGACAGGATTTTTCTCATTCTCTTAATTGAGCAAGTGCCTAAACCTCATCTAATGTCAAAACAAGCCATCCTAGTGACATAGTCATGATGGAATGATGCTACTGATTCACTCCCAGAAGAAAAACTTCAATTTCTTAAAGACTAGCATTGGAAAACTATTATTACAGATGAAAACATTAACTAAATATTAGAGAGATATTAAAAAAGGATTAGACACATTCATGTTTAAATATCATTTTTCATATGGGACAATTTTTTGGAGGGAAAATAATTTAGAATTAATCTAGTGATGAAACTTGGTTTCAAACATATCCTTCTCCCAACTCATCCCAGATCTTCCCCACCTGCCTACCCACTTAACACATTCATTCCTC
Organism: Peromyscus californicus insignis; assembly: GCF_007827085.1. NCBI lineage: Eukaryota > Metazoa > Chordata > Mammalia > Rodentia > Cricetidae > Peromyscus > Peromyscus californicus. Next base: position 119,527,347 of record NW_026294573.1, read on the forward strand.
TCTCTCTCTCTCTCTCTCTCTCTCTCTCTCTCTCTCTCTTTTATAAAACACACACACACACACACACACACACACACACACACACACACACACACACCCACAGAAACACAAAATCAGAAACCAAATTATAAAACAAAAGAGCAGTAAAACAAAACAAAATAATAACAATAAAACTCCTAAACAATGTGATATGAGACAAAAATTCTAGAAAAATGTGGTGTTTGTTTTGTGTTGGCTTCTGGGCATGGGCCTACGCTAAAGTGTGATTAATATACCCAGTGAGACTTAATAGTAGAAAATTAATTTTGCCTATGAAAGTTGCAGGAGTTGGGAGAGGGAAAATGAGATTTAAATATATTGTAGGAAAGCATTTTTTTTTCAGTTTAAACAGAGTAAATAAAAAGTATAACCAAATGAATAAATAAACAAAAAGCCATCAAGGTAAGATAAAAATAAAAACATTGTTCTTTATTTTTACGGTATAACATGTTCTTTTGATGATACTATTTTTTCTTTCCAATTTTTACTGAGTTTCCTGTTTTCTTGGTTCTTTTGCTTTCACTTTGGATTTCATTGTTATACATACTTCTGTTTGTCCGCAGGCCCCATGCTGTTTCTCCATAGTGTTCTTTCCAGGAGACCTCATGGCCATTCCCTTACCTCTGTATCAGCCATGTAGGTGCATAGTTCTCTTTCTCCTTACATGACTTAAAAAATATGGGAAACCTGGATGATTTTAGTCTAATAGCTTTCAGCAGCATCAGATGATAGGCCCCAAGTACAGTCTTCCACTTTTCAGACACCTTCTCAATTTTGGATCCATATTCCAAGTTAATTGTTGGATAACTTCTGAATCTGAAGAATTTAACACTACACAAGCCAAACATTGCATTGATATTCTCTACTTACGCAACAGTTTTGTTTCAAATTCTTCCACAAAATTCGTTACCTCTTTGCACCATAACTAGAAATTGGCCAACAGTTTTGTAGCTTTATCATCTCCCTATCCTCAAAACCACCTCCTTTGATTTCTCAGTTTGGTTCTCCAGTGCTAAAGGTGAAAGCCATCAGTTCCCTTACCAATCTTCCTCATCAGTATCATGGAAGCTGATATGTTGAATTTTCAGAGTCTTCAAAGGGCCTCTAAAACTCTGTGACCTGCTGCACCCACTATCCTGCCCATATTTTTAGCACATTTATTTTCCAAGATAATATTATGACCCTGCCTTGCACTGTCTTACAGAACAGTTTTTGCAGTGTCTGTTCCCAATGTCCAAACCCAAAGGCGCATGAGGCTGTATGCTGCCAGCCCTGTACTTGGTCCAGCCTCATCATTAGAACAGCATGGCCTCAGTGTGGAAATAGTATTCAGTGACTTCACATACCATAAAATATTAGTTTCCCAACATTTCCATGCATAATCATCACCAAGGAAACAGCACAAGTACAGGTTGCCCAGCCTCATCCAGAAATACTCTTTTGGATGTCTAGAGATAAACAAAGGCGCCTGCAGATTTCCTGTTATGACAAGGTGACACACTGCAGGTGGTCTATGAAAGGAAATTTGAATCTTTTGGCTGAAAGCTCTTTTCATCATATTTTAGTTTTGCATGGAAATTGTTTTCTTTCCTTTTTGTCACATGCAGTCCATACTCATTCCTCTGACATCATTTCTGTGAAAAAAAAACCCTTCCCATTTTTAATTCTGTATGCTAGCATATATCAATGATGCATAATAATGGATTTAGTCAGAACCAGTTCTTCTATGGCAGTTGGTTGTACATGTATAGAGAATGCACTGTGAGCACATTCACCTCTACTGTCCTCCCTTGTCCTTCTCCTCTGCTGTTTACTTTGTCTAACTAGTCCCTTTCCATCATCTGTGGGTTTGTGTGCCTGTGCTGGGCAGATGGTGCATCTGCTGTGTGTCGTTGACTGTTATGTCCATGCCATACCCAGAATACAGATACTCACAGTGCTATTCTTCACCCTCCTGCCTCTTCAGTCTTTCTGCTTCTATTATGTTTCTTAAAACATGGAGAAGGTGACATAATTTTTCCTTTTTTGGCTTACACTGAATTTTTTTTTATTTTGGAAATAACAGTGGCTTATATATTGTTTATGTTTGACATTTGAAATACATTACAATTTTCAAATTGATTTCAGTTCCAAAGTAGGCATTCAATGACTGTTTAATTCAAAAATATATATTCTAGCTCTATGTGGCCATAATTTCTAAAGAAATATTGCCAAAGAAAATAAATGCTATAACAACCAGTTAGTTGTTCTATGTCACACACAAGTAAGACACTTCATCACACTACAACAATGTTTTACTGAACAGGAGGAAAGATAAGATTCAGTATCTCTCAGCTTACTGAAGGGCTGGGATAAGGTTTGGGTGAATGGATACAGAATTACATTTGTGTTTTAAAAATTAAGTTGCATAAAACCTAAAGGTGTGCAAGGAAGTATTGAATAACAATTGCTGTGAAAAGTTAACTGGATTTTTTTAATGACAAAAACAATACGACTTCAGAGTGTTATTCAACCTGCAACAAAGCAAAGGCATTTTTAATAAGCATTCAAGAAAGCTAAGTGTCACTAGCCCAGGATTGATTATCACTCTGTAACCTGCACTGACGAGCCCAAGTAGTAAACACTGCGCTGATTCTCTGCCAACATTAGTGTGCAGACTAAAATGACTCTACAGTGTTAACAAGAAAAATTTGAGAGTAGCTTGAAAATGATTCTTTGTTTCATCGTTGAAGAGGCTGCCGGAAATGAGAAGACGGGAGAAAGCTGTATCTGTCGCACATATGAAGCACTAGCTTACAGAAGTAGAGGAAAGAAGGGCGGTTTTGCTATAGAAATGGGAGCAGGAAGAAAATCTTATCATGTAGCACGAATCTTAACAGGTCTTATTAATAAAATCAAACCTGAGCCAGGCATTGGGGTGAATGATGGAAGATCAGAGAAGCAGAACAAGCCACAGCTTCCTCATCTCACCTCAGCTGATCCTGTTTCCTCAGACTGGAAGCCTCTGAGTCCTCATCCAAATGGATCTCAGCTGAACTGCTGCTTAAAAATCCTAAAAGCTTAACCAGGCTCTAGTTTCTGGTTTTCATGCCTTATATACCTTTCTGCTTCCTGCCATCACTTCCTGGGATTAAAGGCATGTGTCATCATGCCTGGCTGTTTCCAGTGTGGCTTTGAACTCACAGAGATCCAGATGGATCTCTGCCCCTGGAATGCTAGGATTAAAGGCATGTGATACCATTGCCTAACCTCTATGTTTAATACTGTGGTTGTTCTGTTCTCTGACCCCCAGATAAGTTTAATAGGGTCCACTATATTGGGGAACAAAATATCACCACAATATTATGTAATGAAAATTTTACTTCAGAAAAATTAAGTTTTCATTTCATTTACTCATTGGAATAAAGACTACTCTAGTAATACGTTCCTATCCTTAAATGTTTAAGCAGACTTTCCATGAAGATCAACCTTGTATTGAATGATCAGTAACATATATCCCAGTTTAAAATTCATATAAATTAGTTTTACTGTGAGTTATTTTTTGTTTGTACATTTTCAAACACTGTTAAGATCCTTTAATAACATTTAGTTATTAATAATTTCAACTACAACATCCTGTTTCAACTGCCCATATTTGTGCAAAAAGCTGCTGTCCATCTAGCATTTCTCATGCAGAAGATAACCATGTGCAAGGCCCTAGTGCAAATGATGCACACTTATATCCTCCTGTATACACATGCATGCAATTAACCAAAAACAGTCACTATTCAGGCATAATATGCCACTGCATTGCCAGACAATCATTTATTAGATTACCTGTGTTGGTGCTTAACATGGTGAGGTACAGATAGTCCGTAGACATGGTAGAGATATGAGAATTGTGGACTTTCCCTAGAGATGCATGAGCAAATGTCTATTCACCTCAGTTAGAGCACTGACAACAAAGAAACAATCCCACCAATCCATCTTGGAGAATCAATAAGTTTACTAGTGTTAATTACATGAGATTGAGTGATGAGTGATTTCCAGGAGCATGGGTGACTCACATGCTACTGCATTACTGAGAAACCCAGCCCTGGAATGGAATGGACCATGACAGCTATATTGTTATACCTCTCAGCTGCCTCCCATATACTTCTTCAGTGATTGTTGACTATGTTAAAAAATTTGGCCAAGGGCCTTGTGTTTCCTGTAACTTTCTAAGCATAGCAAACTTTCTAATTTCAGGAGCTTCCTGAGTCTTGTAAATTTCCTTAGCTTCTAGAATTTTATGAGGATTATGCTTCCTTCTAGGAGAGGATACTTCAACTTGCAGACAGTAGCTACACAGCCTAAATCTTCTTCTGCTCTGTAAATTGATGATTCTTGGAAATTTAGTATTTGAATTAAATGAATTTACTTTTTTTGTAGCATCTTTATTGCAGTTTTCTTGAGCTTTTTTTTTAATCGTTGTATTATTTTAAAACCTGGGCTAAAACTTTTCATGATTAAAATAAATTTGAAGTGAGAACAGAAATTTTTTTTTCTTTTTCAGACAAATTTATTTTATTGAATCATCATGCTCATATTTTTGTTCTCAAATATAGACAACGATTTTTTTCACTTGCAATGTATTATTCACCAAACATTACAGTTTAAACACCTTACATAATCAATGGACTACATAGTTCTCAATCTTTTAATCTTATTCCACATCAACATTATCTGGAGCATGAAAAATTCACTGCATTATAGATTATGCAGTCATAGCTTTCTGCCAAACTGGTCTTCAAGGCAGAACAAGTCATATAAAAAAATTCTCAGATGTATATAAGGAACACGCAGAGAACAGAAAGGTTTTGAACCATAAAGCTACATTGTATCAGGGACTGATAATGGTTATTCATCTGGTTGAAAGAAATAACTTCCTAACAAAGTGTTTAGGGAATGTCACACCTGTGGATGTCTCTTACTTTTCAAGAGAAAAAGGTGCTCAGAATGTTGGGGTGTACAGAGCAAGAGAAAGATAACAATCATATTCAATACTATTATATTGCATTCAATATTTTCCAAATATCTCATTGTGGTGTTATTAAAAGACCATCTAAGATTTGAGCAACATCTCATCATTGAATGTTAATCGTACCCTGGTGAGTAAGTATTGGGAAGATATTTATTTTGCTGGTAGAAAAGAAAAGGAACAATCGAGTAACTTTTTTATAGAGCCATCTCTCTAGGCACAACTACTTTTGAAACAAAAACTATCAATTAAAAGTTATTCTCTTATTACTGTTTACTCAGAATCTATACACTTGTACTATTTCTGCAATAATTGAAAAGTTTTGTTTGAAGGTGAATTAACCTAAGGTTCTGGGAAATAAATGAACTTTCTCAAAATAAAAATAATTAAGTGCTGGGGATAAAATTTTAGTGTATATTTAATGATCTGAATCAGTTCTCCATACTTCAGCAAGCAGAAGCACATTTTGCACCTGTCTGTTCTGTTGCAATTATTGTACCTTCCTATCAGAATCTGAATTTGACAAAAATTCTAAAATAATAGGCCAATTAATAATTCTGTCCCAATGTGTAAAGTTAGAGGTGTTTCCTTCTTTGTGTCTTCCCTCTGAATCTCTGAATTGTCTGCTTCCCCATGCATGACACCTTGGTTTGCTATTCTTGAGTTTTTTACTTTTATATTCGAGCTTTTTTCCCTCTGCAACTTGAAAACTTGCAGGTATATTTCCACTTCCTGTAAAGACAAGATTAATGGGAGAGTAAGGCATCATGGTACTTTATAGTATAGGGATTTCGTATCAGTCAGTTCTCCATTTAATTTTCTCTATGAACTCTGCTCTTAGTCATTCATGAACCCCTGAATAAGTTCCCAGAGTCCCAGGGCATTCTTACGTTCATTCTTATCTAGCAACCAAAGATAGTCGGTAAATATCTTTAGTTCAGAATGTAGCACTGCCATAAGGACTGAAGGAGTTGGTGTATGTGACAGTTTTCTTACAGTTCCAACCTAGAGCCCTACTTGGTAACTAATACAACAGAAAATCCTCTATAGGTTTTCTATTAGATTGTTGCTTTGTGTTACCTTGGACCAGCTGTAGAAAAACCTAGACTGAAAGTAGTTTCAACTTGATTTAGAAAAAAAAGGTAAAGAAACCATGATGCCAGTTGTCTCACAACGACCTCATGTCAAATCTTGGTACTAAATATCAAATCTTAGTCTGTGTTTTGTTTCCAAAATTTAGGCATGCAATAGTGTCATAAGATGGATAGGAAGGGTGTTCTGAAATATAATAAAATATTGTTGAGCAGCTTGAGGGCAAACAATATATTTTAAGTGTCAGATTGCTTTATATTTATCAAATGCACTTCAATCAGGATAGATACACAGTATGGCAATAGTTTATGGCTCATCAGAACTCTATTTTACTCATGGGCAGAGTGTCTGTGATGGCTCTGTGTAGACTTGGCTGTTGAACATTTATACATCCATTAATTAGCAGCTAGGCATGATTTAAAGGATAATGTTTCTGGCGTTCAGCTTACATGAAGCAGTCAACAGCTTTTAGGGAAGATTAAACGCTGCTGTGAATCAGAGACATTTGGTGACCCCCAGAAGCCATTTGTTGCCAGAAAACTGCAATGCTATAATTACTGTGCCAGAGGGGAAACATATTCAACTGATAGCACAACAAACAGAAGAATTCGTGGTGGGAGCCTCTTGCAAGTTTGAAAATGACTGCCTTCTTGGTTTAAATTCTCTTCTTTGTTTACTCTTATTTCATTTGAAGAGAAGTTTCTGCAAGTAAGTACATAATGTTTAAACATACCTTGAGTTGAAAGGAGATTAAAACAAGTGATCAATGTACACTTGTAATTAAAAAGTTAGAAACATGTAGTTAATATGAAAATTATTTTTATTCCTTTTACTGAAGCTGGATATAAATCTGTAAAGTGTTTATTCAGGTTAAAATAATCAAGTAAAGTATGTACTATATCAATCATATATTTAAAAAATATTACAATATAAATTAAAATACATTTATTTTAGTATAATTCAAATAAGAGAAATTACTTTTAATTGTGTATTGGGAAAAATATTGTCTTTCAAATAAAATTTGATGTTTTTAAATCCTACTATTATATATGTATAATTCATACATGTAATTTCTAAACATAGTTGTTCATTTATCAATATACAATACTAAGAATATATTATACACATTACATTATGGATATAGATTCAGAAATGTAAACTTACATAAGAATAATAATGTATTTCAATTTTTTTAAAAATGATTTGAATTTCAAGTTCTATCACATACTTGGCAATTTATCTATTCAAATGAATTCTGAATGGAGAATAATTGAAATAATGTAACAAAATAAGATGTAATATTTCACAAGGCTGAAAAAGTAACAAAGTAAGATGTAATATTTCACAAGGTTGAAAAAGATGTTCATCAACACGTAATCACTGATGCATGAAGAAAAATCCTTTAATACATGTATTTGCCTCTGTTCTAGGATTACTGGGAAAATTACATGGTTTAGTACACTGGTTTAGTCTCAACAAGAAAAGAATTTTCTGTGTTCTTTTCCCATAATTGGATTTGGTATGCATTGTAAAAGAAACAGGCCTTTCGCTGAGCAGAGTTAGTAGCCCATTTTTAAATAATACAAAAGGCGTCTCACACCACACATTGATGCCATGAATGCTTGTCTCACTCAATTCTTTCCTTACCTTCCAGGCCTTTTCTCTAGGCTTGTGTCTGTAGATGGGGATGGTGGAACCATAGGCCCTTCATAAGAATCAGAGTTCGTTCTTTTAAAGTGTTGGGAGAACTTTTAAAATCTTGAAATTGCTTTAACGCCAAAGGTGTATTTCATTTGGAGAAGTAAGAGTCTGCAAACCGTGAAATCTGTTATCTTTTTGAATGTCCGTTGGGGAAAAGCCATGCCATATTTTGAAGCACTGCTTTAATATCTACAGAAAGGCTGCGGATGCAGAGGCATCTGCCCTCACTGTGACTAAAATGTTTACTTTAGCAAACACTGCTCTATTAAATTTCAAAGTGGTGCTCTTTGAATTTTAAATTGTAAAGAAAGGCTGGCCTCCATTCTTGAAAGCTTTGGTTTAAACATAAAAAAGGAGAAAGCAGCTTTGAAGTTTGAATGAGATGCACAATCTTGCTTCCCTGCAATGAGCCTGAAAAAGTTAGAGGTGGCGTGTGTGCTATTTATCATTGTAATTTAGGACTATTGTGACCCTCATTTTTTCCACCTTTGACCCTTTCTGACTTTCTATAAAAATAGAATTTTTTGAGCCAATGTAATGTTTCACTTATTATGCTCAACTTTGGGGATGTCTGTACAAAGTAATTTTATAAATTTTTCTAAACAAATCATTTCATTGCTCCTAAATGGGCATCTAATTTGTCAAATTATGCCAATAATCTAGAGTTTTATTGATTCTGCTCACCCATTTCTCTAGGATTTACTATGCACATGAAAACTAAATCACAGAAAATTTATATTTTTGGCATAGATGCTCACCTTAATGAGTATTTATTTTGGTAGATGAGTGCTTGCATAATTGAACAATCCATGGACCAGAGATAATTGAGCGTTACAATAAATAATGCCATTTACTTACAAATGGGAGCCATTAACTCCTCCACTTTGCTTACTGGAGTGAACTTCTTAAACCAAATAATTACGAATGCACCGTCACCAAACAAGCCTTTTTAGGGTCAGCTCATTTTATGTACTTTGATGAATAATCATCTAGTAGAACTCTGTTTATGTTGTAAAATGAAATAGACATTTTATTGTAAAAGGTGTTAAAGTACTGCCCTTAGCAAGTTAAGACTTAAAGTAATTACAGAGTTATTGAGTACATCTACTCCTAAATTATTCAGCGAAATTTAATAACTTCCAATTTCCTTCCTAGAAATTCCATATAACATTAAAAAGAATAAAACACATGGCATTATTTGTGTATTAGGTATAATTACATTTTGTTTTGACTCAAAAACTGTTCCAACTTATAAAGCCAGCTGACTCTAAATTGATCATGCACTCTTCCTTATCAAAACAGAAAAAGTGCAGATGATTTGTCTCTGACTGTGGCAAGATTAAGAAGACAAAAGCTATTAAAACTTTTTCTTCCCCAAAATATAAGTTTCATATACTTTATCTTCCATATTAGAGCTAAGCCACCTGGAATGATCACAGCAAACACACAGTGAAGGTCCAGAAAATTGCAAAAACCCATCTTAAAGCAGTAAATGTGAAAAGGAATTGCCAGCCCACAGTGATCCCAGCTGATCACTACTCAACCATCATCTTGGCTGAGGAATCCTTGCACCATTTGCTGTCTATGTAGAATACAAAAGCAAGGACAAAGAGATCCTGAGCTTTAGCAGTTACCTGAAAGTTTACAAGCTGCTGGTCTGTGTAAAAAGATCTACTGACAGTGACCTTGGGTCACTCAAAGTTTAGGTCACAGTGCCTATTATTTTACTCTTAGGGAAATTCTACTTGCCGAGTGGACATTCTGTCCTATAGTCAACAAATCTTAGAGTTCTCAATGCCCCTCTCTTAACCCTGTTTTGCAATTGTTTGACCTCATGTCTGGCAATAAATGTAATGATACCAAGAGGAAGTAATGTAGCCATAATTTTTATGACCCTGTGGCCTTTGCATGCAAAATACTTTCCAAGTAAAGTTTAACACAAAGTATCAATTTCCAGTGTTTGAACTATCTATTGATGAGGTGAAACCCTTTATGAGGTAATGAGATTTCCGTCATTTGGTGATTTTCCAGCAATGACTGTTTTGTGGTTAGTAGCCTCATGTGTTAGACAGATTTCTACATTATTGTGGAGAATTTCTAAAACACTAAAAGTTCAAAGTACTCATTTTAAAAGAAAGTGAAAATTAGTTATCACATTGATAAATTCATCTTCCAAATTTGCCATTTTACATATTTTATTTTTAACTATTTTAAATCATAATGGATACAAATAAGTATAACTGACTAATATATATTTAAGTCCTATACAGCATTTTGTTCAATGGTAGTGAATGAAAACAAATTCAAACCATTTAATTTAAATTATGCATGCATAAACAGCAGAATAAATATTTGGAAATGACCAGCATGTTGAATATCAAATGAATAAAAAGAATGACTTCAGTTGTTACTGCCAGTTGTGAAAAACTAACATAATTTAAATGTCTTTTTTATCTCATGTTTTTTAAATAGACTGTTAGCTATAATGTTAAAAATAGTAAGTGAATCTTTAATATGAAGGTAATCTTTATGTCAAATTTGCCCAGCCATTTATGAAAGCTGTTACATAGTAAGCACATATTAGCTTTCTCTGAGAACTACCAGCATGTGAAACAACTTGGCTAAAACACATCCATTTATGGCCAAATGCTTCTCGATGTCATCCATGTGCTCTTCTTGGAATATGTTAGAACTATTGCAACAAAAGTAAGTGAATAGTAATGTGAACTAAGAATTTTGAGCCTGCAGAGACAGAACGAAAGGAACTAATACTTGCAGATGAGAAAAGAAGATAAGAATCTGTTTCCAGTGAACATATGAGCTTCTGAAGGCATAGACAAAGATAACATCAGAAGAATAGTAAGGTTTAACGTCCACAACTGCTACATATTTGAAAGTAACTATGAAAATATTCTTTTTCTACCTACACTAAATATTTTGAAATCCTAAGAATTTGATGTTAATATCCAAAATAAATGCATTAACCATTCTGGGAACAAAGGAAACAGGAGTCTATTTGAAAACCTTGGAATTTGAAAGTGAATTGACGTTATTGGAATATCCACGAAGCTAAAGTGGAATGATTTTAGACTTACAGCATTGTGTTTGACTTTGCTTAAAACATGGATAATTTTTCTGATTTACTTGATTTAAATGAGGCAAGATTACAACGTAATGCTCTAACTCAATCATCATGCAGTCATCCAGGGGGAAAGTAAAGCACTCTGAAACATTTTCACATATGTAATTTGTATAAAACATAAGGTTTTGATTAAGCAATCAAAGGAATATGCATGAGTGTGACAGCAGTAGCATCAGCCTCTTTGTCTTCTTGCTGTCGACAGGAATGCCTTGAAGGATGGAAGATTGCCTGCTGTTTTTTTTTTTTTCCAAGAAAGTAAAGATTTCTACTCTCAAAGAATCAATTTTCATATGGCTTACAAGCATAAGTATAGCACTGTGCTTCCTTACTCCAAGCCTCAATCACTAGCGTGCTTAATCTGGGAGGATGTTGTATGAGTGACAGCATATGGCTTTGCCCTCAGAGCTATCAGCATTGAACAGAGCCATCTTCCAGGCAGTTCAAAATGTCAATAGAAGGAACACGTTGAAGCAGTTACATCTATTCTCAAAAGTTCACACAGTCCAAGCAGTCCAACATTCTTACAGTCCCTGCCTCATATTTCCTACTGGGTAAGTGAGATGTAAATGTTCCATCTGTCCTTAGAAAGTTGGACTCTTTTATTGTTTTCTATAGATCTTCATGAGCTTCCTAAGGTTTTCCAAACTTCGACTTATTGCAGAAATGATCAGAGGTTAGCGACCCATCCATTGTTGTTTCTTGTAGGTTTGCAACGCCTCACTGGGCTTATAGTGCTTATGCTTCTACATAAATGTCCTTCTATCAACTAGCAATTCAGAGTGAGCTATTTTTGTTAAAACAATAAATATTAAGCTATATAATAAGAAAAATAGTTGCTGCATAAGCCAAGTGATAAATAAATCTCAGCCTTTGATTTTGAAGCACAGGAAAAATGTAAGAGTAAATAAATAAGTCTTGTAAAAGAGGCAAAAATTTCGCATACCGAAAGAATTGAGAAACAAAAGCCAGCTCAGTTTCCAGTCGTGGTTCTCCAGGGGAAAAGTGACATTTCTGTAGGTGGCAAATATGTCCTGTAAGGAGATAATCCCTAAAGTGGCTGGCAATGTCGATATTGGGTTCCTGGGAACCATGGCCTGTGCAGTCCCTGGTACAGTGTCTTCCATTTGAAACCTAAGCTACACAGATACAAACAGCAGTAAATTCATTTGGATACATTGTTTCTGAATTTTAATTTTTTTCTTTTGTTACATATAACTTTTCTAATATATATTCATTAGAAATTCCATATATTGGAGTAATGAATAGAACAAACTGCATGTTATTATTCAAAGTATTCAAGGAAAACTCTCAATAAGTGTGTTAGATGCTGATACGGAATTTGAAAACACTTTTTATTAAGCATAAAATATTAATTAGTATTAACATATGACTATCCATTTTAAGAAAACCACCTTAATTCTAAATAGACATAAAATTCAAGAAAAAAAGTCTGAGTTGTTCACATTGAATTTCATTTAGTCCCCGATTTTTAAAATAGAAACAATATTACCATTTAGACTACTATTTTGTTCAGAAGTATCAGTTGACAGAGAGGAACAGGAAGATAGGAGACAAGAAGTCAAAGGAAAGAATGACTTCTGAGACAAGTGTTTTTATAGCCGATTAGTATCTTATTGTGCATTTGTGCCATAATGTCATTATCCATCAGTTGAGAGTGGTTCATGTTGTTTCCATTTCCTAGCTACTATGAATAGCTGAACAAGTGTCTCTGTACGAGGATGTTCAGTCTTTTGAGTATACACCAAGAAGTGGTAGAGCTGGCTCATATCTGCATACTGATTTCCAAAGTGGTTGCATCAATTTGAAAGCCTTACAACAATGACTGGGGGTTCCCCTTCCCCCTCATCTTCCCTGGCATTTGTTGTCAGTTGTTTTCTCCACATTGGCCATTCTGACTTGGGTAACAAGAAATCTCAAAGTAGTTTCAACTTACAGTATTAAGGATGCTGAACACTTATTAAAATTGAAAATATATTTTCCATACAATATATTCTGATCAGTTTCCCCTCCCTCATCTCATCCCAGATACTCCCCATCTTCCAAAATACCCAACTCCACACTTTATTTCTCTCCTCTTTACATAACAAACAGGAAAATTAAAAAACAAAACAAAGCAAAAAATGCCAGACAGTGGTTGCACACGCCTTTAATCCCAGCACACAGGAGGCAGAGTCAGGCTGTTCTCTGTGAGTTAGAAGCAAGCCTACAAAGCAAGTTCCAGGACATCCAGGGCTGTAACACAGAGAAACCTTGTTTTGAAAATCAAAACAAAACAAGCAAGCAAACAAACAAACAAAAAATAAACGGGACAAATACATAACATACAGAGGCATGTGCACACAAAGAAAGCCCATGGGAAAAAAAAAAACATAATAAATAAGCAAATACCGATAAGATAAAAAAAATCCCAAACAAACTATTATGAGACAAAAGTAAGAATAATAATCTCCCAAACTGGCATTGAATTTGTTTTGAGTTGGCCATCTACTGCTGGACATGAAGCCTGTACTTAAGTGTGGTTTGTTTACCCAGTGATACTCAATTAGAGAAAACCATTATTTTCTCCTCTGAGTAGTTTTCAGCTGGAGCTAACTTGTTGATTAGGAGTAGAGATCACATTCACTTCCCTCTGACTGCTCATACTCCATCTAGCTTCAACCCATGCAGGCCCTGCGCATGTTGCCACAATCTCTATGAGTTCATACGTGCATTAGTCTTATTTTTTTTGGTGTCCTCCACCCCCTTTGGTTTTTATCCTCTTCCACAGAGTTGCCTGAGCCCCAAGGGGAGAGATTTGATGGAGACACCCTGTTTCAGACCGAGTATTCCAAGGTTTCTCATCCTCTGCACATTGTCCTCTTGGTATTTTCTGTATTGGTTTCATCTACTGCGGGAAGAAGCTTCTCTGATGATGGCTGACAACACACAGAACATTTTTAAAGGTTTTTCTTAGCCAATTCTGTTTCATAAGACTTCTCTATCCAGATAAGTAGGGTCATCTGTTTTCTTGATTCTTTGTTGTTTGAGTTCTTAATATAAAATTCTGAATATTAATTGTCTCTTAGGTGTATAGCTGCCAAGTTTTCTCCCCCTTGGTAGAATTCTTCCTCACTTGATTTTTTCTTCTGTTGTACAAAGGGTTTTGTTGTTGTTGTTGTTTTCTTGTTGTTGTTTTTGTTTTTGTGAGGTCCCATTTGCCAATTGATGGTCTCTGCTCCTGTGCAAATGGAGTCATATCCAGAAAATCCTTTCCTACACCTGATCATGTAAGGTACTGCATATGTTTTCTTCTGACGATTTAAATTTTATATTGGCATCTCTGATCCACCTAGAATTAAGTATTGTGCTAGGTGATAGTTATGGGTCTAATTTCATTCTTCTACATGAGGACATCTAGTTTTCTCAACCATTTGATGGAGATGCTGTTTTTCTTACATTTTCGGGGATCTTTGTCAAATACCAGATGGCTAAAATTTTGTGCACTCACCTTTGTGTCTTCTATTTTGTTCCACTGAGGTACAGGGAAGTGTTTCCAATACAATGCTGGGTTTTTTTTTAGTTACTATAACTCTGTAAGATCCTTTAAAATCATAGACATGAGTGCTATGAAGCAGACCATTGGAAAAATGAAAGATGCTTTAATAGGGAAGGTAAAAAGAGAAAATAACACTTAGGTTTTTCTGAAAAGCCATAGGAAAACATAACTTTATAAACATACAAAAAAGTGCATATGTAATATATTCAAAATGTAATATTCTTATTTATAAGTATATGTGTGTCTACCATATGTGTGCAGGTTCCAAAGGAATTCAGAATGCCTATTGGACCATTTGGAGATAGAATTATAGTCAATTGTGTACCTCCATATGTATGTTAGGATTTGAACTTGATTCATCTGAAAGCGTTGCAAATATATATAACCAATGGGTCAACTCTCCAATCCCTGTATATTTTTAAAGGAAATATGACACATAGAGCTATTATGCTCCCACAAAAGGAATGGACTTTCTAAAAAAAAAAGTACTTGACAATACCAAACATGGGAATCTCCCCGACTTGTTGGTTGGAATACAAATGTCTGCCAAAACGATATGGAATATTGTCATTGTCTTTGGTGGTCATCCAGAATTTGAAGACCAATTCATAAATAAAATTAAAACACCTGTGTCAACTATTTACTCAGAGACTTTATACTAGATAAGGAAGAAATTTTAGCATTTGATACTAAGAAAAACTGAACTATTTTAAAGAAGGTGAAGTATGATTTGCACCAACATCAAAGTGAACAAGCCAAAGTCTGATGACCATTATCTTTTGATGCTGAAAACATATTATTAGGAATCACGCAACAAGGTGACTTGTGAAGAAGTAAACACGCTCTGTCTGAGAAAGACTTACATATTCTAGCTCATAATTTTCTGCCCTTTTCTTAAAAACAATTAATATTACTTTTCTCTTTTCCTGATAAAAAAATCACATTTTCAAACAGAAATCTCTAAAATTCTAAAATGAGTTGCTTTCATCTGACCAAATTAAAAATTTGTCTATTGTTTATTCTGAAGTGATAACATCAGGTGTACAGAGACTTTTAGAAGGGATGGGCATACAAGGCAAAATGTTGAAAGATTAAGAAATTTTCATCAAATATTAACTATAAAGTAGACTAAAGTTCACTTAAAACTACAAGCTACAATAACTTTAATAATCATTTGGGCTTCCTTTTTTCTTTTTTTTTATTAAGGAATTTTTTTTTATTCATTTCACATACCAATCACAGATCTCTATCTCCTCCCTCCTCCCACCCCTCCCACTTTCGTCACCCCAACCCACCTCCCCATTCCCTCCTCTAACAAGGCAAGGTCTCCCATAGGGGGTCTGAGGAGTCTGGTACATTCAGTAGGGACAGTTCCAAGCCCCTCCGCCTGCATCAAGTCTGTGCAAGGTGTCCTACCATAGGCAGTGGGGTCCATAGAGTCAGTTCATGAACCAGTCAGAAGGGTAATCATAGTAAGTACTCACTCATAAGTGAATACTAGATGTAACACAAAGGACAACCAGACTACAACCCACAGCTCCAGTGATCATTTGGGCTTCTTAATAAGACATTTTGTAACCTATCATAGACTCTAAATGGAACACAAGAGAATTAAAGATGATGAAACTTCTCTAAGGGTTACAAGTTGTTCAGTCTTTAATTTTTTTCTCAGAAAAATTTACAGAATCATGAGTTCTTACTCATGAAATATTGGGTGCTGAGATATTCAAATGCTGTTTTTATAGTGTTCAAGAGGAAAAAATAAGGATAAATATTTAGAATGTAGTTAGCAATTATACTGGTTTAGTAAAATGGTGGTAGTCGGACTCTTCTCAGATCCATGACATCACTAGTCATTTGTAGTTCCCTAGGCTTACAATATTAGGCATAGCAGGGATCCTGTTTATAATATGTTAAGTCCAATGACAGCTGCTATTTACCTCCCTAATATAAATGTCACTATTGTACCTTTAGGGATACTTTAATGAGTCTGAAATACTGTGGTTCCTAGGTTCTATAGCTCTATAGGACTTCTGATTGTTCCTCTCCCAGGCAACTTGAATATTAACCTCTGGAGCTATGCAAACTAATTCTCAAGGAGCAGATTTTCAGATCAGATCCAGATCCAGCCCACAAGTCCTAAGTATGAAGTGCCCGGATTCCTTAGTGGAAGACTAACTTCAATTTATGGGAGGCAACCAAAGGGATTAGCAATAGTCTGCATTGTTCTGGGGGGTCCCTTGGACTTTCCTGACCACCAATCCAAAGGAAGGTTCTCAGGCCTTATACTGGGGTTTTTGTTAGAAGATCTATGGCTCTTGGGGGGAGCAGTGTCACTCTAACTTAAGGGTATATGTTTCCATATTTAGGTACATATAAAATGATTATGTATTTTTCAAAATTTCCTAATTCTACTTATCCTTTTTTCTTCCCTCATCTCGATTTCCTCCATCCTTTTCCCAATTAAAGCCTCCCCAGTTTTTTTTCTGTTTAACCTTTCACACCACTTGTGAGTTACTATTCTCCTCTCTACAGCCCGACTCCCCAACAATTCCTTTAGAGTTCTTTGTTATCTGTGGTTACTTTAGGAAGTAACTTATATCCACATATATAGATATGGACCTAGGAAGAACTAATAAGCAAGTACATGTGATGTTTTTCTTTATGCAGTTTGTTACCTCACTCAACATGAACTTTTCAAATTCATTCTTCTACCTGCAAATTTAATAAACTCCTCGTCCTCTACACCTGAATAATTTTCATTGTGTATACCTACCATACTTTTCTTAGCCTTTCATCAACTGAAGCACATTTAGGTTGTTTTCATTTCCTGGCTATTATGAGTAAAACAGTGATGAATATGACTAAACCAGTATCCATGGAGGTGATAAATTTAGCTTTTGATCATAATCAATGGTGCTTCTTTTTGTGGCAGAGACTAATATAGAAAACCACAACTGACCACTAAGAGAGAGAGAATTAGTATTCATCAGGAATGAGTGCCCTACTTGGTAATCTAATATTCAGTGACCAGTCCTAAAAACATAGGTATATAAGCAAAAAATTTATGTAGTTATTCACAAGTATTTGTATATATTATATATAATATGTAATATATTTATTATATTTTATATAGTCATATAGAATTTTAAACAAGTGTATTATATATTAACTATATTAAATAATATAAATATATTATGTATATAATATACATACACATATACGTTTTTAAAGAAAAAAGACATGAACTTGAAAGGGTATGAATGGGAGGCATGTGAGGATTGGAGAGAGAAGAGGAGAAAATAATGCAATAATATTTTAATTAAAATATTTTTATTTGAAAAAAATATTGGTAATGAGTAAAGCTTTCCAGTTATTTTAAACAGAGAGTGAAAGTCTTGTCAGTACGTCTCTGCAGCTCAGAAGGAGATGGATGTGAATATAACCAATGAAAAATAAGTGATCCATGATGTTCTCTGTGGAATATTATTTTAAGGTGTGTTACTTTTGTTTATGCTGTGGAACATTTGTTTAATGATGCAAAGATGTGTTGCATTCTTTTACGTTACATTTGTTTAACTCTGTGAAACTGTGTGACTGTGCCTGCCTAAAACACCTGATGGTCTAGTAAAGAGCTGAATAGCCAATAGTGGAGCAGAAGAAAAAAAACACGTAGGGCTGGCAGAGAGACAGAATAAACAGAAAGAGAAATCTGGGAGGGAAAGAGGAGAAATTTAGGAGCGAGAGGAGGAGGACAGCAGGGGCCAACCACTCAGCTACACAACCAGCAATGGAGTAAGAAAGATATACAGAAATAGAGAAAGTAAAATCCCAGGGGCAGAAGACAGATGGGTTAATTTATATATATATATATATACATATATACATATATATATATTTTGCAATACAATTCAGTTCTACATATCAGCCACAGATTCCCTTGTTCTCCCCCCTCCCGTCCCCCTCACCTTCCCCCCAGCCCCCTCCCCCATTCCCATCTCCTCCAGGGCAAAACCTTCCCCACACACTGAGATCAACCTGGTAGACTCAGTCCAGGTAGGTCCAGTCCCCTCCTCCCAGGCCGAGCCAAGCAATCCTGCATAGGCCCCAGGTTTCAAACAGCCAACTCATGCAATGAGCACAGGACCCGGTCCCACTGCCTGGATGCCTCCCAAACAGATCAAGCCAATCAACTGTCTCACCCATTCGGAGGGCCTGATCCAGTGGGGACCCCTCAGCCATTGGTTCATAGTTCATGTGTTTCCATTCATTTGGTTATTTGTCCCTGTGCTTTATCCAACCTTGGTCTCAACAATTCTCGCTCATATAAACCCTCCTCATTCTCGATAATTGGACTCCCAGAGATCCACCCAGGGCCTAGTCATGGATCTCTGCATCCAGATCCCTCAGTAGTTGGATGAGGTTTCTAGCACGACAATTAGGGTGTTTGGCCATCCCATCACCAGAGTAGGTCAGTTCGGGCTGTCTCTCGACCATTGCCAGCAGTCTGTTGTGTGGGTATCTTTGTGGATTTCTGTGGACCTCTCTAGCACTTTGCTTTTTCCTATTCTCATGTGGTCTTCATTTACCATGGTCTCCTATTCCTTGTTCTCCCTCTCTGTTGTTGATCCAGCTGGGATCTCCCGCTCCCCCAAGCTCTCTTTCCCTTGACCCTCGCCTTTCACTACCCCTACTCATGTCCAGACTATTCATTTAGATCTCATTCCATTTCTCTGTCATTGGGTGATCCACGTGTCTTTCTTGGGGTCCTGTTTTCCAGGTAGCCTCCCTGGTGATGTGAGTAGCAGACAAGTCATCCTTGTTCCACATCTAGTATCCTGCTATGAGTGAGTACATACCATGTTTGTCTTTCTGAGTCTGGGTTACCTCACTCAGGATGATGTTTTCTAGATCCATCCATTTGTCTGCAAACCTCATGATGTCATTGTTTTTCTCTGCTGAGTAGTATTCCATTGTGTATATGTACCACATTTTGTTTATCCATTCTTCAGTTGAAGGGCATCTAGGTTGTTTCCATGTTCTGGCTATTACAAACAATGCTGATATGAACATAGCTGAACAAGTGCTCTTATGGTGTGGTTGAGCATTCCTTGGGTAGATGCCCAAGAGTGGTATAGCTGGATCTTGGGGGAGATGGATTCCCAAATTTCTAAGAAAGCACCATATTGATTTCCAAAGTGGTTGTACAAGCTTGCATTCCCACCAGCAGTGGAGGAGAGTTCCCCTAGCTCCACATCCTCTCCAGCATAAGGTATCTTCAGTGTTTTTGATCTTAGCCACTCTGACAGGCGTAAGGTGGTATCTCAGAATTGTTTTGATTTGCATTTCCCTGATGATTAAGGATGATGAGCAATTCCTTAAATGTCTTTCGGCCATTTGAGTTTCCTCTGTTGAGAATTCTCTGTTTAGTTCTATAGCCCATTTCTTAATTGGACTGTTGGGCATTTTGATGTCTAATTTCTTGAGTTCCTTATATATTCTGGATATCAGTCCTCTGTCAGATGTGGGGTTGGTGAAGATCTTTTCCCATTCTGTAGGCTGTCGCTTTGCCTTGTTGACTGTATCCTTTGCTCTACAAAAGCTTCTCAGTTTCAAGAGGTCCCATTGATTGATTGCTTCTCTCAGAGTCTGTGCTACTGGTGTTCTATTTAGGAAGTGGTCTCCTATGCCAATGTGTTCAAGACTACTTCCTACTTTCTCTTCTAGCAGGTTCAAAGTAGCTGGATTTATGTTGAGGTCCTTGATCCACTTGGACTTAAGTTTTGTGCACGGTGATAGATATGGATCTATTTGCAACCTTCTACATGTTGATATCCACTTTTGCCAGCACCATTTGTTGAAGATGCTTTCTTTTTTCCATTGTGCACTTTTGGCTTCTTTGTCAAAAATTGTATGTTCATAGGTGTGCAGATTAATATCAGGGTCTTCAATTCGATTCCATTGGTCCACGTGTTGGTTTTTATGTCAGTACCAAACTGTTTTTATTACTGTAGCTCTATAGTAGAGCTTGAAGTCAAGGATCATGATGCCTCCAGAGGTTGTGTTATTGTACAGGATTCCTTTGGCTATCCTGGGTTTTTTGTTTTTCCATATGAAGTTGAGTATTATTCTTTCCAGGTCTGTGAAGAATTGTGTTGGTATTTTGATGGGGATTGCATTGAATCTGTAGATTGCTTTTGGTAAGATTGCCATTTTTACTATGTTAGCCCTGCCTATCCATGAGCATGGGAGATCTTTCCATTTTCTGACATCTTCTTCAATTTCTTTTTTCAGGGACTTAAAGTTCTTGTCATATAGGTCCTTCACTTGCTTGGTTAGTGTTACCCCAAGATATTTTATGTCATTTGTGGCTATAGTAAAGGGTGTTGTATCTCTGATTTCCTTCTCCGCTTCTTTGTCCATTGTATATAGGAGGGCTACTGATTTTTTTGAGTTGATCTTGTATCCTGCTATGTTGCTGAAGGTGTTTATAAGCTGTATCAGTTCCTTAGTGGAATCTTTGGGGTCGCTCAAGTATACTATCATGTCATCTGCAAATAGGGAAAGCTTGACTTCTTCCTTTCCAATTTGTATCCCCTTAATCTCCTTATGTTGTCTTATTGCTCTGGCTAGAACTTCAAGTACTATATTGAATAAGTATGGGGAGAGCAGACAGCCTTGCCTCGTTCCTGATTTTAGTGGAATTGCTTTGAGTTTCTCTCCATTTAATTTGATGTTGGCTGTTGGCCTGCTGTAAATTGCCTTTATTATGTTTAGGTATGTTCCCTGTATTCCTGATTGCTCCAAGACCTTTATCATGAAGGGGTGTTGGATTTTGTCAAATGAATTTTCTGCATCCAGTGAGATGATCATGTGGTTTTTTTCTTTGAGATTGTTTATATGGTGTATTACATTGACGGACTTTCGTATGTTGAACCACCCTTGCATCCCTGGAATGAATCCTACTTGATCATGGTGGATAATTGTTTTGATGTGTTCTTGGAGTCTGTTTGCCAGTATTTTATTGAGTATTTTTGCATCAATGTTCATGAGGGAGATCGGTCTGTAGTTCTCTTTCTTTGTTGTATCCTTGTTTGGTTTAGGAATCAGGGTAATTGTAGCCTCGTAGAAGGAGTTTGGTAATGTTCCTTCTGTTTCTATTGTGTGGAACAATTTAGAGAGTATTGGAATTAACTCTTCTTTGAAGATCTGGTAGAATTCTGTGCTGAAACCATCTGGTCCTGGGCTTTTTTTGGTTGGGAGACTTTTAATGACTGTTTCTATTTCGTTAGGGGTTATTGGACTATTTAAATAGTTTATCTGGTCTTGATTTAACTTAGGTATGTGGCACCTATCCAGAAAGTTATCCATTTCTTTTAGGTTTTCCAGTTTTGTGGAATAGAGGTTTTTGAAGTATGACCTGGTGATTCTCTGGATTTCCTCAATGTCTGTTGTTATGTCCCCCTTTTCATTTCTGATTTTGTTGATTTGGATGCTCTCTCTCTGTCTTTTGGTTAGTTTGGATAAGGGCTTGTCTATCTTGTTGATTTTCTCAAAGAACCAACTCTTTGTTTCATTAATTTTTTGTATTGTTCTCTTTGTTTCTATTTTATTGATTTCAGCTCTCACTTTGATAATTTCCTGGCGTCTATTTTTCCTGGGAGACTTTGCTTCTTCTTGTTCTAGAGCTTTCAGGTGTGCTGTTAAGTCACTAGTGTGAGATTTCTCCAACTTATTTATGTGGGCATTTAGTGCTATGAATTTCCCTCTTAGTACTGCTATCATAGTGTCCCATAAATTTGGATATGTGGTGTCTACATTTTCATTGATCTCTAGGAAGTCTTTAATTTCTTTCTTTATTTCTTACTTAACCCATTGATGATTCAGTTGGGTATTATTCAGTTTCCATGAGATTGTAGGTTTTCTGTAGTTTTTGTTGTTGTTGAAATCCAACTTTAGACCATGGAGGTCTGATAGAACACAGGAGGTTATTCCAATGGTTTTGTATCTGTTGAGATTTGTTTTGTGGCCAAGTATGTGGTCGATTTTAGAGAAGGTTCCATGGGGTGCTGAGAAGAAGGTATATTCTTTTTTGTTAGGATGGAATGTTCTGTAGATATCAATTAAGTCCATTTGAGTCATGACATCAGTTAAGTCCTTTATTTCTCTGTTAAGTTTCAATTTGGGAGATCTGTCCAGTGGTGAAAGTGGGGTGTTGAGGTCTCCCACTATTAATGTGTGGAGTTTTATATGTGATTTAAGCTTTAGTAATGTTTCTTTTACATATGTGGGTGCCCTTGTGTTTGGGGCATATATGTTCAGAATTGAGACTTCATCTTGGTGGATCTTTCCTGTGATGAGTATGTAATGCCCTTCTTGATCTCTTTTGATTGATTTTAGTTTGAAGTCTATTTTGCTGGATATCAGGATGGCTACACCCACTTGTTTCTTAAGACCGTTTGATTGGAAAGTCTTTTCCCAGCCTTTTATTTTTAGGTAGTGTCTATCTTTGAATTTGAGATGTGTTTCTTGTATGCAGCAGAAAGATGGGTCCTGCTTTCTTATCCATTTTGTAAGCTTATGTCTTTTTATAGGTGAATTAAGTCCATTGATATTGAGGGAAATTAATGACCAGTCATTGTTCATTCCTGTTATTTTTTGGTGGTGATGTGTGTACTTCTATACGTTGGGGTTTACTGCTGTGGCTTTATCTGTTGCCTGTGTTTTCGAGGGTGTATCTGACTTCCTTAGGTTGGAATTTTCCTTCTAGTGCTTTCTGTAGGGCTGGGTTTGTGGATAAGTATTGTTTAAATCTGGCTTTGTCATGTAATGTCTTGTTCACTCCATCTATGGTGATTGAAAGTTTTGCTGGGTATATTAGTCTAGGCTGACATCCATGGTCTCTTAGTGTCTGCATTACATCTGTCCAGGTCCTTCTGGCTTTCAAAGTCTCCATTGAGAAATCGGGTGTTATTCTGATGGGTTTGCCTTTATATGTCACTTGGCCTTTTTCCTTTGCTGCTCTTAATATTCTTTCTTTATTCTGTACATTTAGTTGTTTAATTATTATGTGACGAGGGGACTTTTTTTGGGTGTCTAGTCTGTTTGGTGTTCTATAAGCTTCTTGTATCTTCATAGGCATTTCCTTCTTTAAATTGGGAAAGTTTTCTTCTATGATCTTGTTGAATATATTTTCTGTGCCCTTGAGTTGGTATTCTTCTCCTTCTTCGACCCCTATTATTCTTAGGATTGGTCTTTTCATGGTGTCCCAAATTTCTTGGACATTTTGGTTCATGACTTTGTTGGCTTTAGTGTTTTCTTTGACTGATGAATCTATTTCTTCTACTGTATCTTCAACGCTAGAGATCCTCTCTTCCATCTCTTGCATTCTATTGATTATACTTGCATCTGAAGTTCCCAATCGTTTACTAAGATTTTATATTTCCAGCATTCCCTCTGTTTGTGTCTTCTTCATTTTTTCTATTTCCCTTTTCAGGTTTTGGACTGTTTCCTTCATTTGTTTCATTGATTTTTTTTCTTGATTTTTCTCTCAGTACTTTATTGTTTTCTTCCAGGACTTTATTGATTTCTTCTAATTTGTTTGCCCTTTCCTCTAGTTGTTTACAGTGTTCTTCACATTTTTTTGTCTTTTCCTCTACATAAGCCTCTAGCTTCTTCATGATGTCATTCATAAGGCTGTTTTCTTCTGCTTCTTCCAATTTCTGATGTTCAGGTCTAGGTGTTGGAGGAGGGCTAGGTCCTGGTGATGCTGTATTGCTATTCATTTTGTTGTATAAGTCTCTGCCTTGATGTCTGCCCATCTCCTTGTGGTTCCGTTCTTGGCCTTATCCGCACACTTGGTTCAGACAGAGCTGACAGATTCAGGAAGTCTCTCTTTCTTGTCCAGATGGGAGCTCTCTTGTCCAAATTGGAAGGTGGGGCAGGATGGGAGCTCTCTCTCTCTCTCTCTCTCTCTCTCTCTCTCTCTCTCTCTCTCTCTCTTTCTCTCCTGTGCTCCAAAAGGGAAGTCCAGGGCAAGATGGGAGCTGGGGGCCGGCCTCTAAGTCTCAGGAAGAGGCTTGGGGCTCGTTCAGATGGGCGTGGGGGCAGGGCGTGGAGACTGCAGGGTTTGCCAGGGGTCTTGGAGAAGGGGATCCTTCCCAGTGGGGCTAGAAGGGAACCTGCCTTGTGGCCAGATCCTGGGGCCAAGTTGAGCAGGTCTTCCCTGGAGTGGCTGGTGCCCAGGGATGGGGTCAGGGGCAAGCTAGTGCACCTCTCTCCTGTGCTCCAAAAGGGAAGTCCGGGGGCAAGATGGGAGCTGGGGGCCGGCCTCTAAGTCTCAGGAAGAGGCTTGGGGCTTGGCCGGATGGGCGTGGGGGCAGGGCATGGAGACTGCAGGGTCTGCCAGGGGTCTTGGAGAAGGGGATCCTTCCCAGTGGGGCTAGAAGGGAACCAGCCCGGTGGCCAGATCCTGGGGCCAAGTTGGCCAGTTCTTCCCCAGAGTGGCTGGTGCCCAGGGATCCAGATGGGTTAATTTAAGAAAAGCTGCAAGAAACAAGCCAAGCTAAAGCCAGGCATTCATAAGTAAGAATATGACTCCATGTGTATTCATTTGGGAGCTGGGTGGCAGTCCCCCCAAAAAGAGCCAAAAGAGCCCAAAGATTAAAACCAATGACAATTCTCTCATTGTATCAGTCTTACACAGGGCATAGAAAAGTTCCCTTGCGAGCTCATAGCAAAATGGGTGTCCAAGTCAAGTAAAAGAGGCTCAGATTTAATGCATTTTTGGTAGTACTGGAACTGAAACCGGTCCCTCCCACATGCTAGACAAGTGAGCTACTCCTGAACTCCCATACCAGCTCAGTCTAGGAATATTATGATTTACTTACTTATTTCTAAAATGCTTCATATGCAAAAAAAATGGGAAGGTGCCCATCATACTACCAGAGATGTTGTCCCAAATTAATTCATCATTCATGTTTTCAACCCTTCACCTAATAACTCATTAGATTTATGTGTCTTTTTCTGAAACATGTAAATCAACACTGCTGAATATAATTGCTGGGCATATCTCCCAATTTATAAAAATAATAAAATATGCTTGGAATCCACATGATCTCTATGTAAGTAGAAAATAGAACAAAGTAAAAATTGTTTTGTAGAAATAAAACTATTTGCTTATTAGTGTAACTGATTCTCAGGTTCTTTTTTTTTTGGTTTTTCGAGACAGGGTTTCTCTGTGTAGCTTTGCGCCTTTTCCTGGAACTCACTTGGTAGCCCAGGCTGGCCTCGAACTCACAGAGATCCGCCTGGCTCTGCCTCCCGAGTGCTGGGATTAAAGGCGTGCGCCACCACCGCCCGGCTTGATTCTCAGGTTCTTTTCAATATTATTGCTGTATTCATAATTTCCTGGGACAATACATAGCTCAAGCTTATATTAGCACAGTAGGAAACAAATAAGTGGAAGATGTAAGTCAATGGTGGAGTGTTTGCCTAACAGCCTCAGGATCATAGGTTTGATCCCTATAAACACAGGGGAAAAAAATACTGGTTTGCTACTCTCTTTACCTCAAGTAACTTCAAGTTAATACCTTCTAATATTACAAAGCTAAGCTTACTTCTCACCTAGAAAATTCACACATTTAAACACAATACTTGAAATTTCAGTATAGCAAGAATTTTCCTACATAGAATCTGTTTCCAATATGTTTTCATATTTTAAAGATATTTTCACTGATTTCTGAAAATTCTGTATTTTACATTAAAGATCTTATAGAGCACTGCACCTGATTGATACTGACTGAAGCCTCTGACATATAATGATATGTATGATATAATCTTGTCATTGATGAGATATTTTATCTTTCATTTATTCATCTCAACTTAGAATGTTTAGGGTGTTTTTATTTATATCAATGAGATGTTTAAATGGCTTCTTGTTTCTAAGTAAAGAAGGAAATTTAAATAATATTGTACAAGGTTTTTCAAAATTTCATTATTATCATCATCCCTTGGCTGACAATGATATATACTTCTTTATTCCCATTAATAAGATACCATATAGCCGGGTGGTGGTGGTACAAGCTTATAATCCAGGCACTTGGGAGGCAGAGCCAGGCAGATCTCTGTGAGTTCGAGGCCAGCCTGCTCCACAGAGCAAGACCCAGGAGAAGCTCCAAAGCTACACAGAGAACTCCTGTCTCAAAAACCAAAAAAAAATATTATATATATATATATATATATATATATATATATATATATATATAGTATATATATATATATAGCAAGTCTATGTTGTGCATTTATAGTGTACATGTACTAAAAACCATAAAATAATATCAGTGTCCAATGGAAATTGCTACTTTTGCAATGTTGTCATTATAAAGTTTTATATCTATCAAGCCCAACCTGAAATGCAATCTTTCCTCTTCTCTACAAAGTTGCCTCTTTAGAAGAACGCTTAACCATCCTCTGCACTACACAGATGATTTTCAGAACTTTTATAGGAGATTGTCAGTCCTGGGCTTGATTGCTCTCAATGTGTTCCCCATTCCCTTCTCCCTATGCTGTGAGAGGAAAGCAGCTCTTCATAGTTTCCCAAGATGTGCAATGCTTGCTCTGATTGCAACGCAGAGTGGAGATGCTAGTATAAATTTGGAAAACAGTGGTTGGGTAACAGTCATTGTACTTTTCATCTATGGCTTCTTTGTGTTTCCGGCTTGCATCTGATAGTACCTTTGTCTTTCTAATTTCAAGGAACCTTTGGTCTTCAGAAACACCATTTCCCACTTTGATATTTGGGAGGACTTTAGTGCTACCCTTTCTAACTTCATTATTTCCTTTTGGTTTCCTCACCAGATTTTTTTAAAAAAGAAAACTTCTATATGCAAATATTATAATTGGCTTCTGTTCACACGATTGACATCAGAAAAGAATTACACATATATGATGCTAGTCGTGTAAAACCTGTGACACTGTCTGATCATATATTGTGTATCTGAATGTTGACAGTTACATAGGTTAGAATATAGGGCATAAAGTCCTATACACATACCCTTGGGCAAGCACAGAAGCTAGGAGGTCTAACAGAAGATCATGTAACTGTGAACAGCTACTGGCTGTGGAGACTTGACCCAGAATGTTGGTCCTTCACTAATGGTAAGTGTTCAGAGATCTACCAAACTTCAAACATTTAATCAATGTGTTTATTGGAAAAGTGATTTTGGAAAGAAAGAACTATTGTTGTCAGCTAAGATAAAGAATAATGCTGTGTCTGGAAGTGTGCAGGTGTATCACCTGTGGGAATTTTTCACATATCAAGGTATATTTCTGTCACTTGATTTATGCCATCATGAACACTTAACATTCTGGTGACTTATTGTGGCTATCATGGTAGCACCCTTCCATATGATAGTAATCAAAGGAATTCAAAGAAATACAGCCCAATTCAGTGTTCCATTTTTATGAAAATAATGTCATTTGAGAAATTCATGTTCACGAACAAAAATTAGACAATGTTAAGGGTGTTTTATAAGCTGGGTAATGTTACTAAGAAGGCTTCTAAAGTAAAAACTTGTCCTAAATCAGCACTCTTCCCCTGCATTGAACAGACACAACATTCCTCTGCCCCATGGACTAGAACACTTCACAAGACCTATGGTTTAGTGTAAATTAATGATTCACATGGTTTATAATTAAGCATAACTTATTTTAGCTACTCAGTCTAACATGTGTATGCCTGTCTATTTTCTGCTTGTTGGCTGGTAATCCAAAAGCAGATTTTTGCCATCTTTCCACCATTTGCCCCTTTGTTATTTTAAGCCAAGTTCTTAAATAGACAGGCAATTCCTTAAATACTAGCGTGAGCTTGCCAAAGGTTTTCTCGTAAAACTGAGTTCATATATAGTACATGACAGTCTATAAAAATTAAACTGGAGCAAAAGAATAAAAGTGTACGTGGAATACATTGCACATGGCAATCATATTAAAGCTCAAGGCTCAGATTCCAGACACATAGAACTGCTGCTCCACAGAGAACTGAGGCGGCACTGTTCTTATTGGTACTTTTAGAGACTTGGCTTCTAAATTGACTGAAGATTTCATGTTTCTGTGAGACCAAGGAACCTATTTTTAAAAGTTGACTCATTTCATGTAGAACCTTACGAGCTTTTGTGGTAGTAATATTTTAAGATCTGTATTAGTATTTGAAATTTGATGACAATATTATAGTTAAAAGCACTTGGTATCAAAATTATAAAGAAAACCAGGTGAGTTGTTTCCACTTTATGAGCCATTATATTTTTAATTAAGAACGATTCATTCATTATTGAAACAATCAAGGACTTTCAATGATTTTACAAAAAAGAGAACAAAGTCACAAGAAACATAGAATTTTCTCTATTCCTTATTCATATTTCAAGACAAATGATAATTGTGACAGACTTATGATTTCCAGCTGTTCTTCAACGCATGACATGGATCTCAGCTAGAAAATGTCTTTTGTTAGCTTTTTGTTTGTTTTTTGCTTTTTTTGCTATAAGTCTAAAAAATAAGTAGAGAATATCTATACACTACCACTTGAAAGTAGAATCTCTGAAATATTTCACTTAAGAAAGAAATTTTGAATTACCTTCAACAGCAACTAAATATGTGCATCTTCAAGTTGACAGCTGTTTCTGACTCACTATCTAAGACATGAAACAGTTATTCTACTCTTAGTATCTAAGACACCATTCTGGATGTTGCTTACACTAGCTGTGTAGATCAGTTGGAGAAGGAAGGCAGAGTGGTGTGTAGTGAACAAGTTGACCCAATCTACCATCAAGTTTAAAAGAATTCTACTGTGCTGAAATAAATTCTACCAGTATTCTGGTACAGAAAAGGTGTTTTTATTAGTATTGTGTATAATGGTTTTTTGTAAGCATTGTCCCTTCTCAACTCACTGAATCACAAATTACATAAACATAATAGTATAACTAAAGTTACAAAAGCAAGCATGAAAGAATACTAGAGTATTCAATATCATAAACCTCAGAATGTAGCTATAAAAAATGAAGAGCAGTGTTTGGCATTCATGTCATCATTTCTAACAGTCTCTGACATTCTCTCACCTAAAGACCTCAAAGTCTATACTTCTGATTGTAGTATAAAATATGTGGTTTGCAAATATTGATTTAGAAAATAACTAAGCATCAGAAGAAAATCAAAGAAAGCCTATGAAAACTCTCTATAAATGTTAATCAAAGGTAATGAAATGACATATGAACTATGAATATGTAGTGTTGACTTAAAAATTAAATATTAATTGTTCATTTTGATAAAATGCAAGCCAAATAGCAGAATATGTGATTGACACTGTTATTGTTCCCATTTCCTTCAGTTAGTGAAACTCCAGGTAAGAACTACATTGTTTATTATAATCAATCATCAGACAGATAAGAGGATAGACAGATAGATAGGTGATATAGAAACTGACAATTGAAATACCAAAAAAAATTAGAATTCATGCTTTAACTTGTAAATAAAATTATCTGGATCATTAGACATTAGACATTCTTTTTTATTTTGTTTGTTTTTTTCAAGACAGGGTTTCTCTGTGCAGTTTTGGTGCCTGTCCTGGATCTTGCTCTATAGACCAGCATGGCCAAAAACTCACAGAGATCTGCCAGGCTCTGCCTCCCAGTGCTGGGATTAAAGGCATGAGCCACAGCCGCCTGGACCATTAGACATGTTTTTATCTCTTCCAATCTAGTATATTTGCAGTTACAAAGAAATAAGTAAAGTGAAGCTAAGAAATAGTTCAAGTGTCACAATTACTACAGCCAATAAATATCGACCCATAAATTTGGAATATTGACACTGAGTCATGTAAAAAAGAAAATGAACTCATTGGTTTGAACACTTGAATATAAATAGTTCTTACTGAAATGATTAAAATCCTGATTACCTGAGGTGGAACAGTTCCAACTAAATAAAATATTACACAACTAAAAAAGACACCAAAGCTTAGAGTATTAAAAAATATAATGCAAAGACAAATATAAGGCAGAAAAATAAAGTATACAAATGATAAAATGTAATACACATAATTAATTGTCAAAATAAAAGGTGAATACAGAGATTTTCAGGATGAGGGAACAGAGATGGAATTTTGCTATATGGGTAAGTCTTGAGACAGCCAAAATGAACAAAGATAAATTATCTATTGGAATAAAAGAAAACAGCTACATTTAAAGATAACAACAGTTAGGATAACATAGTAACAAGAAAAAGAACATCATTCAGCTGATTACTTTTTTTGAACTTGAAACAACAGAAGTCACTTAGGTGGAGGAAATCTACTTGAAGAACATTTCCATCCCCTTGGCCTATAGTCATGTCTCTAGGGGAATTTTTGTGATTAATGATAGATATAGGTAAACTAAGACAACTGTGGGCAGTGCTACACTGGACAGAAACCAAGACAAGGAAACCAGTAAGTCGTGCTCTCCTGTGATCTTCACTTCAGTTTCTGCATCTAGGTTCCTATCTAGAGTTCCTGTCTTATCTTTCCTTGATAATGAATTATAAACCATAAGCCAAAATAAATACTTTCCACTCCAATGTTGGTTTTGGTCATAGTATTTAGAAAAGCAACAGTAAATTAATTAGGACATAAACTGATATCAGATGTGGGACATTGCTGTGACAGACTTGACCATAAAATTTTGTTAATTTTTTGGGGGGGTATTTGTTTGTTTGCTTGGTTGTTTTTTTTTCGGGGGGTGTTGTTGTTTTCTTTTTTCTTCTTCCTTCCTCCCTCCCTCCCTTCCTCCCTTCCTTCTTTCCTTTTTTTTTTTCTTTTTTAAGCCTGTAGTGGTGTTTGAACTTTTGAGCTGCAATGGCAATGGGGTCCCCAAGTCTTAATGGACTGTTCTGTAGGAGCACAAGTTAAGATACTAAGGGAAAAAATAATCAGATAATGGAGGCCTGGCATGTGAAGTTGCAGAAGGAAGTTTGAGAGTCCCTTGAAGACTCTATCAGTGCCATTCAAATAATATCTTAAATCAAGAATCTGTGGTGTTTCTGGTCATCTGTGCTGAAGAATCAGCTATGAGTCACAAAAGATCAGCACCACTCAAGTGGAAACTTTGCTTCACTGGGACAAACAATGCCGGTCAGCTGAGGGTGAAAAATCTGCTATAATTACTCAGAGACCCTCACGGTTGAGGTAAAATCTTCTGGAAAGCATTTCCTCACTGTCAGCCCACAGAAATCTGGTCCTGAGGAGGGCAAGTACTTATATCAAGCTGGCAGCCACGTGATAATGTGTAAGATTCTTGAATTAGGTACTGGTTGGTATTGGCATCAGAAAAGCTGCAGGGTGGAAGCAATATGAGAGGCCAGGTAATGCCATTGGTTAAAGCACATCCTCAGTTGCAGTCAAGACTCTAGTATACAGGACATTCCGGGATCATAGGATGACTATAAAAGACAGTAGCAGAAGGGAAGTGGGGTCAGCCATTAAGTTGGAGAACTGTGTGGATAGAATGGGACATTTTTCAATAATTCAAATTTACAAAGGATAAAGCAGTAACAGGAAGGAAGAAAGTATCTATTGATGATGTGATGTCTCATTTTTAGGAAAGGTATGAGAAAAGAGACAATGAGTCATATTATAATTTTATTAAATATCCAAGATAAATAAAGGATTTTGAGTCATTTTAATTTAAAAGGACACAAAAGAAAAAATAAGGTTAATCTGACAACATGCTTTATAACAATACATAGCACGAGATGATAAATCTATGTAAACAAATTTCTGAGAGAAACAGAAGGGGCCAGAGACTCCATGTACACAAGACCAGATATTATGCAGTTACAAAGTCTAACAAAGACCGTTCTTAAATTTGAAAGCTTCCAGGTAATATACCGCCTATATTCTTTTTGTGTGAAAAAAATGTCAGTGTTAAACCAAGTCAATTGACAAATGATCCAAAAATAAATAAAGTCAGCAATGAATATTTATAAAAATGTGAAAAAATATAACTAAAAAAATGAAGTTGAAGGTTCCAGACGAAATGGAATGGAAAGAAGATGGAAAATTTAATTACCCTCATTTCATCATTATATATTGTGTGTATATATGTATACAAATATATAGTATATATCTTAGTAACCCCAATAAGTATCTACAGTTATTACATATTAATCATTTAAAATATTTCATATAGAAATGTTTAGTCTATGATTTGATTACAATACACTATATACAAACATAAATTTATTATGCTATTTAAAGACTCTAGTCTTTAAATTAGCATTAAAATAATGAAAAGCTAGTCTTACATTTTTATCTAATCTGAATATGAATATTTGTGAGTAATGCTTACACAGCAGTAATGAATGCCTAGAACCATAAAAATAATAACATAGAATAAAACATTGCATACAGCTGTTTAATTTATACAGTCCTGAAAAAAGAAAATATCAAAACTAAAATGTATTAGCCTATAACCCTGTGTCAAATGTAAGAGAAAATGGGCAGAATTACTAAGCACAGAGGCCATTTTGACCCATCACAGTTAGTTATCTAATGATACAGATTAAAGTCAACTTGAAATACTCGAAGGAAAATGTGTTCTGGTGCCAACGAAAAGATAAACATCTAGACCTCACAAATTTGAAAAGATAAGTGACTAGTGGTCATTTCTGACCACATATTGCTTATGCTAGACTTTCTGCTGTTCTCTCAGCCCTGAGCTATTTCCCTAGAATTGTACATCTAAACTTCTGATCATTTGACATATGCAGTGGAGCGGCTCCTCTGGGCCAAGGGCTCCCAATCAATCTTTCATATTTGGACAGCAGAAAGTATAATAAGAATGTGAGTTCCCATACATCCAACATCAGCAAAGATCCCATTTTTCAGTTTCTCAGGCTTCCAAAACTCAAGTATGTACATTCTTTTTCTTTTTAATCTTTTTTTCCTTTCCTTTCAAATCGATTTTCCATCCACTATGTCCTAATTATATTTCCCATCCTTTTACACCTCTCAGTTCATCTTTACCTGCCCTTTCCTCTAGATCCACTCCTTTCTGTCTCTCATTAGAAAAAAATATACTTTGAAAAGATAACAACCAAATATGACCCCCACGCATGAAAATAATAAGATAAAGCAAGAACAATCATATCAAAGTTGGACAAGGCAATCCAGCAGAAGGAAAAGAGTCCTAAGAGCAGACACAATAATCAGAGACCTACTTGTTCAGTCACTAAGAAGTTCCATAAAAATATTGAGCTAAAAGCTACAATATATTTGCAGAGGTGCTCGTCCTTGTAGGTTCTGTGCTTGTGGCTTCAGTCTCTGTGAGCACATCTGCACTCTTGATTAGATGATTTAAAGGGCCTTGTTCTCCTGATGTCCTCCATAGCCTCTGGATCTTATCCTCTTTCTGCCTCCTCTTCTGGAAGGGTTCCCTGAGCTCTGAGGGGAGAGATCTAATGAAGATATCTCTTAAATGTAATACCTGGCTCTGGGTCTCTGCATTTGTTCCCATTTGCTGCTCTAGGAATCTTCTCTGATGATGACTGAAAAGCACTGATCATTAGGAGTCATTATTGATACATTTATTTTGTTAGAACAGTAGTGTTTGGTTTTACCATAGGTCCCTGGGATATCTAGTCTCTGATGCTTGGTCACCCAAGCAGTGTCCTGTAGGAGTTCCATCTAATGGAGTTGTACTTAAGTCAAATCAGACATTGGTTGGCTTCTCGTACTAGTTCTATGCCACCATGGCCCTGGCATATCTTGTGGTGAGGACATTGTAATTCAAATGTTTTGTGGCTGGGTTGATATTTACATTTCTCTTTTGATAGTCTGCAGAGTAACTTCCTACACCACAGCAACCAGAACAAAGGGGTGAAGGCTCCATGTAGGCACCAGCTAGACGTCTCCATGTTCAATGAATTGTGTGGGTGGTTTTCTGGACAATGGGGCCCTGCTCAGAGCTGGAACAAAAAGAAGGTATAGTCACCTGAATGTCTCAGGCAGTCATGTAAATAGGCCTATTAATGTATCCTATTCTACAACTCATTATTTCATTATTTAAGACAAGGGTAAGTTTAACTTTATAATTGAAGTTTATTAAGTATAAAAATGAAACACTGAATTTCTTTTTATTTATTAAGAAAGTTTTTATTCATTTTACATACCAACCAGAGATCCTCCTCTCATCCCTTTTCCCACCCCCACCCCCAGTCTTCTCCCCTAACCTACCCCCTATCCACTCCTTTGAAAAGTAAGGCTTCCCATGGTGAGTCCCAAAGCCTGGTATATTCAGTTGATGTAGGTCCAAGCCCCTCCCTGCTTCATCAAGGCTGTGCAAGACTTCACACCATAGGTAGGCTCTAAAAAGCCAGCTCATGCACCAGGGATAGATCTTAATGCCACTGACAGGATCCCCTTAACAGACCAAGCTACAAAACTGTCTTACTTATGCAGAAGACTTAGTCCAGTCCAATGCAGGCTCCATAGCTGTTGGGCTAAAGTTCATGAGTTCCCACTAGCTTGGTTCAGTTGTCTCTGTAGGTTTTCCCATCATAATCTTGACCTCCATAGCTCATAGAATCCCTCTTCCTCCTCTTATTGGACTCCTGGAGCTTTACCTGGTGCTTGACTGTGGATCTCTGCATCTGCTTCCATCAGTTACTGGATGAAAACTCTCTGATGATAGTTAGGGTATTCACCAATCTGATTACTGTGGTAGGCCAGCTCAGGCACCCTCTCTACTGTTGCTAATAGTCTAAGCTGGGGTAATCCTTGTGGATTCCTGGGAACTTCCTCAGCACCAGGTTTCTCGATGAAGTCTCCTTCTATCAAGATGCAGGGGGTAGGGGCTTGGACCTACCTCAACTGAATGTACCAGGCTCTGCTGACTCCCCGTGGGAGACCTTGACTTGGAGGAGGTGGGAACGGGGGGAGGATTGAGGGAAAGGCTGGGGGTGGGAAGAGGGAGGAGGGGAGATCTGTGTTTGGTATGTAAAACGAATAGAAAATTTTAGAATAATAATAACAATAAAGATATCTCTTTCATTGCTCTCCCACCATGGCCTGATCCAGCTCGACAATCCTGTTCCCTTATGATCTCATCCCCCATCCCTTACCCTCTATTGTCCCCTTTCCCTCAGTTTACTCAAGAGATATTATCTATTTTCCCTTCCCAGGGTGGTGAATGCGTCCCTCTTAGGGTTCTCCTTGTTAGCTAGCTTCTCTGGAGATATAGGTTGTAGTCTGGTTATCCTTTGCTTTACATCTAGTATCCACTTATGAGTGAGTACATACCATGTTTGTCTTTTTGAATCTGGGTTACCTCACTCAGGATGATATTTTCTAGTTCCACCCATTTGCCTACAAATTTCATAATGTCATTTTTTTTACTGCTAAGTAGTACTCCATTGTGTACATGTACCACATTTTCTTTATCCACTCTTTAATGAGGGGCATCTAGGTTGTTTCCAGGTTCTGACTCTTATGAACAATGCTGCTATGAAAAAAGTGCTCTTGTGGTATGATTTAGCATTCCTTGGGTACATGCCCAAGAGTGGTATAGCTGGGTCTTGAGGTAGATTGATTCCCAATTTTTTGAAAAGTCTCCATACTGATTTCCGAAGTGATTGTACAGGTTTGCACTCTCACCAACAGTGGAGGAGTATGTCCCTTGCTCCATATCCTCTCCAGCATAAGCTGTCGTTACTGTTTTTGATCTTAACCATTCTGACAGGTGTAAGATGGTATCTCAGAGTCATTTTGATTTGATTAGGCATTTCACTGATGACTAAGGATGCTGATCAGTTCCTTAAATGTCTTCCAGGCATTTGAGATTCTTGTGTTGAGAAAACTCTGTTTAGCTCTGTAGCCCATTTTTTTAAAACTAGATTGATTGGTATTTTGATGGCTCAGTGACAAAAACACTTGTTCACTATATACTCAATGTACTCACTCATTCTGTGCCCAGAATCTGTTCACAAATATATGTAATTCCAGTTCCGAGTGATCTAACCTTCTTCTGGCTGCCACATGCTCCAAGCAAAGATTTGGTACAATTACATCCATGAATGCAAATAAAATACAAGTAAACCTAAAGATCAGGCATGGTGGCACACTCCTTAAATTCCAATATTTAGGAGGGAGAAACAAGTGGTTCTCTATGAATTTGAGGCCAGCATGTTCTACAAAGTGAGTTCCAGGACAGCCAGAGCTATCATAGAGAAAAACCCTGTCTAGAAAAACCAATAGATAGATAGATAGATAGATAGATAGACAGACAGATAGATAGATGATGTATAGATAGATAAATAAATCTATAAACAAAGCTGGAAATGCCATCTCACCCTGAGCTCCACAATCTCAATTCTTCATCACATAGCACAGCCAATGATTAAAAACAAACAAACAAACAAACAAAAAACATTTACCTGACATTCATGGGATCTATTCAGATTGTTTTACTTTTCTGTTCAATTAAAATAGAATTTAGTGTTTGTTGATAGAGCTTATTTAGTTTTTTGTGTGTGCATTTTAATGGCATTCAAGGACATTGACTAAAGGTATTTGTCTGAAGCTATAATTACCAAATTCTTGAGTACTTACTATTTGTTAGGCATTTTATATATAGATCATCTCACCCAAGCATTTGACCATGGACAAAGAAATATTATCCATATTTTACAGATCTATAATAAAGGTTTATTCTTCCCATAGTACATACAGAATGACAATATTCTATGTGTTATTTTCATGTCAGGATTTTATGTAATTCGAAGGCAAACTTTCTATCTCAAACTAATAGTACCTTCTATGATATTATGTGAATTTCCCAAGTGAGAAATCACAAATATGTGAGCCACAGTGTCTAGACATCAAATCTCAGGGGAAAGGCTTTATCAAGGGACACGTGATCACTTTCAGGAGATTTGTATGCTCTGAATATGTTAAATGTTTTCACAATTGACTTTTGTTACTACATGAACTACCTTGCCTTCATCCCCTTAATTCACCTAAATATTACAGGCTTAAGCTCAATTTATAGAGTATTTTTTTGATATTTCTACATTCCGTGGAACTGAATAATATACTATCATCAATGAGCAAGACTAGTATTTATTCTGCCTGTCATGTCAACTACAAAGAATTATCAAAATAAATGTGTTTATGCTTAATATACAAATAAACAACTTATTTTCATCCTACAGTTTTAAAGCAAGAATTATAATATACTCATAAAATGTAAGTTAGCCTGGGAACAAAGGTTCACACATGCAGTTCCAGAACTTGGTAAGTAGAAGGAGAAAGTTCAGAAGTTTCAGGTCATCCTCGGCTCTAATCTGAGTTATGTGAGGTGCTGTCCAAAGAAGAAGAGTAGATTATCACTAATTTTCATTTTTGAAATGCATTTAAAACATCAAAATACGTTAGACAAATGTATAAGATAAATATATTGAAGTGTAATAAAACATAAATATTATAAAAGATCAGCCAAGTATATCAACTCACATAAAACAACTCAACTTCTCTACATTACCAATTTCCAATAAACATATTTATTATTTTTTAAATACCTTGTCAATATTTTACAGCTAACACACACACACACACACACACACCACTTCAAAAACTACTGTGAAAATGTTAGCATTGAGCATCTGTTTAAACTGAATTCAAAACTAGGCAGAAAGGTGATTAAAATTGGCTGATGACACAGAGAAACAGTGCTATAGAAAGCAGAGCTCAAATTCTTACCCCTATTCTCCAGGCAATAAGCACAAAGTAAAGTAAGATGAAAATCAGCCTCCTGGTTTCATCAGGTTAATATATGTTCTGATGGCAATAGCAATGGGTTTTTGTATAGATAAGAAGGCAGAGTGGCACAACAGACCCTCAGCAGTACCATGGGTCAGTGGGAATACGGTGGAAAGAGAAGCTAGATTTTCATTTCAAAGCCAGTAAAATGTTGTCAGTAAAAGAAGTCAAAAGAACTAGAAATAATTCTTGTCTTTCACTCTTCATTTTTCAAAGGCACATATTTTTGTTCCTTTAAGAGTAGGGCCTTTGCAGCCAACACTGCAGGCCACAGAGCCCTACAAACTATGAAGAATGAATATTTCATCCTTCATTGAATATTTTTATTGCCTTTGAATTTACATTGAGCAGTGTATACAGATATAACTTATCTACTTTTCCATTGAGCAAAATCATAACTGGCATGTAGAGGTATGGGATTGACTCTGTATTTATGCTCTCTTTATATGATATGATGCCCATGTTCTAGCAGTACTTATTATATTTTGCAGCAGTGTTGATTCTGAAATGAAACAGCACCACCTTGTATTCTGAAATATAGCTACAGCCTCACTGAAATCTCAGAACATCCTAACAACCATTTTGATTAGGTACACGTTGAACATGTTACAAAGCAAGTGAGATCATTTATTACCCTACTTAGTGATACCTTCCACTGAAATATTACAAAATCACAAAAATTTCACCTCTCATTATGAACTCTGATACTAATAAATGGAGAGAATACTATATTTTTATATCATGTCCATTGATTTGACTGCCTCACAATCAGAATTGGAGATTCTTCGCTAAACTGCCTATTGTTATTATTTCACTGATTCTTAACATATACATTAGAAAGGTGACCATTAATCTCACAGACTTGCACAGGCAAGTGGTTTGATGTAAATATAAGGATATGAACTATTACTAATTGTAGTTATTTAGGTTTCATCTCGAGGAGAAATCTGTGACACATCTTCAGCCTATTTTCAATGGATTTGAAAGACCAATGAGTTTTGACAAAGCTAGGAATGGATATTGCAAATCTTAGCCAGGGTTATGATGTGTCACTCAGGAAACTCTTTACACTGGTGACACACAGGTGTCCCCCATACTTGTGATTCCATAAAATAGTGACATTCACTCTGATATTGAGTATATATCTAAAAGATATTTAAGGGTGTATTTATGCTATATCTCTTAAAAATAATATTTCATCGTAAATAAACCACTGCATATTTCAAGCAGATGTAATGTACAGTTCATCACAATTATGAAGAATATTAAATATGTATTTGCACATAATTTATTTTCAAAAATCTGTTGTATAAATTTGGGATAAGCAGAGTAATGCTTGCATTATGATTTTAAGATCAAAGATTTCTTGAAACCTTTGCATTGTAACAGGAATACAATGTTGTTAAAAGAGGAATAGGATCTTACTTTTTTCTTGAAAACACAATATAATTCTCACAGATGCACAATTGGCCAGTGAAAGTCATGCTATATTCTGCATTTTAAGAATAGATTATTATCCTAAAATCAAAATTTATAGTGCTACTTAAATGTATGCAGGTGTCTCGAATTTTCTGTCTCATGCTCTTGATTGTCTTCAAATTTGCTCTTTTAAGAGACAGGCTTACTTTTCTGTATTTTAATGTGTGAGGGCAGGGCTCATCTTTTAGACTAGAAGGTATCAAAAGGCTTGAGTTTATTATTGGACAGCAAATGCCCAAAGCAGTAACTGGTGGCTTATTTAAATATGATTTCTCATATTCCTGAAATAGTGAGAAGTATGTGGGAGGAAAATTTCACAAAGGTCAAAGTCCAAACCAGATTACTACTTAAGACCAACTATGTTGATTAAATGGTTTGTCTATAAGAATGGGGAAGGGATATTTTTCTCTTTAGTGCTAAAGAGCAAATAGTAACCCATTTCCATTCAAAGAGTGATGAATCCCTTATGTATTTTACTGAGTTTAAAGGTGGTATCTATGTGGCTTATTTTCAGAATAAAAAGCAACAATATTCTAGTCATGGAAAATGTTGTAATCTACAGCAAGCAGAAATCTGAAATCTACTCAAATGTGTCATTTATTTTAATTCAGATCCAAGGGAAGTTTTCATTTTGTTGTTCTTGTTTTCCTCTTCTGGGTTAGTTTAAGGCAAAGCCTCTTCATCAAATAGTATTCTGTGTGAAAACTATAACAAGATTAAAGCATTTCTTTTTTTTATTATTCTTTTTTTTTATCTTGCAATACAATTCAGTTCTACATATCAGCCATGGATTCCCTTGTTCTCCCCACTTCTGCCCCCGTCACCTTCCCCCCAGCCCACCTCCCATTCCCACCTCCTCCAGGGCAAAGCCTCCCCCGAGGATTGAGATCAACCTGGTAGACTCAGTCCAGGTAGGTCCAGTCCCCTCCTCCCAGGCCGAGCCAAGCGATCCTGCATAGGCCCCAGGTTTCAAATAGCCAACTCATGCAATGAGCACAGGACCCGGTCCCACTGCCTGGATGCCTCCCAAACAGAGCAAGCCAATCAACTGTCTCACCCATTCAGAGGGCCTGATCCAGTTGAAGTCCCCTCAGCCATTGGTTCATAGTTCATGTGTTTCCATTCATTTGGCTATTTGTCCCTGTGCTTTATCCAACCTTGGTCTCAACAATTCTCACTCATATAAACCCTCCTCATTCTCGCTAATCGGACTCCCAGAGATCCACCCAGGGCCTAGTCATGGATCTCTGCATCCAGATCCCTCAGTAGTTGGATGAGGTTTTTAGCATGACAATTAGGGTGTTTGGCCATCCCATCACCAGAGTAGGTCAGTTTGGACTGTCTCTCGACCATTGCCAGCAGTCTGTTGTGTGGGTATCTTTGTGGATTTCTGTGGGCCTCTCTACCACTTTGCTTCTTCCTATTCTCATGTGGTCTTCATTTACCATGGTCTCCTATTCCTTGTTCTCCCTCTCTGTTGTTGATCCAGCTGGGATCTCCCACTCCCCCAAGCTCTCTTTCCCCTCGACGCTCGCCCTTCATTACCCCCACTCATGTACATCTACACAATGGAATACTACTCAGCAGAGAAAAACAATGACATCATGAGCTTTGCAAGCAAATGGACAGATCTAGAAAAACTCATCCTGAGTGAGGTAACCCAGACTCAGAAAGACAAACATGGTATGTACTCACTCATAGGAGGATACTAGATGTGGAACAAGGATGACTGGACTGCTGCTCACATCACCAGGGAGGCTACCTGGAAAACAGGACCCCAAGAAAGACACAGGTATCACCCAATGACGGAGAAATGGAAGAGATCTACATGAACAGCCTGGATTAAAGCATTTCTATATATAAACACTTAAACACAATGAGGGATGAAGGTTATATTATGAGCATGATAATATAGAAAAACTTCGCAAGAGTTTTTGTCTGTGTACAAATGTAACATTAGAAAGAACAAGAAGAAAACTTGTCCAGAGTTGTGTTTCCTGAAATACAAAAGATAAACTTTGTGAACTGGGAAAATGTTTAGAGAGGTAAATACCACAATCTACCATATGGTCAAGTTCCCAGCATAGTTACACTCCCATAAAGCTAGACAATTGTTCAGTTACCACAAGCTAGCTTATCTCAACTTTATTTCGATTCTTCTACCTCAAAATTTTGATAGAAATGAGCAACTTTTACATTCTACAACCCATTAAAAATCTTCTGGAAGTTGAAACATTAGATGGAAAGAAATATTAAATTTTAACAAATCCATCTAATCATTTTATTAAAGTTTGAAATCAAAATTAGATGATATATTCAATACATATGATTAAAAGTTGAACGTACAGCATGCTCAGGAAATAATATTTAAAAATATTCCAAATCCATGATTTCTAGGAAATGAATGAAAAAAAAATTGGATAATATGTAGGGAATATGGTTAATTCAAAAGTGGTCCTAAATAACATTACCAAACTAAATGGAATAAGAAATGAACTCTGCTTGCTGACACCCAGTAGCTATTAACTGTGAATTAAGCTGAATTGCTTCCAGTCAGATTCTGGGGAAGAGAAGGGACACAAGCAAGACAAAATTAGCAACCAATTTCATTGTTTCTTATATTGGGAAACTAACAACCCATAACCAATAGAGAGGAATTGGGGAATATTTAGTGTGAAAGCAAACACAGGAACAAAAACTGTGAACTTGACTCAGAACCAACAAAAGACAACATTACATAAATTAGGAACAAAAGAATGAATAAATCCATGTTGGAAAGACATGCAAAAAATAATAAAAGAAAAGAAATAAACAGCTTCCCCTAAGGATAAAAGGAAATAATGGTAAGCTTAACTGAGAAAGCTCAGATCTTTGAGTATATTCAGTTTTGTTGCTATGAATTAGAAAACTGATATTTTATATTGACATTCATAATTACACCTATTAAAAGAGATTTATAAAATTGAACCAAGAAACAAGTACAACTGTGTTCCCAACTAATGGTATAAAACAAGGAAATATTTAAGCTGACTTTACAGCATGTTTTTGATTATATATTCCAGAGGAACATATACTAAAAGCAAAAGCTATTACCTTGATTGTGTTGATGGTAACAAAGATGTTCCCATATTTTCAGATACAACAAAGAGCACAGAGGAAACATGCTCAGATTGGAATGACAATTATCCTTCAGTTATTCTAATTAATAAACAATGAAACAAAATGTGAACTTTTAAGCAACAGCATCAACAGTGATGTGGATGGAGGTGAAGGTCTGCTTGGGTTATTTGTTTGTTTCTATTTGTTTTGTTTGCAGTACTGAGGATCAGACCAAGGGTATGCACAAGGAAGGTGTGTGCCCTAAATGGCACCTCAGAGCTGTCACATATTTCTGTGAGGTGTGATACTTGAACATACAAGCTAAGAAACAACAAACTAGTAACTATTTTGTATTTTACTCCTACCAGTCTCAAAAGTTATTGAGAATGGGAATTCTTAGCACAGATACAGGAAAACTTATTTAATGTGAAAGATACTAAATTAATATCTAAGGCCCTGAATTTGAATTGGCTATAACATTAAGGATGTGTGTGTGTTAGATATTGTACTACAATATTTATTCAATAAATAACTTCAACATCAAGCCCGACATCACATGCCTCTAATCAGAAGGTAAAAGCAGATCAGAAATTGAGTATCAGCCTAGGTTACACAGTGAGTTTGAATATAACTTGGGTATAGGAGAGCTATCTCAACCTTAATCACCAAACATCAGCAGCAGCAGCAGCAGCAGCAGCAGCAAAAGCAAGAGCAACAGAAAAGTATACTTGCTCTAAATTTTTAAAATTTATAAAGAATAAATAGTAAGTTTCAATGAATCAAATCAAGATTTGTTCATGTAATTGTTTATAATGTACACTATGCATACTTCATGAAATATATTTAAATATGAGACTGAAGGGGAAGCAGGGTATTCTGCAGAAAATATCTAGTCAGGATAATTCAAGAGAAACCAACATATTATAAACAGAACACAGAGTCTTCCAAAAGTACTAAGTGCTGTCTCAAATCAACTAACGTATGCTCTTTTTCAAGAGAACTTTTTCAGGTTCCCCATGGCCAAAATGCAGGAAAGTTTGAACACCATATTAACTGCAGTTACCTGAAATTTATGAGATATATTTTAGGCATGAGTTTATAACTAGAATTAAAAGACAAAAGAATTAAAAAAATAAACTCCAGCAATTGA
Source organism: Peromyscus californicus insignis (assembly GCF_007827085.1). Classification (NCBI taxonomy): domain Eukaryota; kingdom Metazoa; phylum Chordata; class Mammalia; order Rodentia; family Cricetidae; genus Peromyscus; species Peromyscus californicus. The sequence continues at coordinate 119,571,443 of NW_026294573.1, forward strand.
CCAGTTAATTAATTGTTGGGGATCTTTAACACAATTTTCAATTTGAAACTGTTAAACATAAACAGGAAATAATTATGATATGTACTCCACATTATATCACTAATCAGTCCATGGCTAAGTCAAATATTGGGTGACTAAATTAAAGAGTTTTCTCTTCATAAAACTTTCCATCTAATAAAAGAAGATAACAATGATTGAGCTGAAATAGAGGCTTTTAAATGTCAGTGCAATAACTTGTGTGCATTCAGCAAGGATCAACTCAGTCCCCTGTATATGACCAAAACTTCTCTATGCACATAAATCTCAGCAGTGATCTTTGATAAAATGGTTATACTTTAGCAATCAATATTGTGTTATATACAAATAAACATATTCTAATTCACAATATTTTTCATTTCATAATATGCTTGAAGAAAACTAAGATGTTTTCTTGGTGGTTAGCATATTCCTTTGTGAGAAAATATAATCATGGGAAAGAGAACCTGCCTAGGAAATCATATTTGCCAAATACCATTAAAATACCATTGGATTTGAAATTCTAAGGAATAAACACATAAACTTCTTAATAAAATCAACTGCTTGTTATTGTTTTATATTAAATCCAAAATCAAGATTTTACTCTCTACATTACTTTTATTCATTGGAATCAGAAAAAAGAATTCATAGGAGAATTCAAAGTTAACTTCAACTAGAAACTATCTTTAGAGGAGCAGTGTTAACTGTGGTTACTCAGTTATTTTATCCAAATCAGGGGACTAAGACAGGATGACCAATAGGATGTAGGGGCCCACCAGTCTCGACCCAGACTGGAACACTGAATCCAAAAAATAAAAAAACAAATCAACAACAAAAAACAGACTTATTGTCAAGGGAATCGCTGTAAGAGAGAAGATTGAATGCTGCTGCACTGGAGTACATAGAAACTGAAAACACATTTCAGAAACCATACAGAGGTGATCATTCTTCTCTGTGTGCCAGTGTGTGAAAGAAAAAGGGACAAATAAATTTAAAAAAATTATTTCAAATGTATTTGTTCATAGAAATAAATTCTTTCAGAGAATTCTAATCTGGCCTAATTCCAAATTGCCAAATTTTCTGATAGTGAGATTTATTATCTCTGATTGCAATAATTCTTAAATGTACTTTAAATAAGCATTTCTTTTTTACAGAATTTTCCTTGAATTAAATGACATATTCTTGAAGACTATAAAATTTTAGAATTATGTGTAACATTTAAAGTTCTTACACAGAGTAGACAATCAGATGAGAAAAGCCCTATTTAATAAAAATGTCAAAATAACAACAAAGGAAACTAATTCTGTATCTGACAAGTGTACATTAATAGAGATAGATAATATATAAGGAACTCAAGAAATAAAAACCAATAAATCATAACAAAAATAAAAAGTTATAAAGAGTAAAAATCAGCAAACAACCTAATGGCAACCTGTACAATTGAGCTAACAAGATCTTATCTACAAAAATCAACAACTACAACAACAAAATATAACAACACACTATCAATGAGCATATAGAAAAACAATTCTCCAAGTCATCGGTCTCTAGGGAAATACAATTCAATGAGTTATCCCCTGGATCCAGTAAGAGTGATTATTATCAAAAATAACGTTGATAAAAACCTGTTGGCAAAGAGGTTAAAAAATTCCATTTGTTTTACTTGTACATTGTTGATGAGCATCCATTTAAAAAAAAAACATGATAGCAATATTTTAGAAAATAAAACTAACTTTTGATTCATCAATCAAACTGCTAGGTGTATGTCCAAAGTGTAGTATGAATCTTAAAAGGTCTTATTAATAAAAACAAACCCAGAGCCAGGTATTGGCAAGAATGCTGAAAGATCAGAGAAACAGAACAAGCCATACTCAACCTCACCTTGCCAACTTCTCAGCTGATCTTGCTTTCTCAAACTGGAAGCCTCTAAGTCCTCATTCAAATGGATGTCAACTGAACTTCTGCTAAAAGCCTAAAGGCTTAGAAAGCCTCAAGTTCCTGGTCCTAAGGCCTTATATCTCTCTGCTTCCTGCTATCACTTCCCGGGATTAAAGGCATGTGTCTTTCCCAAGCAAGACATGAGATCTCAAGTGCTGGTATTAAAGGTTCTATTACCATGCCTGGCTTTCAAGTGTGGCCTTGAACTCACAGCGATTCGAATGGATCTCTGCCTCCAGAATGTTAGGATTAAAGGCTTGTGCTACCACAGCCTAAACTCTATGTTTAATAACAAAGAAATTGAAATCTGTTAAGGGGAAATCTCCACTTCTGTGTACTACAACATGATTCACAATACCCAGGAAATGGAAAGTTCTATTTCCATCTTCTGATGAAGATACAAAGAAAACAGAGATAGTGGAACATTATTCCTTCATAAAAGTAGGAGAAGATCCTGACATTTGTAGCAAAACAGGTGAAACACAAGCTTAATGTAGTAAATGATAGAAATAGAACACAGAAATACAAGGCTCATCAGCCTTGAGGGTAAGCACCTTGAACTGATGAGCCATTTCACTGACACCACTTGCCTAGTTAATTAGTAAGTAGCTTAGTTTGCTGAAACAGGATCTCTCACTGGGTCCTGGGACTCTGTTATTAGGCCATGCAGTCTAGCCAATAAACTCCAGGAATCCCCTTAACCTGTCCTTTCCAGAACTGGTATTATAAGTGGCTGTCAATGATAATGTCATTGGTTTTTTGTTTGTTTGTGTTTGTTTTTGTTTCTGTTTTTTCTTGTTGTTTTGTTTTTGTTTTTTTACAGCTGAGTATCCATTGTGTATATGAACCACATTTTCTTTACCCATTCTTCAGTTGAGGGTCATCTAGGTTGTTTCCAAATCTGGTTATTGTGAATAATGCTGCTATGAACATAGTTGAGCAACTGTCCTTGTGGTAAGATTGAGTGTTCCTTGGTTATATGCCCAAGAGTGGTATCATTGGGTCTTGAGGTAGATTGATTCCCAATTTTCTGAGAAGTCACCATACTGACTTCCAATGTGGCTATACAAATTTGCATTCCCAGCAACAGTGGAGGAGTGTTTCCCTTGCTCCACATCCTCTACAACATAAGCAGTCATCAGTGTTTTTGATCTTAACCATTCTGACAGGTGTAAGATAGAATCTCAGAGTCGTTTTGATTTGCATTTCCCTGATGACTAAGGATGTTGAGCAATTCCTTAAATATCTTTTGTCCATTTGAGATTCTTCTGTTGAGAATTCTCTGTTTAGTTCTGTAGCCCATTTTTAATTGGATTGTTTTGTATGTTGATGTCTAGTTTCTTGAGCAATTTATATATTATGGAGTTCAGCCCTCTGTCAGATGTGGGGTGGGTGAAGATCTTTTCCCATTCTGTAGGCTGTACTTCATTTTGTCTTATTGATCATGTTCTTTTTCTTACAGAAGCTTCTCAGTTTCCGGAGGTCCCATTTATTAATTGTTTCTCTCAGTTTCTGTGCTACTGGTATTATATTTAGGAAGTAGTCTCCTGTGCCAATGCATTCTAGGCTACTTCCTACTTTCTTTTCTATCAGGTTGTGTGTAGCTGGATTTATGTTGAGGTCTCTGATCCATCTGGACTTGAGTTTTGCATGGCAATAGATATGGATCTACAAAAATAAGTGGAATCCAAAAAACGCCTAACATTCCACATAGATGCTAGCAATCAAACTCTGTTTCTCATGTTTAGAGAGTAAGTGCTTTGCCAACTAAGTCATATTTCAAGTCCTTTATATGTTTTTAAATCAGTTAAAATACAGCCAATATAATTGAAACTTGGAAAAATTTAAGAGGACCTATGTTTTCCCAAAGAAATAAAATGATAAGGAAGAGGTTTATTTGTTACTTCATACTACAAAATAAATTAATGGCAGGAGTAATTGTTCTTAATTTTATTTAAAGATTTTTAAAAAATTATATTCATTTTATTTTATGTCTATGAGTATTTTGCCAGTATGTAAATAGGTGCATCAAGGGTATGCCTAGTATAAACAGAGATCAGAAAAGGGCATCAGATTCTCTGGAACTGGCGTTACAGATGATTGTGAGCCACCATTTAGATGTAGAGAAACAAAATTACATCCTCTTCAAGAACAACAAGTTCTCTTAACCTCTGAACTATCTCTTCAGGTCTTTATTTAAAACTTTTTTATTATAATTTTTTATTAAGAAAATTTTTTCATTCATTTTATATATCAATTAAAGATCCCTCTCTTCCCTCCTCCTGGCCCACCCAGCCTCCCTTCCCAACCCATCCCCCACTCCCTCCCACAAGAAGGTAAGGCCTCCCATGTGGAGGCACATTCAATAGAGGCAAGTCTTAGGCCTTCCCCCTGCCTCAAGGCTGCATGAGGTTTCTCATCATAGGTTATGGGCTCCACAAAGTCCACTCATGCACCAGGGATGGATTCTGATCCTACCATCAGGGGACTTCCCAAGCAGATCAAGCTACACAACTGTCTCTCCATGAAAAGGGCCTAGTTCAGTCCCATGTAGACTTCACAGCCATTGATCCAACTTTCATGAGCTCCCTCTAGCTTGGTTTGGTTGTCCCTGAATGTTTCCCCATCACGATCCTGATGAACTTGCTCATAGAATCCCTCTTCTCTCTCTTTGACTGGACTCCTGGAGCTCTGTCTAGTGGTTGGCTGTGGATCTCTGCATCTGCTTCCATCAGTCATTGGAGAAAAGTTCTGTGATGACAAGGTATTGACCCGTCTGATCTCTGGGGCAAGCCAGTTCAGTTTAGGTACCCTCTCCACTATTGCTAGTAGCCCAGGCTGCGGTCATCCTCAAGGATTCCTGGCAACTTCCCCAGCACTGGGTTTTTCTCTATCCCCATGATGTCTCTCTCTATCATGGTATCTCTTTCATTGCATTCAACTCCCTCCCTTTTCCAGTTCAATCATCCCATTCCCTTATGCCCTCATCCCCTATCCCCTACCCTCCATTGCCCACCCCTCATCCCCAGGTTGTTCATCTATTTCCCCTTCCCAGGGTGGCCCATGCATCCCTCTTTGGGTTTTCCCTGTTAGTTAGCTTCTCTGGAATTGTGGGTTGTTGTCTAGTTACCCTTTGCTTTATATCTAGTATCCACTTATGAGTGGGTACATACCATGTTTTTCCTTCTGAAACTAGGTTACTTCACTCAGAATGATATTTTCTAGTTCCATCATTAAGACCTGAACATCATAATGTAGAAGAAACAGAAGAAAGTAACCTTAAAAATAGCTTCATGAAGATGCTAGAGTCCTTTAAAGAAAAAATGAAAAAATTCCTTAAAGAAATTAAGGAAAAGACAAACAAAAAATTAGAAGAAATCAATAAATCCCTTAAAGAAAGCCAAGAAAACCATGAAAAAGCAATTAAACATGTGAAGGAAACAGTTCAGTGTAGCTTGAGTTTTCCTGACTGGCCCACAGTCAGGACAAATCTCTGACACCCGCCAGTCCCACAGCCATTCAGACCCGACCAAGTAAACACAGAGACTTATATTGGTTACAAACTCTATGGCCGTGGCAGGCTTCTTGTTAACTGTTCTTACAGCTTAAATTAATCCATTTCTATTAATCTATACCTTGCCACGTGGCTTGTGGCTTACCGGTACTTTACATCTTCCTTGTCCTGATGGCGGCTGGCAGTGTCTCCCTCCCCCAGCTTCCTGTTCTCTCAATTCTCCTCTCTGTTAGTCCCACCTATACTTCCTGCCTGGCCACTGCCAATCAGTGATTTATTCATTGACCAATCAGCAACACATTTGACATACAGACGATCCCACAGCAGTTCAGGTTCTGAAAATTGAAATAGAAACAATGAGGAAGACACAAACAGAGGGAATGATGGAAATAGAAAATTTGAGTAAATGAACAGGAAACACAGATGCAAGCATAACCAACAGAGTACAAGAGACAGAAGACAGACTCTATAGTGTAGAGGATACATAGAGGAAATAGATTTATCAGTCAAAGAAAACACCAAAGCCAAAAAAGTCATAAGACAAAATGTCCAGTGTAAATGTAATTCTGAACAATTTTATTAAATAAGAAACACAGAACCAAATGCAGAGTTAAAAGCCCAGAGATCAGAGATCAGTAGCCAAAAGCTGAGATCACCTTCTTACCACCCACTGCCACTGCCATCCTTCCCCTGAGAAAGAGAACTACTTCCTGCATGTCTGTCTTTTTATTGACTTTCTGCTCTGCCTTCTCACTGGTTGTAAACCCAACTACATGACATCCTTGTCACTGCCCGTCTGTACAGACCTCCAGATCTAGATGGTTGGTATTGAGATTAAAGGCATGTGTCTCCACGCTGGTGGAATCCTTGAACACACAGAGATCTGCTTGTCATGTGATCAGGATTAAGGGCGTGTGCTACCACTGCCAGACTTCTGCTATGGCTTGCTATTAGCTCTCACCCCCAGGCACTTTTATTTATTAGCATACAAATAAAATCATATTTCAGCACAAACAAAATATCACCAAAGTCCAAGAAATCTGGGACACCATGAAAAGGCCAAACCTAAAAATAATAGAAGGAGAAGAATACCAACTCAAAGGCAGAGAAAATATTTAAAATTTTACAGGGGAATCTGTGTTCAAATAAATAAGTACAGAAAAATAAATAAATAAAAGTATTAATGATGAGTAAAAGGTGAAATAGCCTGAAATGTTGAAAAAATTATATGCATATATATGTATTATATATGTAATATATTTACATATGAAATCTGATATTTACTAGAGAATTGACTTTATTTTCATAACACTAGATTGTAAAGATAGAGGTTTTATCCTCAAACTAATAAATCTGAATCTCATTAAAATGCAAATTTGATTTAGGAAGCTTTTCTAATTGATGTTGGCGAGATTTAAAAACTATTCTTTTAGATCATTTGCTTGCTTGCTTTTTTATGAGAATTCTATCAAACTCTTTTAAAATTATGATCACATGAAACTTTGTAGATCCTTGAATTACATAACTAAAACTCAGAGTTAGATATTTCTTGGGTTTGTGTTAGAATCCATGTCATTTATTAAATCGATGAGGCACTCAACTTTCCTATGTTACATTATTTAAAAACAGTAGACAGTGAAATATCAACTTATATGTTACTTGTCAGTAAACATCTTATAAAATACAATATATAGAATTATTTCTCTTACACATTTATAAGTCTATTTTATAATTCACTTAATTTTCTCTTTATCTATCAAAATAGCTACCAAGATCATTATGTGAGTGCTATTAGCCCTTTTTGCACTTTTATAATATCTTTCCTTAAGAACACTTTTAAAAGATCAATTATAAAATGCATATAATTTGGAAATAGGGAGAAAGACATTCCTTATGGAATTTTGTGGTTGACATTTAAAAAGAAGTGAAAATGTTCACAGTGTCAAGCTCTTGAAGAGTTGTAACCTTGATACTGTCCTCAAAAATCAATAGGTGATAACTTAAATGATCATAATTCACTTTATAATTGAAAAGGAACTTTATGAAATAGCCCTAATACCAATGAATTATTATTTTATTTTTCCAACTCTATCCATAAATTGACTATATCATAAATAAACAGACCATTTGTTTTCAATTATATCATATTGTTAGGTGATGTTTAGAAGCTCAACCAATCTTTCTACTCATACAAAAGAATTCATAGCATTTTCTCACATTTGATCAAATCTATAACAAAGAGCCTTTCTTCCTCAAAAACATAAGCACTATGGGAGAACAAATATTTATATTGTTATTAGGTATTATGCTGGTTTAGTAAGCTAATGTTTATAGATTCTTTTCAAATATGTATGACTTCACAAGCACAGATTAGTTAGCTAAGTTTCAAATACCAGGCATGATTTGCCTCTTGTTGAGTGAATCTTAAGTCCAGTTAGAGAACTATTGGTTACCAACAAAAACTGCATGCCACTACCGCATCCTTAGCGTTATTATAACATCTTGGCCATTATTATGGTTCATAGGCATCATATCTGGAGGTGGACAGGCATGACACCATTGTACTTGTCAAAGAATATAGGAAAAATTCCCTGAGTTATCAGACCTACACAGAGAACTATAGGCAGCTGCGGAGTGCTGGATGAGGGAGAAATAGCTTTCCCTGAGAAGAATATACCAATTCCATAACCAGTACCACAGACTCATGTCTGGAAACATATATACAAGCAATATGTAGGTATATGGGAAGTTCTGGAGAGAGGAAAAAAAGGAGAAATATTGTAATCTCAATGAATACAAAAATAAAAATACTGAAAAATTCGGGGTCTGCAACCTTCCCATAGCTACCAAGCATGATTCTTCAATGTCTTTGCACCCATTGTTCCTGACACCAAAACACTTAAAAACCAAAGATGAAAGTGTGGGGAGCTCATAAGTATCCACTAAAATACAGAGGATATAGTCTGTATTCTGTACTCTCCTACATAACTTAAATATATGAACTAATGCCATCCAGAATCTCATCTTTAAGTTTAAACTTTAATCGGCCTTATTCATTTCACAAGTACAAGGTAGTCTTCCAAATATTGTCTAATATCTGAACTTTCATAGAATTATTTTATTTAATTACAGAAAGCAAGCACAAATTCTCAAAAACACCCTGCCATCAAGCTTCTTATTATAAAAGAGGTAAAAAAGGAATAAAATGGTAAAACTTCACAAGTATATGTTGGTCTTTCTGACAGAGAAAACCAAATTTAACATTTTAATGTAGAAACCACAGGAAGAGTGAAGAAATGAAGTCTAGAAAATTCCTCATGATGTTTAAGTCCAGATGAGAACTTCATAATGTGGTTTCAATGATTCTCAGAAAGAAGGGCATCATGGCCGAGCACTCCCAAGCCCAGTACTTGGAATCAGATTCCCAAGAAGCCAACCTTGAACTTACTACCTGAATAAATGCTTTTAATTATTTGGGGCTCAAAGAACCTTCACCCCCAATTAGGTTATACCATCAGATAAAGTTGTTCCAATACAAATTTATAACATATTTAGCAGAAGTCAGAATGTCATTAAGTGGATCCTAAATCTGTTTTAACATATCCTGGACTTAGAGAAATGAGAACAAATGGATTCAACTTTTTTTTTTTTTTTTTTTTAGCAAATTAGATACTCACTTCGGCACATAAGCAGAGCCAACTGACTACACCTTCATACACAAAGTATTGCACACATTGCCATTTAGTCATCTTGCTAAAATTGAAAATAAATGTCTTTGTAAATGTTAATGTTCTCATTCGAAATGTTCTTTTCTAAAATTGGAATCATTTCCCAGTGCTTTCGTTTCACATTGGTAACATTATTTTGTAAATGAATAGCTCCAAGCAATTTATAATGAGGTTACATTAATTTGCTACAACAAATTCAGAACTCTTAAACGTTGTTTTTTTTGGCTTTATATCATGCAACACATGTCACAGATGCATCATCGTTTGCTATTTTTGAGACACTGAAAGAAGGAAAAGTTTATTTCTGTTGCTCATACACTTGATGTAATTATTGGCTCAACAAATAATTATTAAACACTTAATATTTACCTGGTTCTATGACAAGTGCTAGGTATACAGTGTGCAGACTATGAACACAACCTCTGAGTTAATGAAGTTTTATTTTAGCAGGCAAGAAGACTTTAGTGTTCAAGAGGGAGTTGATGCATTAATGCAAAGATGCAAGAACACATGGGAAATCTTTTTTGAAATCACCTATATAAAATAAGCAGGATTTGGGTGTTTTAATTAAAATAATTTGAATGTGTGTTGGAAGAATAAATTAAAGCTGGAATCTAGAATGTAATTAGAAGCAAAAAGAACATTCTAGAGAACTCTTATCATGTGTCAGTGCCTGAAGTTGAAAGCTGATTAAAATCTGAGACTTAAAAAAATATTACTGGAACACTGAGCTGGTGACGGAGACTTAATGTGAAGTTAGTGAGACATTCAGAACTGGCTCTAATAGGATCACATGGACTGCCAATACTGAACCTTAGCACTGGAAATCGCAGTACCTAGGAGACAGAGTCCTACCTAATCAAGGGCAAGTCTTAGCTGTATGACAAATAGCAGGCCACCCTAGAATATGAAGTAAGACCTTGTCTCAACAACAACAACAAAATAAAATAAAGTAAGTCAATTAGATGGCCCATAAGTTTGTTTTTAGCAAAAAAGTTAAACATGGGTAGGAGAAGATAACAAGTTGGAGAGATGGCAGTACAAATGCCAACAGTTGTGTTGAGTCTAGAAATATTGGAGGAATGAGATTATCATCTGTATATGTGATTATTACCTAGATATGTAGAGCCATCGGGAGTGATATTTTAAAAAGCACCTGTAAGATGGAAACTTACTTTTTCCTTTTTTCACAAGGAAGCTAACTACTGCTATGACAACCTAGAATGTCAGTGTGTTTATTAGGTACTGCACAGGGGTAGGGGGTCGTTAGTGTCAGTAGGAGCTCTCCATAGGCCAGCAGTCTGTAGCTGTAACCATCCAGAAGGAAGAAGCTGCAGTTGCTAGTGTTTTCACACACTGGTCACTTGTTCATAAACACTCAGACTCAGACTTGGACACCCAAGGAAAGCTTTGCCATCCCTCTTCAGTCTGGCCCATATGGGTAATGGTTTTATCAACTTAACTATGGGCCAATTAGTCTCAGAATGGTCAGCATGCCTTGTTCATGTCAAAATACACATTCACTCAGAACTTCAGTCCCTCAGGCTTCCTCTGTTGTCTGTATCTCCTTCTTTCTTACTTCCTAGGTGTTCAGGATAAACCTTCAGCTTCTTTCAGGGTGGTTCACTGTAATTCTCAACACCAGATGGTAAAGATCTAAAGAAGAAACAACATAACTTTATATAGTTGAAGTTGAAAAGAAAATCAAAATACAAAGAAACAGAACAGAGCTGATATAGACAATTAGTAAGCAAATTTTATTTCTCAGATCACTGAGAAGTAGCTGCATTTCACAATGTTCTAATAATGAGCCAATATTAAACATGCCTGAGAAATGTTAAATTTGATCTTAAATTTAAATTTTATGGATGTTTGTTCAAATAGTATATCGCAACACTAGGATATCTGTCTATTGATATTATATATAAAGAGATTAATAATGCATATAGAATGTTTATATACATACTTTCTCAAAGAAAATATTTAATAAATAACAGGTCCTAACATATGTAAATATTTACATATGTTCAACTTTTCTCACTGCTTTAAATTTGTATTTATTATTGACAGAATTGTGATAAGTCAATATCAAGTTAGAGAGAAATGCCATTTTACTTTGGTAAAACTTTCAATCTATGACAATGGTATATCTCTCTATTTATTAGATATTGAAGATCAGTATAAGTTGTAGGTAACAGTTGAAGTTCTAAGTACATATATATTGTTGCCTTCATCATAGCTGTGTCAAAGACCCTGATGCGTCAGACAAAAGAAAATGGTAAACCTTTCCGTGGCCATTTTCCTGGTCTGAGTACATAGGTTGATCGTGTATTTAGAAAATAGCAACCACATCTTTCACTCTGGGATGATTGTAGCCCTAGACTGCTCCACTGTAGAGGTCTCTATTGAGATTAGCTAATAATAAACATGTTAAATTATCTGAGCGGCTGGTGTTGTCTCCTTCAAAGAGCATAAGCAACCTGATGCCAGCTTTTTTTCACATGTGTCTGTCCTGTCTTCATTCCTACTGTACCAATCAGGAAAATCCCAAAGTCTTGCAGATCATAGCAATAAGTACTCAAAGCAAGGAGTGGTGTATGCTCAAATGAGTAAAACTAGGCACATGGTATCTCATTACATTGAGATTATCACTATATTACAGATATTTCTCATATATTTATCCTACAGAATGATTATCTTACCTTTTACTCTTCAAAAATCTGAAATGGTAGACAAATGAGTTGATTTAAAATATTAACTTTTAGCTGTGCCCAACCAAATATTGTCACCTACAGAGTGCGTGCTCAAAGACTGTGGAATCAAATTATAACACAGGATATAATTACAAACAAAACCACTTATAGTCTTTTAAGTAAGTTTGCAAGTTTGTATTGGAGTTCAAACAACTTCGTGCTGCTACACTCAGCTACATGCTGCCCACAAGCTGAGGCTGTCAGGAGGCCAGACAAATAAAATATATCATTACTCCTATATTAGAACCAAGCAGAGAAGCTGCTCTATGGTGACCAGGTCATTGTAGTTGTCCAGAGACTCAGTAAAAGAAAGTGAAATAGTTCACAATCAACTCATGAGGCAGAGACTTTCATTAAACAACAGGGTTTCTAAATTGTTCTTGACATTATTGCTTCCCTTTTAGTATTGTGTATTTTGCCACATAATTTAACTTTAACCACAGGGTCTGTGTTCTGTATAGCACGCTGGGGGTTTTCATGTGTGGATAAGTGATGCAAACTAATTCCTAGTGTGGTGCAAACCTCTCTAAACATGTCTACTCACATGTTTCTCAGAATTGTCCAGGGTGCTGAAAGCTTGTTTCCACAGGCCTCTTATCATTTAACCTGCCTATGGAGAGACACACTTCTAAATTAGACAATCATTCTTCCATGATGTATAAACATATATTCCAGGATCTGCCCCATCTTCAGAGTAAGGAAATGCAAAGCTCTTGGCTATGTGTATCATTTTGAAATGTCCACTGGTGGTTCTTGTGCTGACCTTGGCACCAGGCCTTAGAGTGGCTAGATAATACCACTTAAAAAAAAAAAAAAAACTGACTCAATTGCCATAAGTTAAAGCCATGCTAAGTTCATATTCAGCCAAAACTTTCTATTAGATCAGATTTAAATGGGAACTCATTTTTGTGGCTCAACAAAGTGAGTTTTCTTGCCACAGGTGGAAAGTGGTGGTGTCATAGCTTTGTTATTTAGGAAGCAGTAGGAGGTGCTAACATCACTGAGAAGTGATAAAGAGGAATGTTGTTTTGGCAACAAAATGTGAGCAATTAGTGAGAAAAATGTAGATATGACAAACTGGCAAATATAGGCATGAGCCTCCCACAGTGAACAGCATTACAAAATCCTGAAAATTTATAATCATAGAATGTGGAGTTAAGGTGAACAGATAATGCTATTACTGTAAATCAAGGTTTTAGATTTTCATATAAATAACAGTACATAATCAACATACATAACAACACAAAGGACTTAATTTAACTGTTCACACGCACTTCTACTTACAGTCCAGTTGGAAGTGGAGTAAGGCTATGGAAGTGGTAAAGTGAAAATGAGCCAGCTAGCGCTGACAGAGAGAATGCTCAAATGCTGATTTGGCTTTAAATCATGTCAAAATAATTGATGGAAATGAAGACAAATCACAGGCAAATACATTAAAATAGAGAGCAAACAAAAAGACACTAGGAAAATAGTTTTGGAATTGGATTCACTAGGCAGAGGGACAACATTCTTGAAGTAAACATGAAGCCTGCTCATGGATACTGTGAGATAAGACACTATGAAAAGAGCAAATGTTTCTCACCATTGAGTTGGTCAGACTACCTGTGCTCAAATTTGCAAGCAACAGTCACCAGAACGCCAGTCTTACCATTCACTTCTAAAAGTCTACAGACATAAATGTTACCAGCTCATGAAGATAAGTCATAGTGATCCATGTATGTGCATATAATAAGGTGTACTCTATGTTATAAAAGCTCAATTCTGGCTGTTTAATGAAAAATAAATGTTAAGCAACCAGGACATGGCTGCAAAGGCTGCAATTTATAGATCATCATGGTCCTTAAGACTTTTTGTCCCTATTTTTCTTTAGGGGAAAGTTCTATTTCCACTTGTAAATCAGTCATTCTTATAAATAAAAGTAGTAGATTTACTTTTACATACTTTATGAATAACAAAAATTGAAAACACAGAACACACACACGCACACACATGCACAGACTATTGCACATACAACACACAGGCATACACACATACAGACACACACGTGCACACACATTCACTTGAATGCAACACATATTCTTGCACTCACATGCACATATGCATGTATACATGTATGCACACACACATTCATATACAGCATACACACACACACACACACACACACACACACACACACACAAAATCAGGCACCAAAAAGGTATACTTGGGCAATATAAAGTAGTAACAGAGTTAACAGTAAGCGTGATGGGAAATCTGTAATGTTCGGCCAGTCTGGATTCAGGAACAGCTACATAGCTGGTGAGGCATCTTTCTTGGGCATATTTTTGAAGTTTCAAGCTTGGAATCAATCATTAGCTGGTTGTTTAATCCAGTCCTTCACATTTACTCTAAGGTAAGCTGGATGATAATTCTAATGGAGACACATTGTATAGGGGTCACATTTGAAAAGAACTCATTCAAACCTCTGCTGAAACTAATTAGTGTTATTTCTCCAATTCTCCCATGACCATGCATACATGGGTACTAATGGCAAGAATTGAAGTTTGGTCAGACAAAGAACATGAATGCATATATGTATATCCATACACACATAAACCACAGGCCTCATCTCACACAATAAATCCCAGTCATCAAAAGTGAGGAATAAATCTGTCTCCCAAGAATGAAATAAAGTTAAATACACACAGTTTGATTTTTTTATGTAAATAAAAATGTTACTAAAAAAATGGAGTTTGTTTGTTCATGGTAATACTACTCAATGCATTGATTAGGCTTTTATATAATAGGCTTGATGAAAATAAGCTCCTATTTAAGAGACAGTGAAGTATAATAACTGAAGACTGTGATAATTCATGAGTTTAAAAAGCATAATGGTTCTAAATGTTCCAGCCCATGTTCCTGTGCCAGGGCCCATATGCCCCTGACAATGCGACAGCAGAGTTCTGACATGTACTTCCTAATTGCCCAGTCACTGAGGACAGTTCATAGATGATTAATACTGATGCTAAGCAGAGTGTGCCAATGCAACTGCTGATTCCCAAAGCTGTTGTGATGATGCCTTATGTAATTCAGGAGACAGAACAGTTTTAATGTGGAGAACTGGAAATCCTGGTACAAAGAACACGTGAGTGTTGCGGATGGACTTGCCTACAATCTGCAATGTTGAAACTACTTGTCTTTCCCAATCACTCATTGCTGATATTCTTATCACCCAGCAAACTTGAAGAAACTTATTCTTCTACATAGTGTTCTTTGGATAGAAGAGTCATTCTAGTACACTAAAAGGCATAGAACCTTTTGTGGAGGGCAGGGGTAGGTTAGAGCAGACTCAAACCATGGCCCATGGGTGACTACTCAGAAATAATTGGAAACACAGACTTTCCTTCCTAAAAAAAATTTCCCTTAAAGAAACACTTAGGAATGAATATTAATTTGCAGTTAGGAAGAAGTTCTAGTGCTCACAATAGGATAAAAATCATTAGGTAAAATCTAATAATAACATTTACATTAACACGGTAACAATAACTATTAACATTTCAGAAAATCTGACAAAGGGATTTTGGAGGTTTACAACCTAATTAAAAGATAAATATCTGAGGCTATAAATGCATGTAACCTGATTTAAACATTGATCAATATTTATAATTAAATTTAAACATTGCACAATGTACATTTGCATGTGTACATGTGGAGGGAAATTGTGTGTGTGTGTGTGTGTGTGTGTGTGTACTAACTCCTGCTATTTATGAACCTCTTCTACTTTCTAATTGTGTAATTATTTTCATCTATAACTCTTGATTTCTGAGTCGGATTTATTCAAATTACTATGATGTTCCTAGTTTCATCCTTTTCTTTCCAAGTAGAATGGGCCCTTCATCCATTCTATTCATGGGATGCAAGCATTAATATCATTAAAATGGTGACATTGAAAGAACACTTCAACTTTTCAAATTTTTGTCTCTGTTTACATTTTATATTTACTTGAGAGGAGGCCACACAACATCAAAAATGTAAAGTTCAGAGAACAGCTTGGGGAAAGTCAGTTTTCTCTTATTATGTGAGTGCCGGGGAAGTAGCTAAGTTCATCCAGATTGGCAGAAAGAAACTTCATTCACTGAACCATCTTCCTAGTCCAATAGTTTGAATTTTTATCAAGACAGTAGTCTTTTAATTTTCAAGATGATATGATTGATATCACATACTGTATTTAAGTTATTATTTGATAACCCTTGATACTAATAATTTCCACACTTTTATAATTCATTAATCTGTGAATTTAAAATATTTTTATTATAATATTATATTTATTATATTACATTATTATAATATTATATAATGATTTTATTATTTCTCATTGTCAGGTCTTCACCTAACACTAAATATGAAAGTTTAGTATGACATCATTTTAAGTGTGTAAAATTGATATTCCAAAAAAAAAATACAACTATAAGTAACTTATTTACCACTGTGGTTGGTCCTTCATATTTTAACATTGCATAAAACTGATTTCAATAACTATTGTGAGCACAACAGGCATTATGGCCATTTTTAGGCATAAAATTAAAGAGGATATGAACAACAATATTTTAGACTGTGGTAGGCTCAAAAAAATAGAGTATATAAGAGAGCTTCACTTTACATCAATAAAACTTTTAAAATATTTGACAGCTGTTGACAGTGCAAGTAAAAGGGAATGTTCTGAAAGACAAGCCTCATTTAATGGATGTATGTGTTTTCAGAAATAAACTAAACATTACAAAGATAAAAGACATGTCAAAATTTTCAATAATAGAACCAGAAAAAGCATTTGAAATCATTCCAATAAATATTCTTAGAATATTAATTAGTCTTTTAATTTTTTTATTTCTAATTTGAATGGTGAGATCTTGGTGCTTGTTAGTACTATGGAATCATTTTCTGGTTGTAGTAAGACCAAATACTACAAAAAATACAGGAAGAAAGAAAGAAAGAAAGAAAGAAAGAAAGAAAGAAAGAAAGAAAGAAGAAGGAAGGAAGGAAGGAAAGAAAGAAAGAAAAAGAAAGAAAGAAAGAAAGAAAGAAAGAAAGAAAGAAAGAAAGAAAGAAAGAAAGAAAGAAAGAAAGGCAGGCTGGATGGATAAAGATGAAATTTATAATCCGAGACAAGGCTCTATTAAAATTTATGAAATGTTAACATAACTATGTATTTTAAAAGGAAAATATTTCTTTAGACAAGTGGCTATGTAGAAAATAATGTTTAAAGACTTCAGATTTAATGCAAAGGATCCAATAGTGTCAGTCCCCAAGAGAACAAACAAATCACATCTATTCAAACCCAAGGAAACTAATATCCTTACTGGCATTTGAATCCTCATCACCTATTATATTTAACATATAAAAAATGTGCTCTAGTAATGTTGTGGTAAATTATCACACATTTTATCATAACAAAGCTCCTGGGTAGGATAAATTGTGCTGAGTTACAGACTGACAGCAGATGTGATAAGTGTTTAGTTGCACCACAATTCAGGAATCATCATCCGTGGACACATAAGATTTACTATATAAATAGATGGTAGCATCATGTACAACAGAAATGGAATTTTCCATGTGACTCATTGATCCTCATAATCAAATCTTCTATTTTGCTGCCATATAAAGTGGTAATATTTCATTTGTAGGGGTATAATGATATATTGTCCATAAGCATAACAGTAAATCAAAACAATAGTTTTTGCACAGGGAGAAATTGAGACAAAGATGTAAGATAACCATCTTAAGCTACTTGTATAAGTAACATTCTTTTACCTTCATTTTCAAGGCAACAGCTGACAACTCATAGCTGTATTTTACCTTGAAATTTGAATTCTTGTACTATGTCAAGAAGGCAAATATGAAGTTTAACAGAAGAAATCATAAATTTACATTCTATTTTTCTTGTTGAATAATACTTCAATTTTCTGAGTGTATTGTTGGCCAAAGTCCAAGAAAACAGTTTCACAGTAAAGATATTACTTGCCAGCATAATTAAGACTATGCCCAATTGTGTCTCTAAAATTAATATTCTGTCTAGCCAAGTAACGTTAACATAAACCTTAAATTTGTCATTTTTCTCCAACAGAGATGTTAATTTTTTTTCTAAAAGAAAACAACTGGGTGCTCTGAAGACACAAAAACCCACACAAACAAGAGGCCACGTCTTAGTGCCCATGATCCTACCTCAATCAAGAATTATCTTCAAACATGAAGGAATGAAATGATTATACTAAAGCAAGTATCTAAGTGGAAAAGATGCAAATAAAACACCAAGAGTTTACCAGAGCTGAGAGAAGTGTTGAGTAGGTCAGTAGACATATTTACTGTTATACAAATCTACATAAATGAGCCTAGACAGAGAAAGCATCTGTGGATTTGTTAAATTTGAAAACTCTGAGGAGAATAATAAATATAGAACAGGCAACATGAAAAAAAGCCAGTGAAGTTTGGCAGGCTCCTGTGCTAAAAGCAGATGAATGCACAAAAAAGGAACCTTATACAGCTGGCTTAAGAATAAAGAACCAAATGTAGAGCCAAATCTTCTAGTGCATTAAGAGCCCATACAGAATATGCAATAAAAATGTTAAGTTCCCATTAATATTATGGAATGTGTATAGTTAAGAAGTTGAAATCTTTCAGGTTATTCATCTTGGCAAATAGGAAAGGTTAATATGAAATGAAAATTTTCAGTTTTCTATTACTCACATATCTTCACTGAACCACAACTTTCATTGCTATTATCTATCAAGATATCTTTTAACTGGTATATTACATGGAGACACTAGGAGATACATAGAAAGAAGATATTTATCTTCCTGTCCATCGTGTTAAGCATATCTCAAGATAAATACAGGAACAACTGCATTTCTAAAGTTTGTTTTAAAACAACAGAGTGCATTCATTTACGTGTTATATGCTGTATTATTTTATAAACATTTGTTATTTAGTATGTATTCAAATAATGTTTAAAGAGTATTTTAATGAGTCTATCAGGATGTGCCACTGTCAGGCTTATATATTTGAATGCTTGGTCTTCAGATGGTGAACTGTTTGGAAGAGTTAGGAGGTGTGGCCTATTGGAGTATTTATGTTGTTGGGTGTGGACTTTAAGGTTTCAAAAACTCACATCACGCTCCCTCTCATCTCTCTCTCTCTCTCTCTCTCTCTCTCTCTCTCTCTCTCTCTCTCTCTCTCTCTCTCTCCCCCACCCCATGCTCACTTCATGTGGATCAGGATGTAAAGCTCTCAGCTACTGCTCAAATGCCATGCCTGCCAGCATTCTGTCATGCTCCCTGCCATGATGATAATGGACTAGCCCTCTGAAACTGTTATTAAGACTCCAATTAAATGCTTGATTTGATAAGAGTTGCCATGGTCATGGCATATCTTTAAAGTAATTGAACAGTGACTAAGACACAGGTCCATGGGGTGATGGTGAATTATAAAATTTCAAGCATTATCAGAGGCTGTACAGATGATAGACTGATTAAAAGTACTTGTAGTGCTCCTGGTTTCAGTTTCTATCAACTACATTGAGCCTCACAACCATATGTAGCTTCCATTTTAGGGAAATCTGCCATCCTCTTCTGACCTCCATGTGCATTGCACACACATGTGCACACAGACAAAGTATTCATGTACATGAAATAAGGAAATTCATATTTTAATATTTATTTCAAGAGTATTATCATTTTAAACCACTGAACTAAGTTTTCTCTCAGCTACAAACATCTCAAAAGAGAGCTATACTGGTTGGACCAGTGACTATAGCAATCCCACATCATGTTGTGCTAATGCAAGTTGAGATAGACACACTCAGTTATCATGGGCAGCTTTCTTTGACTCCATTACAATGGCAAGGAGTTCATTGGGGGCCACTCAAACTTCAAAATTCTCTTACACAATTTCTGTCTAATGGCAAATGTGGGACTAAACACAGTTATACATTTAGGTTGCATTTCATAGTTAAAAGGTGTTCCTTTTCATTTAGTGGCTAAACTTGTCCTGCAGGCAGGAATATACTAGATGCTAGACTAAACAGAATCATGTGTACATTATCTGAGAATTACTGAAAAGTCATTTTAATGACTCAAAGAAAAGCAATGTATCACACATTCAAACTGCATAATCATTCCTCCTAAGTGTTGAAATGACTTGCAAAGGTAGCAAATCATAACCCTCTTTTACTCTGTTGGTTACCTTCACTGATATTGCAAACTAAAATAGTTAAATATGGTATGTGCAAACCACCACAATAAATGCCTCATTGCATGTAACATGGGTTGAGAGCCTCAGAACTGAGTTTCTGTGCTTTCTTCAAGTTATTATAGAAGACTCTTTACACTCTGTGGATATGTCATGCCCTAAACCAAATGCCTGGAGATACTTCCATGGCTATCTGTTTCCATTCCTGGAACCTGTCTTCCCTCCACATCCTCTGCTTGCCTCTATCACTCATTGACTACTATAAACTTTCACAGTCTCCAATTTCTTTCATTGTTTGTCTTTTTGTCTTTATGATTTTTCCCAAGGAAGGGGAACTTATTTGTCTACTTTTCAGTAGGTTCTAACATTTTGGGGAACAAAATGCTTCCAATAACCTATTAAAATATCAAGAACATACCAGGCATAGCAGTGCATGCCTTTAATACCAGGACTTGGTAAACAAAGGCAGGCAAAACTCTGTGAGATCAAGGTCGCCTTTGTCTACATAGTGAGTTACAGGACAGCCAGAGCTACATAGTAAATACTTGCCCATAAAAAATTATAGTAAATAAGATTTTAAGAACATAAAATTATCTTCTTCTTTTTGCCCTCTTTCATTTCTCCTCCTCACCCTTTTCTTCATTCTCCTACTTCTGAAACATTGTCCCTCTCCTTTTCAAATTATATATCTAGATAATCATGAATTTAAACTCAAACTATACATGCAATAATAACCAGTAAAATGATATTTTGTGTATTTGCATAATATCCTGTCTCTAGGTAACTCTGTAATTGAAGGCAACACTAGTCTGCTTTCTAGACACTGCTGGAAAATTTGGTTCTCGCTGTTTGACATTGGCATTTCCAAAAGCAAATTTAACTAAATATTGCCAACACTGCCTTTGTTTTCCTCATAACTCATTTGTCTCTAGAAGCAAACTGAAGTCTTTGTTAGTCCTAACACTGTCTCTGAGCCCCTTCCCCCAACCAGTTGACATCAAACACCCAAACCTGATCATTTTTAATTTTTAAAATTGTAGCTGTCCCATTTGAATTATTTATTCACTTTAACTGAGAACATTTTATTCTTCTAACAAATCTTTCTATCTCCCATCATTCCTATTATTGTAGAAAATGCCTCCTTATGCTATCATGAATACTGAAAGTCTGTAATGTCTCCCAAATAGCTAAAGGAGAAAATAGTATTCAGATCTGACTTTGACTTTCCTTTGCCAACTACCTTCTGACCAGGGTTCCTCATCTTCCTTTCGTGGTATTCATATTTTTCTATCATATTACACATTCAGGATCCTCTCTGTATCGCTTATTACTGACAGTTCATCTTGTCTTTCTCAGGTTCACTTCGTTATTTCTTTCATAGTATTTGATTCATGGATGTCATAATTTCTTATGTAGAATATATTTTGTAAGTATACCTTCTGTTTCTGGAATTCAATGATTCCATAACAGAAACAACTTTTATTATTCATTTCATAGACTAAATACAAGTTTTATAGTTTACCTGTGACCCCAGGAATGCTGAGATGTTGGCATAAAATATAGACCATGTTTTTTTGTTGTGTGAAAGCTTTCATTACTTATGATGTGAAAGTGGTTGGACGATGAAAAAAAAAGTTGTTGGATGATATCCTCAGTTATTTGAGATTTTTATGAAATGCAAGGGTGGGTGACCTCATCCTTAAGGAACCTGACTCTTCTTCAATGTGTTTGCTATGTGCCTCATCTCTATAAAGAGTCCATCATTATCTTGCGATTAATGTTACATCTTTGTTATTTTTTCCTTCACAGGGACTCAAGAGCCATTCTCCTGTGATTTGACAAGGGAAGGAAATCTATCCATCTAGCTAAACAGGAGAGAACTCACTGACCATTTTCAAAAAGCTTTGCAAATTTGAAAACAAATAAAACAATAAAAGCCGTATATCTTGCCTCTATAGTTTATTCCTAGAGATGATATAATTTTTTTAAAAAATGAGGATGGAAAAAATCTATTTTACATAAAGAGCTGGTTTTGTTTGTTTGTTTTGTTTTACAATAAACTCAAAGGTTACAAGATGAGTATGAGACTGAGAATAAATCTGAGCACATCTTTCCCCAACTGCTACAATTTACCCAGGCTATGATAATTAGCCTTTTCACACTGAAGTGTTTGTATTTAGTAGAGAGATAGTAGGAAGATTTTTATGTAGCCTTAACCCTTTTATTCATTATCCAAAAATCCCAGGATATAAAACATATGTACTAGGAAATAGACTTACAGGCTTTTGAGAAGACCATGTACCTTCTAATAACTTCTGACTTCCTGAAATCAATCCCTAATTTTAGCATCATTCACACCTTTCTATATACCATCTCTTTCCCAAGGTCCACATTCACACTTAAGAGAAGACTCAAGGTCAGTAGGAATGAAATGAGTAGTAGTAAATATCAAGGTTACTCTATTGACAATCCACCAGAATATAAAATGTTTAAACATTAGTGAGAGCTAATGTCCACTGTAGAGTTGATGCATAAGTTTAAAATTCATGAAGTCACCTCATATGTGCAGTTATCAAAGGACCAGCAAAGATTCAGCTTCCAGGGGGTTCTAGAAAAAAATCAGGGAGAATACAACATAGCCCCTCTCTTTTTTCCTACTAGATGTGTTATTTGAACAACCCATTTTACAAAACTTGATTCTATTTCCCTTTAATAAAAGTAATGAAGATACAAATAGATACAAACTGGCTAATATAATTAATATACAACACTGTTAGCTACTTGTTAATGAAATTAATAATACCAAGGAAACCTTAAATATAATGTGAGTTGGTAATTTAACATTAGATTAACCAAAGTTATTTACTGTAACTTGTTTTCTAACATCTTGCCATATCTGGAAGAATAATGAATATGGGTCGACACCCCCAGCTCAACGCAAAAGAAAAAATTAAAGGAAAGGAGAAGAAGAAAAGGAGGGACCTAAAGAGTAGTTATAGTTAAATCACCCAGGCATGTGTGGAAACTGCTTTCTGTAATGTTTCTTGACCCCTTTCATCACACAGGAAGCTCAGAAGTAGGCTTACATTTTCCAGTGTAGAGGAAGGGGACATTAAATTTGCTTTGAGGTTGACATAGTGATTGCCTGAAATTTAAAGGGAGTCAAGTGTGAGTGAGATAGGAGGAAATGGTTTTGTGCATTAAAGCTGTCTTTGGTGCTGCAATCTCCGGGGGCTTTGGGCTGTTTGTCTGGAACTTACATGACTACTCCAGGTTTGGTTTTACTCTTCCATGAAGCTCTCAAGACAAGGTACATGGATGTTTTGCCTCAAAATCATCTCTGAAACAAGGAATTGCTAGATTAGTAGGAACAGGGTCTCCCTTATCAGAACTGGTTCATAGATGATAGCTCTGACCTCATAAATGCCCATTCCATATACCTACCCCTTTTCTAACCCAGGATCCCCCATATTCTTAATATATGAAGTTCTCTGGTGGTCTTGCAGTAGACATTGGGCTGTGAGTCAGCTTCAGAAGCTCATGTCATAAGAGTTCCCTCACTTGGATCAACAAGCCTTGACCTCTGCCTCCCCTTAGCATGAAGCAGCTAAAGCAGTCATAACCTTCACCCTCTACAGCATTAAGTATTAATCTCTGAGAGGGAAATTCGAAGAGAATTAGAAGGGCCTAGGTACACAAGGAAAGTGAAAGCAGCTCCCTGAGTGGGTGAGAATCAAGAGGAGCTATGAAATACCCAGCTTGTGTCTGTTTCATGTATTTCCAGGCTCTAGGTCTCTCCTTTCTCAACAGGATAAAGCTGTTATTTTCTCTTTCTGCTACTATTGTTCTTCTGTCTTTCCTAGATGCTCAATCATTTGTTCTTTGTCAGTGTCAGGGAACAAACACCATAATCCCCAACACAACCACTCTCCCATCACATTATTTGATTTTGTCAGTTAGTATTGTTTATGTTTATGTTTGTGGTGTGTGTGTGTGTGTAAGAAAGAGTAATAGCCGGGCGGTGGTGGCGCACGCCTTTAATCCCAGCACTCGGGAGGCAGAGCCAGGCGGATCTCTGTGGGTTCGAGGCCAGCCTGGGCTACCAAGTGAGTTCCAGGAAAGGCACAAAGCTACACAGAGAAACCCTGTCTCGAAAAACCAAAAAAAAAAAAAAAAAGAAAGAGTAATAATGATTGATTTTACACATAGGGGTCAGAGGAAAATTTTGCTGAAATAGTTCTCTCTTTCCACCTTTACTTGGGTCCTGGGAATCAACCTTGCACACTCAAGCTTGAGGTGACAAACGTATTTAAACACAGAGATATATCACTATTCTCAAACTGAATTCTTGTATGCAGGAAGAAACAAATGAAAATTTTCACATCTAGAACCACAAATTCATGTTTAAAATACAAAAACAATTGAAAACATATTCAATGCTTATTTCCTCATTTACTGTTACAGATATAGATTTTTCTAATAAATATTCTTGACAAAAGCCATCAATTGCCTGTAACTCTTTATTTAGGCCTTGTGACAGTTTCCCTATCCATAATGGCATGCCAAAAACTATAATCCTTGGTCATGTCTTGTGCTGGTGACCATAATTTTGAGATTTAATGTGTGCCATGTCTGTTGATATATCAGACACCATTTCACAGCAGATGCCTTAGTCCTCTGGCTCTTGCAATATTTCTGCCATCTTCTTTGGTGATATTTCTTGAGCCTCAAATGTAGAGTTCTGTTGTAGATATATTAATTGGTGGTATGCGCCCCCCACACTTGGCTATTCTTTGTATTTTTATCAGATGTGTAATTCTGTAATGGTGTTTACTAAAAATGAACCTCCTTTGATGCAGGGTAATAACTACAGTTATGTGTAAATATAAAGATAAGTTGCTGTGGGATGTTCTGTATGCTCTGAATGTGTTGCTCTGATTGATTGATAAATAAAATGCTGATTGGCCAGTAACCAGGCAGGAAGTACAGTGTAGGCTAGATAAGGAGAGAGGAGAATTCTGGGAAATAAAAGGCTGAGTCAGGAGATGCTGCCAGCCACGGCCATGAAAAGCGAGATGTAAAGTACCGGTAAGCCACGAGCCATGTGGCAACATATAGATTAATGAAAATGGGTTATTTTAAGATACAAGAACGAGATAGCAAGAAGCCTGAGCCATTAGGCCAAACAGTTTAAATAATATAAGTGTCTGTGTGTTTATTTGAGTCTGAGTCACTGCCAGCCTGGGTGGGACTGGAAATAACTCCAGCTACAATAAGTACTTAGAATGAAGTTAGAAATTATAATGGTTTAGGAAAGTGGGAGTAGTAGCTAATTCTCTAATATCTATGACCTCACCAGCCCTGAGTAGTTGACTAAGTTTCTAGTAATAGGCATTATTCCCCTTGTATAGAGTGCATTTTAAGTTCAATTAGACAGATGTTGGTTTCTCCCAAGATGCAAGTGTTACTATTATATCCTTGCAGTCATACTGCAATTCTGGTCATTGTTAGGTCTATTGATTGCTTTTCTCCCTTGGAAACTTGCATATCACCTTCAGATACTATGAAAGATAGTCCTCAGGAGGAGGATTCCAGATGAATTCCAGCTCGGTACAATTAGGTCTTGTGTCTGAATTATTTTTAGCAAAAGGGTCTTACTTTTATGTTCTGGAATGCAACTAATAGCAGTGGCAATAACACATTTTATTTTGGGAGTCAATTAGACTCCCTAACCAACAAAGAGATACTATTTATGCCTGAGTAAGGTTTTTGTTAGATAGCCCATGGCTCTTGGGGGGCATTACCGCCTCAAATGACTTCACTGTATTTACATGTGTGTATATATGTGTGTGTGTGTTCATATATATATATATATTGAGTTCTATGTAAACACAAAAAATGATTACATATGTTTTTTTTATATAGCTTTACTGTCATTTATCCCTCATCTCTCCTTCTTTCCATCATGTCCTTCCATCATTTTCTATCATTTCACCTTCAAAGCTCTGTCTTATTATTTTGTTCCAAGGATGAAGCCCCTGATAGATAATCTAATACCAAGTTGTCAGCACTGAAATAAATTGACTCAATAGGGTATATTTACATATATGTATGTGTGTACAAACAATAGTCAAAGAAGAAGTCATGCATTTAATAGGTGGTTGGGTTACAGGGGGAAATAGAGGGGTGATTATGATTATATAGTTATATAGTTATATAATTATGCAAATATATAACTCATCAATAAAATTCTCAATTTTTTTTAAAATTAACTTAAAAATATTTTTGGAAAGATGATATTAATTATTTTGTAATTGTGTATGTAAATTAACAATTCTACCAGAAGATTAAG
This sequence comes from Peromyscus californicus insignis, assembly GCF_007827085.1. Classification (NCBI taxonomy): domain Eukaryota; kingdom Metazoa; phylum Chordata; class Mammalia; order Rodentia; family Cricetidae; genus Peromyscus; species Peromyscus californicus. Next base: position 119,597,963 of record NW_026294573.1, read on the forward strand.
CATATTTTTTATATTAACTAGTAATATAAAAGCATATTCTCTATTCAAATACAGCTCTATTCATGAGGCTGTCACTGGTATGTTAGTGTCTTATAAACTTACAGGAAAAGTATTGTTACCTTGTGCTAGAGAGGTGGCTCAGCCTTTAAAGTCTAAGACATACAACAAGAATTGTCTACCTTGATAAACAAACAGATAGAGAGATGGACAGGTGATAAATGATGGATGGATAGATGTACTTTTATTTATATTCTAAGTATACACATCTAGATTGATATGTAGCTTTATACTCCAAGTATGTCTATTTCCCCTCATATTAACATCTGATTCATTGCAGGAGATGTAGTTTGAAGAGAGATGTGTTTTATTTTTTGTATATTTAGTATTTTATATCTTCTCACTTATTAATTCATATTTTATCTTCTCATTTTTAATTGTAGTTAAAGGATTTATTTCCATGGACTTCTGTGGAATTCTTTCTTATGTGATATCTTTAGCTTCTATTAATAAAGTCCCCATTGTACCTCCACACTGTTTGGTAGAAATCCAGGTTGTTAGGCCACCCCTCAAGCCATAAGGTTTAAAGAATCCCATTCTGTAACAGTCGGACTCAGAACAGCTCAAACACTGATTACTCTCTGCAAACATTCACTTACATCTTCTACACCATTTTCAGATCCAATAGTTTCATGCTCATTTCTGCCCTTACTATTCTATTCCTAAGCCATTGTAATAATTTCCAAAATCTAAAGCACAACTCAATAAAATAAGCTGCAAAATTGAACACCATACTCTCTCAATGTGTTTACCCTTCCTATTCCTTCCCTTGCGGAATATTTGAAATTCTTAAATAGTCTAAACTTTAGAATTCCAAAGTCATTCTCTCAGCCTAAAACATCCTCATCTTTTATTCTTTTTCTTCTTATCTTCTCTCTTTTAGAAACTAATGTGAGTTTCAAGGCTATTTCCTGATATTATTATATGTGTGTTTGTTACTATGTGATATATCTTGTACAATATATTGAAGATTGGATGAGTTAACCACTGGGAGAAGATAGTCTGAACATTTTAAGAACCCAATTCATTTATCTTTGCATTTATTATAAAGATGATGGTAATTACATTCATTTCGATTGGACTTAGAATGTTAGTTGTACTTTCTGCTGGCTAGTATTTATCCCAAAGCAGAAAATAATTCCCAGCATTGTAGGAACTGTATCATCTATTTTCTTCTAGTAAAATCTCTTGAATAGAGCAGACCTCTACCAACTATTCATTCATACCTTCCTTTTGTGCTTGACTCAATCAAGTAGTTACACTTGGTGCTAGGATTCCTTTTATAAGACTTGTCATTTCCAGAATTTTGCACAACTATGAAGAATCAGGGAGAAGAGTTCTGGGCAACAGTTTGTCAATGAAACTGAGGCAACTTTTATTGCAAGCTTATATGGAAGCTGGGCAATGGTTGTACACAGTTTTAAACCCGGGACTCAGGAGGCAAAGGCAGGTGGATCTCTGGGAGTTCCAGGCTAGCCTGGTCTACAGAGTGAGTTCCAGGACAGGCTCCAAAGCTACAGAGAAAAATCTTGTTTCACCACTCCTAAATAATATGGAAAAAGCACTATAAAATACTTAGGAGTGAATTTTTTTCTTTTATTTTTGCTCCTCAGAGAATCCTTACCAAGGTACACGTAAAACTTAAAAACAAAGTTTGCACAGAACTATCTGTTCTTGTCCTCCAGTTTCAAGCTCCCCAACACATCCCTTTGCCTTGGCAGAGAGTAAGGGGAGGTTGATTAAATAGGAAAGTGGAGTATTGTGGTTTGGACAATTTTTTTTCACAACAATCATTCTTTGAAGTTTTGCAATATGCTTGAGGGTTGATAACGTCTTTTACCTGAATCTCCAGAGAATACATCCCCTTGCCTAATTAGTGTCCTTGGAAATTTCCCAGCACACAAAAGTGAATACTAATAATTCAACCAGGACAAACTTATGCTCTAAATTTCCTGTTTCTACTACCTAACTAAGCTAAGCAAGCTCTAAAACTCCAAATTATTTTCTCCTAAAATTTTTTTGTTGCGTCATCTTTACAGAATCACATCTCAAACATCATCATATAATGGTTATCTGTCATCCTAGATTTTTTTTCAAATATTCATTTTCAAATATACTTTGCTATCCTGTTGCACTGATATCCAAATTGGATTTTTTTATAAACAATGAAGAACACTGCCACTTTTTATAGTAATTTAGGCAAAAATGTTGAGTGTACGGTAATATGTAATACATTTTTCTTTAGTTACAATATTGCCAAAAAGTGGTACAATAAATTATAAGATATATATGTATATGTAATATAATATATGTATATATATATGTATATATATATATAGAGAGAGAGAGAGAGAGAGAAAGAGAGAAATTTAAATGTAAGATAAAATTGAAACATCGAATTACATTATTAAAGATTTATTTTATGTATGTGTGTCTGTGTATGGATACATGCACATAAATGTAGGTGTCCATGGATCTCAAAGGAGGACATCAGATTCCCTGGAGCTGAAGTTAAAGGAGGTGGTGAGTTGCAAAACCAGAGATTTAAGGAACAGAATCTGTGTCCTCTACAAGAGCCGTGTGGGATGTTAGCCTATTAGCTATCTCTCTACCTCCCACACTGAAATATTTTAAAATTTATTTTCCATTTGTACATAATTAAAATGTAGGACTGAACACATTATAAGTTATTTTCTTTAAATATACAAACTACAAAATTCTCAAAATTATTTCTTTACTCTTTCCTGAAAATGTTAGGGAAAGATAGGGTATCATTATGTAATACAGAATTACCTCAAACCCTAGCGCCTTTGCTTCAGTCTTCCAAGTCCTAGACTTTTCAGAATACGCCACCATGTTACTATCAGAACAAAGTTCAAATCACATCAACTTTTAACGTTTGACTATGAAAAATTGCCATTAAATGGTATTATAGAAAAATTCCCAATGAAATTTGCCTATTTTCTTTTTACTGACATCCTTTACAGCCTTAACATGGTAATTAGGACAACTACACCAAACTTTGTAAAAGTTCTTATATGAACAGTTCTTTTGCATGATTTATGGATCCACCTGTTTAACTGGGCATTGCTTCGGCTTTTGAAATCTCAAAGCCCACCCCTAGTAATGCACTTCCACCAACAAGGCCACACCTACCCTAGCAAGGCCACACCTCCTAATCCTTCTCAAGGAGTACCACTACCTGATGACTAAGCATTCAAATATATGAGCCTTCAGGGCCATTCTTATTCAAACCATCACAGACAGTTACAAGACAAATGTTCAGTGTTAGATCATGCTCTTCATTTTCAATAAAATTGAAAGTCCATACTATTATTTCATTTTACATTGACATCTCTGTAAATGCCTCTACTTTATTAACATGTTATCAGCACTGTAGTTGTTTCAACTATTGTTAGGTTTTTAAGATGGGGTCTCATGTGTCCTTGCCTTGCCTTTAGTTCACTATGTAGCTGAACTTGACTTGAACTTCTGACTCTCCTGCCTTCTTTTCCTAAGTTCCACAACTACAGGAGTGTGCCACCATGCTCAGACTCAGTGGGGCTGAGATTCAGTTCAAAAGCTTCCTAAATGTTAATAAACATTCTACTGACAGAATTGCATCCCCAAGACTCTTATTTTCCTGATCGATTATGATTATTTCTCCATGTCTTTGACTGGCACACAAACAGGATCCAAAATACATTCTCAGTTCCGCAAAATGTCATCGGAATCAAATTTACATGTATGTGTTTTCAGATGTATATAAAATTAATGATAACAATAATCTCTATTTGATACTTTCAATATGCTTTGGAAAATATCATAAGATATATGTTATAATTTCTAAATATTTTCAATATATGTGTGGTAAATTCCTTTTCCTAACAAACATAAAAATGTAGAGGGTTTTGAGTAAGATATGGAAAAAATATTTTAGGTTTTAATCAGTTTTCAGAGACGAAAATTTTCTTAGAAAATGTTAGTCACCATAAACAGCACAATATTTCAAAGCACCTCAAACTCAGTAACTCTCTATTGTGGGATCACATATGGATGTGAATTATAATCTTCATTCTTTAGTATAATCTAAATGGCATGATTTAAATTGAATCACATATGTAAAACAACTCTGTACCTTTCAATTTGTGCATCCTCTACATTTGCAATGGCAATAACCAATAGAGCTAGCTAGGAAAATACCAGACATTGTCTCTTATAATGACAAAGATAATTCAGCAGAGGGTGATTATAAAGCTAAGAATCTTCATCCAATCAGAGCTCTATATTTATGTACTGGCATCCACTGAGCAAGTAATTTTGAATTCTTTAAAGTTTACTTTCTGCTCCTATTAGACTAAAAAAAGAATGTGGCTTTGAATAGTCTTGACATAATATATGTGGTCCATGAATGCTATCTTCTTTTGTTACTGTTATTAACAAAATCAGGGTTTGTGATTTGAATTTGCCTCTCACTGTTTCACAAATTGTGAGAAGATGAATAATTTCTCTGAACCTTGGTGTCCCTCCTTGCATAGAATTTTGTGAAGTTGTAAGTTATGTAAATGGTAGGCAAATAAACTAAATGATTTTAATCATTCCCCCCCCCCCCCGTTAACATATAAGTCAATAATCCAGCAACTTAAGAACTTACATAATGTCTATATAAGATCCTATATTATGTTACTTGGAGAAGAGTTTGAATGAATACAATAGGAAAATATTTAATATCAAACTCACTAATAGATCCCCTGGTGAGGTTCCAAACGAGATGTGGACATATAGTCCTTCTCTTCAGCTCAATGTGGAAGGAAAGAGACTTTTCTTCCATAAGAATCGTCTAGCATATTCAGACAGCCTTGTGACACTGACTAATCCCTCCTTTTGTCCACACACCAGTGTGCTGCAGCACAACCCAGTCCTGCCTGGAAATATCATCCTACTTTTGCTTCTGAGATGTTGGGTTTAATCTCAATGGATTTGACACATAATTCAGTAGTCTCCTTAGACATTTTAAACACTTGTCTGGCATACTTCCGTGTGAAAAATCTTTTAGTGAACAATATATTTGAGAGCACCAAATTGGACTTTCTCAAAAAAAAATGATTCAAAAGATTCTGCTTAAATATCTCAAACTACTCTAAATGAGGGTCTAAGATTAACATTAATTTTTGCTCTAGTTAAACTAAGACTGAAAACACAGGTACAGAAGGTTGGATCAGTCAGAGTGAACAAAGAATCATTTTTCTTATAGATGTTAACACTGAATAGGAGTGAATTTAACCCTCTACTCAAGTTGTATTACTGAATTATTTAACCAATAACTTTCTGCAACAAATTTTCATGTGTCCCAGCTTTATCACTTCATGACATTTGACCACAGAACTTGGCATACTCCATGGATACTGTAACAGTCATGTTCATTGCACTCTATTTACAGTTGCTAGAAAATGAAACAACCTAAATGCTTCTCAGCTGATAAACGTATAATGAAAATGTGGTACTTATATACTATGGAATACTATCAGCCTGTAAAGAAGAATGAAATGATATAATTTTTAAGTAAAGGAATGGAATTAGAAAATATGTTAATCAGTGAGATAACCCAGATCAGATTCAGAAATAAAAACATCATATGTTCTCTCTCATCTAAAATTTCTAGCCTCAACTCTTCAGATGTATATATATATATATATATATATATATATATATATATATATATATATATATGATGTGGAATAAACAAACCAGTAAGAATAAAGGAAGGATTGTGTGTGTGGAGAGAGCAATAGAGATGAGAATAAAAGGTATATGTGTCTTGAGGGGAATGGAGTAAAAATAAAGGGGGCTTTAATTAGGGAAGGAAAAGGAGAAAAATACAATAGTAGGAGGGAGGAGAGTAAAATAACAATAATGATACCTGAAAAAGCTGTATAAAAATCTATTAAATGATTACTTAAAAATGATCTTTAATATAGATAAGCATGTGGATACAAATATATAGAGAGTTTGTATCAGTTTTTCCATGTGTATTTACAATGCTCCAATAACCATAACCCATCTAACACAAACCCAACACCAAGTAGGGAAGCCCTCTTTTGGGATGTTGGCCAAGACTATCCAAGAGACCCCCCCAAACACTATAGACTATTGATGTTGCCCTTTGTAGCACCCCCAACAGTAGACAGTAAGTCCTAATGGATACATCTACGATAGAACTCATACTTAAGTCCTAGAGATCATTGCAGAAAAGGAGTAGGAAGATTGTAAGAGTCAGAGGAACAGGAAGCTTAATGTGAGGATGCATTTACGAGAAATGTCAGAGAAGCTACACCCATGAAGTCTTACCAACATGGTTGCATAAACATGACTTAAACTAGAAAGACACCAATATACATGTTAAAGTGGAAGGGGTAGAGTCCAGGAGGCCTCCTCCATGAACAAAGAAAAACAGTCAACTAAAAAATGCTGAGAGATACAGAAATAATATTTTCAGGGAAGAGCACACCACTTTATTCTCATAAACAAAATGATCAGCTATGAAAAACATATACATAGATGTACCATTGCAAGTATTGAGCAGGTTGTATTTATGTATTTAGAAATACACACACACACACACACACACACACACACACACACACACACACACATATATATATAAAGCAGCCATTAAAGAAAAAGTAGTCATGAATTTGAAAAAGAGTAGGGGGTTATTACATAAGAGAGGTTAGAAGGAGGAAAATGAAGGGGTCAATACAACTACATTTTAATCTCAAAAATTAAAAGAATATAAAAAATTTATTGGACGTACAAATTATTTGTAAATGTTTATATAATATACATACTTAGTATGTCATAAAATAGATAATGGAAAAAAGACTTATTAGGAAAGGAAGAAAATCAGAGGGGTCGAGGGATAATTAGAAAGAGATATAAAGGGACTAAATATAATCAAAATGTAATATAAAAAGTATGATAATATAATAAAAACAAGTATCACATGCAACCAAAGTATATCATGAAACTTTTAAAAATAATAAAATATATTACATTTATGCATATCAACAAAAACACATATATATGCATTATATCTCTTCAGTAAATAAAAGTAAAATGCAAGTGATTCTCATTTAAGAGTGCAATTTCAGCGAATTTCAGATATTATTTGGACATCTGCTTGAAGTTCAGTGCAAGAAAGTTCTCCAGGTATTGCAAAATGGAGGAAGCAGAATCCAAAACTGATGGAGAGAGAAGAGAGAAGACATGCTTAATAGGGATGATTTCTCTAGCTACTTAGAGAACCATTGCTTTCATTCCACATGGGGAAATATTACAAAAAGATATTTAATTTCACACCAGCCAATCAATTTGAATTTATAGTACATATACACACATTTTAGAGGATAATATTTGCTATTAAGTCAATCAAATGTAAATGTATATTAAATTATTAAAACCTGTAATTTTCCTAAAATAGTATCACTCTGACCATCCAGGCTTTCAATCCATGCTAGTTAATATGGATATGAAATCTAAGTAATGGAGATAACACCAAGGCTGGTCATATACATTCACTTTTCCTCCATTCCATGTAATTCACAATGAGATGGAAGCCCATTGTGTTTACAGGACTGCTTAACTTACACAGCTGGGAATGTCTTGGAGCCTAGAATGGTTAAATGCCCAGTCTGTCACAATTTTCAATTACGTCATGATACTTTCTAGACCAAATGCCATGTCAGGATCCTGTTCCTTTAATTTATAGATACTGAATTGTCATGCAGCATATCTGGATAAACTTTTTGGCTCTAAAATAATAACAGAAAGATTGAATAAGCAATCCAAAACATTTCACAAGTTAAAAATCCTATAGAGACAAATGTGTGTTCTCTCACTCTTTCTTCCAGCAAAAACAGACAGGTGGTATATATAGACGAGAAAGCCTGGAACTTGGCTCCGTTCTGACTTGTGAGTTCTTGTTGCCAATTCCAGTTCTGACAGTAGCATATTAAAAGATATTGGGCAAGCTATTGTTCTCTGTATGAGAATGTTCTCATTATACAAAGAAAGTAGTGAACACAAACCTGGTAAGATTTGCACAACAACTTCAGCATTTGGCACAGGTGACTCCTGTTTAGCAAACATCCTTCAAGCCAAATACTCCCTGCCCTGCCCTTGACTCTACCACATCACCCCTCTCACAGGATTCCCCTCACAACCCTCACCTCTGGTATCACTGAGAAATCTGTTCACTTTTCACTTTTGTATTGCCCACTCACCGCAAACACCACAATTGCTATGGCAACAGTGTTCCGTTCTCCTTCCACTTTAAGTGCTTCTTTGATAAAATTAATCCATCATACTAATTCTAGCGATTTCAGGTCTATGGCTTTAGCACTCCACACTTTCTCTTCTTATGTGTTAAGTATTAAAATATTGAAACCCTACCTCTGCTTAGCTCATAGTGTAAAATTATTCTGGAATATGGTTTTGTTACATATAGTTACATAGCTTACAGATAGTTAAGATGGGGTCGTACTGGCAGAGACTGTGACTCAAATCCAAAGAACCTGAAAGAACTTAGCTCTTAGAAAAAGAGGGAAATTGGGGGCACAGACATGGGGGAAATGTAGTAACAAGAGGAATGCAGTGATTCAAACAAGTCAAAGAATGCCAAACACTGGCAGTAAACCATCAGAAGCCATGAGCTTCTGGTAGAGAAAGAACTTCTGCCAGACCTTAAAGGGAAAAAAAAAACTACTGAAACCTTGTCATTAGAATTCTAAGTTGTGTCCCTCTTAGACAACAAATTCATGTTGTTTAGCTACCATGTCAATGGTATATTATCATAGAATGACTAGCAAACTAACTCAATAAAGGAGACAGGAGTAGGCTGTCACCAAGTTTATCAAATGCACATACATACATAGATTTGGGTGTCAATTCCAGACCTGGAAAATAGAATGAGACTGGAGGACATGTCAAGGCACATGTGGACATTTTTTCTGGGTACCTAATAAAGAGAACACATCCAGAAAAACATTAACATATGGTAGACAGATCTATCTACAATAGCAAAGAGTCTTGGTCAATAAATCTCATATTAGGAGGCAATCAGCCTCACTAGGATGTCAATTGGATTGTGACACAGATTTTGAGGAATCATGAATGTGGAGGCCTAGTCAAACTTAGGAATGTCATTTCGGATAATCAAGGCTCGTTCTTTTATTCAACACAATTTACTTTCTCTTTGTCTCTTTTCAATCTTTTGAATTCTCAACAAATGTTAAAAATTATGTTTGAGGATCCAAAAGCAAAGATAATATGTAAGTGCCTGCATGGTATAGTAACACCTATGTTTATTGTCTCATCAATATGATTATTTCTATGAATTGTTAATCGGATGCATTATTTGAAGTCTTTGGATTATTTATGCCACTTTTATTTTTATCACAATGGCAAATTCTCAAGTCAAAACTCATTTGCATCCTCTTGTCTGAACTTCTCCCACATGGATCCATTCTTAAACTCCATCACTCATGCCTCATCAGTTTCACTTTTGTGACTAATATACTTGCATTTCAGTAGGCTGTGTATCTGAAAACATCCATTCTTTAATATTATAGACTTAATACAAGTTGTTTTCACATGGATGATCATTATGTAATTTATTATCACAATCACCACTAAAAATTAGTTCTAATAGAATGGGAAAGTAAATAACAAGACAGGTGAAACATACCTTATTAAGTGTGACAATGATGTTATTGCATTGCTAGGTATGTTTGTGAGTTACCTACATAAACGCATTTATTTCTGTGACTGTCAGTCTAATAAAAATAAATATGATGTGTTTTGATAATATACTAATATTTTGAAGGTACAGATTATTTGTGTTAATTGTAGGCTTAATATACTTCCTGTAGCACAGTTATATGAGCAGAACTCTGCTAATTCTACCATATAAAACTTCTACCCTGTAGTGAGTTTGATTGTTGGCTCCTTCCTACACCTTCTTGTTTTCACTTCTAAACATTTACTTAGTCTCTTCCTTCAGGCTGAAAGCCATTTGTATATAGTTCCACTTCTATGTCACCATCTAAAAAAAATTCACTGTCAGTCAAAACTCCTTCACATATGTCATAACATTTATGCATTTCCTGCTGATATCCTACATCAAATGATGTTCCGTATGTCACTCCACATCATGAGACTATTTTGGGGCTCCTCACCCAACATTTCTCATATGCTGTCATTGCCAATGCCTTCTCTGCACTTACCCTATCATGTATACTTCAGAAAAAGTCAAACACCTTAGCTCAGTGTTGCAAAGCCACTGAAGAGGTTTCTCAATAACAATCACGGCATGAAAGCTAATATAGTCATATAATCAGCCAATATGTGTGCATATTTATGCATAGAAGCAGGCAAGCCTTTATTAGGTGTGCCAAATAACTGTAGAAATGCCTGCCTCTGAATCAATTGAGACATTTAGAAAAGCAAAGAAACAGGACAAACATTTCCCTACTACGTAAAAGTCTGAATGTAAAAGCTAGTATTCTTGTAGAAATCATTTTATTAACCACAGAGATTATCTGCTACTGACATCCAGGTCTGAAAAAGCTAAAGAGTATTTTCAACCTGGTGTTCAGTTTGGGTATCTCTTCTTCAAAATTAGAGATGTTAGAATACAAAAGAAATACTCTTATCAGGCTCCCAGTTTTGAGCCCACACTTTCAATGTGCTTAACTACCAATAAGTGAGAATGTCATTAAAATATTACCTCCCTAGTTTTATGGAATTTAGTGTTATTTATGTAACATGAACCAATATGCATACCATATTATAACAAACTAAGATTTGGTGCAAGTATACAGATGAATAAGCCCCTTTGAGTAATTCAAAGAAAGATTTGAAAAACAAATATCAACACACAGAAATAATGAAGTAGATAAATACCAGAAACAGATAATGGCTACATGTGAATAACATATACAGGTGGCTAGGTAAATTCATGGAGATAGATAGCTCCAAAATTGAGTTAAAAATAGTTAATTATGACCATCAGTAATTAAGAAAATAAAAATGATGAGGTATGGGACTGACCACTGATAGTGTATCTCAAAACACTGCATAGACTCCAGAACTCATTGCTATAACCCAATCATGTGAGAAGGTAAGGCTAGAGGAGTGCCATGAATATGAGATCAGGTTTAGGCAAAATGATTACCATGAGCTTGATGACAGTGTGGGCTACATAGCAAATCCCAGACCAGCTAGAGCTCCACAGTGTGTCAAAAAAGAAATAAAGAGAAACATGACATGACCAAAACTATCCCCACAGCTAAAAGTCAATGCCAGTTAAGAGTGAATTTATTTTCACCTTCCATACTATGGAATCTCTTATACTTATTTATTTGTACCATTTCCCTTTCCCAAGACTCCCTCCAAATTCCCTATTAAATTCAGAACCTCTTTTTCTGTAACTATCTGTATTTTGTCAGCTTAGTTTTGCTCATATGTAAATTTGTTTAAGGCTGACCATTTGGTATTCAATAACCTGCCCGGGGTTTAGCCTTAGGGAAAATTATTTCTCCCTCTTTCTCAGAGACCATTGACTGCATACAGTTCTTCATCCAGGAGTGGGACCTTGTGAAATTCCTCCTATCCTTGTTGGCTTCTAGTGTATCTGTCCATTTTAAATCTCCAGGTTATGTTTTGGTGGGATGCAAACTTTAACATCATTTCAAAGGCCTGGGAAGCAACCATTAATTTTACCCATCTATGGCACCTGTGCACAGCTAACATGGCACAATTTATGCTAAGGGTGAAATGGTGGCACTGATTCCTTGGTGCTATCCAACAGATCTCTAATTGGATGTAAGACTCAGTCAACAAAAGGAAAATCATGCCTGGAACTGGAAACATTAACAACTACCCAGTGCCAGTGAAGTCATGAATCTTAGGAAAGCACCTGCAACTACCACTTGACTACACTAACGTAATTTCTAACTATCTTCTAAATATTGATCCTTACACTTACACCCATAGATATGTGTAGTTATCACACCTCATTAAGAAAACTTCTCTGTGCAATAGATACAGACAATTATAGAAAACTACAGCCAATCAAAATACAGAGTTGTGAATCCTAGTGCCAAATGACAGATCTACAATACAGCTTCTTTATTTAAGGCTCAGGAATCACTGTAAAAGGGATTGCAGAATGCACCTAAGAGTTAGAGAATCAGGAAGTTTGCTATAAGACTGTGTCTCCTAGTAGTTTCAGAAGCTACACCCATAAAGTCTCATGGACATGGCCACCAAAATGTAAACTGAACAAGGAAGACAACAACGAGCATGCCAAACTGGACAGTGGAGAAGCTCATGAGACCTCAACTCTACACAAAAAACAATAGGCAATTGAGAAATGCTGGACATGGGAGAGTTGGTCCTCTTCAGAAAAGAGTACAGCAATTGGTTTTCTGTTGCTAAATGATCATCCCTGAAAACCTACATTCAAGTAAAACATGGAAACAACCAGTTTTGTGACCCGTCCCGCGGGCCAGGTTATTGGGGAGACCCGAGGAGGCACCTCCTGAAAGATCAATGGGGGCGAGAGAGAAAGGAGACCAGGCGCATAAGGGAAGACAGAGTCAGTCTGAGTCGCGTCAAGGTCTCGTTTATTGACTGGGTATTGAGGCTTATAAGCAGGGCTTCAGGCAGGGAGGGGGAGCAGGGGAAGCAAAAGGAGAGAAGAATGGAAAATTCCTAAGGAAGAGTGAGGTCCCTTTGGTCCCAGGCCCCTGCAGCTGGCTGATTAGCACGTACTCCAGGAAGTTATACAGCCCGTGGTTAGGCCAGGAACCTGTTTTTTGCAAGGTTTGATAAAGTAAGGAAGGTCACACAAAATTCAAGACACAGCTGTCCGGAGTCGGTCTCCAACAGTTTTGTTTAGGAATATATATGTGTATATGGATGCAATAACAATTAGTGAAAAAAGAGGCCATGACTTTTACGGAAAGCAGGGAGAGGTAGATAGGGCTTTGGAAGAGAAGTGTGAAATATGGTCATTAAATTGTAATCTTAAAAAATAAAAATGAAATGAAATGAAAAACCCTGAAGGCCTGTAGCTTTGGATATATAGTGAAAAGCATTTAAAATTCTTCTTGTAGATCCTGGATCTTAGATGGACACCAACCACAGATGTGGCAGCTTACAGTCACCTGTAACCACAGTTTGAGACATTCTAATGCCCCTTTGGTGTCTGCAGGCTACTGTACAAAAGTATATATAAAATCACACAGGTTAATGCATCTATCCACAATTACAAATCAGTTAAAAAAAAGTTAAATAGACTAAAATGTTAGTGGATCAAGCAAGAAAAATAGGGGTAGGTAAATCTGACCAAAGTTAATTTTCTCATTAAATAAATCCGAACCTAATAGTAGAGTAGAGTCACCTGTGGAAGACTTCTTATATTCTATATTTTAAGTGTACACTTGAAAAGTATTAAACTTCTTTTTTTTTTTAATTCTAAATAAAATCTATAATCAGTCATTGTTATAATGTTATAACAATATTATGTAATACATTATGGCAATAGTTACATTTATCATATAATATCACATACATGACAATATTATATAACATAATAGCATATTGTAACAATATTATATAATATTTTATAATATATTTTAATGAGTTATTACATTAGGATTATATTCATTTTTCTAATTTTTTTTTAATTTATTTTGCAATACAATTCAGTTCTACATATCAGCCACGGATTCCCTTGTTCTCCCCCTCCCATCCCCCTCACCTTCCCCCCAACCCCCCCCCCCCCATTCCCATCTCCTCCAGGGCAAAGCCTTCCCCACAGACTGAGGTCAACCTGGTAGACTCAGTCCAGGTAGGTCTAGTCCCCTCCTCCCAGGCCGAGCCAAACAATCCTGCATAGGCCCAAGGTTTCAAACAGCCAACTCATGCAATGAGCACAAGATCTGGTCCCACTGCCTGGATGCCTCCCAAACAGATCAAGCCAATCAGCTGTCTCACCCATTCAGAGGGCCTGATCCAGTGGGGACCCCTCAGCCATTGGTTCATAGTTCATGTGTTTCCATTCATTTGGCTATTTGTCCCTGTGCTTTATCCAACCTTGGTCTCAACAGTTCTCGCTCATATAAACCCTCCTCATTCTCGCTAATTGGACTCCCAGAGATCCACCCAGGGCCTAGTCATGGATCTCTGCATCCAGATCCCTCAGTAGTTGGATGAGGTTTCTAGCACAACAATTAGGGTGTTTGGCCATCCCATCACCAGAGTAGGTCAGTTCGGGCTGTCTCTTGACCATTGCCAGCAGTCTGTTGTGTGGGTATCTTTGTGGATTTCTGTGGGCCTCTCTAGCACTTTGCTTCTTCCTATTCTCATGTGGTCTTCATTTACCATGGTCTCCTATTCCTTGTTCTCCCTCTCTGTTGTTGATCCAGCTGGGATCTCCCGCTCCCCCAAGCTCTCTTTCCCTCAACCCTCGCCTTTCATTACCCCCACTCATGTCCAGGCTGTTCATGTAGATCTCATTCCATTTCTCTGTCATTGGGTGATCCCTGTGTCTTTCTTGGGGTCCTGTTTTCCAGGTAGCCTCCCTGGTGATGTGAGTAGCAGACAAGTCATCCTTGTTTCATGTCTATGATTTCATCTCATCTTATAAAATGAAATTTTATAATTAAATTCAACCCCCAAAACAAGTTGTACTTAGCATCTCTATGTAAAGAAAAAAAGTTTCATTAAATGAAGTTAGATTGGAAGAGAAGCCTAAGGCATAAACATTATAACTTCAAATGTGAAAGTTTTAAGGTTTATTTTTTTGTATTGTAACTTAAATAACACAGAACAGCACTTTGGCTATGTTGTAATGGTTGTTTTATCTGATATACATTCATGTAATGGGCCTTCATTTTGTTGTCATTGTGAATGAACAACATGATGATAAATGGAAGAAAGGAGTTTGTGTAAGAATGTAATTTTGTCTAGACATACTGTGAAGTGCATGTATAATGTCTCATCTAAATAAAATCATGATGTCACACTTTGATTTATGCTCACAATCACTTTTTTGTGACAGAAGCCACAGGGTAGGTCACAAATTTGATAGGAGATGCCGGATGCAGTCAGTATGATAAAAAAAATAACTCAAAATTTATATTCAAGTATCATTTGAACCAAAGACACTATTTTATAATGTATAAATTGCAAATCAATCTTTAAAGAGAAAATTTTTTAAGTACTTAATCATCTAGGAGTAAATAATAGTTTCTGATCATAGGACAAATACTGCTATCTATCAAATTGCTGCAGTAAACTTTAAGAATCATCAGATTATATTACTTTATTTTCCTGCCATAAGGATCTAATCCAAGCATTGTGAGTAAACATATTCCAATCATAATTGTGTTTGGCTGTGTTGACACTCTCCTCTGACAGGCACTGATGTGGCTTTGTATTATTGCTAAAGAGGCTCATAATGTAGTGAAGTAGATAAGTGTCAAGCACACGAAATATAATCAGCTCATAATGAAGCGAAAAGCATATTTAAAGAAATCAGTAACACCAAAGGTTACTAGAGTGAGCTAAAGGAAAGGGTGTAATAAAATTTGAAAAGACAGTGTAGGCAACAACCTAAAAGATAAGCAAAGATTTTTCACATTGTTAAGATATTGCAGAGAACAAAAAGGAGAAGATGGGGGGGCAGGGGTGGGTGGGAAGGCTTCTCAATTTGTAAAACTGGGCCTGTGGTTCATTTAGATGTTTGTCCAGCAGATGACTGAAACTTAGCAACACATTTTGATAAAGATTTTTGTCTATTCAGAGATTTCATTGTATTTCATACCTTTGAAATTAGAAAAAATAAACTGCAATAATTTCTTCACTGTGGTATTTGAAGAAGAATGGCCCCCAGAGTTTCATATATTTGAAGGCTTAGGAAATGGCACTATTTGAAAGGATTAAAAGGTGTGGCCTTGTTAGAGTACATCTGGTATCCACTTATGAATGAGTACATACCATGTTTGTCTTTCTAAGTCTGGGTTACCTCACTCAGAATGATTTTTTCTAGTTCCATCCATTTGCCTGCAAACCTCATGAGGTCATTGTTTTTCTCTGCTGAGTAGTACTTCATTGTGTATATGTACCACAATTTATTTATCCATCCTTCAGTTGAAGGGCATCTCGGGTGTTTCCAGGTTCTGGTTATTACAAACAATGCTGCTATGAACATAGCTCAGCATGTGCCCTTGTGGTATGATTGAGCATTCCTTGGGTATATGCCCAAGAGTGGTATAGATGGGTCTTGGGGGAGATTGATTCCCAATTTTCTAAGAAAGCACCATATTGATTTCCAAAGTGGCTATACAAGTTTACATTCCCACCAACAGTGTAGGAGTGTTCCCCTTGTAAAGCAAAGGATGGCCAGACTGCTACTCACAATTCCAGGGAGGCTACCTAGTAAAGACGACCCTAAGAAAGACACAGGGATCACCCAACAACAGAGAAATGGATGAGATCTACATGAGCAAACTGGATGTGAGGTGGGGTAATGAAGGGCAAAGGTTGGGGGAAAGAGAGCTTAGGGGAGTGGGAGATCCCAGCTGGATCAAGAACAGAGTGGGAGAACAAGGAAAGAGATACCATGATAATGAAGACCCCATGGGGATAGGAAGAAGCAAAGTGCTAGAGACGTCCCTGGAAATCCACAAAGATACCTCCACAATAGACTACTGGCAATGGTCGAGAGACAGCCCGAACTGACCTACTCTTGTGATAGGATGGCCAAACACCCTAACTGTCGTGATAGAACTCTCATCCAGTGACTGATGGAAACAGACACAGAGATCCACAGCCAAGCCCCAGGTGGAGTTCCAGGAGACCAATTGGTGAGAGAGAGGAGGGATTATATGAGCAAGAGATATTGAGACCATGATTGGAAAAAGTGCAGGGAAAAATAGCCAAACTAGAAGAAACACATGAACTATGAGCCAATAGCTAAGGAGCCCCCATGGAACTGGATCAGGCCCTCTGGTAAGTGAGACAGTTGATTAGCTTGAACTATTCAGGAGGCCCCCAGGCAATGGGACCAGTACCTGTCCTTAGTGCATGAGCTGACTTTTGGGAACCTAGGACTTATGCTGGGACACTTTGCTCTGTCTAGGTGAAGGGAGGAGGGGACTGGACTTGCCTCAACTGAATCTACCAGGCTGAGCTGAATCCCCAGGGGAGTCCTTGCCTTGGAGGAGGTGGGAATGGGGTGTGGACAGGGGGGAAGAGGGGGAGGGGAGGAGGGAGGACAGGGGAATCTATGACTGATATGTAAAATTAAATTAATTATAAAATTAAAAATAAATAAATGCTTTCCTTTACAAGAGTTGCTCTGGTGGTAATGGTGTCTCTTCACATAATAGAACACTGATTTAGACTGAAGTGGTCCAAGGGAGTGGGATATTCCTGTGACAGGGCTGATCATGCTTCTTGTTAGCAGAAGGTGGACTTTGGGACTTTGAATTGGGAAAAGAGTTGAACATTTTAAGATGGGAATAATGGGTCATAGAAGTACCATAGAGGATAGTAGTGCTGATCGCAATGTAGATTATGATAGCCCAGCTCAAGAGGTTTCAGAGGAGAAGACTATTAGTATGTGGCTAAGAGACCACGTTTGTAATATTTTGGTGAAGAATGTGGCTGCTTTCAGTTCTTGCCCCTCAAAACCTGTCTGAGGCTGAATTAAAGAGTTTTGTACTAATGGCATTAGCAAAGGATACTTCAAGACAACCTAGTATTGATTCTGTTGTGTGGTCATTTGTAACCACTCCTGTGCAAAGCTACAAGGTGAGCAAGGAAAAATACAAAATACAGTTTGATGATGCACCAGGAAGTGTAATGGAACTCAGTCTAGTGCTTAAGGAGATAGAGATTTTAAAAATCCTGATGCTAAATGGAATAAAGGGAGTCGGGATCTCAGGATAAAACCCCATCAATCTAAGCTCCCAACTTGTGAAAAGGAATTAAACAAAAGCTTAATCAGTGAAGAAAACCACTAAAAATAGTCAGCTGATGAAAATTCTTTTAGACAAGAGATAGGGAGCACATGTTCCAACCCCTGCCAGTAGAAGAACTTGGCAGCTTTGGCCATATGGTTCTGGTTTTTAGAGTCAAGTGTATGAGAAAGTGGTTATGAAATCTCCCTCCATGTCTAAGTAAAGTTACTGAGGCCATGTTTCAGTGTGTCCCTGTATGAAAGTCCAGAGAGGCCTTTGCATGAAACTCTGAAGAAGAAGGATGGATTGCCTTGGAGACACAAGATGTTTGAGATGTCAGAGTCATGAGATATCTGCCAATGAGAGCTGCAAACTGAGTATATAAACAGCCCAAGAGAGTGTTTTGTTGTAGTCAACAAATGCGAACAGAGTTGGAGATCTAAAGAGTACTTTGACATTAGACATGGAGATGAAGAGCTTGGAGTTTTCCTGTTGGTTTTTGATATTGCTTTGGCCCAGTATTTCTTCAGTATGTTCCCTTTCCTTTATTTTGGAATGATAATGCATATTCTATTCCAGTGTATGTTGGAAGTATTTGATTTTTTTTTATTTCAGTGTGACAGGGTTGTACATTTAAGAGATCACCTTGAGACTTTGAACTTTAAACAGTGTTGAGACTGTTATAGTCTATGGGGATTTTTAAAGTTGGACTGAATGCATTTTTGCATTATGATTTGGCTATAAACCTATGGAGGCCAGGGAGTGAAATGTGGTCATTTGAAGAAGAATGGGCTCCATAGGCTCATATTTTTGAAATCTAGACAGTGGCACTATTTGAAAGGATTATTTATTGGAGTAGGTGTGGCCTTGTTGGAAGGAAATGTATCACTGGGGTGGGCTTTGAGGTTTCAAAATCCCATGACAAACCTGGTATCTCTTTCTTCCTGCTGCCTGTGGATCTGGATGTAGAACTCTCAACTACTTCTCCATCACCATGTCTATCTGCATGCTGACATACACTCTGTTGTGATTAAAAAAAAATGCCCAGTTTCAGTGGGCTAAAACACTGAAACTGTAATAAAGCCCCAATTAAATGCTTTCCTTTATAAGAGTTGCTGTGGTCATAGTGTCTCTTCAGGGCAACAGAACACTGATGAAAACATCCATCTTTCTACTTGTCTCTTAATGCATTATTTATATTAGCAAAGTTACTAAATTAGCTGTCATGATAGATGTAAAGCATTTGATGTTCCCCTAAAAATATTTATTATGTTGCTGCTTAGGAAAACATATGTGTGAGTTTCTAAAATTATGCATTCAGTACTACATGATTTGATAATTATATGGTTAGTGTTAGAATCGATTTTGCACTAAGCTTTCCAAGTTTAGGTACACACACAGCATAAATTCAATGAGTGATCACAGTCTAACAAACTTCTCCATGTAGTAACCTGGCTATACTGCCAACTATTTCTATAAATTTGTTAATTGCAAAACAAACAAATTAAAAACAGAAAATATTTGCTGTGGAATTGTTTGCAGTACTACTAAATCTCTAGATCAAGTTGGAAAGAATTGCCTTTTTTATACTATTTATCATAGCATACAATCCTCATTTGTGTACAAGTTACTTAATTTGTCTAATCAGTTCCTTTCAGTTTCAGTGTTGAAACCTTACACTCATATGATAAGATTCATTTCTAAGTTCATTGATTGATTAGGAAATGATCACACATGGATCACACATGGAAAAAATCATTTTCCAATGACTGAAGTTGTAAACCCCAGATCAGCTATACAGTGAAATTATGCCCAGAAAATTTTCCAATTTTAAATTTAAACTTTATTATCACACAGTGTTACCATTTGGAAATCAAAAAGACATGTTTATTCTGTTTCCAAATTTTAGACAATGATTTCTATTTCTTGTATTATAAACTGACTACAAACTAAGAAGGAATTGAAGCCAGCTAATTATTACTCAGCCTCTAGCCTATACCTGTGGAAATTTTTCTCCAGAAAGTATTAGGTTTTTCTTTCATCTTATAAAATTACTTTAAAAAGTAATAATCATCAGTATGTCTCTATGTCTCCTAGGGTGGCCTTGAACCTGAGACTCTCCTACTTCGGTTCATGCTGGCTAGTTTTATTCAACCTGACATAAGATAAAGTCATTTTGGAAGATGGCACCTCTATTGAATGTTCTCTCCAGATTGGACTATGGGAGAGCCTGTGTTGCATTTTTTTGGTTGAAGATTGAGATAGGAGGGCCTATTTTGCTATGGGAGATGTCACCTCTAAACTGGTGGTCCTGAGTGCTTTAAGATGGCAGTGTGTGCCATTAGGGGCAAGCCAGCAACCAGTACTTTTCCATGGCCTTTGTATATGTTCCTGCATACAGGAACTTGCTCCTTCCCTGATTTCCATCCATGATGGACTATGTTGAGCACTGTAAACTGAAATAAACCTTTCTCCCACAAGCTGCCCTGATCATCGTGTTTTATCATGGCAATAGAAATTTAACTAAGGCAGAAATTGGTACCATATTGATGTTGAAAATTTGAAAATGAGTGGAGTAGTAGACAACTCTGTCTCATTCCTGATTTTAATAGTATTGCTGTCTTTTTATGACAAAAATATTAATTGGGACTAGAGGGAACATACTTCTACAAAATAGAGGCTACATATGATAAATCCACAGCCAACACTATTTCAACTAAATTTTTTAAGAATGGGTTTAAGCCGGGCGGTGGTGGTGGTGCACGCCTTTAATCCCAGCACTCGGGAGGCAGAGGCAGGCGGATCTCTGTGAGTTCGAGGCCAGCCTGGTCTACAGCACAAGATCCAGGAAAGGTGCAAAGCTACACAGAAAAACCCTGTCTCAAAAAAAAAAAAAAAAAAAAGAATGGGTTTAAAAATGCATTTATATTTAAAAATAGAGAGGTGGAATATTATTTTCTGAGCAGGAATTGAGAAGTGCCTTGCTTCTAATGTGCTAATTGGTAGATTAATGGGAGGAAGAAATGGTAGCAACACAACCAGCAAATACCAATTGTGGTTCCATATCCACAATCTGGTAAGTCATGTATATTCTCAATTGTACTTCAAACTTATTGATAGTCTCCATAAGCCATTTCACATCTCTATTATCTTGATTTCTCTTCTATGAATCAGTACATTTATGTTGAAAGTTAGGTTAATTGAATTATTTTGAGTTACAGATATTTGGCCTACATTTCTTTGCAATCCATTATTTAACATAATGTTTAGTAGAAAATAGATGATTAGTTTAGTAGAAAATCAAAAATATAGTAGAAAAGAGTAGTAAATAATGATTAAATTACATTTGGGTTCATCAAATTAATTTGTAGAATTTATAATAGGTAATTTAAATATACAATTAAATTACAGAAACAGAAATTAAAAAAAATAAAACTAAGTTTAATTATTACTGTATATCACTGACTTGCCATATAAGTTATTACAGAAGCTGATCCACTAAGTCACATATTTTATTTTTATTAATACTTTGAGAATCTCATACAACGCATTTTTTAATCACACCCAAGACCCAATTCTCCCCCTAAATATTCTAAATTTCCCCTTATTCCCACCCCCAAATTATAGTCCTTTTTTATTTCTTAAATAATGTGTTGACTCCAATTGTTCATGTACACCTACATGTGGAAAATCCACTGGAGCATTGTTAATTTATCCAGAGCTACCCTTAAAGAAAAATGTTCCTCTCTCCCCTAAAATTCACCATATGCCTGTAGCTCCTCAGCTAGGTGTAGGAGCTCATTAACTCCCTCCCACTACATGATAGCATGTTTACTAGCTTAACTTTGTGAAAAATCTTGTGAAGTCAACCACAAATGAAGAGAGTGCATGGGTACAGGTGTCTAGTCATGCCCAGAAAACATTGTTTCACTCAGATACTCCCCAACTTCTGGCATTTACAAATTCTCTGACCCCTCTTCCATGATGATATCTGAACCTTGGGGAGAGAAGTATGATATAGATGTGGCACTCTTGGCAAATAACTCCTCTGACATTTGTTTCTCTGCACTTTGATTAGTTTTGAACTTCTGTGTTAGCCTTTACTTCACAAAGAAAATCTTTTATAAGTTCTGAGAGCTGGACTAATGTGGATATAGAGACACTGTCTGAGAGGGCAGTTTGATGCTATGTCCTTTTAGCAGAATAATAGTGAGAAGTTTACCCCTGGTTCCCGTGAGCTTCTAATCATGGATTCTTTGCCAGATTTATAGTACCAGTCATGTGTTTCCTTCTGTGGAGCAAGTCTTAGATGAAATCAGAGAGCAGTTATGTCGGTACTGAACCTGTGGACACGTCTTACCATGGTTAACACTACTGTAGTTCATACGGTTCACAGATGAATGGGATTGTTGATGAGTTTTCCCTTGGGACCTTCCAATACTATGAAAGCAAGCCAGCTAGAGACATATTTCTGGGCAGGACCAAATTGATTTCTTCATGTCCTGTAACAGATTTGTGTGTTACCTTCAGCAAAAATCTTACCATCAAATTATAATTAATTAATGAACATCTTGAACAACCAAGAACAATTGTTTCAGATATCTACAGGAACAATAACTTGAATGGAGGTATCACATGAGAATGGCAACCTATTCCTTCTGGTATAAGCTTGGTATAGTGTAACTCTAATTGAACTCTTTTATATGAATACATATATATATATATATATATATATATATATATATATATATATATATATATATATATATATAATGGAATTGATAGTGTAATAGATTTTTAAATGGCTTTTTCAAACATCTTCGGTGGTAGGTATTCTTTTCTCATTCCTCTCTTCTGCCCTAATCTGCCCATCTATATCCCCATTTAAACTTCTGCCAAAATTATTCTCCCTTTCCCTTCACATCATTGGCTTCTATTATTCTCAAGTCATTCAGATCTTTCTATTACTTTCCCACCTCTATTTCCTGTCTAGTTTCCTGGATTCTACTGCTACTTTAAACAAACCAATGTACAGTTTGGATGCTAGGATCCACTTTTGAGCACACACATGCACTTGTGAATGTAAGTATGATTGTGCTATCATTTGTGGAAATTGCCTGTTTCTTTTCACCTTGTGGGTGCCAGGGATCAATCTCAGTCAGTCTTGGTGGCAGGTGTTTGTATTGTCACAAGTGTTTTACTACTTAGTCAACTTGCAAGACCTCAGACATATATTTGAATTTCAGTGTTTCATGCCAGGCTATTTCTATTAACATTAGGGAGTCCTTCTAGCCCTTAACGGTGTCCCAGTATCAACAGAATTCTATTTATCTTCATCAAAGCCAATTTAGAGGCAATAATTTGCTCAAACAGATACTTTCTTCTACACAAGAGCAGTAACCCAGTTATATCCTATTTTCACATACAATCTGGTGATGGATTAAGTGTGAATACATGATTATTGATTAAGGCTTCACTATCGTCAAAAAGAACTATTTGGTAACTGTGTGTGTAGACCATAAAAATCAGGAGTACATGCCTTTGCTTTTAGTTTTCATGGTGTAAGCTGTTTCTTTGATGAATCTTATTTTGGAATTTACATCTTATAAGGTAAAGAGGTATCATTATTATGCAAATTAAAATTTTAACATTCATGGTAAAAATTAATGAGCATTACTAGATTAGGTGTTAGTCTCATTTTATACGGGATAAATAAATAATTCATTTCTGAGTTATTTACTTTGGTTAAAGAGGAAAGTTTATGGGAACTCTCAGTTAAAAAGGCTTTGCACTAAGTTTGACCTTAATTTGAGCATTTACCAGCAAGCCTCTCCATTGCCCTTGAGGAGTCAAGTCTCTTTCACTTAAGCATTATTCTTGTAACTTAATAGATGTAGGGATGGAGAGTACACTAAATAAAAGCTTGTCTGCCTTTTTTTTTTAAACCAATGGGTAATTGAGGCTACTTTGAAACAGCTCTCTAAGAATCTTTGTCCAGATGCTTATGATACACATTAACAAAATCCAGTTTCACTAACTGAATCTTTTTCAAAAGACAAACTCTTAAAGAAAGAGAAGCAGATACAGTTACCATGTAGCTATGTAAATAGACATTCTTTGGGTTGCATAGTTTTAGAGAATAAACATAAGACAGATTATTAATGCTGCTTAGCAGAACTAAGGACAAAAACTATCATAGCTTAAGCACACCTTAAAAAGCTATATATAAATTATTTTAAGACACATGTCTTCCCAAATAAACCCAAGCAAGTTTTCAGATATTTCTTTCAGAGTTGCTCACTCACTATCAGTATATTTCTATGTTTGAAACATGAATAATCAGAAGTCAGGTGATATTAAGACAATATAGACTCTAATAATATTAAAACCCAAATAGTTCAATAGTCTCAAGATATCCAAATCAGTTTTTCTTCTTGGAAAGTATTAACAGTACTTTCCTCAAAATAGAAATGACTAAACTTAGATGCTCTTTTCAGAGGGTCTGAAATTATTTTAAGTGTCACTCATAGAACCAGGGAACAATTGCCAGAGTTTGATGTGAAATTCAAATGTAAACAATAAGTAGTTATTTCATTTGAAGAAAAACAAAAAATGAAACTTTTCTACCTATACATGTAAGGATACATATACACAAACATGATACATGTATATTTATATATATGTATAAGTTGTGTACTTTAATATTCAAAAATCATACAGAAAGACTATTATAATTCATAATCATATGAAGACATACAAGCTTTAAGTAACATTTGAAATTAAAGTAATATAGACAATAAGTGATGGGCTGAATTTGAACTAGAAGTTGTAGGCAAAGGGTATCTATTTATCAGACACATTGAATTGGCTATGCAACTTGAAACTATGAAGCCCTGTGCAGGAGAAGGATGGTCTGTTATCCCCCTGGAAATATGAGTAGATATGAGTCAAGTGATTCCTCCTTGAGGATTTCTTTTTTTAAAAAAATAAAATACACTTATTTAATTCTAAACGCAAGAAATAGCACACACATTCACATTGCATGTGGAGCCCCATGTTCACATTCTTTTGTCATTGAGACAATGGTGTGCTGATTCATCTTAGGTAAATGTTTCGATGACAAAATAGCTCAAGCATTCTTCCAAAATAGGAAGAGAAAAATTTGTGAATTTAACAAAATTTTACTTAGAAATAACAAGGAACTTCTTGGAAAAAATGAAATTACTTGGTTCTAAAGCATACAATTTTGAACTACATCTCAAGACACTCAACAAAATAAATATAATTATCAAAAAAAGTTAAACATAATTTTTCAGGTAATATGTTGAACTATAAATAAACTTCATAAACGTATAAACCTGCATAACTACGTTAAATAATCCACTCCTGAATTCAAATCCTTGGCAAGAATGGTTTATGGACCCTGAAGATTTAAACCTACCTAAGTGTAATTGGAGTTTTCTATTGTAGAAAATTATTACCAAGAAATATTTTCTACTCTATAAAATTTAACATAATTTTGAACCAAACATGATCATAACATTTGTACATATGTTCATGGTCATTTATGAAAAGGAAGTTTGAGGGTTAGTATCAACTGTGAACTTCAACAGGATCTGAAACCATCTAGGAGATAAGCCTGCAGTCACAGGTGTGAGGGTTATTAGCTTCTGAGCATGTCACTGTGTGATTGTCTTGATTACTTTCATGTGGAAATACCCATTTTAACTGTTAGCCAAAGTAAATCAGTATCAAGAGATGGGGCAATGCTATAACATAACTGAGCACGTAGACCTTTGGCTTGGGAATTAATTTTCTTGAGGTATGTGGAAGAGTTTGGAAGATCAGAAGAGAAAATCCCATGTATACTGGAAACAGGACTAACTAGACAATAATAGCAAGAGTAATATGTAGAGTAGAGGTGTGACTCATGAGGTTTCTCAGGGGAACAGAAATGAACTGACAGCCTTTGTGTAGTCTGGTAAGTACTCACTGTGTTCTTTATTTTATGGTAATGAATTAAATCTTTTCACAGAAGAAATTTCATGACAGAGAATAAGGCTTAAAAACTAACTAACTTGGAATCCTGAGACTCCATCTGGCTTGGGTGATTCAAGCACCACTCTTCTAATGCACTGGGGCCCAGTATCATATTGAGAGTGTAGCAGAAGCCGGAGGCCTCAAAACAGACCAATGACCCATTGCAATGACGACTTACAAGTCAAGATGGACAGACTAAAATTTATACTCTGTGGCTCACTGTGTCAAGCTACATCTGCCATGTCAAGACTTTTGTTATTGCTGTTCTTTTTTGTATGTTAATTTGTTTTTTTGGTTTTTTGTTTGTTTGTTTTTCTTTTAAATTTAATTTCATTTTGTGGGGGAGGTTGCAAGGGCAGAGGACAGATATGATGGGATGGGAGTTGAATGGGATCAGGAAACATGATGTGAAATCCACAAAGAATCAATAAAAAAAGTCTAAAAATGTTTTTCTTTCACACAAAATATATCCTGGTTGCAGTTGTACATCCTCTACTCTTCTCAGTTCTTTCCCACCTCCATCCCCATCCTCATTATGCCTCTCATTAGAAAATGAGCATTCTTCTAAGGGATTATAATAATAAAATATAATGAAATAAAACTAACACATCAGAATTGGATAAAACAAGAAAAAAAACAGAGAAAACATCTCAAGAGAAATAACAAGAAACAGAGACCCATTCATTCTCATACTCGGGAATCCCATAACAAAAGCTAAAAAGGACTTATAGGGTAAAAAGAGAGAAGAAAACAAATATAAGTAAAATAAAATTAAAATTAAAAAGAAAGTAGAAAGAAAAAGCCCCGACAAGTTTACTTTTTATAGGCCATCTACTACTGGGCATGCAGCCTATCCTTAAGAGTAGTTTGTTTCGCCTTGGAGACTCATTTGGAGGAAACTAAATTTTTATTAGCAAGTGGTTATCAATTGGAAATAGCTTCTGGGTTAGGGATGGGGGAGTGTCCACTTCTTCTTTCAGGATCCCAACTGCTGCAGACCCCTGCAGACCTTGTGCATGCTGCCACAGTCTCTGCATATGTTTATATGTTTGTCAATCAAGGTGGTTTAAAGGGCCTTATTCTCTTTAGTTGTCCATCCTCTCTTGCTCTTACACTCTTTCTGCTCCCATTTCTTCAGGGTTCCATGAGTCCTGAGGGGAATGACATGATGGACACAACCCTTTCCAGGATGAGTGTTCCTAAGACCCTCACGCTCAGAATAATGTCTTGCTGTGAGTAGTGTACATGTTACCATCTAATTTAGAAGGAGGCTTCTCTGATGATGGTTGAGCAAGCACTGATTAATGAACATAATATAGCAGAACATATAGGAGTTGTTCCATTGCTGCATAAATGACCCAAGCAGTGTCATTTATGGGTTCCATCTCACAGAGTGGGCTTTAGGCAAAATTAGATATTAGTTGATTGCTCTCACAAGTTTCATGCCAACATTGATTGTCACATCTTGCTGAGAGGACACCATTAAAAATCAAAGGCTTTGAGGTTGGGATGGTATTTACATTTCTCCTTTGGTAGCATTCAATGTACCTTCCTGTACCAAAGAGGAGAATACATAGGTGTGAAGGTTCTAAGTAGGCACCAGCTCAACTTCTCCATTTACAATAAGTTATGTTGGTATTATTTTCAGCAAATGGGGCCTTTTCATCACCTTATAGAGAACAACTTATAGACTTGGAAACAGATTGAGTTGTTTAAAAATTCCCATGTGTGGTGGTTAAAATAAAAATGGTTCCCTATAGGCTCATAGCAAGTGGCACTATTAGGAAGTGTGGCCTTCTTGTAGTAAGTGTGGAGCAGTTTGATGTGTGTGTGTCAGTAGTGGGTGGGCTTTGAGGTTTCAAAAGCTCAAGCCAGGTTCAGTGTCTCTTTCTCTCTTCCTGACTGTCTGGATACAAAACTCCTGGCTTCATCTTCTGTACCATGTCTTCCTGTGTGCTGCCATACTTGCCACCATGATGATAATGCACTAAAACTCTGAACTGCAAGCCAACCTCAGTTAAATGTTTTCCTTGACAAGAGTTGCCCTGGTCACGGTATCTCTTCACAGCAATAGAAATCCTAAAACAACATGGGGACCCTCTGGTCAACAACTCAATTATGTGCAACCCAATCCTGGTACTGGAAACTTCATTTGATGACAAGAGATGGCCAGTTGGGGTTCTGTTTTCCACAGTATTAGGCAGTATCATTTAGAATATATAGCAATAATATTACTATACATTGTATTAGGTTTCTGTACTATCCATCAAATGGCCATTAATTTCAGTTGTCTTTCCCTGTATTTCCTGTCTCTTTCCTGTTTCCCCTCACCACTTAATCCTCCCTAACTAGCCCCCATCCCATCCATCCATAACTATCTTTCTATTCCTCTTTCCTAATGAGATCTATCTGTTTCCTCTAGTCCTGTGCTCTCTATATAACCACTGTGATTCTATGGATTGTAGCTTGCTTATTATTTACTTAACAGCTAACATCCCCACATTTGTCTTTCTGTGTCTGGGTTACCTCACTCAGGATGATTTTTTTATTTTACTAGTTCCATCCACTTACTTGCAAATATCATTTTATTTTTATTTAATAGCTGAGTAATGCCCCATTGGGTAAATGTATCACATTTTCTTTATTCATTTTTCGGTTGAGGGACATTTACGTTGTTTCCAAGTTATAGTTAGATTCTACAGAACAGCAATGAGCATGATTGTGCAAGAGTCTCTGTGGTGGAATGAAGTGATCTTTGGCTATATGTTCAAGAGTAGGATCTATGGATCTTTAGGTACCTTGATTCTAGTTTCCTCATAAACTGCCACACTGATTTCCATCGTGCTGTACAAGTTTACACATTACCAGGAAGGGATGGGAGTTCCCCTTCCTCCACATCCTCACCAGCATGAACAACCACTTGTCATATTGATTTTAGCCATTCTGAATGGTTAAGGTGAAATCTCAAATTAGTTTTGACTTGCATTTCCTCAATGGCTAAGGGTGTTGAACTTATCTTTAAGTGTTTCTCAGACATTTGAGTTTCATCTTTTGAGAATTCTCTGTTTAAATCTGTATCCCATTTTTTTAATTGGGTTATTTGTTTTTTGGGTTATATGCACTTTTTTCAGGTTCAGTGCATTTGGTTTAATGTTGAGGTCTTTGATACATTTTGACTTGAGTTTGTGGCATGATGGTAAGTATAGATCTATTTGGATTCTTCTATATGCAGCTATCCACTCTGACCAACACCGTTTATTAAAACTGCTGTCTTTTTTCCAGTGTGTATTTCTGGCTTCTCTTTTAAAAAATGAAGTGTATATATGTATGTGGACTTATCTTTCTTCAATATGATTCCATTGATCAACCTGTCTGTTTTTGTGTCAATAAAATGCTATTTTTATTATTACAGCTCTGAAATACAACTTGAAATCAGGAATGGTGATACCTCCTGCTATTATTTTATTTTTTAGGATGGTTTAAGCTGCCCTGTTTTTTGGTGTTTCCACATGAAACTGAAGATTCTCATTTCAAGGTCTATGAAGGATTGTGTTGGAATTTTCATGGATGTTGCTTTCAACCTTTACATTGCTTTTGGTAAGATGACCAGTTTTACTGTTAATTTTACCCATCGATGAGCATGAGAGATCTTTCCATATTCTGATGTCTTCTTCCATTTTCTTCAGGGACTCAAAGTTTTATCATATCTATCACTTACTTGGTTAGAATTACCCCAAGATATTTTATTTTATTTAAGGCTATTGTGAAAGGTGTTCTTTCTCTTATTTTTTTCTCAGTTCATCGATCATTTGTGTATAGGAGGGTTACTTATTTTTGTGAGCTAATTTTATAGCCAGCTACTTGCTGAAAATGTTTATTTACTATAGCAGTTTCCCAATGGAATTTTAGGCTCCCCTGTCATCTGCATAAAAAGATACTTTCTTTCCTATTTGTATCTTTATGATCTGCTTCAGCTGTCTTACTGTTTTACCCATGATTTCAAGTACTAAATTTAATATGTATGGAGAGAATGGACAACCTTTCCTTGTTCCTGATTTTAGTAGAGTTGCTTTGAGTTTCTCTCCATTTAATTTGATGTTGGCTATGGGCTTGCTATAAACTGCTTTTACTATGTACTTCCCTTGTATCTCTAACATCTCTGTAACTTTTATCATGAAGACGTGTTAGATTTTTTTAAAGCCTTTTTTTCATCTTATGAGATAATCATGTGTTTTTGTCTTTCAGTTTGTTTATATGGAGTATTATATTTATCAATTTATATATAATAAACCATTCCTTCATCTCAGTGATAAAGCCTGCTTGATCATGGTGAATGATCTTTTTGATGTGTTCTTGAATTCAGTTTGCAAGTATTTCATTGAGAATTTTACATATGTTCATAAAGGAAATACATCTGTAATTCTCTTTATTTGCTAGGTCTTCAAGTGATTTGGGTATCAGGATAACTGTATCCTCATAAAACAATTTGAGCAATGTCCCTTCTGTTTCTATTTTGTGGAATGATTTGAAAAGTATTGGCATTAACTTTTCTCTGTTAAAACCATCTGGCCCTGGGCTTGGTTGGAAGACTTAAGTACTGATTCTATTTCACTGGGGTTATAGAAATGTTTGAATTACTTGTGTCATCTTGATTTAACATCGGCAAATGGTATGTATTGAAAACTTTAGCCATTTCTATTACATCTTCCAGTTTTGCTGGGAAGATGTTTTTAAAATATATCCTCATGGTTCTCTAGATTTTTCTCTATGTCTGTTATTATATTCCCCTTCTTCTATGTAGTTTTGTTAATTTGGATGTTCTCTCCTCATCTGTTTGGTTAGGGTTTCTATTGATGGGAAGAGACATCATGACCACAGCAACTCTTATAAACATTTAATTTGAGTTGACTTATGTTTCAGAGGTTTAGTCCATTATCACTGTGGCAAGAAACATGACGGCATTTAGGCAGACATGGTGCTGGAGTGGTAGCTGAGAGTTCTACATTTGAATCTACAGGCGTCAGGAAGAGAGAGTGAGCCACTAGGCCTGGCTTGAGCATCTGAAACCTCAAAACCGACCCCCAGTGACATACATTCTTCAACAAGGCCACAGCTACTCCAACAAGGCCATACCTCCTAATAGTACTACTCTTTACAGGCCTATGGGGGCCATTTTTATTCAAACTACCACATCAACTTTTAGTTAATTTGGATAAGAGTTTGTCAGTCTTATTGTTTTTCTCAAATCTGTGATCTTGAATCTTACTGAGACCATTTGAGGTTTAACAAGAATTTGATCTCCTTGAGTAAGAATCTCAAGGAAAATGTCTTAGCTCTATTCTTGGAACCTGAAGTTAAGATGCCCCAGCTACCTTACCTTAGGTTCTGTTAAACTGCTTGTTTCTGCAAATTACCCTTCCATCCCCTTGCAACTGCCAAACAAGATGCCAGGATTTGGGTTTTGCCTTCAAATAACTCATTGTCTTAACATCGGGGACTACACTCTGCCCCCCCACACACACATATGAGTGTAGCCCCAGTAGGCTGGAATATAGACTTTTAATTGACTTTAAACTGTATCTGACGAGTCATCTCTACTGGACTTTCCATAATATTTTAGAAGTCTTGGTTAGAATCACCAGAGATTATGCCTAGGGACCCCCAGAAGTAGGTAAGAGTGTACTGCCTGGAGAGGACTCTCAGGGGTTACTACATATCTTGAGATATTCCAAAGTTCTCAGGAAAATAATTTCTGACCATTGACATGCACACTGGAGGCACCCTAATGCTTCTACTCAAAAGGAAAAATAAAAGGTAAATCAAAAGTCACCTGGACTAAATAACTCTAGAAGTAAGTTTGTTCTGTAAGATATGGTGATATTTTATTTGTATTAAAATGTTATTTGTATGTTAATAAATAAAGTTGCCCGGGGGTCAGAGCTATTAGCAAGCCATAGGAAAGCAGGGCAGTGGTAGCGTACGCTTGTAATTCCAGCACTTGGTAGGCAGAGCTGGGTAAGTCTCTGTGTGTTCAGGGATACAGCCATTATTGGATACACATGCCTTTAATCTTAATACCAATCATGGAAAACCTGGAGGCCTATACAGACAGGCTGTGAGGAGGCAGTCATGTGGTTGGGTTTACAACCAATGAGAAGGCAGGACAGGAACTCTATATAAAGACTTTAACACAGGGGTAGCTCTGGTTCGGAGAGGTAGGACCACTGCAGGAGGAAGGGTAAGGTTTTGGCTCTTGGCTCTGACCTCTTGGCTTTCTTCTTTGCATTGGTTCTGTGTTTATTGTTTGATGGGAAGGTTGGATACATCTACATTTAGCGCCCAACGTGACAAGAATTCATTAAAAACCGATTGGCTTGGCTTGGCGGCAGGTCCGGTTTCCAGCCTGGGCGGCCCGGCTGCCTAGCTTGGGTCCAGGCCTGACTGACCCGCAGCTGGAACTGCTACAAACAACTCAGACCTGCCCCGCTGAACAGGGCCCCTGCCTGTAAAGCCAAGGCTTGACTCGGCTCAAGCGGCTACACTTTCTCTCTCTCTCTCTCTCTCTCTCTCTCTCTCTCTCTCTCTCTCTCTCGCTGGATTCACACCTTGAACACCAGGTGGCTGTGAAATTCCCTGGGATTCTACTGTTCTACCCAGACTTGGTAAGTCAATTAACATATCTATTTAAAAGAGAATTTTTTTCTACATTAAAAAAAAAATGGGCTTTATGTGTACATTGGAAGAAAATTGGGCTTTGTTTGAAATTTTAGGCACTCTGACAATGGAACAACTATATGAAAAGATTAATATTGATCGAATTATTCAGTTTATTACTTTTCTTCTCCTCATTTTACTATTTAAAAAGATCGTCAACTTAAGTGCCAGGATAACAGTCTTAGAAAAACTTGTTAAACCGGTAAAAATGAATTATAGAGAAATTCAAATTCAGACAGAAGAAATAAATAGTGAAGTTGTTTCAAAATTGGATCGTAAGGTTACAGAAAGAAAGCCAGTTTTCACACAATCACCCTTAATTTATCCAGTAGCCATACAGCAGCTACCTGATGAAGAGAATGAACAAAATACTTGGGTTCCAGTTGAAATGTTAGACTTACGAAGATTTAAGGAGGCAATAGCATCTTATGGCATGCACTCCCCATATGTAAAGCAAATGTTAAACACCTGGTCAACTTGTAATAGGATTATACCAAAGGACTGGCGGGAATTGGCACAGGCTGTTCTTGAACCCGGACAAAATCTCCAGTGGAAAATGTGGTTCAGTAATGAGGCTAAAAATATAGAAAGACAATGGAGGGATAGCGGAATACAAGTCTGCCAGGATCAGCTTATTGGCGAAGGCCAATATGCTTCAGTACAAACACAATGTTCATATGATGTCCAAACCCTGCTTCTATGTAAAACGGCAGCTTTGAATGCATGGGACAGAGTTGAAGAACCAGGAAAAAAAACTGAGTCACTTACAAAGGTTATACAGGGCCCCAAAGAATCTTTCACAGACTTCTTACAAAGATTGACTTCAGCAGTACAAAAAATGGTCCCGAATTCAGAGGCTAGTCAGATAATAATTGAATCTTTAGCCTTTGAGAATGCAAATGCAGCGTGCAAAAGAATAATTAGGCCGTTAAAGGCAAGATCTGCACCTTTGGAAGATTGGATTAGAGATACAGTTAATGTAGAGGCTTATGACCATGATGATATGTGGGTAGGAAAAGCAATTTCAAAAGGTTTGAGCAATGTTAGATGTTTTGGATGTGGAAAGCAAGGACATTTGAAAAGGGATTGTAAACAGGTCATTCCTAGAAATAATGCTTATTCAAGGAACACTGGCAACAGAATGCCCCTTCCTTCTGGAGTATGCAGAAGGTGTGGTAAGGGAAAACACTGGACCAACGAATGTAGATCAACAAGGGACAGACAGGGTAACCCTCTGCCTCGAGCTTCGGGAAACTCCCAGAGGGGCCTCAGGCAGGCCCCCACAGTAAATCCAGTTCAAACCTTTCCTGCAGTTGTAGAGGAAACCCCTACTCAAAGCAACTAAATAACCAAATGTCTATTGGAATAAATCATGTTAGTCGAGATGATGAAACAGAGAAAATAGGAAATACAGGAAAAAACATAAAGAAAATTTTTTGGCAAACTTCTATTAATGAACAAAGACCAAAACTAACAATAAAAATAAATGGTGTTTTGTTGTCTGGTCTGGTAGACACAGGTGCTGACATTACCATAATTGCACCAGAATTTTGGCATCCAACTTGGCCTCTTCAGGAGGTAAACATTCAACTCTTAGGAATTGGGACATTATCTAGAGTGAAACAAAGTGTAAGATGGCTTGAATGTATAGGTCCAGAAGGACAGAAAGGAAAATTAAAACCATATATGGCTAACATAGCTATGAACCTGTGGGGTCGAGACTTGTTACAACAATGGAATACTCAGATTAATATCCCTCCAATCTCAGAAACAAATCATAAATTAGTACATGTTTCTGAGAGAAATATTAAAAGATATTATTCTAATGAGTGCTCACCAGCCATCCATGTCATACAAGAACAGGGCACAACAACTGATAATCTTCCAAAAACATTAACAGCTCTACCTTTAAAATGGTCAACAGACAAGCCTGTATGGGTTCAGCAATGGCCTTTAACAACAGAGAAACTCCAGGCTTTACAAGAGCTGGTGGAAGAACAGTTAAATGCTCATCATATTGAAGAATCAACCAGCCCTTGGAATTCTCCTGTATTTGTTATAAAAAAAAAAATCTGGTAAATGGAGAATGGTAACAGACCTTAGAGCAATTAACAAAGTAATTCAGCCAATGGGCTCTTTACAATCTGGAATTCCTTTACCTACTCTGTTACCAAAAGGCTGGCCTCTCATAGTTATTGATTTAAAAGACTGTTTCTTTTCAATACCCTTACAAGAAAAAGACAGAGAAAGATTTGCTTTCACAGTGCCTACTTATAATAATTCTCAACCGGTTAAAAGATTTCAATGGAGGGTTCTCCCACAGGGAATGTTGAATAGCCCAACTTTGTGCCAATATTTTGTAAAACAGCCATTAGAAGTGGTACGTAAAAAATTTCCTAAATCTATAATTTATCATTATATGGATGACATTTTATTAGCTGATTCAAATGCAGATACTTTAGAAAGAATGTTTGAAAAAGTAAAGAAAATTTTGCCGTGCTGGGGATTACAAATTGCTTTAGAAAAGGTACAAAGAGGAGATTCTATTAATTATTTAGGATATAAAATAGAACTTCAAAAAATTAGACCTCAAAAAGTGCAAATTAGGAGAGATCGACTACAGACTCTTAATGACTTTCAAAGATTATTTGGAGACATTTCTCATCTAAGAACTGAATAATTTGTTTAAAACCTTAGAAGGTGATAAGGACTTAAATAGTCCAAGAGAATTATCACCTGAAGCTGAGAAAGAATTGGCCTTGGTAGAAAAGAAAGTACATGAAGGGCACGTAGATCGTATTGATTCAAAGCTGGATTGCATTTTGGTTATTTTACCTTCTAGGCATTCCCCAACAGGAATATTAATGCAAAGGGAAGATATTATATTGGAATGGATATTTTTACCAAATAAACCAAATAAAAAATTAAAAACTTATGTGGAAAAAATCTCTGACTTGATTTGGAAAGGAAAATTGAGACTTCGTCAATTAGCAGGAATAGACCCAGCAGAAATTGTTGTACCTTTAACTAAGGAGGACATTGAAAAATTATGGATAGAAAATGAAGCTTGGCAAAAAGCTTGTAGTAATTTTTTGGGAGAAATTAACAGCAAATATCCCAAAAGCAATAGAATTGATCTTATAAAGAGAGCTGATTGGATCTTGCCTCAAATTGTGAGGAAAAAACCCATATCTGGAGTTCGTACATTTTATACAGATGCCAACAAACAAGGAAAGGCAG
This sequence comes from Peromyscus californicus insignis, assembly GCF_007827085.1. Lineage (NCBI taxonomy): Eukaryota > Metazoa > Chordata > Mammalia > Rodentia > Cricetidae > Peromyscus > Peromyscus californicus. Next base: position 119,634,046 of record NW_026294573.1, read on the forward strand.
GTTACAAATCAGAAAATTTAAGTAAAGTGGTTCAAAGTCCTTATAATTCAGTTCAAAAATCAGAATTGTATGCTATTCTGTTGGTATTAATGGATTTTTCAGAACCTCTCAATATAGTAACTGACTCTCAGTATGCTGAAAGAGTAGTATTACATATTGAGACTGCAGAATTTATCCACGATGATTCAGAATTAACTTCATTATTTATTCAATTACAAGATACAATCAGAAAACGGAGTCATCCTTTATATATAACTCACATCCGATCCCATACTGGTCTGCCAGGCCCTCTAGCACAAGGCAATGATGAGATTGATAAATTATTGATAGGAAATGTGCTGGAGGCCTCAGAATTTCATAAAAAACATCATGTAAATAGTAAAGGTTTAAAAAAGGATTTTTCCATAACCTGGCAACAAGCCAAAGAAATAGTAAAGAAATGTCCTACTTGTTCCTTCTACAATCAAACACCATTACCAGCAGGATGTAACCCAAAGGGTACTCAGAGGAATGAAATCTGGCAGATGGACGTGTTTCACTTTGCAGAATTTGGAAAACTGAAATATGTACACCACACTATCGATACTTATTCAGGATTTCAATGGGCAACTACTTTGAGTTCTGAAAAAGCTGATTCTGTAATCACTCATTTGCTAGAAGTTATGGCCATTATGGGTATACCTGCACAAATCAAAACTGATAATGCTCCATCATATGTCTCTGTTAAAATGAAACAGTTTTTTGCTTATTATAATATAAACCATGTTACAGGTATACCACATAATCCTACAGGTCAAGCAGTTATAGAAAGATCAAACAGAACTCTAAAGGATATGCTAAATAAACAAAAAGGAGTAACAAAAACCCCCAGAAATAGACTACATAATGCTCTATTAACTTTGAATTTTCTCAATGCCAATGAGAAAGGAACAACAGCTGCAGAGAGACATTGGATAATAGAAAAAACTACAGAATTAAATCAACCTATATACTTTAAGGATGTGCTGACCTCAGAATGGAAACCAGGGTATGTGTTATGTTGGGGACGAGGTTTTGCTTTTATTTCTACAGGAGAAGATAAGCTGTGGGTACCATCAAAATTGATAAAGGTTCGATTTGAACAAGAGAGACCTCTTAATTAGAGGAGGTGATAGTTCATCAACTATCGTAAACATCCAATTTAAACTAACTTACACCAGTAACACATGCCTTTTCATTTAATCAGATAACTTGTCAAAAAGGAACATCCCCAAAAAACCTTGGGGAAAGGTTTTTGTTTTTGTCTTTTAGGAGAATGAAGGTTAACGAATTTGAAGAACACTGGACAAATGAGACAACTGAAGAAAAGGAACAAATCATCTATCCTAAGAAACAGAGTGAAATGGCGTATGGGTATGTTATCTAAAAAAATTTTATGTCTTCCTAAATGTTTGTTTCTGCTTTTCTTTAAAGATTTAACACTATTTAACTTCTAATAGTCCCAGTTCAATTAAAATTTAAAGCTGACTTTGGAGTTGGAGAATGGCTCTCTCCTTCTTTAAACTCAAGCATGTTGTTAAAAGGAAAATGCAAACTCCCTGTATCATGCCAGAAGAAAAGAGCCATCTTCTGCTATGGGACAGGAGAAAAGCCAAATTAATTAAGGGACTATTCTATTACGAATCTCAACTCTTTGATTCTATTCTGATTCTTTAAACTTTTCTTAAAGTATGAATTTTATATCAAAATTTACAAGATCAATATATATAGATATATATACATTTTAAACTTTGTAAAGATATAAATGGTCATATAGAGTACTAACTAATTCTAAAAAGTCGCATATATAGTCTTTGTGTTCGAGTCTCTTATCAGTTTTTTGCAGGAAATCACGGTTAGGCCTAACATCAACTGAAGTCTCCAGGAAGAAGATGGGGCCCCACAACAACAACAATTCCACGTGGACAATAATAACATCACTAAGCTGACAAACATCATCTACAGATCAGCTTTGAACTACAAAGTGCTCAGAGCAATTTTGAGAAGAGCTAGCTGAGATGATCCAGTCTCAAAGACTACTTGAATAAGGATTTGAGATAAACCCTGAATTTTGGCATTATACACAGACTGGATAACGAAGGATATATTTACCTTTCCTAGAATTTGACAATTAACCTAAAATTTTTCTTTCAGGATAAAGATACCTTCGCCCATACCCAGCAGGAAGCAATTTCAAGAATACGACGCCCACATTCCCAAAGAGGTGGTGTGGGGCGGTTGGTTTTTTTTGTTTTTTAATGGGTTTTGGGTCTGGGATAATTTTCATTGATTAGGGGGGTTGGTTACAAGTTGTTGTCAAGGGTTAGGAAAAAGGCTAAGCAAAGGAGATTAGATTTAAGGTTCTTATTAAAAAAAAAAAAGAAAGAAAAGAAAAATGTAAATACTTTACATTGGATTGGATTGTTTTATATTGTATACAAATTATATATATTGAAATTGATAGTTAAAAAATGTTATATATATTTTTCTAATTGTACCGTTCATCTAACAATGTAATGCAATTTTCTGATCCTTGAATGTTATTACCAACTATTAGGATATAAAGAAATGAAAGTTAGTAGTTAGATATTATAATAGAACTTGTAGTTATATTAGGTATGTTTTCAAGATTGAGTAGATATATTTTAGATAGATAGGTTATCTTCAAACCCTTCAGAGATCTACAGAATATGGCATTTAAAATGTTTTAATAACTTAGAAAATTTTTCTTTTTTGTTATGACTATGAGACATGTCGGCTCCTGGCAGTACCAATCTACTTCAGAGAAAATATGGGCATTGAAGAAACTGCATATGGAGTTAACTTTCATTGTGGCAAAAGTTAGCCACTGGACAACAAAGTATCCTCGAATCAACAGGACAAAATGGACAAACAGGACATAAAACAAAGGATTACTGATTCTTGCCAAAACAAGTGTGGTTATGGCTTTATCAAAAGGCATCTTCAGAGGCCAGGACAATATGGCACCATCCCTGAAGTGGCCTTTGCAATTCGAAAAAGGTACAGTGCCCTTTTCTTCGAAGGCAGCTGAACAGGCAGTGGGCCGATGGCCTCTGATGTGCAATGGAACAGCAGCTGAAACAGTTATTCTTGAAGAGTAACTAAGCTCACGCCTCTCAATAGTAGACTGGCATTTGATGGAGGGATATGGAGAAGAATGGGATGCTGAGATGAAGCCATATATACACAGCCAGGAAGAATGGACAGCTGAGTTGGAAAACCATCAGCAATTTCCAGAATTTGAAATCCTGAATCATGACATGACACTGGTGGAATTCAGGTGTTTCTGGTACATGGACTACTCTCACTCAATGTGAGGTTGAACTGTTGACCTTGTGTACATCCTGCTTCACAAATGAGTCTGTCGGATATGCTGGGCCTATAGGCTGAAGATGATGCCCCAGCACTTCGGAGAAACCTCAGGTGACTGTCCAGACAGCTGTCTGTTTCTATCAACTCACAAATTTTTTGGAGGTTGCTTATGTGCACTTCCTGTTTTTATTTTTGTTAGCTAATATTATTTCCTTCTTGGGTCTCTGAGGGAGTTGAAGATTAGTTAGTTATAATTGAAGTTTAGTTAGTTATAGTTGAAGATTAATTAGGATACATTTTGGACTTACCAAAATAGGATAGATAATGAAATTATTTTCTCTGAATTTGTCAAATACAAATGGACTAGACATTGTTTAGGTATTTATTACTTGTATATATTGTATATAGTTATTGTCCTTTTGTATATAGTTTTTCTTATATTAGTTATAAGCTTTTTCTTTTTTTTCCTTTTTATTAAAATAGAAAAGGGGAAATATGGTGATATTTTATTTGTATTAAAATGTTATTTGTATGTTAATAAATAAAGTTGCCCGGGGGTCAGAGCTATTAGCAAGCCATAGGAAAGCAGGGCAGTGGTAGCGTACGCTTGTAATTCCAGCACTTAGTAGGCAGAGCTGGGTAAGTCTCTGTGTGTTCAGGGATACAGCCATTATTGGATACACATGCCTTTAATCTTAATACCAATCATGGAAAACCTGGAGGCCTATACAGACAGGCTGTGAGGAGGCGGTCATGTGGTTGGGTTTACAACCAATGAGAAGGCAGGACAGGAACTCTATATAAAGACTTTAACACAGGGGTAGCTCTGGTTCGGAGAGGTAGGACCACTGCAGGAGGAAGGGTAAGGTTTTGGCTCTTGGCTCTGACCTCTTGGCTTTCTTCTTTGCATTGGTTCTGTGTTTATTGTTTGATGGGAAGGTTGGATACATCTACAGTAAGAGGTGTCATCTGATCAGTAAAACAAAGAAGGGAGGCTGGGCAGGACTGGAGATCCTGTGTCCAGGAGCTACATGACACAACACTGTAGCTAGAGTTTTCCTGCCTGGCCCACAGTCAGGATAAATCTCTCTCACCTGCTAGTCCCATGGCCATCAGACCCAACCAAGTAAACACAGAGACTTATATTGGTTACAAACTGTATGGCCATGTCAGGCTTCTTGCTAACTGTTCTTACAGCTTAATTTAATCCATTTCCATTAATCTATACCTTGCCACATGGCTCATGGCTTACCGGCATCTTCACATGCTGTTTCTCATCGTGGCGGCTGGCAGTGTCTCTCTGACTCATCCTTCCACTTCCTAGCTTTATTCTCCTCCTTGTCCCGCATACACTTCCTGCCTAGCCAATGACCAATCAGTGTTTTATTTATTGACTAATTAGCAACACATTTGCCATACAGAACATCCCACAGCACAGCACTGTTTTCACCTGCCCTGTCCAGGTGTGTGAATGTGTGGTTGCTAATCATATTTTGTCTTTACTATGTGTCCCTCTATTTGATTCAATCTGTCTCTTTGTGTGTTTTTCTGTCATTTCTGTTGGTCAGAAAAACACATCGAAAATTTAAGTGGAAAAGAGTTGTCCAGAGAAAACATCTACATCTGCCCATCAAGCAGAGCACTATTTCCCAAAGGCTCGTGGGAAATGCTGAACAGCTCAACCATGTTGTTGTGCTTTCCTTCTGGAGGCAAATGTAGCTGGATGTTGCTGTTGCTATGGCAATGCAGGTGGTTCCTGAGACACAGTTTTGCTATAATAACCAATGGTTTTTTTCATGCTAGCATACCCCTGCACCCTGGGGACCTGAATCCTTTCGGCCCAACCCGGTTACCCAGAGAAACCCTCCAAACCTCAATATTTTCTTTCAGGCCCACCAGAGAAATTTGACCTTCACCCTATTTGGGTTCTGGAGTGCTTGCTTCTGGCTTATTTAGTGGATTGACCCTAACTCAGTGATGGGGTCCTGATCCTTTTCTCTGTGGAGGAGAGAGGAAGTCCTGTCTTAATTGGGGATTCTATTGTTGTGAGGAGACACCATGATCCCAGCAACTCTTAGAAGGGAAGACAGTTAATTGGAGCTTGCTTACAGATTCAGAGGTTTAGCCCATTGTCATCATGGCAGGAAGCATGGTGGCACGCAGGCAGACACGGTGCTGGAGAAGTAGCTGACAGCTCTCCATCTAGATCAGTGGACAGCAGGAAGACTGGCACTGGGCCTGGTTTGAGCTAGAAACCTCAAAGCCTTCCCCAACCCAGTGACACACTTCCTCCAACAAGGCCACACCTTCTATAATGCCACTCCCTGTGTGCCAATGGGGGCCATTTTCATTCAGACCATCATAGGTCCTCAGAGTGCATGCAAGAATGAGAAAGAAGTCCCTGAGTCTGTAAGCCTTCCTGCCTGACTTGTAGCTGGTTGTTCCTGGGGATGGTAGGGGAGTACTGCCCCCAGTTATGCAGGGGTCAGGGCAGAGAGAAGCTCAACTCCTTCTCATTCATGGTTTATGTTTTGTTCTCTATCAGTGATTGATAAAATTGGAACACTCAAACTCTCCATTTTTGGTGAAGCCACAGAACCTTATTAACATGTTAGAAACTCTTTTAAGATATAGGGTACAGATGCCTTTTTCACAAATCTTTATTAAGAGGATTAAAAGTTGTAGCCAGAAATCCTACCAGGAAATTTTGGGTAGGTCAGGTTACTCAAGGACCTAATAAGTTGTCCACTGGGTTTCTGGATAGGCTCTGTGAGACATATGGGGTATTTACCCCATAGATCCAGATGCTCCTGGAAACAAGTGAACCACTAATAATGCCTTTTTCATGCAGTCAGCCCTAGACATAACAAAAAATCCCACTAAATTAGAGGGACTTAAAGGGATAAATAGGTCTCGACTTTGGCAAATTGCTCGGAAAATTTACAAAACTGAGATTCAGTTAAAGACATGAAGGGAATGAAAATCTCTCTTGTGGTGATCACAGCCCTTGGGAAAGCAACGAGGAGAGAAATGGGGCAAATAGACCAGGAGTGCAGGGTTTGGAGTCACCAGCATTGTTTGATTGGGCCCTGAATGTAGATCTGTTGGAATTTAAACAAACATACCCAGGGAGTACCCTGCTCTGTTGTATAGATGGTTTCCTTCTAACTCCAACCACAGAGAAGGAATATAGACAAACAACAGAAGGCCTTTGAAAAGTCCTTATAGCCAAGGAGAACAGAGTCTCAGCCAAGAAATGTCAGCTGTGCATCTCTCAGGTATCTTACTTAGGCTCTAATGTAGAAGAAGGAGGGCAAATGCTTTCCCAATACAGTATTTCAGCCATCCTGCAATCTCCACTTCCACATTAAAAAAGTACAGAAATTCCTGGGGGCTGATCAGATACTGCTGCCTATGGATAATGGAATTTGCTTAGATAACCAACCCCCTATATGCCAGCATGGGGGTATATGCATTTGGAATGCACTTGGACTGAGCAGAGAATCTTCCATGCATTGAAAAAGGTCCTAGTGTCTTCCCCAGCCCTCACTCTCCCAGACATTACTAAGACATACTATTTGTATATGGATGAGTCCAGGGGCATTGCCTAGGAGATCTTCATGAAAATCCTGGGGACCTTGAAAAGATTGGCAGCATGTCTGGCCAAGAGACTTGAACTGATCATAGCTGGATGGCCAGCACATATAAGGGCCATAGCTGCCACTGCCCTGCTGGTAAAGGAAGCTGACAAATGAACTTTGTTGCATGAACTATTCCTGACAGTGCTCCTGAGGGGTCTACCTGAGAGATGGATGTCTTATGCCCTCAAAACCCGATGCCAAGCCCTGTTTCTGTATCAATAACACATCTGGCCCCACAAGATGTCAGCTCTTTACCCTCATAGTCTCCTGCCAGAAAATAACTCCCTGCAGGACTGTCCTGAGGTGACTCCCCTGATCCAATCTATCAAGTCGGATACTACCAGTTGATGACCCCATATGTGGTACTGTTCACAGCTGGGAGAAGTTTCATACAAAATGGAATTGGGTATGCAGGAGGCAGTAGTTGTGACCAAAGATAAGCTCATTGGGGCACAATCTTTTAAGCATGGAAATTTCACCTCAGTGAGCTAAGCTTTTAGCATTGACTCAAACTTTTGACTTGGAAAAGACAAAGCTGTCACCATATACATTGATAGCCAATATGCTTTGTCATGGCCCATGTCCATGCAGGGAAGGATTGCTGTACTCAGCAGGAAAATTAGAATTAAAATAGAGAATAAATCCTAACCCTGTTGGAAGTTATCTGTTTGCCCAAAAGGATGATCATTGTCCACTGTAAAGGACACAAAAAAGGGGATTCCCCAGATGACAGAGTACACAGAGCAACTGACTTACCTGCCAAGGAAGTGGCCCTAGAACCAGGCAGGCCCTACAAGTCTTAGTAGCCTTGTCAGAGCCCAGTTTACCAGATCACACTGAAAGCAGGTGTATACCCGGAGTGAGATTGACTGGCAAAAATAAGAACTGGACACACAGGATAAATACAGATGGTGGATGGATGCTATTGAATGGCAGACTCATTCTTCTCACAAGTCTCGAAAAGCAACTAGTTAAAGATTTCCACCAAGTCACCCACCTAGAAGCCAGGAAAACTGCTGAATTCCTCAGACCCAGGTATTATGTGATAAATTTGGAAAGCCTGATTTAAATGTGCCACCTGTGCTCAGGTAAACCTCAAAAGGGGAAGGAAGATCATACAAGAGATCCAAGCTCAAGGAAATGGGTCTGAGGGACATTGGGAGTTGGACTTTACTGAAATCAGGCCTTCTGTTTTGGGTTATATAAGCATCCCCCCTTGGGGGGACATACAAGTAGCTAGGCCCTCCCCCCTAAGGACCTCCAAATGCAGGGTTTCATAGACTAACTGTCCTTATAGCTGGCCCTGTCCCCACTCTACAGAGCAAAAAGCACAAGCTCTGGATTTGAAATCCCACCAATCCCCATCCTGGAAAGCTTCACCCTGGAAAACTCTGCTCCACCCCACACCTCAAGAAAAGCTATATAAACCTGTCTTGTGATCAGTTCTCTGCTGTTTCTCATCTGAGCAGGGGCAGCCACCCTCCTGTTTTTTGTTTTTGATTTTTCCCTCCCAATAAATCTCTTGTATGAGGTTTGTTGTGTGATGTGACTTTGATATTCCTTGACTCCTGACTGCTGGGATATCTTTCCATCAGAGCTGTAACAAAGACAGGTTATAACTATTTCCTGGTGTTTGTAGACATCTTCTCATGATTGGTGGAGGCCTACCTGTTAAGCATTGAAGCTCAGATGAAAAGGAATCCTGGCATTTGGGAGTCAGAGAATATCACAAAGTCACTGTAAGCATAGCAGTTTACAGTTTTGCCTCTGGGAAAGGTTTCTTCAGCTAGGGGAAATTTTCCTCAGAGAGAGTGTTACAGCTCTGTTCCTCCTGGAAAATTTTCCCCAGTGAAAGTGTTACAGTTTTGTTCCCTCTCTTGTCTCAGGCAAAAATTGTTACAGCTGGGCACCACTCTGGGGTTAGTGTCACACCACCACACAACAAAACTCATTCAAGAGATTTATTGGGAAGGAAGTATCCAGGATGATGGCTGCCCCCAAGGTGAGAAGCACCAACAGTGTGAACAGAGTACAGAGCTTATATAGCATTTCTTGGGAGCAGAGCTTCGAAGAGTAGCTTGGAATTTGTGGAGTTTTATAGCCTGATTCTGGCGCAAGCTCAAGGAATGCTGGGATTTCTTGTTCAGGGATTGGTGGATTTCAAGCCCTTGTCCCTGAATCAAGTCAGGATCAGGGTGTTTTTCTTTCACCCTGGTCTTGGGAGCAAGTCAGGGTCAATATGTTCTTTCCTTGGTCCTTGTTACCCCACACTACTCCAATTAAACAGATTGCACCAATAGTTACTAAGAAATTAATAAGTAAATGTCCAGCACCCTCTAACCTTAAAACAGTTCTCAACAGGCTGATGAGAGCCTTTGGCTTCTCCACATAAAGGTCTGGGGAATTCCAATTTTACAAATCATTGATAGAAAAGGGAATTTTAACCAAAATGGGGAATGAATTGAACATCCACCCCTCCTGACACAACTTAGGGAATAGCTCCCCCGTACCCAGCAACAAGTTACTAACAACAGGCTGATGTAGGAGCATAGAACACAAGAGGCTGGAGGATTTTTTTCCCCTCCCTGAAACCACACTGAGGCCATCTCCACCTCCACAGAGAAAACAGTACCAGGACTCGGGGACTGCTAGCAGAAATCAAGCCACTAAAAAAGCCGGAAGTGAATGGTCCAGGACAGGAAGGGATGAACAAGTCAATTTCATCCAGCAAGGATGAAAGAACCGATGAAGGTTTTGGGTTTCTTTGCCCAACCTGGCCAGGCCAAAAGGATTCAGATATCCAACATGAGACACGGGTCTTAAGGCAAAGGGGGTGAGGGGTGGCATGGAGGGGTGTCTCTCTCATCAGAGAAAGTCATTGGTTATCACAGGGAAAGTCGTGGCTACCACTGCCACTTGGGAATCACAGACATCGCCATAGAAACAGCAGCAGCCTGCTGCTGCCATGGCCACACTTGCCACAGGAAGAGGGAGTGCCGCAATACAGGTGAGTAGCCTGGTGTGGCCTATCAGCCTTTGGCAAAACGTGCACTGCCTGGAGGTCAGCTGTGGCTGTAGTCACTGGACAGATCACTCCCCCTTCAATTTTAGTTCTGTTTCTCCAACCAACAGAACTGACAGAATCACACAGAGAGACATACATGGAAACACAGTCATTTAGACACATATAAAGACGAAACAGCGGTGGCAACCACACAAAGATCCACCTAAACAAACCTTGGATGTCCAGCGTTGTCTCACATGGATCCTGGACACAGGACCTAGAGTTGATTCCAGCTTCTCCTTTCGGGTCCTAACCAGATGATGTCTCTGCAGTACTTGGTAGCAATCAGTCAGAGAGAATTTTCCTGCTCCCAGGATCTGCTTAGTGCCCTGGGAATTGGGAGCAGAGAGAGAGAGGATTGATCTGCTAAAGAGCTGGGAATGAGACCTGGGGGGGGGGGGGTGTTGAATTTGGAGGAGCTGAGGGAGACAGGAATATTTGCAGTTAATTTACTTGCTCCTGGGTTAGAGTAGTCTACAGGTTCCCAGGAATTTCCCGTTGTGGTTGGGGATGGGTGTATAGCAATGAGTGGGGAGAAAGAAATTTGGAGGGGGAGATATTTGTGAGGCCTTGCAGATGGGAGTAAGGAAAGAAGGGAGGCCACAGCAGGTGGTCTCCTGCAGACCTGGTTATGAGACTGGGGCATTGGTTTTGGAGGAGCTGAGGAAGAGGTGTGAAGACGTATAGTTAGCCTACCTCTTTCCCTCACTGGAGTGGGCTATGGCTTCCCAGGGGATGTCTGCTAGAGTTGGGAGATGACTAATTCGGTGAATGTGGTGAGGGGAGTTAGGAGGCAAAGAATTGTGTGATCCACTGGAGATGGAAGAGGAGAGGAAGGGGAGGCTAAAACAGGTGGTCTGCTATAGATCTTGGGGTAAGATTTGGGGTACAGAGGGAGAGGTGAAGATCTGCAATTAGCCCAACTGCTTTCCTTGACAGGAGCGAATCCATCCATTTTTGCATCAATGCAAGTTTAGAATTTTGTGTACTACTTCTGAAAACAATAAACCAAATCACTAAATTAACTGTGTCAAGACCTAAGTGCTTTTTGTGGATTTATAGAGTCATAGTCACAAATTAATTAAATCTATTCTTATAACAGACCTTGGACATTATTATTATTACAATCACCACTGTTCAACTAAGGAAGCATTCATGAAGACAGTAAATAAGTTGTGCAAAGTCACTCAGCTAATAAGATAGCTATGTTTGTTGAGCTATGATTGATATCATGATAAACCAGTTCTGCAGGGTGAGCTTGTTACTAACACACTCTCCTACCTTTATTATATTGCTATCAGATATATAATAAATATTTTTAAAAATTTATTGCAAATAAGATACAAAATTATTAAATTGATTGTCAAAGTGAGAATTTTTACTCCATTTGGTCATTGTCTGTTCACATCAGACTTCAAGCAAGACTAAAGAAGCAGATCCTAATGCTCAGTACCAGACATTGAGCAACAATGACTGCTCTTATGTGTATGTGTGCCATTTGTACAGCAGAGATTGCATTGGTAGAAGTTACATGAACATCTTCTCACACTCATTCTCACCTGAACACCTGTCAATCTTAACTGCCTTTTTGTCACATGGCAGGAATGACTAGCCTAGAAACTGCATGTGGAGTAGCTCACACCGACCAAACCACTCTTCCAGAAGGGAGATCTCTGAATTCCAATGTCTGTGTTACATGATCTGTTAAGCCCATCTGGCTGCCCCTTGCAATGTACGAAATAAACTTTTCTTTATGTTTGTAACAGGATATATTCATTTGAGGTCCTCAAATCTTTACCCCATCACACTGGTAGCATATAAATCACACTTACTATTTTGTTTGTAGAAAATATACAAATTGCTGTTACATCTCCAAGCTTCAATTTCTCCATCTATAAAGTAAAATTATAATCACTGATCTGACTGGGTTGTGGTAAGTAGTTTATGTAAATTACTTGTCCATGTGATGGGCATGTTAATTGGAGTTAGTGATTACATGTTAATGCCTATAGCCAAGCCTTAACAAACAGCAGGTCAACTTTGGATTCAGGCTGCTTGTACTGGCCCATAAATCACTATAGCATAGTTTGCCCTAATAACTACAATAAAATAAACAATAAAAGATTTTACATTATGAAAGTGAAATTTTCAGCTGATATTCAAAACACCAGTTTCAATTGAAGTATTCCCATTATTGACAACTCCAACCTAACTGTAGCAAACATAATGCTAACTATAGTTAATATTGGCCAGTATTGGTACAAAGGGTGATATGGGCTTCAGATACCAATATGTCAGATGCTATGTCTCCCTCAGTAACCAGAACAGATAATGCTTCTTAGATAGTCTCCTACACTTTGCATAAGACATCATAAAAGCAAATGCAATTATTATAAATACATTTATAAGTTTGAAATTGTTAGTGAATAATGAATATAAATGTTCTGCATAAATGAATCTTACATATAAATATCAAATCTGTAAGGGAATACTTGAGCTTGCAAGTACTAAATAAAAGATAAATTTCTTGTATAAATATTCCTCTTATGAAACACAAGTTTTTAAATATGATATGATTAATTCTAATGGGATATTTTTAAATTTTCAAATAGTTATAGCAAGAAAAATCATAAAATTATAAATCTTACTTTTTTCTTCTCTTTAATCATTTCTTGCTGTAAACATCAAGGTTGATATTTGGACACTGATGCATAAATTCACTGTTGCTCCAGACTACCCAGTTTTAGAAATACCTGAATTTTCCTCTTTCAATGATATATCATGACAAACTTCCATTATGCTTTGGAAGTCACAATCTGAACCTTTTCTAGGGTTGACTATACATTTCAGTTTTCATTCTTTGTTTCTAACATCATATTTAAATTTTGATTCTTAAATGAGTTACTTTTAAACATAATCACTATATCACTGAATTGGGTGTAATTAACTTAATTTAGTCTAAAAAAAGTCCCAGATCTTACTTAGGTAATGTTTTTGTTATGACTGTATTTTTTCCAAGTGTCATTATGAAAACAGAACCTTGATTTTCATACAGAACACATACAAGAAAGATCTACTCTTCTGTTGGTGGGGAGTACAGAAACATTGCTCCACCTCTGCTACAACCATCCATGCATTGCAGCCTGAACAACTAACTCCCTTTCCACTTCAGGACTTCCATTCAGGTTAATGGAGGATTCACAGTTTTGATGAAGAGAAGAATTTCAGGATGAGACCATAAGATGTAGGAGGCTCTCAGGAATCCACAAGGTTGACCCCACCTTGGTCTGCTGGCAGCAGTCCAGAGGGAGCCTGGAACTGAACGGTCTACTGTAGTGACCAGCCTAGCAAACAACCTAGCTGTTATCATAGAGCCTTTGTCCAGTGACTGATGGAGGCAGATACAGAGATCCACGGCCAGGCACCAGGCTGAGCTCCGGGAATCCAACTGATGAGAGAGAGGAGAGATACTGCAGGTGAGAGATGTCGAGATCATGATGGGAGGACATGGAGAGATGACCAGCCACATTAGTGGAAGCCCATGAACTGTGGACTTGTGGCTGTGGAGCCCCCATGGAACTGGACTAGGCCCTCTGGATACAGAAGACGATTGTTTGGCTCAAACTGTTTGGGGGGCACCCAGGCAGGGGGATTGGGATCTGTCCCTGGTGCATGGGTAGGCTTCTGGAATCCGGTGCCTGTGGTGTGACACCTTGCACAACCTTAGTGCAGTGGGAAGGGGCTTGGACCTGCATAGGCTCAGTGTGCTGGGCTTTACTGATGGGAGACCTCAATTTGGGGAATGTGGGGATGTGGGGTGGCTTGGGAAACAGGGCTGGGGGTGGGAGGAGGGAGGAGGGGGGGTCTGTGGATAGCATGTGGAGTGAGTAGAAAATTTCTTAATAAAGAAAAATGAAAAAAAAGAAGAGTTCATGATTCATTGAGATACATTCCAACAAAGAATTTTAGCACAGGAGTTAATGGAAAGAGAGATAATCAGGAGAAGAATAAGTCACCCAAGCATGAATACGGGGTCTTATAAGGATAATCACAATAAATTGTCTTTATATAGAATTTAGATGACTCTCAGGCTACACCTGTAAAGGTTGCTAAGACACTCTCCCTCATTTTTGAAAACATTGCTCAAAGAGTATAGTTTAAACACTAGTGACTAAAATGTAAAGTATTTTCTTTTGTAAACATAGTTGTAAGATGGCCTTGTGAGGGACTTGATTCATTTAGATTTAAAAAATAAGAGAGGAATTCTAAAATCTCAAGATTATGCATGATATGTGCCCTAAGTAAAGACAGTTTCATCTCTGTTTGAGTTGGTTTTAAGAAAACCTGTACTTCGTTCTTCAGCAACATTAGCTTTATCAGTGGTGCTGAGGTTTCCACCTTGTCATCAGGACAGGCAAACAGGTCCTGAGATGAAGCTTCTCTTCCCATGTCACCATAATTTGTCTTTTTCTAACCGTTTCTATTTCCATATGTAGTAAGTAATATCTGGAAGAATATTCCAATTTGAATCTTCATAAAGATATCAAAAACATGAATTCAGAATGATTGAACTCACATTAATTAGAATAAGAATTATTTATATTTATTATAGTTAACTTAGGTATAGTTATAGTCAACTATACCTACTCTATACATATCAAAACATGCCGTACTCTACCTATTCCTGAATAATGACAAGGACTTTATAATGGGGAGACAATGTAGCAAAGCAGAAGTTCTTTTTCATGGTAGAAACAAAGGCTTCAAAATAGAAAAAGAATAAAGACTAGGTGTAGTCTTTAGTATAGCAGTCCATACCTCAAGTCAAAATGCACACAAGGCTGAGGCAAGTGATTGCCATGATTTCAAAGTCAGGTCTACATAAAAGAGAACCAGACCAAGCAGGATTAGAATGAGTCCTTGGAATTAAAAAAAAAAAAAATAGAAAGAAAAGAAAAGAAAAAAAGAAAGGAAAGAGGGGGAGAGAGTGTGGTGACATTTTATTTGTACTAAAATGTGGTGATATTTTATTTGTGCTGAAATGTGGTGATATTTTATTTGTATATTAATAAACAAGGCTTGCCTGGAAATCGGTGGGGGAAAAGGCCAGCCATTTTAAGTAAACAATAAGTCAGGCAGCACATGCCCTTAATCCCTTAGGAGGCAGGATCTCTGTGTGTGCAAGGTCACACTGGTGAACAGAACCAAGGCATGGTGACACATACCCTTAAATCCCAGTACCCACCATAGAGACCTGGAGGTCTTTACAGGCAGACAGAAAGTAACAGAGCTGTGTAGAAGTGAGGTAGCTGGGCTAAGATAGCCAACGAGAGGGCAGAACAGCAAAAAGGCATGGGTAGACGGGAAGTAACACACATTTGGAAGCCCGCACATTGAAAATGAGTATTCTCATTTCAATTAACCAAGATCAGAAACCCTTAGAGACATACCTAAAATTGTATTGTTCCCATGGATTCAAAATGTCAAGTTGAGAATGGTTTGACAATGTGTATTCAACCTAGATCAGACACAGATGGCAGGCCAAAAAATAATTTCATCCAGGTCTAAGAATCAATGAGTTTCTTGGGGTTACTTACAATAGCATGATTGAGGGGGTTTGTTAGAGGAGATGAGTGATTCAATGGCAGCTGCATCACAAAATTGCTCACCCCAACATGGTTGATGGTTCACAAAGCTATATCCTTGGAGCTTCCAGCCCAACTTCATAGTCAGATCTGAAGAGTCTTCTCTTTCTCATCAATTGTTCATTATTTTTACAAATTTGGAAAGGCATTTTTTGAATTTTGTAACTTTTTGAACTTATTTAATAGTACGTTTCATTAGCTTACAGAGTCCATAAGACAACTTTTTCCCTAAAGGAGGGACATGTGTCAGAGGTAATAGCTGAACAACATTAGGAGCCTTTACTCATGATAGTAAATAGTGAAACCGACGCCCATAATTGGCCTAGATTCAGAAAATAAGAGACTGTGGAATGCTCAGTCCTGAATGGAAGATAGCTACAGTACTTCCTCTTTTCAAGGCTCAGAAATAATTGCAGAAGAGAAGATGAAATGGTTTATGAGTCAGAGGTCGTAGGTGACTACAGGCAAACAATGTCTTCTGGACATAGCAGAGAAGCTGGATACATGAACTCATAGGAATTTCTCCAGCATATACAAGACCTTTGTAAAACCTTTGTAAAAAATCTTTGTAGAGATTGGAGTTGGACATGAAATCCTACTGCTAACCATGGAACTACTGACAACTAATTTGACCAAAGGAGAGAGAGTTTTTTCCAAGGCTGTAGTCCTTTGGGAAGCACAAATTGGTTTTGATGTTGTTTATTTGTTTGTTTTAAAGGGGAAAAGTTTGGTGAGTAGAGGAGAGAGCTGAATCTGTGAAGAATTTGGAAAACAGAGGTGGAGAACTCTCAAAGAACTAATAGGAATCGAAAAATTTAAATGATTTTTTTTATTTTTAATCATTACGATAAAACCCTTAATTTTATATTTTAAATGACATTTTAGCTAACATTTTAAAATAATCAATATTAAAAGCTTAAAATGTATTAAAAGTGATAAAAACAATAAAAAGGCAACCAACTTTATTAACCATAGTACAGAGAAAGAATTATGACAAGTTTAAAACAACCAAGAAAGAATTAACAAATCATTCACATAAAAATTGAAATCCTAATTACTTTATAATGTGTTTAGTAAACATATTGTTTAGCCAAAAAATAGCACAAAAATAGGTTTAAATTAATGTTTAAGAAATTATTTACAGCTGGGCAGTGGTAGCACATGCCTTTAATCCCAGCACTCGGGAGGCAGAGCCAGGCAGAGCACTGTGAGTTCGAGGCCAGCCTGGTCTACAGAGTGAGTTCCAGGAAAGGCACCAAAACTACACGGAGAAACTCTGTCTTGAAACCCCCCTCCCAAAAAAAAGTAATTATTTACATGGGAACTTAAAAATTTTAAGTGCAAACTTGATTCTACGCAGTATTATTCTGAATTTCTAATATATATGACAGTAATTGACATAATTTATGTAGGTGTCAATGCAGTCAACCATTCAAAATATTTTGTAAATAATTTAGTTTTATGTTCATAGTTCTATATTTAGCAATTGGTCCTTTCAGGTATTTTGGCTTCCAAATCTTCAATTGTTCTGTGAGTGAAGCATTTGTAAATATTTCCTAACAATCTTGAGTGTTTCAAGGATGTGCACAACAAGAAGAAGCTGAAAATATAGAATCTTTATGCAATGTTCATATGAAAGCATTTCTCAGGCAGAAAAATACAATTCAAAGGTACTTTATCAACTTCTTAGTAAAACCACATGTTTATGCCAAGTGTCGCAGGCCAAGGATCTGTTTTAGTTTTCTGGTGCTCTTGTGAACTTACAGCTTTCTAAATACTAGTCAGGAGATTGGTGGGGTACATTTTACCCAGAAGGTCTCTGCTCTGAAGCTTTTGTTTGCCTTCATTTCTTTTTTATTGAACTAGAATGAAGAATGTTTAGTCCCTGACCTACTGGGCTTGGTAACATTTCTGTCTTTAAAAAATTAATTGGTGAACCAAAGGCTGAATCAGCTTTCTTACAAGTAATTTTCTTGCTCTTTTAGGAAGTTAACTTCTTTATTCTCATTATCAATGTCCTTTGCCTTGTCAACAGTATTTACAACATTATCTATTATTTCTGCGTCACTAGAACATTCTCAACAGGAAGAAAAGAGACCCTTTCTGAGGAGCCCAGTGGCAGGGTCAATCAGAGTTGCAGGATCAGAGTATGTTCAGGAGGGAGGCAGCTAGGAACCAGAGTTGTATTATCAGGTATGATTAGAACAAATAAGTGATTATCTGTGGACAGAGACTTTGATATGCAGTATACATAAGGGCTACAGGACACTGGCACAGGACTACAAAATAGGCTAGAGAAACAATATCTATGACAAAAATAATCTAATGACATTTTATACATTAGAAACACAATATACTTCATAAATATCATGATCAGAGTAACTACCTGAATTCAGATTTACTGAATGACTCACAGTAAGATCGTATGGGGAAGACTACCTGCTGGGATGAAGAACCTTAAATCTTTCTAATTTTTCATTGTCTGTGCAGGCCACTCTTCTATATCTATATCTCTGATAGAGTCACCCACTGCCCTCAGGCTCTTTTACCTTCTAAGTGATATACTCCAGTTTCATGCCACACAATTCTGGGTCTGCTTACTAGACTGTCATCAAAAGTGATGTACATGCTTGCAATACACCTCATATTATAAAAATATTTCATTCATCATTTTTAAATTAATATAGAGAACCAAAAATTTCATTTATGGTATTTTCAGACTTGTAGATAATTGTAGTTTAACCTCACATTTTGAATATTTTCTTCTTTCGTTTTCTAGATGTTCCATAGTAATCCAGTTGTCTCAATCTTTAGACAGTTCTATAAATTTATCATTCGGTATTAAGTTTTTGTATTCTTCAAATGTAAAAGAACATTTAACATGAAACAATTATAAAACATTTGAAACAATATGAAAGTATTTTTATTTCCTTCACTAGAAGTCTAAAATTTCCTTGATACCATAATTTTTAATTTACATTTCTTGAAAAATACATTCATAAATAATGTATGTGCAACATTTCCCCACTTCCTATCCCACACCACCTTCTCGTATGTCTCCACATTTGATTGCTCATTTATGGCTTCTTTATTTTCTTTTTATCTTGCTGAATCTATATGTTGCTGTTCCTATGTAGTGGGATTAAAATTGAACACTTGATATTGGATAACCTATCTGGAAGTTTGTTCCTGTAGAAGACTCATTTTCTCTTTCTCAGCAGCCAGTGATTGTCTATAGTCCTTTATCTATGGGTGGAGCATTGTGAAGTTTCTCCCATCCATATTAGCATGTCAAGTGGTATTGTTATTATGTTGATATTGTTTAGACAAACGTATTATTGAGATTTCATGTTGTAGTTTCTCTGCCTTATACAGAAGACTTTATCTCTCAGCAGATATCCTGATTGGCTTCATCAATCTTTTCACTGCTTTTTCATCAATGATATAAGTGCAATGCAAAAAAAGTATATATTCACATATATGCATACATGTATTGAATGTGTATGTATGTGTGTATATACGCATTCTCAATTCATAAGTACGACCTTCTCATTCTATACAATATTATTTATATGTATATATGTATGTATGTTTTCAAGGATGACCAAAAGATATTGGACAACCAATCAATGTGTTCTTCCCTGGAGGAGACCATTGCTCCTACTCTCAAGATTGCTTATTTGCCTATAGTATTTTGTGCAGGGTTGAGGCGTCCTTTGGCTTCTATACTCACTTTATCATGCCGACCATTACTATCCCTATCCAGCTCATGTTTGGGCAGTCATGTTGGTGAGATTTTTTAGTATGACTGCTGGCATTCTTACATGGCACAATCTCACAGCAAACTGCCTCTTCTGACTCTGACAATCTTTCTGGCAGCTCTTTCATAGTAATCCCTAAACCTGATACAAAATAGTTATACTGCAGCTGTATCTACTGGGAATGAATTACCCAACTATACATTTTTATTGATTGTCACCTTTACTAATGGTCTCAATATGTTGTCAAGTGAATTTGACTTGAGGAGGGCTGAGGACTACACTTATCTGTGGGAATAAGGATAGATATGTAGAATGCAGTTCGGGATTATGCTGATTCAGTAAAGTGGTGATTATAGGTTATTCTCCAAGATCCATGGCTTCAGTAGCCCTGATTATTTAACTAGGGTTCCAGTAGCAGGCATGATTTCACTCTTTGTGAGCAGGTCTTATGTCCAATTAGAGAGATTTTGGTTGCCTCCCAGGTCTATCACTGCTGAACCCTTAAGGCTATCTAGCCATGCTGATCACTGTTGTGGTTAACAGGTATTACTGGGTAGAAATGTTGACTTCTCACTTCCTTTGCAAGTTTCTATAGAACGTTCTGCTATTACAAAGCTAGTCTTCATTACGTTCATATTTATACATACTTTTTAATTTACCTTAAATTATAAATTCTTCATCTTCTGTCATGTACTTGCTTATATTAGTCAACTATTCTCTTTTGTTCCTGAAAATCTGGCTTCAGTTTTCATCTTCCCTACCCCTCACAATCTGCCTTCTCCTCATTCTGTCTCCACTGTGCCACGTTCCTTGAAATAGATCTCAGTGCAGCCCATAATTTACAAATAGAAAAGGGGCTAAAAACATGTAAAATGTTTGAGAGGAAGCACCAGCAGAAAGAGATTGTAAACAAATGACAGATGATAGGTTGGTAGGTAGGTGGTGGATGGATGGATATGGATGGATATATATATATATATATATATATATATATATATATATATATATATAAAATAGATAAACAAATATGAATTTGAATACCTAAATATGATTTAATTAATGATTAAAGAAAATATGACCTCCAGATTTGAGCCTCACAGAGACACAAGAAAAACAGAATTAGACTGTAGGAGAGTTACTTTGGTCTGCTGGACTAGACTCCTGGAGACACAGTAGCTGCAGGCATGATAAGGAGACAATTGATGGATTGGGCAAAACAAAATGCTACTTGAACTAGAGTGAGGCTAAAGGAAAATGAAGAGCATTTTCAGCATTATTAGAGAAGAATTTTATGATAAAATTAGAGACACCATTTCAAAAGATGACTACTTTGCTGTAAATGGTAAAATGTTTGAGAGGAAGCACCAGCAGAAAGAGATTGTAAACAAATGACAGATGATAGGTTGGTAGGTAGGTGGTGGATGGATAGATGGAGATATATATATATATATATATAGATAGATAGATAGATAGATATTATAGATAAACAAATATGAATTTGGATACCTAAATATGATTTAATTAATGATTAAAATGCATGTTGACTTTATGCAGAAGTATTTTCAATTAGCTGAATCAAGTAAACATTAAGCAAAAAGGCATATTTAAGTGGGTGAATGGTATTAAAAAAGAAAAACTTCAATTATCTTCTTAACTGCTCCCACATACACACACACACACACACACACACACACACACACACACACACACACACACTCATTCACTCACTAACATACACATTCCAGTGGAATACATGGTGTGTGAATCTAGGCAGGCAGGAAGAAAAATATTCAGTCTAAATAGACTCTTCAAGTTGTTCAGTGAGTTTGTGCTTTTGGCTTCATCACGGAGAATTGCTGTTCTATTTACATTTGCAAAACTCAAAATTTTGTCTGATGGAAGATTGCATGTAAGAGGAGTCCAATTGAACTTATTCTTCCAAAACCGGGGAAGACAATTCATAGTAAAATGCTCGGTTAGGATATTGTAAGTATTCTAAACAGAACAATCTCTCTGGCACTGTAACACTTTCCGAGGTCTAGATTGCATTCAGAAATGAGTTTTCTGAAAAGGGCACAAAATTATCCTGCAGCTTCATGGTTTATTCATTCTTTTTGATAGACTACAGTGGCTTTCTAATGTTTTCTGTATTTAAAGTGACAAAAGTGTGCTGGGGAAACTCGTGGCTTATTCACTTGCATTTGCTCATAAAAACAAGGGGAAATTCCAATTAAATTGGTGTAGAAATAGGAAATTTTCTATTTATCCTTCCTACCACCAGCTTCATGAACATGTCCCAGGTTGATCATGCATAGAAAATAATTGTCACTTGTATTTCTGTTACTTCAAAATTTGGTCAAACATAATTTCTACAAGTTTATTATTGTTGTTGTTGTTATTACTGTTTCTGTTGTTTTGACTTCATGTGGATGCCTATTTAAAGCAGAGGCCAGAAGAGGGCATTGCCTACCCTGAAATTGGAGTTACAGACAGTTGTGAGTACCGTGGGTACTGAGACTCAAACCTGGGTCTTCCATAAGAGCAGCAAGTCTAATGCTCTTATCCAGTGAGTCATCTCTCTAGCCCTTCTATTACAAGTTTTGAGCTTATGGAAATTACATGATTTTTAATATTCGGTAGTTTTATTTTCATTAATTTCAATCAACCTATAGTTTTCTAAACATTACCATCTAGCAGTACATGATTTTCCAGTTTCTTTTTTAAACCAGTATTAACAGACACTGGTGAAATACATGCATGTTATAACGTGTTATCTGTCTCATAAGCTCTATTCTCTACTTATTTGCCTCTAAATCGTTAGCTGAGTGAATGGTCACATGGAAAACTTCTTCTGTCAGTCTTTTTGCAGTGAAGTGGTATGTATTTAGTAAGCCTGGACCAATGTGTTTTGAAACAAGAATACATGACATTTCAAAAGCACAGCCAATGAGAACAGTGTTTATAATTTTTTCTGTTTTCTTCTTCTTTACCATTTGCTATCATATATGCTGAACAGAACTGGATATTTTGGAGTTGGATGAATCAAGTCATTGATTATGCTCATTTTCCTGCTAACAATGCAGTCTTAGCTGTGTTGGAATGACAGTGTGAACATCTATGTAAAAAGTAAATTCATTTTAAACAATTTTAGTGACTTTATTACATTTAAACCATACTAAATATGTGTGTGTGCACATGTACATGTACACACAAGCACCTTACCACTATCTCTGATTAACATATTCAAAATTGCTCAATAAAATTTTTGCATTGTTCCTGTATATGTCAAAAAGATCATGCATCATGACCAAGTAGGCTTTATCTCAGAGATACAGGAATGTTTCAACACACAAAGTCAATAAATGTGATAAATTGGGCAAGCAGACTTAAAGATAAAAATTATATGATCATTTCAATATATGTACAAAAAACTTTGAAAAATTCCAACATGACTTTAAGATGAAAGGACCAAAGAGAGTAGAACTAGAGGGTTAAAACCTTTACAGATAAAACATAAAGGCATGACAACCCCACAGCCACCATCATACAAAAACTTGAAGCAATTCCATTAAAATCAGGAACAATATGGGACTGTTCGTTAGCCTCACTTCTTTCCAGTATAATGTTGGTATCACTAGCTAGAGCACCGAAGCAAGAGGAAGAAATTAATGTGGTAAAAGTAGGAAGAAATAACTCAAATTACTCATATTTTATCATAAAATATTATCATATTTTCAGATGATATGCTAATATATATGTATGTATGTATATATATGATCCTCAAATTCCATCACAAAACTTATAGAAGTAATTGACAATTTAAGCAATGCAGCAGAATGTAAAGTCAATTTACAAAAGCACACCAAGAAAGAGACATGATTCCATCTACATTCACATTAGCACTAAAGAAAATAAATATCTAGGAATAAAGCTAACTTAGAAAGTAAAAGACCTCTATAATGAAAACTTAAAATCCTGAAAACAAAGAACAGTGCTGAAGGGATTGTCAGTACAGATCTCAAAGTACATTATAGAGCCATAGTAATGAAAACAGTATGGCACTGGCACAAAAACAGACATGTGGACCAATGCAAAAAAACTGAAGGACCAAGCATGCGTGCACACAAACCTTAGCCATCTGACACTATACAAAGTTAACAAAAATACACACTGAAGAAAAGATAGTTTCTTCAACAAATGGTTTATGGAAAACTGTATCTGCACATGTAGAAGGATGATAATTAGATCTATATGTATCACCTTGCACAAACCCAACTCTGAGTATGTCAAAGAACTAAGTGTGAAACATGAAACACTGAACTGCTAGAAGAAGGCACAGTAACCTACAAGATGTTGGTTTAGAAAAGGGCTTCCTGAATAGGACTCCATTTACCCAGGAATTAAGGACAACTGACAGATGGGACCATGTAAAACTAAAAATCTTCTGCAGAGTGAGGGAGAAATCAGTCAACTGAATGAAGGAGAAGCCCATAGAATAAGAGAGAATCTTCACCAGCTCACCTTTCTCATCACTTAGACCAGCATAATTCCTAACTGTCTAATCCTCATGCCCACGAGTGAGTGTCACTCTCATCTCTCATCAAACAAGCTTCTTTGCAACAGATGCACCATTAGAGAAAATCACAAATAGTCAAGATGCAGGAAACTACTGATCCTGAGGTTCTCAGTCCCAACAGATAATTCTACAACACAACTCCTTAACCTAAGACTCAGGGGACATCTTGGAAGAGGAATATTATGGTTGGTCTTAATATTAAATTGACACAATTAGAATAATATGAGAGGAAACTTCACCTGAGGAACTGTCTGTCCTAATTGTCTTGATTGGTGTCCAACCCCAATTGTGGGCTGCACATTCTGTTAGCCATCCTGTTTGTTTTTAGAGGGAAGTTTATCTCACATTTTGCTTGCTTGAACTTTTCTCTTGCAACTTGAGTTAATTTTTCCTGTTCTTGTTGCCACTTATGATTCCTTCCCCAATAGCAGTATCAGTGTTCCCAAGAGTTCATTGCAGAATATTAAACAGTGACTTCTATGAACTTCCTGAGCCTCCAGCAATAGATTGGGACTACTGAGGCACCCCATTGTTGGACTGGGTAACTACCAGTAGTAACCCCCCAGTAAGAGGCTATTGTGACTACTCAAATTGTTGAGACACACAGCTTCAAGGACTGAGTAACAAAGTTCCCAGTGTTTCAGGCATAATTTCACCCTTGTTACTATTTTAATGTATATTAAAATATGGTTGTTTTACTCTAGAGTACCTGACTAAATTAAGGAGGCATATGTAAGAGCTAAGGATTTCCTATGAGATTTTTGTCTCCTAGAAACAACAGGAAGCTTCACCCCTGATAACTCAACAATATGACTGTATAAATAAGACCTGACCAAGAACAACACCAGTAGTGATGCTATTGTGTAAGGGGAAAATCTCATGAGTCCTAACCCCTAAACCAAGGACTATTGGAAACTAAGGGGTGCTGAGAGCAAGAGGATTCATCTTCACCAGGGCTAGTCTCCTTAACTGGTCATCCAAATACAATGTGGTCAGCTGTGAAATCATAGACACGCAACAACATTAAATGGACACACAAGGTTGTATTTATATGTGTGTGTATAATAACAACAAAGAAAAGGAAACCATGAGTTAGATAGAGAGAGAAAAGAGGCCATGGGGCATTTGCAGGGAAGAAAGAGGGGGGGGATATAGTGTAATTATATTTTAGTGTCAAAAAGATCAAAATAAAACTAAAACAAAACAAAACAACAAAAATAACCAGCAACAACAACAAAAAACAAGTAAGCCACCAAATGCCAGGACCAGGTAATGTACTTGGTATGTAGTCATTAGGTATATTATGAATTGTAGACAGATGAGCTTTTGTGTTTTATGAGTTTGGGTATCTTCCATTTTCCCCCTCAATTCTTGTTGAATGCTTCTCAATCCATTTGCTCTGTCTTTTATGTCTATAGCATTCCTTTAACTTCCTGCTTCTACTCCAAATCAAGTTGGTCCATGTTTTATGGTATAGATTTTCTTTCTTATCTTTTTACACTTATTTTATTTGTTTATTTCTACTTTTTTGACTTTAAAAATAGAATTTATTTCTAGAGTTAAAATATGACTGTGAATGTAAAAAAATTATTAAAGTGTGTAATTTAAAGTAAGATAAGCACTAGAGCTTATGTTCAACTTCTTCAAAGACCAATCAGTACTTTATATTTGACTAGAAACACAAGGGGGTGGAAAGCTTATAATTTTAATCATTATAACTCAATAATAGTTTTCTAGAACTGGTCAAGCCCTTGTGCAGCACACACACCCAAACTGAAAATATAGCACATATCTTAGGATACTCTTTTTGTAGCAGGTTTGCTTCATGGATCAATCAACAGTATGTGGCCTTTGTTTATTCATCCTTACAATTAAATAGCAGAGAAGAAACATGTTTTCTTAGAACGAAACAAAAATGTTCTCATTTTCTTTTTTTTTTTCAGAAGTCATACTACATTGGTATAAAAGCTTGCAAACTCATGTATCCCAAAAGTTGGTTTCTACCAGATAGGTTTCAAATTCAGACCATTTAAACACAGCTGGAGAAATACCTAATGAATTTGATCCATCCTTTCCCCAAAGTATTACATACAATTAAGATACATTTCTACTTTTATGGGCTGATACCACATCTCTGTCTTCTGTCAGCATTATCCTTCTGTATCTAAACGCTTTTAAATTTCAGTAAGTGAAATGACCTATCATTTCTTAATTTCTTTAAGCATCATTCTCCAATTTGCTCCTATATATGTTGAGTTCCAATAGAAACTGATAAACTCTGTTTCTTATTACATCTATATACATTTAGTAAAATAAATTCAATCAATCATGCTGAACTTTTGAAAGAAAAATGTACTTGACTAAAATAATTTTAAGGTCTAAAAAAGAGTTGGAAATAAGTTTAAATCATAATAACACCTCTACTCCACCTTTTAAAACCCTATTAGTTTTAGTTTATAATTTTATACTTGAGTTTGATGATGATTTTTAGTCATTATATAATACTGAGTTCTGTTTCCTTGAAATTTGACATGATCATTACTGTCTTGAATCAGATCAATGTGATCTTCAACTATAGACACCAAAAGAAACCAAAGGGATATTTCTCCATTAACATTGTCTCAGAGTGAGGGAAGTTCACAGGGCTAAGGAATCTCATAAACTCCAGATGTCCCTGCACAAGGCTGTATAGCAGTGAACAGTTGATAGTTGAAGAGAAAATACCTGAGTGTTGTAGCTGCCTGAAGACTGTTTAGGAGACTCCAGCAATGCAGTTTTCAGTATGCATCATGCACATGACCTACAGGGATGGAGGGGTGGGACTTCCCAGTAATGAGCTCCAGGAACAGCATATGCTTTTTAAAGTAACCCCTGTGAAAATATCTTTACCAACTCCACATCTGATAGAGGGTTGATCTCAAAGTATATAAAGAACTCAAGAAACTAGACAGCAAAACACCAAATAATCCAATAAAAAATGAGGTGCAGATCTAAACAAAGAATTCTCAACAGAAGAATTGCAAATGGCTGTAAGACATATAAAGAAGTGATCAACATCCTTAGTCTTCAGGGAAATGCAAATCAAAATGACTGAGATACCATCTTACACTCATAAGAATGGCTAAGATCAAAAACACTGATGATAGCTTATGTTGGAGAGTATGTGGAGAAAGCAGAAAACTTCTCCACTGCTGGTGGGAGTGCAATCTTGTACAGCAGCTTTGGAAATCAGTATGGCAAGTACCTCAGAAAATTGAGAATCAACCTGCTTTAAGACCGAGCAATATCACTCTTGGGCATATACCCAAAAGATGCTCAACCACACCACAGGGACACTTGCTCAAGTATGTTCATAGCAGCTTTATACATAATAGCCAGAACCTGGAAATAACCTAGAAGCCCCTCAAAGGAAGAATGGATAAAAAGAAATGTGGTACTTTTACACAGTGGAGTACTAAGCAGCAGTAAAAAATAATGACATCATGAAATTTGTAGGCAAATGAGTGGAACAAGAAAACAATCATCCTTAGTGAGGTAACCCAGACCCAGAAAGACAAACATGGTGTGTACTCACTCATAAGTAGTTATTAGATGCAAAGTGAAAGATAACCAGGCTGCAATCCACGACCCCAGAGAAGCTAGGTAAAGAGGAAGACCCTAAGGGGGATCAGCATGGATTGCCCCAGGAATGGGAAAGGGTTAAGACCTCTTGGGTAAACTGGGAGGGAGGAGTAGATGGGAGGAGACTGGGGTGGGGGTGGAGATGGGGTGTGGGAACATGAGAGTTCAAGATGGCCAAGTTTGGGGAGGGTCAGAAAGGGAGAGCAATGAAAGATATCTTGACAGAGTGAGCCAGTATGGGGTTAGGAAAAAAACCTGGTACAGGGGAAATCCCCAGGAATCCAGAAGGATGTCCCCAGCTAAGACCCTTAGCAATAGTGGAGATGGTGCCTAAACTACCCTTCCTCTGTACTCAGATTGGTGACTACCTTAATTGTCATCATAGAACCTACATTCGGTGACTGGTGGAAGTAGATGCAGAGACCCACAGCCAAGCACTTGGCCAAGCTCCTGGAGTTCAGTTGAAGAGAGGAAAGAGGGATTTGCTGTGGGATAAGGCTTTTGTACACTGGTTTAATTAAACACTGATTGGCCAGTAGCCAGGCAGGAAGTACAGGCAGAGCAAACAGATAAGGAGAATGCTGGGAAGAGGAAGGGCCGAGTCAGGAGTCTCCAGCCAGACACAGAGGAAGCAAGATGACAAGGCAGAACTGAGAAAAGGTACGAAGCCATGTGGCTAAATATAAATAAGATTTATGGGTTAATTTAAGTGTAAGAGCTAATCAGTAATAAGCCTAGCTAATAGTTGAGCAGTTATAATTAATTTAAGCTTCTGAGTGATTATTTTATAAGTGGGCCATGGAGCTTTGGGGGCTTGGCAGGACCAGAGAAATCTTCCAGCTACAGGGATTATAGGAGTAAGCAGGGCAGAGGTCAAGATCATGATGAGAAAAAAATCACAGATATAGCTGACCTGAACTAGTAGGAGCACACAGACTCTGGACTGACAGCTGGGGAGCATTCAGGGGACTGAACTAGGCCAGCTGAACGTGGGTGACAGTTGTGTGGCTTGATCTGTTTTGGGGTCCCTGGCAATGAGACCAGGACCTATCACAGGTAGATGAACTGGTTTTTTAGAACCCATTCCCTATGATGGGTTGCCTTACTCAGCCTTGATGCAGGGGTGGAGGACTTAGTCCTGCCCCAACTTGGTATGCCAGACTTCGTTGACTATCCAAGGAAGGCCTTAACCTCTGTGAAGAATGAGTGGAGATGGGATGGGGGAAGGTGGGGGGGGGGGTCAACGGGAGAAGGGGAGGGAGAGGGAACAGTGGTTGGTATATAAAATGAAAAAATAAATAAATAAATAAGAAAAAAAAGCAACCCTTGTAAACTCAATGATGAACCAAGTGAATTTGGTTGGAATCTGCTGTTGCTCTTTCTCTAAGTTGAAGAGAAATAGTCTCCCTAGGTAAAGACATACAGCATCTTCAAATTGAACAAGTTATTCTCCATACACAACACAATCCCAAGCAAAGAGAATAGGAAATCATAAGTAAAAGGAGAGAGTGAGTGGCAGAAGTGTTGAAAATGTTCAAATGTATAACACTGGTTAAAAAAAACATTGCAGAGAAAAACAACCTATAGTTTTGTAAATGAATAATTAAGTGACATTTTGAAAACCCAAGTTAAATAATTTCCAATTTTACTCTGAAGAAAACTGTAGATTTGAGAAAAATAAGAAAAACAGCATATGTGGTTATTTGAAATTCCCCTGATTCTGTGGGATACAGACCTGGAATAAAAGACAGTGTCCTAATAATGTCAGTCATGATCCAAAAATCAAAATAAAGGAAAAACTGCTGCCAGCACTGGCATTAACACATGAAGCTATTTTCTCCACTTTATGTATTTTCACTGACATTTTTTCCAAGTTATTTCTCATGAGAAAAAAAAATGAGTTAAGTCATCCCCAGAAAAGTGAGTCACAGTATCTGAGCACACAGGAGTACCATTCCATGGATGAAGAGATGGGAACAGTTCTATTTTAAACATGCCAGATGCTATACATTTTTTGGAATGGGTCAGGATTCCATGTCTTTAATGAGACTTCCTGCTAAGCTGAACATCTGTTTATAATATATTATACACTTGCTAGTAAGAATAAGAATGCTAAAGCAATTAGGGCACCTTGATTGCATTTACAGATAGTAGGCAGACAAAGGGAGAAGCTGAATTGGAATGGAGCAATGATCAGCCCTCAATCAGAATCCACACCTCCTTGTTTAACCGCTATTTTCACTTGTGAGTTGCTAATTTCATAAAATATTTATTGCTTTAAGAAAACACTGAGCTTTTATACCCAGAATGAATAACAAATGGGAAGGTATAGAGAAAGAATTATTTTCCATGTTCAAAACATATCCTAATCTTTAAGTATTTCTAATTCCTTGATCTATGTTTTCTTTATTTTTCTCTGTATCACACAAATTATAAAGTAATGAATATGTATAGAAAAACCTATAGAACACATGGAACTGACAGTTATATGAAATTGATATTTCAGTTAAACATTTCTGTTTTATGTCAGTGTATGTCTGATGATTTACCAAATTTTCATTTTATTAAGACAATAATCTTGAATCTCTAAATAGTACATGAAAGTTTGTATACTCTATAGAGGGTTACTGTAATGAACATGAAAGCAGTGAAGTCCATGTATGTCATTTGTAAATTGAAATTAAGTTAACTTCTAAAGTATCTACTTATCCACTCAGTAAGTCAGTCACCACAGTAAGGATGCAATCCCTGCCTCAAGCAATTCTTCATGAAATAGATTTGATTCTTTAACTGAGCCTCTATACGTGGATATCCTAAAGTCCTGAATAGTCTGTAAAGCTTATAGCAACCCTCCAAATCTTAAAGAAAGATGACTACTATATGCACAGGAGAGATAACAAGTACAGGTGCACGTTTTTTGTACTTTTATGCAACATTTGAGAATACATGTTGGCCGGGCAGTGGTGGCACAGGCCTTTAATCCCAGCACTTGGGAGGCAGAGCCAGGCAGATCTCTGTGGGTTCGAGGCCAGCCTGGGCTACCAAGTGAGTTCCAGGAAAAGGCGCAAAGCTACACAGAGAAACCCTGTCTAGAAAAAAAAAAAAAAAAAAAAGAGAATACATGTTGATTCTGAGTTCAATTCATTCAAGAAACATGAAACTCCAAACACTGAAATTAAGTGATGGATTCAATTGTCGAGATTTTTGTTTTCCCTAATGGCAAACAGAGGCATAGGCATCAAAATCAATGTTGTGGAAATCTATGGATTATATATGCCAAAGTGAGGTTGAAGTTGAACTCTAGCTTCTCAGGTAAGAGAGAGATCTGACCTGATCTCATTTTTATAATATATATATATATATTTATTTATTTATTTATATAAAAGTTTATATAATTATAATATGAGGTCACTCAAGTGAAATGTGATTTTGTGGTAAAGTGCCAATCAATATTTGAGTAGATTATTCCAATGACCCATGAGTAACACAAAAACAATCAGGAAGATATCATATATTAAAACATTTATTTTGTACATCTCATTCCATGCTAATTATGATTATGATGAAATGAAGAAAATGTAACAGCATACTCTGGTGATATTTTATTCCTGCTTGAATGTGGTGATATTTTATTTGCATGTTAATAAAGTCTGCCTGGAGATTAGAGGAAATAGCAAGCCAGTAAACACAAAAGTCAGGCAGTGGCCACACACGCCCTCAATCCCATCACATGGTAGGCAGAGTCTCTGTGTGTTCAAGGACACACTAGGGAACAACCAAGCATGGTGACACACGCCTTTAATCCCTGTATCAACCTGGAGGTCTGTACAGACAGGCAGTGACAAGGAAGTGAGGTAGCTGGGCTAAAAGCCAATGAGAGGGCCAAAAAGCAAGGCAATAAAGGCACGGGTGGACAGGAAGTAAAGCACTTCTGGTAGCTGCAGAGCTGGAGAGGTAAGGTTGGTGGCTATCACTATTTCCCTCATCTCTAAGGTTTTCACCCCTATATTTAGCTCCATGATTTTTTATTTAATAAGACTGTTTAGAAATTCATCTACAGCATACAAAACTCATACAAGTTAATATAATTTTTATAAGTACTTGTGTATATGTGTGTGTCATTTGATATCATATTCTCATATGTCTCAAACAAGGAAAATGAGCAGAAACCAAGAGGAAAAACTGAAAATGTATTACTGATATTAATATCAGTCTTCACCAGGGTGTTCTGTTATAGGATTAATATGTTCTATGGCATGAAACAGCTGAAAAATATTTAGCATGATCTAATGCAAGTATAGGGTCCAATATATTTACATGTAAATTTTTTCTATTTTAAGTATCATCTTGGAATTTTTCCATTATTATTGTTTAATTTATGGATGTAGTCCTTTGGTCAGAAAATTTTATCTATGTTTCTGAAATTAAGTTGTTATGATCAGTCAGAAAAGAGAAACTAAAGACCAGTCTTTTAATGATAACTGAAATTGGACTTGTATAATTATTTATAACATTCATTGAAAGTTTAAATAGATAGCAATAGGTATACTTATGTCCATATTTTAGTATAATTTTGCATATTGAAAATTTCTTACATTATCTTCAATAAGTATTCAGTTTTATGCTGTTTAAATAAACTTGATTCATATATTCTCTGACTGGGTATTTTTAGATTCAGATTTGTCTTTGAAAAGAATTAAAATGAGGTAGTCTTTAGTATGAAAATGATGCTGAAAGAACTCAGCTCTGTGAATGAACTCACACTCCTCTTCCTGGAATACACAGTGCAGAGCACAGTGTAAATAATTTTATTGGCCCATGCCTGTGCCTATGCTCTGAAGACATGAAGAATGGGAAACAGGCCAGAAGAGTAGGAACAAAGAAATGTCCCAATTAATAGTTTCCCAAGGTATTACTAGTGTTAAGCTTCCTTGGCCTTCTTACAGTTTTGTTTTGTTTTTTTAATCCCTGGTGCACTAGTCAGCTTTCTGGATCCCGTTACCTATGGTCGGACATCTTGCTCATCCCTGACAAAGTGGGGGGCTTGGTCCTGCCTCAACTGAATGTGCAAGGCTTAACTGTCCTCCCATGGAAGAACTTACCCTGTTGGAGGAAGAGATGAGGGGTGAGGGAGAGAAGATGGGAGGAAGCAAGAGGAGGGATGAGAGCGGTATCTGTGATTGGTATATAAAATGAATAAAAGATATAATAACAAAACAAAACCAAAAAAGAATGTAGAAAGCTAGTCCTAGCCTTTCTAATATTTTCATTCAATGTATTTTTCAAAGCCCCTCATGAATATAGCAGAAAAATGGAGGTTGGGAGAACAACCTTATAAGTAAATTAATACGTGATTCAACAATGAGGCTCAAGAATGGGTCAGAATATTTTTTATAAATTATTTAAACTATCCCCTTTAAGGTTTTTGCAAAGGCTTGGCTGTTGCACTATTGGCATTTTCTATACTCCAGTGAGCTCAGGGTTGGAGGAGCTAGCCAGTATCAGGTATGATAAGCCTGCAGATGGAGTAAATCACTTGCCAGAGATCTTCTATCTTCCTCTGATAGTAAGTAAATGGATGATATACAACAGAAATTTGAGGTTGTTTAGAAAGTGTTTGTGAGTGAGGCTCATTATGTCTTCCTGGGCAGGTTGTAGACTTTCTCTCTATGAAATCACTCCACAGCCTCTGTTTTCATAGTAGTCATGAAAATGCTAAGTTTGGGAAATCTTTTATCAAAATCCTTCTAATGTGAGAATATTTTACTAATTATTAGGATCACGTTTATGTGGAAGAAATAGTGGTTCTTTATAGAACCTGCTTCTATTTGAAACTATTTTACAAGTACCATATTGTACTTCTGTAATAGATAAAACACCTGGAACAATAATTATGTATATATAGATATGTATTTATATACATATACACAGATATATACCTTTATATATAATATAAAAGAGTAATCACAATTTTATAGAAAGGACGCCTTTTTGATATTTTGAAAACAATTTCAATAAAGCAAGTTGTATATTGTTAATACAAGTTGCAGACTGATTTATTATAAATGATGTTTTTCAAATAAAATTAGTGCTACCTCTGATATGAAAACTCAAAAGACTTATGACATGGAAATTCTACTGATTTTGTAAGAACATTCCTCCCACTGAGATACTAAGTTTAAAGTTCCTAAAGACCCAATTAGGGACCTAAAGAGAGAGAAAGAGAAAAAAATACAAACCTGGCCAAATGATGACTAATTAGAATGACAGGCACTCTTCTGACTCATGGGGCAGTCACAGTACCTCCGCAGTAAAAATAGTGTCTCATTAGTCGTTTAAACATTATTCCCAGGTTTCCGTGAAATTGATATTTAATCACTTTCCCAGTGTACAGCAGGCACTTATTGCACAGAAAAGACATGGAGACTGAAAAGTTGATAAAATTTCTGTCAATCTCCTCTCAATTTGAAGAATGATTCATTATAATGGGCCACCAGTGGCAGAGGGACGCTGAATAGGAACCTGTAATTAACTTCACTTTCTCTGTTATTGATGGCATTTGTTGGGCTCTGTGATTAGATGGTGCATCTTGGGGGATGTACCCTGTGGAACACGCTGTGCAATATTCAAAACTACATCTAAATCATATCCATAGATGTATTCACAACACTAGATACTGCTTTTTAGTAATTTAGGGCTACTTTAAATTATTTGGAAACTAGGCTTACTCAGACTTGAGCATTTAGAGAGAATTAATGACTAAAGAAAGAAAATTTGTATTTAAATTTTAGGGGAAATTTGCAAAGAACAAATGTTGACTAAAATTGTATAGGACAATATTTATTGCAAATTCAATAAGTAATTATAATATTTGAGTTATTCTTGTGAATTATAGTTATTCTTTTAGAAGCATTGTTTAGTATGTATTGCTGTATATGACTAAACAAAAGAAAATATGATTTTCAGAACAAGCTAAATTTGTCATTAAGTCTTAAGTTCTGACTTAAGAATACACATCACCTCAGCAGCCACTCTTCTCTCTGTCTCCCTACAGCAAGGAATGTTTTCAACATTTCAATGAGAATAGAAAATGCTGAGCACATCGAAAATTTTTTATTCTGTTACTCACTAAACAGTCTTTATTTCATAAACATATCATAAAACATCTTGCTGTTGGCCACTCTCCAAAGTGGTGGGTTGTTCATTTCTGTTTTTATTTTTCTGTCCTAATAAAACTACTCTGTACATCCAAAGAGCAATAGTCCCAAAATATATGTCACAGCTTCTATTGCCTAGTTCATCTGCCATCATTCTCCATTCCCAGACATTCCAAGAAAGCACATTTCACCAAGACAGAGGGAAGCCCTGAAGACCCTTGAAGACAAAATTCTAAATGGTCTTATTAAATAAGAAACACAGAGCCAAATACAGAGTTAAAAGCCCAAGAGATCCGAGCACTAGCAAAGAGCCAAGACCACCTTATCTTACCACTCGCTGCCATCCTTCCCTAAGAGAGAGAGAGAGACCTTCCTCCTGTATGTCTTGTGTTTTATTGCTTTCCTGTTCTGCCTTCTCATTGGCTCTAAGCCAAGGCACATGACTTCCTCATCACTGCCTGTCTATACAGACCTCCTGATCTCTATGGTTGATACTGGAATTAAAGACTCAATGGTCACCACACTTGACTGTGTCCTTGATCACACAGAGACTCTGCCTGCCATGTGATTGGATTAAGGGCATTGGGTACCACCACCTGACTTCTATTCCTGGCTCGCTAATGACCTCTGATCTCTAGGAAAACTTTATTTATTAACATACAAATAAAATCACATTTCAGCACAATTAAAATATCACCATAGAACCCCCTACAAAAGAGACAGAGCCCTTGTCCTTATGGGGCATATATACTAATGGGTGAAGTTAAGGAAGTAGCTGTGTCTATGCAGTGAATAGTTTTATGGCACACAGAACAGCTTTCTTTGGGGATGCTAGGAAAACAACCTTCATCTGATGTGGAAAAGGGAGTAGTATACATAAATATTTTAACTTAAGCTTCCCCAAAGTGTCTGTACATGGTCTACCACAATACTTATTTCTTACTGCAGCATCCCAAGTAAGACTGGCCTACTGTGACATTAAAATTTAATTTAACACAATGAAAAGTCATAATGGCTATTAGGCTCAATTAGAAGTTACTTTGTTTTTAATTCTTTCAAAAATTATACTAGTGTTTGACCCCTCCACAAGAATACTTTTTTGAGTCAATGTTCTTATGTGTTCAAATTTAAAAGAAAAAATAAAACAGTCAGTACAAGATTTCAGCATTATGCAAACCTTCTTATGGAGTTATATAGCCTTTGCAAATCATGCTGAAAGCAAGACCTAAATTTCACAATGTGCATTCTAATTTTCTATTAAGTGAGAACCCTCTAAAGACCACAGAGGGGCCAAATTATCTAAAATATTAGAGGCTTATTATATTTCTACTAAATTATCAATTTTGTAAAACAATTAAACAGGGAAAGCCAATTAGTGTAAAAGTGGTCTTTTGAGTATAATCATTAGTTAGAAGCTCATTTGATAAGGTTAGGTCCAAATCTAATAAGTTAAAGCCCCAACAGAACTGTAATATAGTCTTGGCGGCAGTTTTTAACACTATCCATCTCCAAATAGAAACCAGCAGAAATTAAGGAAATTAAAAAAGAAGTTATTTTTGCCACAATCAACAAGATCTCTCTAGAGCTATGCCAAGTGTGAATTGGGGTAGTTTCTTAATTATGATCACTAGAAATGTATTTGTATTATGAATCAAAGTTATTACAAGATACAATTCCTTCCAAAGTAGACTTCAGACTGAAGAATTGCAAAGAAAAACAGACAAAATTAATAAAACAAATGCTTGGTTGCTTTGGGGAATATAAGGTAACATTCATATAAGAAAAAATACACAAATCTATTTTCCCTGGTTATTCTTGCAGGTAATTTTTCAGCCTTTGCTATATGCACCCCACTTAGATCCAGAAAATTTTTGATTACACATAGAATAAGAGAATTTGAGAGTGGAAGAACAGATGGATGTATATATGGAATACCACAAAGAAGCTTTCTAGTTTTTGTAATTGCTCTGTTGAATATTTCAAAAAATTTAAGTATGTATAACTAAATTGAGGCAGATAAGATGTTTCCATAAACACTCTGTTTAAGTAGCATAACTCATGTAAATATTAGAACAAATTTCTGCATTCACACTAGTTGTTTTGATGCAAGCCTGAAATTCTAGTATATGGGGCAGGGGGCAAGGAGATGGGGGAATTTAGGGCCAGTCTCAGGTATATGGTGAGACTTTGTCTTAAGAAACAGAAAGTGATATAGACCCGTAGTATAATGCTCTACCTACCGTGTACAAGGCTATGGGGTTTAACTCCAGTACCAAACAATCTAAGTTTCATAATTATTTTGCACAAAGAATTCAGATCATTAGTCAGAAAAACTAGAGCATAACAATTTCTAACCTACTGCTCTATTAGACTAAGAGAAAAGGATGAACATCGCCACAGGGATTGGATCTGATCTTCCTAGTTATCTTATTATATAATGTTGATAATAATGTCACTCTAATCTTTTATAAATATTTTCACTTCAGTTGTATGTGTTCCACTTAGTTATTATGTGAACAGATATGAATAAAAATGCCGTATTACAGATGAAAGCTATCAAGTTGTCTGTTCACTAAGTGCTACCTTGTGAGCTCTGTCCATTGAATAATAAAGTGAGTGGATAATTGACACTATCAGATCATCTACGCACCAGTACATCCACAGTCACGGGCAGACAGATGAGTCATCAGGAAACATTTGGTGATTACAACATCTCCTACAGCACTCCACACATAAATGTCCCCAAATCAGTTACATAAGCATTACACGGGTTTATTTGCTTTTTAATATTCCTTTCAATTCTATATACTTTTATGCATACAAACTATAGGATTTATTTTTATAAGCTGGTACAAATGATCAATTTTTTTTCATGTATCCATTTTGAAATATTCATCATTATTATTTTACATTTTTTGTGTAAATGTTTTATTTGTTTCAGCAAGAGTGTTCTGAACCTAAATGTTATTAACATTGTTGCATAAGTAATCAGGCCCAATCCCTTAGGTAATTACAAAATACAGTAAAATTTGCATTTGTTTGTACAAATTAATAATGTAAAAGACGATGTGCAGGTTAAAGGTTACCATGGAAAAATTGGACATGGTGCATGAACACAAAATGAATTATTTCATGGCTTTGTAACTTTATTACTACCACTTAGTTAATTATGCTGTATATCAATCTAATAATTAAAGAAGCAGACTGCTACCTCAGTGTCTTATCCAAATAACTGTAACTTACTCCACACACTTAGAGCTGTGGTTGGTGATAAATCTCACAGCGTGGTAAAACAGCCAAATGCCATTTGTTTTACTCCTTGAGAGCTCCACACATGCACACATTCATTCTTCTGCATACTGTTAATTAAAACAGGTCATGGGGCCAGCCCTGATTCAGTGGGAAGCAATTGTTCGGCTACATGAATGCTAGGAGTCTCTGCAGAAAGATGCTTTCTCAGAAAAAAAAGTTCTACTCAATTTCCCAAAGAAGAAACAAATATGCTTATTTAAATTAGTGAAAATTTCACTTTACCCTAACAAATTGGATCTCCAAAGCTTTCCCAAAAGCTTGCTTTCCAGGTAGCTAAACTTCAGTGTCTATTGTTAATAAATACATAGGAAAGTCCTATGGCACTATTATCTGTGCTTCACCCATATAACGTGTAAACCAACTAATTAAAATTGTGTTTTTAGATCATCATATCATTTAGAAAAGCTCAGCTGGCAGTACAAAGCCAATGTGAAAGCTGGAAGGTAGTTCACAAAGGCACATACATATATCCATAATTAATAATAATAAACCAAAGTAGAAAATCAATGTGGTCACTGGGAATCAGACTGTTGGAGAAGTGTGGGAATGTTCGTGGTTCATTTTTTAGTTTACAAACCCACCAGCAGTCATGGTTCTCACTTTATTTTTCTGTGACATTTGATCTTCTCTGGGTCCATCAAAAGCAACAGTGATGCCTGATAAGTACTTTCTTAAGAATGTGGCTCCAGGTGGTGAGACAGCCCAGCAGCAACAGCTGTGTGTGCTCAGGCTGGCAACCTGAGTTTGATCTCTGGCACTCGCTGATGGTAAGAAAGAATCCACTACAGAGAGTCATCCTCTGACATTCCCACACTTCCTCTGGCAGTCTGATTCCCAGTGATCACACTGATTTTCTACTTTGGTTTATTATTATTATTATTATTATTATTATTATTATTATTATTATTAATTATGGATTTATGTGTGTGCCTTTGTGAACATACCATGGCACTCACACACATGTGTGCACAGATGTGAAATAAATAAATGAGTGCATAAATAAATAAGTAAATAATTTTGGGAATGAATATGTAATTCCTAGTGTAGAGAGTACAAATGTATCTGTAAGAGCATGTGGATGTGTGTGCTTGTGCATCTCTCTTTATCTCTCTCTCTCTCTCTCTCTGCTGGGGGATGGTTTGCATGTCAAATTGCTCTGATTGGTCAATAAATAAAACACTGATTGGTCAGTGGCTAGGCAGGAAGTATAGGCAGGACTAACAGAGAGGAGAAAAGAAAGAACAGGAAGGCGGAAGGAGATACTGCCAGCCACCGCCATGACAAACAGCATGTGAAGATGCCAATAAGCCACGAGCCATGTGGCAAGATATAGATTTATAGAAATGGATTAATTTAAGCTGTAAGAACAGTTAGCAAGAAGCCTGCCATGGCCATCCAGTTTGTAACCAATATAAGTCTCTGTGTTTACTTGGTTGGGTCTGAGCAGCTGTGGGACTGGCAGGTGACTGAAATTTGTCCTGACTGTGGGCAAGGCAGGAAAACTCTAGCTACAAATGGTGCCCAACGTGTTGGCAAGAGTTTCCACCTAAAACCTGAGAAAAAAGATTCTAAAACGGAGCTAAAAACAGTTCCTAGTTTTCTCTTATAAGTTAGCGGCAGTCTGCATGTTTGAGCTACTATGGCTGGTTCCTGCAGTATGGCAGGAATGAGGCCTCTGCAAGTGGCACATTAAGCTGCATGGTGGATTTAGCTTTTGCTAGTATAAAACAAAAAAAGAGGTTTCTGGGCTACACGCTGCTTGGATAAAAGCATAGACCCACGATAGCTCCCAGAGCTGGCGGTAAATGTACCACCGCCATGTTGGGAACCTGAGGTGGGTGGAGCCAGCAGCCACAGCTGCTGCAGTTTAAAGCAATAGATTCACAATAAGACAGATTCAGATGTAATAGTTTACAATGTGTGTAAAACATACGTAGGCTTGAAAGAGACAAAAAAGGTGATATATACAGTTATATAAACAAATACATAGTTTTAAAAAATAAAGTCTTTAAAGAGACAGTAAAATTAATATAAAAAATAAGCCACGTGAAGATGAATATTACACAGAGAATCTGGATTGTGTTGTCTTTGGGATTTTTAACTGCAGAAAAACATTTGATTGTAAAAGATGTTGAGTTAAACCAATATGTATATTTTAAAGATACCTTGACTTCAAAATTTGGTTGTAAGGATGTATTGCTTTGGAAAGGAGACTCTGCTTTTTTTCCCACAGAAAGCCAGAGGCTATGGATTTGTTCCAGATTAAGATACATCAGGTTTGACCAGCCAAGACCCCTGAAAGGTCTCCGATGACACCATGGCCCAGATGATCCAACATCCAGAATGGTTTGAAGGCAACTGGCTCAGACAATACAGCCTCATGGACTATTCCATAATCCTAAAATTTTCTTTGTGTCCCCATAAGATACAGCGCCCCCCCCTCCAGCAGGAAGTAGTAAGAGAAACTACACCCAAATTTCCAAATTATATGTAATTTTACTTTGTTAAGAATAAAACCTTCCTTTTTGAAAAAAAAAAAAGAAAGAAAAAAGAAAAGGGGAAATGCTGTGGGATGGTTTGTATGTCAAATTGCTCTGATTGGTCAATAAATAAAACACTGATTGGTCAGTGGCTAGGCAGGAAGTATAGACAGGACTAACAGAGAGGAGAAAAGAAAGAACAGGAAGGCAGAAGGAGTCACTGCCAGCCGCCACCAGGACAAACAGCATGTGAAGATGCCAGTAAGCAACGAGCCATGTGGCAAGGTATAGATTTATAGAAATGGATTAATTTAAGCTAAGAAAAGTTAGCAAGAAGCCTGCCATGGCCATACAGTTTGTAAGCCATATAAGTCTCTGTGTTTACTTGGTTGGGTCTGAGCAGCTATGGGACTGGCAGGTGACTGAAATTTGTCCTGACTGTGGGCAAGGCAGGAAAACTCTAGCTGCACTCTCTCTCTCTCTCTCTCTCTCTCTCTCTCTCTCTCTCTCTCTCTCTCTCTCTCTGTGGTTTAGCAGAGGTCAGTCTCATGTGTCATTTCTCAGGAGCAGTCTTCCATCTTTTTCTTTCCTTGAGACAGGAGTTCTCACTTCCTGGAATTCTCTAAGTAGGCTAGGCTGTGTGGCCAGTGAGACTCAAGATCAATCAGTCTCCACCTCCCCAGAGTTTGAACTATTAGTATCCACCACCGTGTCTTTCTTTTTTCGCTTGGTTTTAGCAATTTGATACATGCTCTCAGGCTTGCATGATGAGTGCTTTACTTACTGAGCAATAACCCCAGCCCCAGTACTGAATTTAAATGATTCATAATTCTGTTCTCTAAGTCATACACATATGATATGGCTTCCAATTGAGTGCAACAGAAATTTTAAAAATAACAAAACTCTATGTCAGATGCTGATGTCTGAATCATGACTCACTGCAAATATCTCATTACAAATGTTACAATTATTCTCAAACACTCAAGTAAAGACAGTAATGACATCTAATGGATAGAATTTAATACATTGACCCATAAATACACAGCACCTACTAGGAGCCCTAAACATTAAAATGTAGTGATTATGTTGGGTTCAGTGTCAAATGTCTAGAATTTCAGCATTCATGTAGTTGAGATAGGAGATCACTTGAGCCAAGTAACCTGCTACCAACTTAAAAAACAAAGAAAGACTCAGATTTGAAAAACAGAAAAACCAAAATTTTACTAAATAAAATGTGTTTTGTCTCATAGTTACTTGGAATGTAAAAAAGGAATTTTGCATGCATGTCTAAAGCGATACACATTTATTATTAAATATTAAAATTATTTAATCAAGTTAAAACACCAAAAAAAGCATGGTTGAATAAAAGTAGTGGTGGGAGTGGTTATGAAGAGTCCATCATTAAACCAGAATCTAAGAACGTGGAAACAACTGAGAGACCACATGAGCAGACAGGAAGCTGTGACCAGGTCCATGCTCAGGCATTTTTCATTTGATGAATCAAATTCTTTCCTCACTCCTCTAAAAAGAACATTGCTGAACTTCAAGAGGTGATCTCTTATACTGGTTTGGTTAGAAAGTATCTCTGCTCTCACATTATGTAAACTAGAGGACTTATTGAATCCTATGTCATCAAAATTATCATTCACAGAAACAAAGGGCAGGCCAACCAAACTCTTTTCTATGACTTTGACCCCATACTGAAATAATAAGAGTTGTGATTCTTTTATTCCTGGAGGCGATAACAAGTTTGATAAATGGTTGATATAAATTAGCAATAATTATTAAAACATCAAAGTTTGTTCAAAATCAGTGCAGGAATTTTGTCATTATTTAAAGAAATAACTGTTTCATTACTGCAATTCCATACAGAAATAAAATTCACAGTCTTCCTTTGTTAGTATTGTGGTGATATTGTGTTCCCCAATATATTGTGCACCCTAATAAACTTATCTGGGGTCAGAAAACACAACAGCCACTAGATAGAGAGGCCAGAAAATGGTGGCACACACGCCTTTAATCCTAGCATTCTGGAGGCAGAGATCCATTCAGATCTCTGTGAGTTCAAAGTCACACTGGAGACAGCCAGGCATGGTGACACACGCCTTTAATCCCAGGAAGTGATGGCATGAAGCAGAAAGGTATACAAGGTATGAGGACCAGGAACTAGAGCCTGGTTAAGATTTTAGGCTTTTAGCAGCAGTTCAGCTGAGATCCATTTGGATGAGGACTCAGACTTTCAGTCTGAGGAAACAGGATCAGCTGAGAAGTTGGCTAGGTGATGTTAGCTATTACCTGTTCTGTTTCTCTGATCTTTTAGCTTTCACCCCAATACCTGGCTCCGGATTTGTTTTTATTAATAAGAACTTTTAAGATTCATGTTACATAATATTTTTAAACCTATTTCCTGTTTTCTCCTTTCCCTACCAAGCCCCGGTAATCTCCCTTGTACTGTCTTTTACAATTAGATCACAAACATGAAAATGTGGTGCTTGTCTTTGTAAGACAGACTTACTTCACGAATACGATTAGCAAATTCATAACAATGAAACAGTTCATCTTTATCTTTCAGAAAAATTCCCTCATGTATAATGTTGCCTTTTCTTTATCCATTCTTTCATTAATGGACACCTAGCCAAATTTGCTACTTGGTTACTGGGAGACTGCTCTGGAAAACATGGATGTACATGCATCTCTGTGGGAACATGATGTGATTTTCCAAGTACGTGTCCAGCAGTGCTATTGCTGGATTGTATGGAGATTCTTGCCTTAATTTTTTTTTGAGAAACCTCCTCCCTAATTTCCATAGCCATGTGGACTAATTTGCATTTCCACCAGCAATTAATAAAACCTCCCTTTCACCAGATTCTCTTTTTGTTGTGCATTTTTATAAATAAAATAGCCATTTTGAATGCAATCAGGTTGATTCTCAATGCAAGTTTAATTTGAATTTCTTTAACAGCTATGGACATTGAGAATATTTTCATGGATTTATTCCCCATTTCTATTTCTTCAGTTCAGTTCCAAAGCCCAATTCTTGATTGGATTATTTGGTCTTTAGTTTTTCAAATTTTGAAATCTTTCTATATTTTAGGTTCTAGTTTCCTATCAAATTTGCATCTGTCTGTCAAAGACTTCATTTCACTATTTTTATATACTGTCCCTAATTCTTTACATCTTTTGCTCTGCATTTTTAAAATTTGAGATAATAAAATTTTTCAATTCTTGCTCTTGAAAGTATCTGTCTATGCTTATATGTTAAAGTATTTTCCCTGTTTTCTGCTGGCACATTTAAAGTTTCACATCTTACCATTAAGATCTTTGAATTTTAGTTGATTTTTTGTAAAAGGTAAAAATAGGAATCTAGTTTAAATCATCTGTAAGTAGATGCCCAATTACCCAACTCCACTTTGAAAGATGCTGTTCTTCAGTGTGTGCTTTTATGCACTTTTGTCAAGAATCAGATGGCTGTAGCTTCCTGGGTTTACATTTAGATCTTTTCTGTTCCATTGGTCTATACAACTGCTTTTGGACCACACATCCTGTCAGTATATCCATAAATATATCTTTAGTATTTAAAGTGAGAAAATGTAGAGCATCAAAACCTACTGGTAGTGAAATGGATGAAATTTAAATATTCTACCTATTCTCAAGACTCATAGACAGAGGAAACCACATCACCTGTTAGCTGCTAACCTAGAAAAACAGAAAAAAAGTCAATGTGAAAACTACACATTAATTCTAAAAAGTAAGATCTTACAAAGTAGAAGGAATACATAAAAGTTGAGATCAGTAAAGAAAGGGGTCATAGGAGAGGTAGTAAACACTAGAAGGGCTCAGAGTATTAGTATCTTGCACTTGTTAAAAACATACCATTTTTCCAGTACATTATTTATGTAAGCTACCAATTTAAAGAAAATTTGCAACACATCATTGCTTGCAATACTTACACATACAAAAACAAAATAACAAAGAGGAAGGGACAAGAGGAGGCAAACCATGAAGAAATGGAAGGACAAAAGAATTCTAAAAACACAGTAGTAAGAGAAAAATTCACTCATTAATGAAATCTGAATTATCTCAGGAACTAGAGCATGGTCAAAATGTACTGAGAAGCAACACTGGCAACACTGGAAATTCAGGGGTAACAGCAGCTAACAAGAGAACTTGTTTTAAAAAATAATGGAACAGAAAAAGTT
The DNA here is from genome assembly GCF_007827085.1 of Peromyscus californicus insignis. Classification (NCBI taxonomy): domain Eukaryota; kingdom Metazoa; phylum Chordata; class Mammalia; order Rodentia; family Cricetidae; genus Peromyscus; species Peromyscus californicus. The sequence goes on from NW_026294573.1 coordinate 119,678,853, forward strand.
TAAGTGGAATAAGAGGTGGATGGGAGGGGTAGATGAAGAAAGACTGGGCAAGAGAATTGACACTATGACATGTCAAATGAGTCATGTGAAAATTTACTACTGTAGAAACTTCATAAAATATACATATACAAAATCATAGGAAGAGTTTAAATAGAGCTAACATAGCTGGGTGACAACACCCCTACAAAGCACCACAGACTAACATAAAAGTTCCAGTACCAGGAATGGTTTATCATTTGAAGTTACTAACCAGTGAAGTCTCCTAGATCCCCAAGAATATGTGAAATTTCCAGTGTTGTAAGTTGTCCTCTGGAACTTGACATTAACATCCCACTAGAACATGGAAAATTCAAGTTGGTAATCACCTGGAAGTGTCATCCATACTGGCTATTTTTCATGATGCTACAAAGTGCTATGCATATTATCAAATGAGAAAAGTCATCTCCCGTGTCACCTAGCTCTGAACACTGGGAGATACAATAACAAATGCTTAGCAAAATATGTCCACTGTTATAATAGTGGCGTGACCATCATGGGAGTAACCAAACCCTTAATGCTTGATTTTGAGGCATGGTTCAAAGTCACACCTGGCACCATTATCAGGGCCAAGAACATGTAGCTAGCTATACAGATCATAGGTTCTTGGAGCAAATCTACCACTATTTCTTTCCTAAATGGTTTTTAAACTTCTAATGACTTGATTTACACTCATAGATTTATGAATATCTCAACCATCATCAGAGAAACTTCTATTTGCAAAATAAGACAATTGATGGAGATCCACAATTAGTCAATGTTCAGAAAATGAGAAATTATTGAATTCTTGGTGCTAGGGATATCTTTATCACACCCTCTTCTCATGAGGCTCAGGGCAACTGAAGAAAAACAGGCAAAAAGATTTCAAGAGTAAGAGGCAGTAATGACTACAAGGAAAGTGTGTTTTCAGGACATAGTAGGTAGGTGATAAATAAGAACTCATTCCATTTGAGACAGACTGCAAAAGATCTGAGCAAACTCAAGCCAGAAAAAAATCCCAACATGAAGAGGGAATATGGGCATGAACTTCCACCGCTAGCTAAGGGGCCACTGACAGTTGATAGCTGCTGGGAAAGGGAGAGTTTATATATATATATTGGTTTTTCGAGGCAGGGTTTCTCTGTGTAGCTTTGCTCTTTTCCTGGAACTCACTTGGTAGCCCAGGCTGGCCTTGAACTCACAGAGATCCGCCTGGCTCTGCCTCCCGAGTGCTGGGATTAAAGGCGTGCGCCACCACCGCCCGGAAATATTCTTAAAGGTATAGCTCCTGATAGATTGACCACACTTCAGTGAAAGCCACACATCCAAGCATATGCAGGCAACACAAACATCACTTGATATTTTTTGTTTGGGGGAATATTTGTTTTTAAAAATCACAAAGTTAGGTGGGTAAGGAAGGTAGAAGGATATGGGAGAAATTTATGGGAGATGAATATGGTCAAAATACATTGTATGAGATGCCCAAAGAACTAATAAAATAGGAAAAAACTAAGTGAAGCTGGGAGGGGGGAGGTATTGGAAGTGGGGCCATTGGGAGCAGGAGGGAAAATTTAAATTGGATACAACCAAAATGCATTTTATATATATATATATACATATATATATATATGTATATGTGTGTGTGTGAAATTATCAGCATGTGAAAAGGATTCTAAATAACGAAGAGTTAAAAAAAACAAGTATACACACACACACACACCTTGGTGTCATGATATTCAATAAATACATAAATGGCAGTGGGAGAAGACACAATGATTAGAGGAGCATATGAAATAATAACTAAAAGAAAGATATCTTAAATGTAGAAGAGTAGAAAGGAAAGACAGAACCAAAAAGATTATACATGAGAAAAGACAATAATAAGAGAGGAAGAAAAGAGAATGATGAGTATAAACCATGGAAGAAAAAGGTAAGAACCCATTTTTTATGTGTCTCAAAACCAAGGGACATAGATAGACAAGGGAATTGAAAATGGGCTCCTTGTAAAAGCAGTGTCTTATCCCAGAAGACATTGTGGGGAAGAAACAGTAAGCAGACATGGAGATCAATGTCTAACAGGACCAACAGGAGAAAGGGGAGGGCCCAGGGTCCCTAGGAAATACCAAAGTCAACATCTGCTTAACAGACTCCCAGCCTCAGGCCTCTCCCATCCGAAATAGATAAAGCTCTTATATTCCCTTTCTCTGAAGCTTGGTTTTCTGTTTTTCCCAGATGTTCAAGCCTTTGACAATGGCAGGCAATTAGCTCAGAGAATCCCTAGTGGTACCACTAGCACCACTTTACAAAAGGACAGTCAATCATATAATGAATAATTAGGCCTGAGAACAAATAATCAACTTGTATACTTAGTCTCCATTTTTGATAAATGCTTTCAAAAATATGAATTTGAATGAGTATTCTAACTCATCCTCACAGCCTCCCAATAACCTGAGCTTGGTAGATTGTTAGTAGACTGCCATTACTAGGGGAGTAATCCCATGTTCTTTCCCTCTGGTCACAGAGTTTCCCAGTATATCATATACACTGGAGGACATTTACTTTACACAACCAAAATATTCTGTGACAATAATATACTGCCTAAAAATACAATAATATAATTTTTTCATAATATATGGATAAAACTTTCAATTAAACAATCACATGTTTTTAAAAAGGGGATATAATTAGGAATAGGTCATCATGACTTATAAATAACAACCTCAAAATCTGGATCTTTGATATATATTATGGCAGAGCAGCCTCTTAGCATAAACATAAAAGGTATTCTTTGAAACCCTATTACTTTCACTCAATCATATTTTAATTTATCTTATATTACTTAAAAATAGCTGAAAATATATCTTGTTAGTGACTAATTTAATTATTAGCTCTGAGACAGTGCTTCTCAACCTTCCTAATGCTGCAACCATTTAATACAGTTCCTCATGTTGTGGTGACCCCCAACTGTAAAATTATTTCATTGCTACTTCATAACTGTAATTTTGCTACTGCTATGAATCATAATGTAAACATCTGATATACATGATATGTGACTCCTATGAAAGGGTTGTTCAAATCCCAAAGGAGTCGTGACCATGGGTGGATAAATCACTGCTCTAAGAGAATCACCAACATCAATCTTACTGAGTATGAGTTACATCTACCAGGCACAGGTCTAAGATCTCTGTGTACATTACCTAACTTTAACCCTCCTAGGACTCCAGTGAAGGAAATTCTAATGTCATCCTTATTTTTTGAAATAACAAGATGATGCTCAAGATGAGCTGCACTTAAGGATTCACAATTACAATGTAGAAGAAGTATTCAAACACAGCCTTATTTTTGGAGAATCTCGACCTTTACTGTCTTAGAAAACAAAATGTCAAATGACAAGGTTAACAGATTTCTTACTGCTCCACCCAAAATTTACAGATGAAGACAGATTTAACATATGTTGATGTAAAATTATCTTCTTATAACCCCTGGAGAATTATTGATATGAGTGACTGACAATCTTTGATATTCAAGGCCACTGTGGGGTTGGAGCTCTGAGCTTTGGAGTTAGCTTGTTTGTTTTCTCCTAAGGAAACCAACTACAGTTTGTAGCTGTCTTTAGCTTCTACATTCCCTTGGCAGAACATTAACTGGTCTGTCACTTTTTACCTGACATGTACCTTTCAATTTGTTTAAAGGTGCCACTAATAATGCTAAATAATTCACAGAAGAACAAAGGAGTACATTGGATAAAAAGGATCTTGTCAAAAAATATTTATGGACCCTGGTAAGTCAAGTGTTTGTTCTTTATGATTATAACTAACATCCACAGTTCTCTAATACAGGATTACTTAATTTTACTATACTAGCTCTTTCTTGTCAGTGGTTTTCCTCTTCATTCCGTGACCTATTGTCCCTTGCCTTCAAACATGCAAGAAAGATTTCCAATGATGTAATTTAATTATTTATACATATAGATTTTGATATTAGAAACTATTTTCTTTGGCTTCTTATGAAAGTAAGAGTGCTAATAATGTGAAAATATATTTAGAAGATTTAAAATCTGCTATTGTCCATATTTGTCTCTTTAACATTTGCTTTTAGACTGACAAAGTGGTTCATCTTGGCTGTAAACTTGAATACACCTATAATCAACAAAAACCTGTTGGTACACCTGCAGGAAATTTTCTTAATTGGATCATTTGAGATGGGCCACCCAGAATCTGGGCCACATCTTCTAGTGGCAGCCCACATGGAAGGACACAGGAGAAGGAAGCTTTTGTTTTTTGTCTACCTGTCCTCACTCTCACTTACAAGTTCCTCTACTCTGGGGCTAAAACATTGCATTTCTGATATTAGAATCGACTTCTTTGTGATTCCAGCATAGACTGAAGACTAAGAACTCCAGCACCAGATTGGGAATGCTGAGACATTTAGCCTTGTAGACTAAATAGCTACTAGATTTTTGGAGATGGCCATTATTGGACTAGCCGGACCACAGCATGTAAGCCACTCTAAATAAATTCATTCATTTATCACTTCTGTTCTTTAGAAAACCTAAGTAAGGCGGGCCCCCAGCTCCCATCTTGCCCCGGACTTTTATTTGGAGCACAGGTGAGTGCCCTAGCTTGCCCTGGACCCCATCCCTGGGCACCAGCCACTCCGGGGAAGACCTGCCCAACTTGCCCCCAGGTTCTGGCCATCGGGCAGGTTCCCTTCTAGCCCCACCAAGAAGGATCCCCTTCTCCAAGACCCCTGGCAGACCCTGCAGTCTCCACGCCCTGCCCCCACGCCCATCCGACTGAGCCCCAAGCCTCTTTCTGAGACTTAGAGGCCGGCCCCCAGCTCCCATCCTGCCCCAGACTTCCCTTCTGGAGCAGGAGAGAGAGAGAGAGAGAGAGAGAGAGAGAGAGAGAGAGAGAGAGAGAGAGAGAGAGAGAGAAGAGCTCCCATTCTGCCCCGGACTTCCAATTTGGACAAGAGAGCTCCCATCTGGACAAGAGAGAGAGACTTCCTGAATCTGTCAGCTCTTTCTGAAACAAGTGTGCCGATAAGGCCAAGAATGAACCACAAACATATACAACAAAATGAATAGCAATACAGCATCACCAGGCCCTAGCCCTCCTCAAACACCTAGACCTGAACATCAGAAATTGGAAGAAGCAGAAGAAAACAGCCTTATGAATGACATCATGAAGAAGCTAGAGGCTTGTGTAGAGGAAAAGACAAAAAAATGTGAAGAACGCTATAAACAACTAGAGGAAAGGGCAAACAAATTAGAAGAAATCAATAAAGTCCTGGAAGAAAACAATAAAGTACTGAGAGAAAATCAAGAAAAATCAATGAAACAAATGAAGGAAACAGCCCAAGACCTGAAAAGGGAAATAGAAAAAATGAAGAAGACACAAACAGAGGGAATGCTGGAAATAGAAAATCTGAGTAAACGATTGGGAACTTCAGATGCAAGTATAATCAACAGAATGCAAGAGATGGAAGAGAAGATCTCTAGCGTTGAAGATACAGTAGAAGAAATAGATTCATCAGTCAAAGAAAACACTAAAGCCGACAAAGGCATGAACCAAAATGTCCAAGAAATTTGGGACACCATGAAAAGACCAATCCTACAAATAATAGGAGTCGAAGAAGGAGAATACCAAATCAAGGGCACAGAAAATATATTCAACAAGATCATAGAAGAAAACTTTCCCAACTTAAAGAAGGAAATGCCTATGAAGATACAAGAAGCTTATAGAACACCAAACAGACTAGACCCCCCAAAAAAGTCCCCTCACCAAATAATAATTAAACAACTAAATGAACAGAATAAAGAAAGAATATTAAGAGCAGCAAAGGAAAAAGGCCAAGTGACATATAAAGGCAAACCCATCAGAATAACACCCGATTTCTCAATGGAGACTTTGAAAGCCAGAAGGACCTGGACAGATGTAATGCAGACACTAAGAGACCATGGATGTCAGCCTAGACTAATATACCCAGCAAAACTTTCAATCACCATAGATGGAGTGAACAAGACATTCCATGACAAAGCCAGATTTAAACAATACTTATCCACAAACCCAGCCTTACAGAAAGCACTAAAAGGAAAATTCCAACCTAAGGAAGTCAGATACACCCTCAAAAACACAGGCAACAGATAAAGCCACAGCAGTAAACCCCAACATATATAAGTACACACACATCACCACCAAAAAATAACAGGAATGAACAATCACTGGTCATTAATTTCCCTCAATATCAATGGACTTAATTCACCTATAAAAAGACATAGGCTTACACAATGGATACGAAAACAGGACCCATCTTTCTGCTGCATACAAGAAACACATCTCAAATTCAAAGATAGACACTACCTAAAAATAAAAGGCTAGGAAAAGACTTTCCAATCAAATGGTCTTAAGAACAAGTGGGTGTAGCCATCCTGATATCCAGCAAAATAGACTTCAAACTAAAATCAATCAAAAGAGATCAAGAAGGGCATTACATACTCATCACAGGAAAGATCCACCAAGATGAAGTCTCAATTCTGAACATTTATGCCCCAAACACAAGGGCACCCACACATGTAAAAGAAACATTACTAAAGCTTAAGTCACATATAAAACCCCACACATTAATAGTGGGAGATCTCAACACCCCACTTTCACCACTGGACAGATCTCCCAAATTGAAACTTAACAGAGAAATAAAGGACTTAACTGATGTCATGACTCAAATGGACTTAATTGATATCTACAGAACATTCCATCCTAACAAAAAAGAATATACCTTCTTCTCAGCACCCCATGGAACCTTCTCTAAAATTGACCACATACTTGGCTACAAAACAAATATAAACAGATACAAAACAATTGGAATAACCTCTTGTGTTCTATCAGACCACCATGGTCTAAAGTTGGATTTCAACAACAACAAAAACTACAGAAAACCTAAAATCTCATGGAAACTGAATAATACCCAACTGAATCACCAATGGGTTAAAGAAGAAATAAAGAAAGAAATTAAAGACTTCCTAGAGATCAATGAAAATGAAGACACCACATATCCAAATTTATGGGACACTATGAAAGCAGTACTAAGAGGGAAATTCATAGCACTAAATGCACACATAAATAAGTTGGAGAAATCTAACACTAGTGACTTAACAGCACACCTGAAAGCTCTAGAACAAGAAGAAGCAAAGTCTCCCAGGAAAAACAGACGCCAGGAAATTATCAAAGTGAGAGCTGAAATCAATAAAATAGAAACAAAGAGAACAATACAAAAAATTATTGAAACAAAGAGTTGGTTCTTTGAGAAAATCAACAAGATAGACAAGCCTTTATCCAAACTAACCAAAAGACAGATAGAGAGCATCCAAATCAACAAAATCAGAAACGAAAAGGGGGACATAACAACAGACATTGAGGAAATCCAGAGAATCATCAGGTCATACTTCAAAAACCTCTGTTCGACAAAACTGGAAAACCTAAAAGAAATGGATAACTTTCTGGATAGGTACCACATACCTAAGTTAAATCAAGACCAGATAAACTATTTAAATAGTCCAATAACACCTAACGAAATAGAAACAGTCATTAAAAGTCTCCCAACCAAAAAAAGCCCAGGACCAGATGGTTTCAGCGCAGAATTCTACCAGATCTTCAAAGAAGAGTTAATACCAATACTCTCTAAATTGTTCCACACAATAGAAACAGAAGGAACATTACCAAACTTCTTCTACGAGGCTAGAATTACCCTGATTCCTAAACCAAACAAGGATACAACAAAGAAAGAGAACTACAGACCAATCTCCCTCATGAACATTGATGCAAAAATACTCAATAAAATACTGGCAAACAGACTCCAAGAACACATCAAAACAATTATCCACCATGATCAAGTAGGATTCATTCCAGGGATGCAAGGGTGGTTCAACATACGAAAGTCCGTCAATGTAATACACCATATAAACAAACTTAAAGAAAAAAAACACATGATCATCTCACTGGATGCAGAAAAGGCATTTGACAAAATCCAACACCCCTTCATGATAAAGGTCTTGGAGCGATCAGGAATACAGGGAATATACCTAAACATAATAAAGGCAATTTACAGCAAGCCAACAGCCAACATCAAATTAAATGGAGAGAAACTCAAAGCAATTCCACTAAAATCAGGAACGAGGCAAGGCTGTCCACTCTCCCCATACTTATTCAATATAGTACTTGAAGTTCTAGCCAGAGCAATAAGACAACATAAAGAGATTAAGGGGATACAAATTGGAAAGGAAGACGTCAAGCTTTCCCTATTTGCAGATGACATGATAGTATACTTGAGCGACCCCAAAGATTCCACCAAGGAACTGATACAGCTTATAAACACCTTCAGCAACATAGCAGGATACAAGATCAACTCAAAAAAATCAGTAGCCCTCCTATATACAATGGACAAAGAAGCGGAGAAGGAAATCATAGATACATCCCCCTTTACTATAGCCACAAATGACATAAAATGCCTTGGGGTAACACTAACCAAGCAAGTGAAGGACCTATATGACAAGAACTTTAAGTCCCTGAAAAAAGAAATTGAAGAAGGTGTCAGAAAATGGAAAGACCTCCCATGCTCATGGATAGGCAGGACTAACATAGTAAAAATGGCAATCTTACCAAAAGCAATCTACAGATTCAATGAAATCCCCATCAAAATACCAACACAATTCTTCACAGACCTGGAAAGAATAATACTCAACTTCATATGGAAAAACAAAAAACCCAGGATAGCTAAAGGAATCCTGTACAATAACACAACCTCTGAAGGCATCACCTTCCCTGACTTCAAGCTCTACTATAGAGCTACAGTAATAAAAACAGCTTGGTACTGGCATAAAAACTGACATGTGGATCAATGGAATCAAATTGAAGACCCTGACATTAATCCAAAGACCTATGAACATATAATTTTTGACAAAGAAGCCAAAAGTGCATAATGGAAAAAAGAAAGCATCTTCAACAAATGGTGCTGGCAAAACTGGATATCAACATGTAGAAGGTTGCAAATAGATCCATATCTATCACTGTGCACAAAACTTAAGTCCAAGTGGATCAAGGACCTCAACATAAATCCAGCTACTCTGAACCTGCTAGAAGAGAAAGTAGGAAGTAGTCTTGAACGCATTGGCATAGGAGACCACTTCCTAAATAGAACACCAGTAGCACAGACTCTGAGAGAAACAATCAATCAATGGGACCTCTTGAAACTGAGAAGCTTTTGTAGAGCAAAGGATACGTTCAAGAAAACAAAGCGACATCCTACAGAATGGGAAAAGATCTTCACCAACCCCACATCTGACAGAGGATTGATATCCAGAATATATAAGGAACTCAAGAAATTAGACATCAAAATGCCCAACAGTCCAATTAAGAAATGGGCTGTAGAACTAAACAGAGAATTCTCAACAGAGGAAACTCAAATGGCTGAAAGACATTTAAGGAATTGCTCAACATCCTTAAACATCAGGGAAATGCAAATCAAAACAACTCTGAGATACCACCTTATGCCTGTCAGAGTGCCTAAGATCAAAAACACTGAAGACACCTTATGCTGGAGAGGATGTGGTGCTAGGGGAACTCTCCTCCACTGCTGGTGGGAATGCAAGCTTGTACAACCACTTTGGAAATCAATATGGCGCTTTCTTAGAAAATTGGGAATCCATCTCCCCCAAGATCCAGCTATACCACTCTTGGGCATCTACCCAAGGAATGCTCAACCACACCATAAGAGCACTTGTTCAGCTATGTTCATATCAGCATTGTTTGTAATACCCAGAACATGGAAACAACCTAGATGTCCTTCAACTGAAGAATGGATAAACAAAATGTGGTACATATACACAATGGAATACTACTCAGCAGAGAAAAACAATGACATCATGAGGTTTGCAGACAAATGGATGGATCTAGAAAAAATCCTCCTGAGTGAGGTAACCCAGACTCAGAAAGACAAACATGGTATGTACTCACTCATACCAGGATACTAGATGGGGAACAAGGATGACTTTTCTGCTACTCACATCACCAGGGAGGCTACCTGGAAAACAGGACCACAAGAACGACATGGGGATCACCCTATGACAGAGAAATGAAATGAGATCTACATGAACAGCCTGGACATGAGTGGGGGTAGTGAAAGGCGAGGGTCGAGGGAAAGAGAGCTTGGGGGAGCGGGAGATCCCAGCTGGATCAACTACAGAGAGGGAGAACAAGGAATAGGAGACCATGGTAAATGAAGACCACATGAGAATAGGAAAAATCAAAGTGCTAGAGAGGCCCACAGAAATCCACAAAGATACCCACACAACAGACTGTTGGCAATGGTCGAGAGACATCCTGAACTGACCTACTCTGGTGATGGGATGGCCAAACACCCTAATTGTCGTGCTAGAAACCTCATCCAACTACTGAGGGATCTGGATGCAGAGATCCATGACTAGGCCCTGGGTGGAGCTCTGGGAGTCCGATTAGCGAGAATGAGGAGGGTTTATATGAGCGAGAATTGTTGAGACCCAGGTTGGATAAAGCACAGGGACAAATAGCCAAATAAATGGAAACACATGAACTATGAACCAATGGCTGAGGGGTCCCCAACTGGATCAGGCCCTCTGAATGTGTGAGACAGTTGATTGGCTTGATCTGTTTGGGAGGCATCCAGGCAGTGGGACCGGGTCCTGCGCTCATTGCATGAGTTGGCTGTTTGAAACCTGGGGCCTATGCAGGATTGCTTGGCTCGGCCTGGGAGGAGGGGACTGGACCTACCTGGACTGAGTCTACCAGGTTGATCTCAGTCTGTGGGGAAGGCTTTGCCCTGGAGGAGATGGGAATGGCGGGGGTGGGGGGGGGGTGGGGGGGGGCTGGAGGGAAGGTGAAGGGGGCGGGAGGGGGGAGAACAAGGGAATCTGTGGCTGATATGTAGAACTGAATTGTATTGCAAAATAAAAAGAAAAAAAAAGAAAACCTAAGTAATACAGACTAGTAAACATTTGAACACACATACATTCTAATATTTGATGATAATATGTGAATTATTTTAAACGACTAATTACTTTGTTACATTTATTGTAATCCCTCATTATATCTTAAACCCAAGGATATAACCAAGGAATATTATGTTTGAGAAACTTAGCAATAACTATTTTTATTATTAATTTTACTATTGCAGTTACATATAAACATCATTTCATTTTCATGTTTATGCATTTCTATTGTTCTTAATATTCATACATATTTAATTTTCAAAGAAAAATATTAATGAGTCATAGAAATAGATGACTTGATTATCAATCTGAGAAATTATATGTTTATCTCTATGCAGGAAATAGAGTGAGCAAATTCTAAGTGGGACAAAGCTATAAACACTCAATTCCTGTCCCAGCAATATACTTACCAACAAATCTTCATGTCTTAAAAATTCCATAACCTTCACAAACAGTGCCACCCACTGAGTTTAAATAGGTGAGTCTAAGAAGCCATTTATCACCCAAGCCATACTGAGGGGTATAAATAAAACCTCATGGTCCACTCCCAGTGTCTGACTTCCTCCCGAGGCTCCACCCCCTAAAGATTCCACAGCATTTTCAAACAGTACCACAGCTAAAGAGAAAGTGCTCAAAAAATATGAGTCCATTGGAACATTTTATATTCAAACTGGAATCCTGACCCCATCCCTCCACACAGAAATTAGTGGCTGTGTCCCCATTCCTCCACACAGAGATTAGTGGCTGTGTCATGTGCATAACGCATCCATTCAAACTTTAAAAACTGTCACAATATTTATCAGCCTCAACAATGTTCCAAAGTCAAAAATCTATTATGTGAGCCCCTATCAAAAAACAATCTACATTATTCCAATAAATAATGATACATAATGGTACAGGGTAAACATCTCCATTCCATAAGAGTAGAATAGAGAAATCACAGGAAGTATTGGCTCAAAGCAAGAACAAAGCATAGCAAGGCAAATATCAACTCCTCCAGCTCATTGTTCAGCATCTGTGGCACATGATCAACTCACACGGATTTCAAACTTGGGGAGCTCACTCCTCCAGCTCTGCATCCTGTAACAGTCTCTCTCTTAACTTGGCTCCACTCCATCCCTGCAGCTTTTGTCAATGGATGGCTGTGGTGACTATTCTCAGTTGTTAACTTTACTAAATATTGAATTAACCAAAACCCAAGTCATTGGGGACACCTGTAAAGGATTTTACTTGTTTGGATCACTTGAAGTGAAAAAAATCCACCCTAAATCTGGATTTTTTTGATATGGGAATATCCACTTTAAATCTGGGCCACACTCTCTGATGGCAGCCTGTATAAGGGGATGCAGAAGAGGGAGGCTCTTGCTCTTTGCCTGCTTGTTCCCACTCTACCTGATAAGGTCACTCCTGCTGGCATTAGAGCCTTCTTTGAGATATATAGTGTGTGTGTGTGTATATATGTGTGTATATGTATATGTATATATATATGTGTGTGTATATGTATGTATGTATATGCATGTGTGTCACATATATAAAGTATACACATATATGTATATGCACACATCCGTTCATTCTATTCTGTTTCTCTAAAGAACTGTCACTAATACAAAGCCCTATGGTTCCCACATCTCTAACTGCACTCAAGGCTCAACTGCAACTTAGCCTTTACTTTTACAGCTTTCTACGATGACATCTCAGGGCCTTCTTGAAGAGACTTTGATCTTGCTAAACATTGCCTGGCCTTGGAAGCTCTTTGAAGCCTTGTAGAAAGCCTTAGGAACACCTTCAACCTTTTATCTTTCATGTCTGCAAAATCAGTAAAATATGGATGCTTCTAGACAAGCTCTGTTGTCTTTTGAGGTGAAGTTTGGTCTCTTCATACCACAGCTATACCGCACTTGCTATGCCTGTCAGATGAGTCTGCAAGGTTACACTGCAGAGCATTTGATTTTTGAGCAGAGAAATTCTTTAGTTGAACTATTGGTTCTGGCTCCATCTTTTGAAATAAATTTACATTTTCACAAGTAGGAGCCTTTGATAGTTACTTGGATTCAGGTTACCTTTCTTATTGTCCCAGTGCAGAGCAGGTTTGTCTTTAACAAGTTTGACGTTTTTTAGCAGCCACCTGATCTGCAACATCCAACTTACTTATGCTTTTTCTTTACCAAATTGCATGATTTTATACCTTTTTGACATCCTTGTACTTTTCACTGTACAGATGAGTGGTGAGCACTCACCATGTCACAAACAGAATGCTCTCCTGTCTTGTAATTTCCCCCACCACACACAACAATCTATTACTTTTAAATGTTCTTACTCAAGTTCTCAGGACAGGGGAAGAATGAAGCAGATTCTTTGCCTAAATGTTATATGAATAGCCACCAACACAGTTTCTGATACATTGTTTTTTCCTCCACTGAGATCTCATGGGCTTGGCCTTCATTGTCCTTTTTTCTCCTCAGCTTTATAATCATCCAAACTCCCATGAGTATAGCTCTATTTGATTTGCTAATACTCTGTGACTTTTCTACTTCAAAGGTTCCAAATTCTTCTAAGTTCCTCTGGAAATAGAATTAACAAAATCTGAAACTGCATCATCATGTTTATCACAAATATAGACCCAGTTATTAGTATCAAAATTTGATATCCTCTACTTCTCTTGTTGCTTTGAGGAGATATCTGTTAAGAGGCAACTGAAGAGAAGAAGACAGGTGTGTGTGTGTGTGTGTGTGTGTGTGTGTGTGTGTGTGTGTGTGTGTGTGTTTGTGTGCGTGTATGTGTGTGTTTTATAGTACAATAAGACACAGTCCAAGAGAGTGGGGAAGGCATGGTAGCAGGAACAGGAAATAGCTGATCCTATTGCATTCATACTCAAGAAGCAGAGTGAACATGAATACCAACCACAAAACCTCAAGAGTTTTCCATCTCCAAGCCAGTAATTAATGTCTTCCAATTAGGCTAGATATCCTGAATGTTCTTCAACCTTCCCAAACACTGTCACTAGTTAGAGACCAAGTGATGAAACATAGGAGCTAATGGAGAATATTGAACATTCTAACAAGAAAGCTGTTAATGCATAATATTATTTCTGGGTCATCTACACTATTTCAATGTATGACTACTCGCAGGTAGACATGGTGCTGGAGAAGGGGCTCAGTTAGACATGGTGCTGGAGAAGGAGCTTAGAGTTCTAAGTCTACATCATCTGCAGGCAATAGGAAGAGAGAAAGATACTGGGCCTGGCTTGAACATTTGAAACCTCAAAGCTTATCCCCAGTGACAAACTTCCTCCTGCAAGGCCACACCTACTCTAACAAGGCTACACCTCTTAATAGTGCACTTCTTGGTGACTATGAATTTAAATATGAGATTATGGGAATTATTGCTGTGAATATCGCTCTTTATAAATAAAATGCTGATTGGACAGTAGCCAGGCAGGAAGTAAAGGCAGGACAAGGAGAGAGGAGAATTCTGGGAACAGGAAGGCAGAGAGTCAGGAGATGCTGCCAGTATCAACATGTAAGATACTGGTAAGCCACGAGCCATGTGGCAAGGTATAGATTTATAGAAATGGGTTAATTTAAGATGTAAGAACTAGAAAGCTAGAAGCCTGAGCCACGGCCATACAGTTTGTAAGCAATATAAGTCTCTGTGTTTACTCAGTTGGGTCTGAGCAGCTGCAGGACTGGTGCGTGAGAGAGATTTGTCCTGACCGTGGGCCAGGCAGGACTGGAGAAAACTTCAGCTAGAGTTATTCTTATTCAAATAACCACACCTTACATAAAGCCCCTTGCTCTTTTCTTTACAAACAGACACACACACACACACACACACACACACACACACACACACACACACACACACAAAATATGATCTGTGCAGTCCATATAATGTTACTAGTATGAACATAATTTTAAGGCTAGCTATTTGGTATGAATAACCAGTTGGGATGTTCTTCTCTGGATAATATTATTTCTCTGGCTTTCAGAGTCTCATCATTCCTTAGTTGCCTGTAGTTCTTTGTCTATGGTTGAGGCCTATTCAGCTCTGTGGATGCACTATCAATCAATTTCTATACCAGTTCTCTCTTCTCTTTGTTAATATGTATCTGTATCCCACCTTGGATTTAAGTATTGGATATCTCAGGCTTTGTTCTTTGGGCTCCTTTACTTTACCTATGCAAGCTCTTTTGTTGTTCCAGATGCATTTTGAAATGGTTTTCTCTTTCTGTAAAATGTCACTTATAGAATTAGACAACATTATTTTAATAATGCTTGTCCAGAATAAGAAAATCAAATATTATGCTTCCTCTCATAAGTGTATCCAAGACTCTAACTCCTAAATTTTCATATCGAGATGGTAACAAAATGAAAAGGGCCAGCAAAATAAATGAGGCCCATGTTACTGGAAAGAGAGTCTTGAAGGTTGGGAGTGGGGAGCACAACAGAAGAATGTAGAGGGAGGGATACTGAAAGAAAGAGTGCAGGGAGATAACCAGAGACAAGAAGTAGAGGAGGAAAAAGATCAGTCATATGATATTACAAACTAAATTGGAGAATAAACAGAATGTCACTGATATAAAGAATAGTATTGCTCGTGTAGGTTGATTGGTATGACAATTTTTTTTTTTTTTTTCAATCTTAAAATTTATTTATTTTTTTTTCCCCTTTTCTATTTTAATAAAAAGGAAAAAAAAGAAAAAGGTTATAACTAACAAAAGAAAAATTATATACAAAAGTACAATGACTATATACAATATATACAAGTAATAAATGTCTAAACAATGTCTAGTCCATTTGTATTTGACAAATTCAGAGAAAATAATTTCATTATCTATCCTATTTTGTTAAGTCCAAAATGTATCTAATTCACTTTCTATCCTAATTAATCTTCAACTATAACTAACTAACCTTCAACTATAACTAACTAATCTTCAACTCCCTCAGAGACCCAAGAAGGAAATAATATTAGCTAACAAAAATAAAAACAGAAAGTGCATGCAAGCAACTTCCAAAAAATTTGTGAGTTGACAGAAACAGCCAGCTGCCTGGACAGTCACCTGAGGTTTCTCCACAGTGTTGGGGCATCATCTTCAGCCTATAGGCTTAGCATATCTGACAGACTCATTTGTGAGGTAGGATGTACACAAGGTCGACAGTTCAACCTCACATTGGGTGAGAGCAGTCCATGTACCAGAAACACCTGAATTCCACTAGTGTCATGTCATGACTCAGGATTTTAAATTCTGGAAATTGTTGTTGATTTTTTAATTCAGCTGTCCATTCTTGGCTGTGTATATATGGCTTCATCTTAACATCCCGTTCTTCTCCACATCCCTCTATCAAATGCCAGTTTACTATTGCGAGGCGTGAGCTTAGTTACTCTTCAAGAATAACTGTTTCAGCTGCTGTTCCATTGCACATCAGAAGCCATCGGCCCACTGCCTATTCAGCTGCCTTCGAAGAAAAGGGCACTGTACCTTTTCCAAATTGCGAAGGCCACTTCAGGGATGGTGCCATATTGTCCTGGCCTCAGAAGATGCCTTTTGATAAAGCCATAACCACACTCGTTTTGGCAAGAATCAGTAGTCCTTTGTTTCATGTCCTGTCTGTCCATTTTGTCAGCAGTTGATTCAAGGATACTTTGTTGTCCAGTGGCTAACTTTTGCCACAATGAAAGTTAACTCCATATGCAGTTTCTTCAATGCCCATATTTTCTCTGAAGTAGATTGGTACTGCCAGGAGCCGACATGTCTCATAATCATAACAAAAAAGAAAAATTTTCTAAGTTATTAAAACATTTTAAATGCCATATTCTGTAGATCTCTGAAGGGTTTGAAGATGACCTGTCTAAAATATATCTGCTCAATTTTTAAAACATATCTAATATGACTACAACTTCTATTGTAATGTCTAACTACTAACTTTCATTTCTTTTTTTTTTTTTTATTAATTTATTTTGCAATACAATTCAGTTCTACATATCAGCCACGGATTCCCTTGTTCTCCCCCCTCCCGTCCCCCTCACCTTCCCCTCAACACCCCCCCCCCATTCCCATCTCCTCCAGGGCAAAGCCTTCCCCACAGACTGAGGTCAACCTGGTAGACTCAGTCCAGGTAGGTCTAGTCCCCTCCTCCCAGGCCGAGCCAAACAATCCTGCATAGGCCCCAGGTTTCAAACAGCCAACTCATGCAATGAGCACAAGATCTGGTCCCACTGCCTGGGTGCCTCCCAAACAGATCAAGCCAATCAACTGTCTCATCCATTCAGAGGGCCTGATCCAGTGGGGACCCCTCAGCCATTGGTTCATAGTTCATGTGTTTCCATTCATTTGGCCATTTGTCCCTGTGCTTTATCCAACCTTGGTCTCAACAACTCTCGCTCATATAAACCCTCCTCATTCTCGTTAATTGGACTCCCAGAGATCCACCCGGGGCCTAGTCATGGATCTCTGCATCCAGATCCCTCAGTAGTTGGATGGGGTTTCTAGCACAACAATTAGGGTGTTTGGCCATCCCATCACCAGAGTAGGTCAGTTCAGGCTGTCTCTCGACCTCTGCCAGCAGTCTGTTGTGTGGGTATCTTTGTGGATTTCTGTGGGCCTCTCTAGCACTTTGCTTCTTCCTGTTCTCATGTGGTCTTCATTTACCATGGTCTCCTATTCCTTGTTCTCCCTCTCTGTTGTTGATCCAGCTGGGATCTCCCGCTCCCCCAAGCTCTCTTTCCCTCAACCCTCGCCTTTCATTACCCCCACTCATGTCCAGGCTGTTCATGTAGATCTCATTCCATTTCTCTGACATTGGGTGATCCCTGTGTCTTTCTTGGGGTCCTGTTTTCCAGGTAGCCTCCCTGGTGATGTGAGTAGCAGACAAGTCATCCTTGTTTCATGTCTAGTATCCTGCTATGAGTGAGTACATACCATGTTTGTCTTTCTGAGTCTGGGTTACCTCACTCAGGATGATTTTTTCTAGATCCATCCATTTGTCTGCAAACCTCATGATGCCATTGTTTTTCTCTGCTGAGTAGTATTCCATTGTGTATATGTACCACATTTTGTTTATCCATTCTTCAGTTGAAGGGCATCTGGGTTGTTTCCATGTTCTGGCTATTACAAACAATGCTGATATGAACATAACTGAACAAGTGCTCTTATGGTGTGGTTGAGCATTTCTTGGGTATATGCCCAAGAGTGGTATAGCTGGATCTTGGGGGAGATTGATTCCCAATTTTCTAAGAAAGTGCCATATTGATTTCCAAAGTGGTTGTACAAGCTTGCATTCCCACCAGCAGTGGAGGAGAGTTCCCCTAGCTCCACATCCTCTCCAGCATAAGGTGTCTTCAGTGTTTTTGATCTTAGCCATTCTGACAGGCGTAAGGTGGTATCTCAGAGTTGTTTTGATTTGCATTTCCCTGATGATTAGGGATGTTGAGCAGTTCCTTAAATGTCTTTCAGCCATTTGAGTTTCCTCTGTTGAGTATTCTCTGTTTAGTTCTATAGCCCATTTCTTAATTGGACTGTTGGGCATTTTGATGTCTAATTTCTTGAGTTCCCTATATATTCTGGATATCAGTCCTCTGTCAGATGTGGGGTTGGTGAAGATCTTTTCCCATTCTGTAGGCTGTCGCTTTGCCTTGTTGACCGTATCCTTTGCTCTACAAAAGCTTCTCAGTTTCAAGAGGTCCCATTGATTGATTGTTTGTCTCAGAGTCTGTGCTACTGGTGTTCTATTTAGGAAGTAGTCTCCTATGCCAATGCGTTCAAGACTACTTCCTACTTTCTCTTCTAGCAGGTTCAGAGTAGCTGGATTTATGTTGAGGTCCTTGATCCACTTGGACTTAAGTTTTGTGCACGGTGATAGATATGGATCTATTTGCAGCCTTCTACATGTTGATATCCAGTTTTGCCAGCACCATTTGTTGAAGATGCTTTCTTTTTTCCATTGTGCGCTTTTGGCTTCTTTGTCAAAAATTATATGTTCATAGGTGTGCGGATTAATGTCAGGGTCTTCAATTCGATTCCATTGGTCCACATGTCGGTTTTTATGCCAGTACCAAGCTGTTTTTATTACTGTAGCTCTATAGTAGAGCTTGAAGTCAGGGATCGTGATGCCTCCAGAAGTTGTGTTATTGTACAGGATTCCTTTGGCTATCCTGGGTTTTTTGTTTTTCCATATGAAGTTGAGTATTATTTTTTCCAGGTCTGTGAAGAATTGTGTTGGTATTTTGATGGGGATTGCATTGAATCTGTAGATTGCTTTTGGTAAGATTGCCATTTTTACTATGTTAGTCCTGCCTATCCATGAGCATGGGAGATCTTTCCATTTTCTGACATCTTCTTCAATTTCTTTTTTCAGGGACTTAAAGTTCTTGTCATATAGGTCCTTCACTTGCTTGGTTAGTGTTACCCCAAGGTATTTTATGTTGTTTGTGGCTATAGTAAAGGGTGATGTATCTCTGATTTCCTTCTCCGCTTCTTTGTCCATTGTATATAGGAGGGCTACTGATTTTTTTGAGTTGATCTTGTATCCTGCTATGTTGCTGAAGGTGTTTATAAGCTGTATCAGTTCCTTGGTGGAATCTTTGGGGTCGCTCAAGTATACTATCATGTCATCTGCAAATAGGGAAAGCTTGACTTCTTCCTTTCCAATTTGTATCCCCTTAATCTCCTTATGTTGTCTTATTGCTCTGGCTAGAACTTCAAGTACTATATTGAATAAGTATGGCGAGAGTGGACAGCCTTGCCTCGTTCCTGATTTTAGTGGAATTGCTTTGAGTTTCTCTCCATTTAATTTGATGTTGGCTGTTGGCTTGCTGTAAATTGCCTTTATTATGTTTAGGTATGTTCCCTGTATTCCTGATCGCTCCAATACCTTTATCATGAAGGGGTGTTGGATTTTGTCAAATGCCTTTTCTGCATCCAGTGAGATGATCATATGGTTTTTTTCTTTGAGTTTGTTTATATGGTGTATTACATTGACGGACTTTCGTATGTTGAACCACCCTTGCATCCCTGGAATGAATCCTACTTGATCATGGTGGATAATTGCTTTGATGTGTTCTTGGAGTCTGTTTGCCAGTATTTTATTGAGTATTTTTGCATCAATGTTCATGAGGGAGATCGGTCTGTAGTTCTCTTTCTTTGTTGTATCCTTGTTTGGTTTAGGAATTAGGGTAATTGTAGCCTCGTAGAAGGAGTTTGGTAATGTTCCTTCTGTTTCTATTGTGTGGAACAATTTAGAGAGTATTGGTATTAACTCTTCTTTGAAGATCTGGTAGAATTCTGCGCTGAAACCATCTGGTCCTGGGCTTTTTTTGGTTGGGAGACTTTTAATGACTGTTTCTATTTCGTTAGGGGTTATTGGACTATTTAAATAGTTTATCTGGTCTTGATTTAACTTAGGTATGTGGTACCTATCCAGAAAGTTATCCATTTCTTTTAGGTTTTCCAGTTTTGTCGAATAGAGGTTTTTGAAGTATGACCTGATGATTCTCTGGATTTCCTCAATGTCTGTTGTTATGTCCCCCTTTTCATTTCTGATTTTGTTGATTTGGATGCTCTCTCTCTGTCTTTTGGTTAGTTTGGATAAGGGCTTGTCTATCTTGTTGATTTTCTCAAAGAACCAACTCTTTGTTTCATTAATTTTTTGTATTGTTCTCTTTGTTTCTATTTTATTGATTTCAGCTCTCACTTTGATAATTTCCTGGCGTCTATTTTTCCTGGGAGACTGTGCTTCTTCTTGTTCTAGAGCTTTCAGGTATGCTGTTAAGTCTCTAGTGTGAGATTTCTCCAACTTATTTATGTGGGCATTTAGTGCTATGAATTTCCCTCTTAGTACTGCTTTCATAGTGTCCCATAAATTTGGATATGTGGTGTCTTCATTTTCATTGATCTCTAGGAAGTCTTTAATTTCTTTCTTTATTTCTTCCTTAACCCATTGGTGATTCAGTAGGGTATTATTCAGTTTCCATGAGATTGCAGGTTTTCTGTAGTTTTTGTTGTTGTTGAAATCCAACTTTAGACCATGGTGGTCTGATAGAACACAGGAGGTTATTCCAATTGTTTTGTATCTGTTTAGATTTGTTTTGTGGCCAAGTATGTGGTCAATTTTAGAGAAGGTTCCATGGGGTGCTGAGAAGAAGGTATATTCTTTTTTGTTAGGATGGAATGTTCTGTATATATCGATTAAGTCCATTTGAGTCATGACATCAGTTAAGTCCTTTATTTCTCTGTTAAGTTTCAATTTGGGAGATCTGTCCAGTGGTGAAAGTGGGGTGTTGAGGTCTCCCACTATTAACGTGTGGGGTTTTATATGTGATTTAAGCTTTAGTAATGTTTCTTTTACATATGTGGGTGCCCTTGTGTTTGGGGCATAAATATTCAGAATTGAGACTTCATCTTGGTGGATCTTTCCTGTGATGAGTATGTAATGCCCTTCTTGATCTCTTTTGATTGATTTTAGTTTGAAGTCTATTTTGCTGGATATCAGGATGGCTACACCCGCTTGTTTCTTAAGACCGTTTGATTGGAAAGTCTTTTCCCAGCCTTTTATTTTTAGGTAGTGTCTATCTTCGAATTTGAGATGTGTTTCTTGTATGCAGCAGAAAGATGGGTCCTGCTTTCGTATCCATTCTGTAAGCCTATGTCTTTTTATAGGTGAATTAAGTCCATTGATATTGAGGGAAATTAATGACCAGTGATTGTTCATTCCTGTTATTTTTTGGTGGTGATGTGTGGGTACTTCTATACGTTGGGGTTTACTGCTGTGGCTTTATCTGTTGCCTGTGTTTTCGAGGGTGTATCTGACTTCCTTAGGTTGGAATTTTCCTTCTAGTGCTTTCTGTAGGGCTGGGTTTGTGGATAAGTATTGTTTAAATCTGGCTTTGTCATGGAATGTCTTGTTTACTCCATCTATGGTGATTGAAAGTTTTGCTGGGTATATTAGTCTAGGTTGACATCCATGGTCTCTTAGTGTCTGCATTACATCTGTCCAGGTTCTTCTGGCTTTCAAAGTCTCCATTGAGAAATCGGGTGTTATTCTGATGGGTTTGCCTTTATATGTCACTTGGCCTTTTTCCTTTGCTGCTCTTAATATTCTTTCTTTATTCTGTACGTTTAGTTGTTTAACTATTATGTGGCGAGGGGACTTTTTTTGGGGGTCTAGTCTGTTTGGTGTTCTATAAGCTTCTTGTATCTTCATAGGCATTTCCTTCTTTAAGTTGGGAAAGTTTTCTTCTATGATCTTGTTGAATATATTTTCTGTGCCCTTGAGTTGGTATTCTTCTCCTTCTTCGACCCCTATTATTCTTAGGTTTGGTCTTTTCATGGTGTCCCAAATTTCTTGGACATTTTGGTTCATGACTTTGTTGGTTTTAGTGTTTTCTTTGACTGATGAATGTATTTCTTCTACTGTATCTTCAACGCTAGAGATCCTCTCTTCCATCTCTTGCATTCTGTTGATTATACTTGCATCTGAAGTTCCCAATCGTTTTCTCAGATTTTCTATTTCCAGCATTCCCTCTGTTTGTGTCTTCTTCATTTTTTCTATTTCCCTTTTCAGGTCTTGGACTGTTTCCTTCATTTGTTTCATTGATTTTTCTTGATTTTCTCTCAGTATTTTATTGTTTTCTTCCAGGACTTTATTGATTTCTTCTAATTTGTTTGCCCTTTCCTCTAGTTGTTTACAGCGTTCTTCACATTTTTTTGTCTTTTCCTCTACGCAAGCCTCTAGCTTCTTCATGATGTCATTCATAAGGCTGTTTTCTTCTGCTTCTTCCAATTTCTGATGTTCAGGTCTAGGTGTTGGAGGAGGGCTAGGGCCTGGTGATGCTGTATTGCTATTCATTTTGTTGTATATGTTTCTGCCTTGACGTCTGCCCATCTCCTTGTGGTTCGTTCTTGGCCTTATCCGCACACTTGGTTCAGACAGACCAGTGTTCCAAAAGGGAAGTCAGTGTTCCAAAAGGGAAGTCTGGAGCAAGATGGGAGCTGGGGGCCGGCCTCTAAGTCTCAGGAAGAGGCTTGGGGCTCAGGCGGATGGGCGTGGGGGCAGGGCGTGGAGACTGCAGGGTCTGCCAGGGGTCTTGGAGAAGGGGATCCTTCCCGGTGGGGCTAGCAGGGAACCTGCCCGGTGGCCAGAACCTGGGGCCGAGTTGGGCAGGTCTTCCCTGGAGTGGCTGGTGCCCAGGGATGGGGTCTGGGGCAAGGAAGGGTACTCACGATTGTTCCAAAAGGGACGTCCGGAGCAAGATCTGGTATGACAATTTAACAGTATCACTTCTGTTCAGTAAGTGAACATGGGAAATACTTGTTTTTTATCTTCAATCATACCCACCAGTATTTCGAAATTTTCATTGTACGGATAATTCAATATTCCATCAGTTGAAATTATTTCAATGTATTTTCCTTTTTGTAATTGTTGATAGTTGATAGTTGCTTTCTTATTTTATTCTCAGCAATTTAGTTTTTTATATATAAAACTCTTGCTGATTTTTTTCTGTTGATTTTAAACTCTGAAACTTTATTAGCTTTATCCTTTAATCCTAACAGTCTACTATTAAGTCTTTAGGGTCTTGTCATCTGTAGACAGGAACAATTTGAATCCCTCCCTTCCATTCCTAATTGGATGCCTTTCATTGTTTTCCTTATGTAGTTCCTTTGGTGCACAGAGTAGTGAAAGGAAAATCATCATGTATTAATTGAAGAAAATTTTAGGATAAAAAAGAAAATTAATATCAGTTTTCTATTATTTGATTAAGCACAAGTTAATAACTCATAGACACCTGCCTCTCAATGAATGATAATATTTTTCTGTGAAATTAAATATCAGACTGAACCAACAACAATGATAAAAGCAACAATAAAAATACTAAAACAATCACATAATATGAATGAACTGCTATTATATTGTTTAGATACACACTAAATATAATTATTTTTTGCATATAAATACTTATTTTAGTTATTTAAAATGAGTACTAAATCTCTGCACAAGCTTTTTTGTCTGGTAACTTTATTCTCCTTCAAAACTTTATTCACTTTAACTCTGCATCTTTTGACTTTTCTGAAAATAGCTTTCAAAACCTCAAACCTTCATTTTTACTTTTTATTGTGCAGTTTTCTGCTTCCATCCTTCAAAGAAAGAAGGTGTGTTATTTGTCTCTTTGCTTATTTTTAATATTGCTGATTCACCTATATTATAAGTAATATTATGAAATCCAGGAAGCTAAAAACTAAAGTATGAACAATTGAAATAAAAATAAGAAAAATGATTGCTCTATGTGGTAAGATGCATATTAACATCTTTTGCAAACTCTATGAAATAATATTTGTGTCTAATATTTTGAAATCTCAACACAGTTATTACTGATGTTGGATATTTTCAACAGGGGTCAGAAAAGCTGTTATGTGGGTATATTTAAATTAATAAAATTGATTTTGCAATACTTCTGTCAAACTATTCTTAGTACCACCAAGTGGTGTGTGTGTGTGTGATAGAAATGTGTTTTAATTAAAATAATCTGTTTACATAATTATGATCAAGACTGTAACTCTCATAAAATCCATGCATTTTAAAAGGACTATACAGATAGGAGTTGGAACATGCTCACAAATGCAATCATTTTAAATTAGTGACCCAGGGGATTGGGCAACAATCCTAAACACATTATGAGGAAATTATTACTCTGTAGTAAAGGTTTCAATAAAATTGTATGCTCATTTGGCTTCTCATAGCACCAAAGGAAACCTGTCTGCATAAATAGTAACCAAGTCGCAACATGGTTAATGCTATTTCCCTATTAACTTTATGTTGTATAGTGCTTACATAATGCTGTGAAAATGCTCACAATGAAGGGTAATGACTACAATAACACTTTATTCAATGCCTTAATTTGTTCTGTGAATCGTCCAGGCCAATATAATTGCTTTGTTAATATGACATTGTTGTACAAACAGGTCATGCACAGATGGAATGAGTCCTTCTTAACCAGGC
This sequence comes from Peromyscus californicus insignis, assembly GCF_007827085.1. Classification (NCBI taxonomy): domain Eukaryota; kingdom Metazoa; phylum Chordata; class Mammalia; order Rodentia; family Cricetidae; genus Peromyscus; species Peromyscus californicus. Next base: position 119,703,882 of record NW_026294573.1, read on the forward strand.
TATGTTAAGCACTTCTATAAAAGGGGTTTCCAAGTAGCTTTACAAAAACATATCATATTATTCACTTTCTCAATGAATGAATATTATTTTTTACAACTCTTGTAAATATCTATACCTTTTTACAACTCTTTATTTTCTAGACAGGCTTTCTCTGTGTAATAGTCCTGGATGTCCTGGAATGTCCTATAGACCAGGCTGTCGTTGAACTCACAGAAATCCACCTGCCTCTGCCTCTGAAGTGCTGGGATTAAAGGCATGTACCACCATCACCAAACAAAAGGTATGCAATTTTAATGTTGATTCCTCCAAAAAAATTGTTCCTACTGTAGCTTTAGGCCTCTTGTAGCAATTTTGAGGATACTTATACTTAAATAAAAAATATGAGATGTAGTAAGTAATAAATTGTGAGTGATCATTACATTACAGCATAATAGAAGATTTCATGTAAATAAATTGCTGCATGGGAAGGATTTGAATGACCACTGGGGATTGTAATGATTATGGAAAACATTTCAACAATCATGGGATGAGACAATGATGGTTTGACTACTGATAAAAGGAATGTGATTATGAATAATATAAAACATGCTTAAAATCACCTGAAAGAGATTTAGTGTCTTTACAGCTCAATAGGATAAAATATGACCTATCTTAACTCTTGTCAAAGACTTGTCAAAAACATGTCTAGAAATAAAGTAAGATAAATTGAATCCAAAGACTACAACAGACATCAAAGCAAACAATCCAATAGATGGGGAATTTCATCATTTCTCTACTTTCATGTGCCTGATCTTTGAGGCCCACAATTTAGAGAAATTCTGTCAAGCATGATGCTGTGGGATGGTCTGTATGTCAAATGCTTTGATTGGTCAATAAATAAAACACTGATTGGCCAGTGGCCAGGCAGGAAGTATAGGTGGGACTAACAGAGAGAAGAATTGAGAGAACAGGAAGGAAAAGGGAGACACTGCCAGCTGCTGCCATGAAAAGCAGCAAGTGAAGATGCCGGTAAGCCACAAGCCACGTGGCAAAGTATAGATTTATAGAAATGGATTAATTTAAGATTGAGAACAGTTAGCAAGAAGCCTGTCATGGCCATACAGTTTGTAAGCAATATAAGTTTCTGTGTTTACTTTGTTGGGTCTGAGCAGCTGTTACTGGCGGGTGTCAGAGATTTGTCCTGACTGTGGGCCAGGCAGGAAAACTCAAGCTACAGCATGGTGATACCTGGGGAGTACATTTACTAAGTCTTACAGACCTATGCTCTTCTAGGAAAACTACAAACCAAAACAAGTAACTAAGAAATGGAATTATGTAGTAATGTTTTCTTTTGAAATTTTTTGTATAGATCTACTATAATTTTTAATTATGTGTATCTTGGGGGAAAAGGGTGGGTGGCTGGCCCCTGGAGTCCTCCTCTCCTCCTTTTCTCAGTCGTCCCTCCTTGCTGTTCTCTCGAGCCTAGATTTCTGCTCTTATTTATGCTCTCTGTCTGACAGCCCTGCCTATTTCTCTCTCCTGCTTAGCTATTGACTGTTCAGCTTTTTATTAGACCAATCATGTATTTTAGGCAGACAAAGTGACACAGCTTTACAGAATTAAACAAATGCATCATAAAATGATGCAACACATCTTTGCAACACTAAACAAATATTCCACAGCTCAAATGAATGTGACCCATTTTAAACTAATATTTTACTACAGTGAGTGTATGAGTACATGTTACTGCAGAGGCCAAAAGAGGATGGAGAATCTCCTGGAGTTGTTGATGGTTGTGAGCCATCTGATACAGATTCTGATTTCAGAGCCATTTCTCCTTCCAAGTAACGTTTCATCTTAAAATGAAAATTCCAGAGCTTGGGAGATGGCCCAGTGTTTAAAAGTACTTGTTTATGCTAAGGAACTAGAACCAATTCCCAGCACCTATATAGCCCACTCACAATGATCTTTAACTCCAGTCCCAATGGATCTGATGTTCCTTTCTGACCTCCTCAGGCACCAGGCATGTACATGGTACAAAGACATGCATGAGAGAAGTCGTCATACCAATAAAATAAACGCTAAAATGAAATTAATACTAAAAATTAGAATAGGCCAGACTGGTCTACAAAGTGGGTTCCAGGACAGCCAGGGCTGTTACACAGAGAAACCCTGTCTCAATAATAAATAAAAAAATAAAATAAAATAGGTGCAGTTGGCCATTATCTGTGCCCACTGAAGCTTCTGCATGTACTGAAGATGGCATCCTTGAAGGGAAGATTCTTCCAAGCTCTGGTTGCTCAGCATATGAGTGATGTTTCTCAGAGTATTTTTGCCTTTGCAATAGTCAGACTTACTTCTTCTAGACCAACCTCTTGACTAACATACTCTAGTCTGTCTTTGCCCCAAGAAAACTTTAGCGTTTGCACCAGTTCCTCATTCCATGCTCTTGGTATCACACAGCATATGCCATGTTTTAAGGGTCCATTGTCAGTGGTGATTCCAAAGAACTAAACCTTGATGACTTTAAGGGGAAATTCTTGATGCTTTTCTTTTGTTCTTTGGATGTCATGATTGTGTGTCCCATGGAAGTTGTAGCTTTCTGTGATAAACTCAATGAATTTCACAATGTGAACTATGATGTGGCTACAGTTTTGGTGGGTTTTCACTTTAGCCACCTTGCATGGATTAATACACCAAGGAAGAGTGGCAACTTGAGCCACATAAGCATTACACTGCTATTGTATTTAATTAAGGAAGTAACCTGCAACTACAGGTTGCTATTGGAAGGTGCTGTTGTGGTACTCAAGAACTTCTTAATAATTGACTTTAATGGTGTCATCAAGCATTTGAGTGTCAATGACAAACCAGTGGGCCACAGCATGGAAGAAATCTTCCACATGGAGAAGGGTCCAAGATTGTAGAGACCCATGGAGAAGTCTGCCCACCCAACAGGATATTGGAGCCCTCTACAAAAAAGCCAAGTCTAATGTTTTCCAAATAGTACTTTGAGAAAGTCTGTCAGTAGATCATTTCATGTCTAGCGTTCACCTGTGGCTTCTCCTGCAAGATCCACAGTTGGAAACATTTTACCACCCTGAATATTATTGTAGATGGCAAAACAATCATACTTGAGCTTTTAAACCCTACACCAAATCAATTGTTTTATAATACAGACTCAGGGTTTCTCAATGTGGCTAGCTGCCTCCATAGTAATCCTAACTGGATCCATTTTAACAGCTAACCATTTCCCAAAGAATGCCTGGATCCCCGTTTCTTAGATTATGTCTTCAGATGGTAAGTATTCTCTTGACCCTTCTCTGAACCTTAATCTACCCTGAAGTAGCTTCTCATTAAGGTCCTGAAATTGTCTCATGAATGTCTGTGTATTAAACTATATTTCCACTTATAGTAACAAAGGTCAAAGTATTTCCTCCTTATCATCAGCAGTATAAGTTAGGTTTCAATGGATATGTGACACAAACACATGTGAATCTTGTTATTAAAAACACAGTAATCATGTATTGTCCCAGTCCCTGACATTTAGAGTTTTCATACTTATTTTTCTTATTTTATTCATGCACTGACAGTGCTTGTGAGTATTTTGAGATATTGATGAGGTGTAATCTTGAAGGACTACGTCTAATCCAAGAATTATATTTTTAAAATCACCATAATCATAGTCTTTCCTCAAGTGCTGGATATAAAAATAAATCTTAAAATAAGTATTAAAATATTTGAATTTTGACTTAAAATATTTTTAAAAGAGAATACTAAGAGGATTGTTTGGGTTCAAAGTCATGTAAAACACATTTGTGTTAGGCTATATATTAAATTGTGTCTAGATCAGTAAAAGGAGTAGAAGAAAAGGGTTTTAATGAGCATGGCCTTGAATTAGAGAAGGTTTTTCTTTAATGTTTTTTTTCAAATATTAACTATATTTTATGAATAGAACTTATCATGATTCCTAAAGCTGTAACCAGTTTCAGAGACTTATTATCATCATGGAACAGGAAAATAAATGATTACTGATGTTGGAAGAGTACTCACTACTCTTCCAAGAGGTTAGAGGTGAAGACTGCTACAGGTACCACTTCTTAGAGTCAGGAAATCCTTGTTGGGAAACATTCATCTCATCAACATGTTAAGCTGTGCTAATTATTTTGCTGAAATTTTCAATATTTACTAGGATTATATACTGCTAAAATCTGGATCTTGTGCAATGAAGAAAGAAAACAAGGATATGAGACTAGAATACCAGAGGGCTGTGGAAACTGGGGGGAAAGGGCCACTGGTATGCAACATAGTCAGGTGATCTTAGGGATAGGATGAAGACTGAGCAAATTTCCAGAGATGTGAGAATGTCTGCCCAATGGCAAAGGTGATGCTGTGGTTACAGTGACTCTATGGTACTTAAATAAACAGGCACATTGCTTTTTTAATGAAAATCTTAAAGAATTCTAGTAATGCTAATAATATAATCTACTACTTGATTTCTTTGAAATATTTCCACAAATGACCTGACCATGCTCATTATAAAAGTTAGCTTCCCTTCTGAGTTGCTAGCTGAAATTATTATTCTATTAGGAATTTCTTCTGAATCATTAAGTCATTACCATGCTGTGAGTTACCAAGAAAAACTACTCAATGATAACAGCCCCATTAATGCCTCTAGTGAAACACTTAACAAGTTCTTTATTGATCTTGGTTCCAAATACATCAAAATGTTGAATTACAGCTTTGTTGAACTCTTCACCCTACTGATGTTCTCAGGAGCACAGCTCATTTCCAGTTCAAAAGTACTTGTCCTTCACCTCTAGGTTGAAAAGAAAACAAAATAATAAAATTGACCCAAGTGATAGATAAAGGTTGTCTTTACTCAAACTTCTCAGTTTTAGTATTTTATCCTATATTATAAATACACTAGTTGTCATTCATTTATTTTTAAAATACATAACAGTTTCAAACACATTTTTGGGTAGGTTGTATAACCAGAAGTGGTGTTATATGTCCAGAATATTATATATGAATGAATGATGATGTCACACTAAAAAACATTATTTGTACTATAATACCTACCATCTAAAAAAAAAAAAAGAAATGATGTGAGGATGGTAGGAGGCAGTTCAAGAAACTAATTAGGCTCTGCCCAGCTTAGGCTCTACCAATGGGTTTATATCTCAACTTCATCTGTTAATGGAGTATCTCTTTCAACTCATATAAAATTTACCAATGCCACATTTTCTTCTTTACAATAAAATAATCTACCAGGAAGAGAGTTGTTTTTAGACTTCAAGATAATCTGTGTGAACAGCAATTCAATACCAACTAATTCAGTGTTCACACATATATAATACATATGCATATATATATAAAACATACATATTCATACCTATTGTGAATGTTAACAAACAACTCTATTTGATCAAAAATGGAAAAGTCATCAATCTAGACTATCTTTGTGTATACGACCTTACATTCAGGATAAAGACACAAAAAATAAAAAAGTCAGTGAAAACTCTAATGTATAAAAGCCCTAGATCCTATTCCACTACTATATGTCTTGTTCAATTTACAAGTAAACAAATATCCTTATGAATCAACACAGATTTAATTAAGTCACCTTGAATGGATTTTATTCTTACTTCTGTTTAAATCATATTTTTCTGTCATGAAATATGTGAGGAAGTTTGCTTGTGACTAAAATGAAGTCAGGCTGACTTTGTAAGCAAATGATCTGTATTTACTATGAATAGAGGAAATCACAGACATCATGATATGTACATCCACCCGATGCTGCTTCCCATTCACCATCACAGCAGGATACCCATTCCTTCACAACTGAGGTTTCATGTTCAGAGTCATTGTCAAGGCCTGGAAGGAACATATAATGCTTTGAATGAACTCTATGACGTGGTCTTGAAACACTTTAATTTGATCTAAAACTAACTTCTTAATCTAATGAAGAATTAGTTAAATAGAAATTACTGGAGATAGATGACATTTAGCTGTATACAATATGAACAATCTACATTATGATTATATTTGTGTGGCAAGTGATTAACACAGCCTCTGCCTCCACTATTTCACTCTACTGTGGCAAGTGGATATTAACTAAAATAGTTTAAATAATGTATGATACAGTTAGGAGGTTCAAATTAATTAATTCTGTAAAAAAAATCTGCTTTCTTTTCATTCTAACAAAAATGCAGTCAGATATGCTAAGTAATGTCCCCCATTTATTTTGAAATAATTTGAAAGGAACAAGGCCTTATCATAGTAACTAAATGAGTAAGCCAGCGCAGCAATAAGCCATTTCCAAATCCAAAAGTTCTCAGACAGTGCATTGTGATTCTCACCCCATCATTTCTATTGTGTCATGAAATAATCCGAGAAAATTAAGGTGCAAGAACTCTAATATGTTATGTTAGATTTGGCAGGAAGATAGAAAATGTCAATCCTGTAATGTGTGTGGTCAGCATGTAAGAGTTCCATGTTGGAGGTGGGGCTGTGTCCTTGTTGTCCTTGCAGAGAGATCTGCCATGTGTTGAACAGATTTTTCTCTTACCTTTTTACCTAAGACACTTTAACTCAGACGTTATGTTTAAAGGTGTTCCATTGACCTGGCTAATACTTTTGAGATAAAAATAGGCTCATGGTTTCCCAAGATGATTTAACTAACTAGTCTTCAATATTTTTGACAATATTTATTTTGTCAAAATTAAATAAACCTGCATTATGTTGCTATAAATCATGTTGGAAAAAAAGTTCACAGCAATTTTTTTTTTGCCTGTTCTTCATCTGCTTAAACACCACAGAAATTTAATCAAAATTCTTCTCTGGGAGGCAGCTCTATGGAGCAGTAAAAGAAGTGTTCGGGAACGGAGCACTGGCTCCTCCTCTAAATGATTATACTCAAGCTAATAAAAATGTAGAGTAAATGAACTGCATACATTTCATCATGTGGCTATAAAAGGGATTCATGGGAGGTGACTAGATTCATTACTACTGATATTGAAAGGTTACAGTAAAAAATTGGGAGGTAAATTTTTAAATATGTATTTCCCCAATGTCTCTATTATAAAACAGTAAAAACTCACTAGAAACAGAAAGTTTAAATTTTAACCATATGCTCAGAGTTCATATATGCTTCTGTGCCAAACACTTCTTTTTCTAAAAACCTCTTTCATTTCATCCTCTTTATGAGAATCAATTATTTTGATATATTACTAAAACTGAATTAAACATGTGCTTGCAATGCGAGGATTTTCCTAGCCAACACCATGCTGAGCGCTTGGGAAATCTCAAAGCCTAGTGCTTTACTGGCCTCTATTGCCACAATCTCAGAATGACAATTCCACACAGGAAGTTCAGTAGCAATTTTACTTTTGAATTTGTTTAACAAAAATACAAAAACAAAAACAAAAAACAAAAAACATCTAAACTGCCAGCAAGGAAGAATCTAATATTTCTAAGACTGTATAAAGAAATATAAGCAATTTTTTGAAATAACTCAGCTCATATAATTATCATACAAGAGATATAGATTTAAGTTAAAAAAAATCACTTTCTGAAAATTTCTTGGTTACACTTTATAAATGAATTATATAATATTTCTTATCTTGGATCTTATATTCTTAAATATATAATATATATATATTATATATATATATATATAATATATATATATATAAAGATCTCTGACAGAGATCTTCGAAGCATGTTGCCTAATGGACTCTTAATATTTACTTTTTCATGCTAAAGAGATACTGTGTTTTCAGTAGTCCACATATACTGTATTGTAAAACACTTCCAGATATGGAAAATTCAGAGTGCAGAGGGTACAACTCATTATTCACTGTGTGGAGATGTTAATAATTTAAGGATCAATATCACCAAAGTTCAGACAAAAATATGAGGCAGTTTTATGCAACTTGAAAATCAAGCAAACAATGTTAAGAGAGATGTTTCAGTGATCTCGAATTTCCTTAAATGTTGTTTGTATCTGTAAAATAGGCCAAGCCATAAAAGATGCTTTCTTAAGTACTATTATAAAAATTGAGGGTATAAGAGATGGGTCAGTGGGCAAAGGTGCTTGTCTCCCAGCCCACCTGTGTTAGATGCCCTAGACTCATATGAAGAACAACTTCTCAAGTTGTCCTCTGACTTCCACACATTTCCTGGTATGGGTAACCACACACATGCACACACACACATGCACACACACACACACGCGCACACACACATACACACACACACGCACACACACACACACATGCACACACACACACACACGCACACACACACACACGCACACACACACACGCACACACACATGCACACACACACACACACAATGCACACACACACACACACACACGCACACACACACACACACGCACACACACACACGCACACACACACATGCACACACACACACACACGCACACACACACACACACTAAATAAGTAAGTAAATAAATAAATAAGTAAATAAATAAATGTTTAAAATAAGCAAGGAATGGGAATGAGCAGGAAGAATTCCTGTCTTAAAAACAGTATTATTAAGCTAATTGCTGACACAGGAAGGCCTGACATATCACATCAGTGACAGTCCAGATAGTCTTCTAGAAAAAACAGTACAAATAAAATATGTGTGCTGCATACATATATCTTAAATAAAGAAATAAGTTTAAGTAATAGAAAGAACAAAAATGGGGAAGAAAGGAGAGTATAAATTAGTTTACATAATCACTTCTACAACAAAATGCTGTTTGGGGAAAGCTGAATTCCTGTTTCTTGTCCATGATCACTCCTATATGGCTCAGAAGAAACTCTCTTCTATACCTTTGCAGTGAGAGCTCCTTTCCAAATGCTGTGAAGAAAAAACATCACTAAGGCAATTTATAGAAGAAAGAGTTTGTGTGTATTTATGGTTCCAGAGAGATTTTAATTCCTGCCTTAGTTAGAATTACTGTTGCTGGGAAGAGACACAATTATCAAGATAATTCTTATAAAGAAAAACATTTAATTAGGGCTGGCTTACAGTTTCAGAGGTTTAGTCCATTATTTTCATGGTGGGAAACATGGAGGCATGAAAGTAGACATGGTGCTAGAGAAGGAGCTCAGAGTTCTACATCTTGATCCACAGGCAGCAGAAAGAGACTACTGTATGCCACATTGGGAGTAGCTTGAGCATATAAGAGACCTCAAAGCCCACCTCTACAGTATCACACTTGCTCCAAAAAGGCCACACCTACTCCAACAAGGCCACATATCCTGGTAGTGCAACTCACTCTGGGCCAAGCATTCAGACACATGAGTCTATGGGGGGCATTCCTATTCAAACAACCACAATTCCTCATGGCAAGATGGCAAGGCTGTAAGCAGCCAACGTTTGTACCTGGAACAGAATCTCAGAGTTCACGTCTTGGATAGGAAGAACCAAACAGATAGAGAGCACTGAGAATGGACTTGGCTTCAAACCTTCAAATCTGGCCCCCAGAAACACATTTCCTCCAGTAAGGACCACCTCTTAAATCTCTCCAAACAGTCTAACTCAAATATATGAGACTATGGGGGACATTTTCATTCAAATCACCTTGATAGGTCTGAATGTTAAGGGTCCATTTCCAGATTAAAATGATAGCCAAAGGTAATCCATAGAGATGGTGATATTTGAACAAAGACTTGGAAGTTGTAAGGAAATAAAAAACGTGTGTAAACAGGAGGAAGGCATTTTTAGGTGAGAGGATAACTGGTGATGGCACATGCTTTTGATCCCAGCACTCGGGCACAGAAGCAGGAGGAGCTCTGTGAGGTCGAGGCCAGCCTGGTCTACAGAGTGAGTTCCAGAACAGCCAGGGTTACACAGAGAAAGCTTCTCTCAAAACCAAAAAGAAAAGAGAAGTCACAAACAGAATACTTTAGTCCAGTGTAGCCTGGTGTTAACAGGGGCCTTGAGGCTGAGGCAGAGTGAGTCACTAGAATTACAACGGAAGACTTACACAGAGGGAAAATATCTGGTCAAGTCAGGGCACAATACATGATTACAGAGGTCTTAGGAGTTATTGTAAGAATCAAAATTCCTTAACAGATGGTTACCAAGAATTCCACTGATTAAAGTCCAAAAAGCATGGGCTTGCTGGGCCGTGGTGACACACACCTTTAATCCCAGCACTCAGGAGGCAAAGGCAGAGGGATGTCTGTGAGTCTGAGACCAACCTGGTCTACTGAGTGAGTTGCAGGACAGGCTCTAAAGCTGCACATAGAAAAACCATGTCTCAAAAAAACAAAAGGAAAAGAAAGAAACAAACAAACATGGGCTTAATAACATGTGAGAACTAGGAAATTTGTGTGCTAACTTGGCAAAAGAGCTTTTGATTCCAGAGAACTACTACAGTCACACTCTACATATAATTTGAAGTTTGGAGTTTGGGTCTAGCAAAACTAATCTAAAGATTAAATATAGGATATGAGAGAAAGAAAAGAAGACTATGTGAAGTGTTTAAAAACTGAAATTACAACAGTCCAGATAGGAAAGACAGTAAGAGGAGCAAGCTTAGAATTATGAAGCAGGAAGTGACTTCTGCATCAGACTTGTTTCATTTAAAATATATATTTAAATGCTTTAACAACCAGAGGCTTATGAGGTAAGGAAATTCTTAGAAAGCAACTGGGCTTCCTATAAACCAGGAGAAAGGTATGTCCTAAGATAGAAGTAAATACTTGCATGGTATGCTACTAAAAGCTCTGATAAACTGAAGATGGAGCTTTAACTAGTGCATTTAGTAACAGAATTAAGAAAAACTTGCTGTCAGAGTTTTATAAACAAAAGTAAATATGAAGCAACTTACAGAATTAGGTAAAATGTACATAAAAGAAAGGGGTAGATTTCCGGAACAATGAAATTGAAGAGGTAAAAGAGCATGAATTCTAGCACACAAATAGAAGTGATTCTTCAGGATAGCAATGTTGATATTTGGAGGAATAAAAGAGCAATCCAGCATTAACCCCCTCAACAAAGCTTTTTCTAGAGTCACAATCTGTCCACACCTGTGGAAGATTTGGAGAGCTCACAACAGAACATTGAGAAGCCAGTAAAAACATTTGGCTTTGTTTTCCTCCATTGAGTCCAAGCTTCGTGTGAACACACAGTGAGGTGTTCTTCAATAGCCTCATATGTATCCCATATTTCCTTTCTGTTCTCTTCTCCCATCAAACCACAATCAGGAGTCAAGCTTATGCGGTTATTCCAGAAGGACATAGCAACTTCTACAGGTAAAGAAATATACTAGAAGTGTTGTTTTCTGCTTTCAAATGTTAGTGATTTTCCAAGTTCCTTCAAGATTCTCTTCCTTTCTGGTTGTCATGAAGGGCAAGTTTAGCTGCTTAACAATTATTAGTAAATATTGATGGCCTCTAAGAATCAGAGCAAAGTGGGACTTGAACAGCTTTCCCACAATCTCAGTACCAGCTGGTATGATGATGTTAAATAATGGCAAGATTTATTCTCAACCCCGAGCATACAAGCATTGACTGGAAATGAAACATCAAAAAACTGTTTATGAGAGTAATGAACATTTCACTATCTGTCTTTTCAATATCCCTGGAAGCAAGTTTCAGAGGAGTGCCTTTCTGAGGTGGAGGTAACAAGATTCGGATAATGAAATGGAAAAAAACCTTTGTTAGGGCCTTATTTGGGGAACCCAAACCAAATAGATCTCCAAACCAAAATTCCTTGCATTTGAGGAGCCTGGATTTGCCACACTCCTGGGTAGGAAGCTGGAAAATCTTTCTAGTCAAATTGTGTTTAAAATCTACTCAACTCATAATGGGAACATACCACAAGCATCCTTAATGACAATTTGGAAGTATATTCTTTATAACTTGCAATGACAATATTGAAGGGCTTTTAGCACCCTCAAGGACAAATTCCTGATTAAATACAGTGCAAATGACAACTAAGTATGCATTGATAGAGCAGGTCTTCTAAAATACATGAATTTGTGATGATAGAATATTCAGTTTTTTTCAGTGATTGCTACTCATTAGCCTAAAATCAGGGCTGGATTACATTGCACTTAGATTGGGATCCTGAACTTGTGACATTTGCATTCACGTGTATGGAATATATCTATTTGCACTTCTCCCTGGTCAGTATGTAGGTGAAATTGAAAATTTGACAGCCATAAAAAATTTATTCTATGATGGACTTTAATATTGTGTGACTCTTCAAAACACTCTTCAAATGAGACAAGTGGCTTAGCAGGTAAAGGCCCTTGTTATCAAATCTACTTTGTGACACAGACTTTTCCTGGGGAGGCACAAAATGGTGACGCTCCCCATACAGGGACCCCACAATAGACCAAAGTAACAATTGGACCAGTGCCCAGCTTGGTGAATCAGTGAGTTTTTTATTGGGGTTTCCAACAGAGGTAGGGTGAGGGCTTACTCACAAGAACGTGTCTTACTCAAGAGCAGCTGCAACACCAGAAACCACACCCCAAATTGGTGATGATGCCTGAAAACCTGCAGCCCTGGAGATCTCAGATCAGCTTGCAGGAAGTTCCACAATTCACACATCTGTCTTCTTTTCTGCAGCTTGGCTGGCCAGATTCTTCACCCCCAGCAACTGTTTAACTGGTTACTTTTTTTCCACTGCTGGATAGAGGTCCTCAGGAATCTTCCAGTTTCTTGTTTTCCACACACGTGGCCCTCTAATTACCTCGTTTCCCACCTGACATTCAAGGGCTGCCTTCGACCTCCTGAAGGAACATTTTGATGGGAGTTATGATGCAATTCAGAATGATAGGCCATACAAAGTCTATGACTTGAGTTTGATCCATGGAACCCATATGGTGGAAGGAGGGAGCCTACTCCCACAAGTTGTCAGTGACACACTCATTCACACACACTCACGCACATAAAACACACATGTGTGCCAACACATGCAATAAATGTGTTAAATGTTGAATATTATGCAATAGATAAGAACACTTTCAAACTTCAATGATTTTAAATGTTCATCAAATTATATATATTCTTCAGATGAAACTTTTGTTTTTAGAATAGCAAAAATATGAGAATAACTATAAACTCTGCATTATTAATTAATGTCAATATAGATTTTAGGCCTAAAACTTGCCATAAAAGTATAATTTCACTCATTTGATACTTCACAAAGCATAATTTGTAAGAAACTCAATAATTTTTTAATCGTATCACTTTCTTTTCTTGCATTTCTAATATGTGGATCTGCCTTAATAATCTTTTAACAAAACATCTGAAAATAGAATCAGGCAAATATAATTTGTTATCCTTTGTTTCAGTTACTTTTAACTAATATATATATATATATATATATATATGGGTGTGTATTTAATTTATCTCCTAGTAATTAGTGATTAAGACCAAATTTAATTAAAAAAATTTATTTCAGGCACCAATGAGAATTCTGATTGTATCAAAATAACTTGGATTTGTGCCCGACAGTCCCAGAATTACTATAGCTTATTGGCCAGTTGTAGAGAGCAGAAGGGTATACTGACAGGTGAAGGTTGGAGGGGGCATGAAGCTGTTCTGGCTGGGAAATTATAAATGTTACTGGAAATTAAAGTGAGTCCTGCCAAAGTTTCTAGGGAAACTGAGGATCCCTTTCTGGAGTTCTTAGTCTCATTAATCAAAGAACCGGAAAAAAATAACAATAACAAAAAAAATCCTGACTCAAAAGGAAACTCAAAAACAGTTTAAAAGAGAAACTTCCAGTCAGGGAGTTATAAATCTCTGCACCTGCTGAAAGGAAGCCATGATACTTGTAAAGAGACACACAGTGGATCAAGGTGGGGCTCAGAACTGAGGGTAGATAGCTTCAGAGACAAGGAATAAAAGAGTCCTAAGGACCAGAGAAGCATACTTGGGCCATCACCACTATGCAAAAGAAAGAGACAGATGGGAAGAAAAAGGAAAAGTCAAACCTTTTTAAACTCAGTACTCAGAGTTAGGCTGACCTAACAGAACGCCATGGCAGCTCCATAGCAGTTATACTAGGGGGAGGGAACATTGGGGAGGAGAAGTACATCATCTCATTGAAGGGATAATTATTCTTCCTGTCTCTTAGCATGCCTTCAGCCAGTCCCTTCCTGAAGGGTCACCTTTAACAAGTTTGTTGATCTGCCTAACTAGAATGTTAAGTATTCACTCAGAAGGGGAGGGGGATGAGAAAGTTATGTCTGTAGTTGTTAATTTCCTTCATACACTCGTCTAATTTTGTCTAAGCATTTTTTTTACATTGATGGGAAATGTTATTCTCCTCCAACTATGTTTCCACCTCCCTTCTCCATGTCTACATTTAATATTACTGTATTCTGACTCCACTGTATTGGATTTTAAAAGAAAAATACTCTGTTTAACCATCCTTGTTTTTAATGTATCATAAGGATAGAAAATCCCACCCTCAGGCATCAGGAATAAATCTCATCAAATGCAAATTAATCAGGGGTTTGGGAGCTTTGATTCTGAGGCCATACTACATAATTCTGGAACTACCTTTTACAGTAGAACCCTTCCAGAACTCTAAAGTTCCAGGGGGGGGCTTGAGATACCTACAATGTCATCCCTACATCAGAATGTTTAATACTCAAGAGGACTTGAAACTGTCTAACAATGAATATGGTCCTCCATCCATCCCAGTCTCAGTGCTGTGGTTGCTTCCTACATCCCAAGTTACCTTGGAGAACCAAACACAAACATACCCCACTTACCGGAAAGAACATCACATCACAGTCTGCATAGTCCTCAAAGGAAGAATCTGTCCAGCCTGTAGAATCACAGGACAAGTGTCTCCAGCAGTATTCCCTAATACACTAAAAAAGAATGTAGTCTCAGCACAGATAATGGCAACCATCACACACTTTTCCAATAAAGATGCAGAAATAGCATAAACAAAAACAAGGATTCGAGTGCGCTGGTTAAAATGAGTGTCCCGATCATTCATATATCTAGAAGTCTTCAAATTTTGAGAACTGGGAAAGAAGCTTCTCCAACATCTTTTTCCCCTTCCTTATTTTTCTCTTTTTGTTTTCTTTTCTGTGAAACCCTGTGTTTTTGTATACACATTTAAAAGGTATTTTACTTTGTAATGTTTTTAAACTGCTTATGATTTCATTTTCTAGTCTCTTTCACACATTTATCTATGCCTTTTTTGTTGGGAGTTTTTCTTTCCTTCTTTTCTTTTCTTTTTTTTAATTAATTTTTTTTCATTTATTTTGCATACCGCCCACAGTTTCCCCTCTCTCCTCTGCCCCCGTTCCCTGTTCCCCCTCAGCTGCCTCCCATCTAACCCCCTCCCCATTCACTCTTCCCTCATCTCCATTCACAAAGGGGCAATCCTCCCATGGGAGTGATCAACTCATGGAACATCAAATGGAGGCAGGACCAAGCTCCTCCCGATGCATCAAGAATGGATAAGGTAATTCAGCATGGGGAACTGGTTCCCAAAAGCTAGCTAAGCATGCTAGGGACAGGTCATGATCTCACTGCTAGAAGCCTCACAAATAGACCAAGCAACACAACTGTCACACAACATGCAGAGGGTCTAGGTTAGCCCCACGCATGCTCCCTGACTGTTGGTCCAGAGTTCATGAGCTCCCGCAAACTTAGGTCAGCTGTTTCTGTGGGTTTCCTCATCATGACCTTGACTGCCCCTGGCTCATACAATCTCCCCTCCCTTTCTTCAGGAGGACTCCAGTAGCTCTGCCCAGTGCTTGGCTGTGGATCTCTCCATCTGTTTTCATCAGTTACTGGATAAATGCTCTCTGATGACAATTACAGTAGTCACCAATCTGATTACAGTAGATTGCCAGTTCAAGCATCCTTTCCACTATTGCTAGGAGTCTTACCTGGGGTCATTCTTGTGTATTCCTGGGAGTTTTCCTGGCACCAGTTTTCTCCCCAACCCTGAAATGGTCCCTCCTATCAAGATGTCTCTTTCTTTACTCTCCCCCTCCATTCTGCCTAAAACCCACCTCCCTAGTGTCCAGGCTGCCTAACCCACTCCCTCAAGTTCCCATGCCCCCATCTCCTCCATCCTTGCCCCCAGTTTACCCAGGAGATCTTTTCTATTTCACCTTCCCAGGGAAATCCATGCATCCCTCTTTGGGCCCTCTTTTCACCCTCACATCTCTGTGTCTACATAGTATTGTGCCATGATCTATTTGGCTTAAAATCACCCATATTTGTTCTTGTCCTTTTGACATTTATCTTAATGTGATTTTGAAGTTTTTCAATATTGGGAAAACTTTCTATTGTTTATATTTTCTAATGCCTTGCTCTTTGTCCTGTACTCATATTCTTTTTCCTTTCATCCATCGAGCTTTGCCTTTTCTCCTTTTCTACCCTTTTCCTGTCTCCTTCCTTTTTGTCATCCATTTAATGTCTCACCAGAAATAATGACTAACTTCTTATCATATCCTTGAGTAGTTGTGTTATTTTTAAGTTCAGTGATTCTATTAACGTAGTGGTTGGCTATAGTTGATTTTAAATCTCTTGCTGTACTTTGTATGGTTTGATTTGGTACTATAGCTATTTGTCTACTTCTAATTATTACTGGATATTGAGACTTCACAAGGAGGCTCCTCGGTAGGAATGTTCCTGCTCTCAACAAAATCCAGAAGAGAAAACTACCAAAAGATACATAAATACCAAGACAGAAACTCACAAAACATGAAAAAGAGGAACAATATGATGCCTCCAAAAGACCATAACTCCAAGCTCAGAGAGTCACCATCTTTGAAAAAATAAGGTAGGGAACAATAAATCAAGACAGCCAGCATCACCTTTAGGCTTCCATAAGTACGTGCACATCCATACAAATGAATGGCTTTAAAACACCAATAAAGAGACACAGACTATTTGACTAATTTAAACATTAAGTCTAATTTTCTTTTGTCCCCAAGAAACATACTTCATTGATAAAGATTTTTGCAGTGAGATTCAAAGGATGGAAGACAAAGAATGGAAACCCAAAGCAAGATGACATAGCTATTCCGACATCTGATAAACTAGACTTCAAACCAAAATTAATCAGAATGATAAATAAGGTCACTATACATTAATAAATGGAAAAAGTCATAAAGAACTTACAGAAAATATAAGTATGGATGTTGGGTCTTCCAATATTATAAAATAAACACTAATGCACTAAAAGGTCAAATAGGCCCCAGTGTAGTGATAGTGGTTGATTTTAGTGCTCCATTTCCATGTTGGGATAGATAATCTACATTAATAATAAAACTAGAAACTGATTGTAATGAAAACTATAGAAACTCTAAAAATATACAGAGATGGGGCAATATAGTATTCAATATAGAGAAAATCATGGAAGATTTTCTATTTTTAATATCCAGAATCAAATGACAATTAAAAGACAATTTACCAGAATCTTTGGTACATCTAAGGCAGTTCTTGGAGGAAAGTTTATAGCCATGAATGTTTATATTGAAAAAATAATAAAGATATAAAATAACCTAAAGGTACAGTTCACCATCCTAAATAAAAAGAACACTCCTGCCCTGGTCTGAACTAGAATGGCATCCATTGGCTCATTGTGTGTGAAAACATGGTCTCCACTTGGGGGAACTATCTGGGAAGGATTAGGAGGTGTAGTCATGTTGGAAGAGGTGTGTCACCAGAGGCAGGCTTTGAGGCTTCAAAAGCCTAGTTAGTGCTCTCCACCTCCTACTTGCTTCTGCTTCAATGCTATGCCCAACTATCTGTTATTGCTCCTCTCAAGAATGGTCATAAATTCACTCTCTGAAATTCTAAGCCTCAAATAAACTCTTTCTTCAATATATTTCTGTGGTCATGGTGTCTTCACAACAATAGAAAATTAACTAAGACAAATAGAAAATTCAGATCTGTAGATGATAAATAATAGCAACAATCATTAGGACAGAAGTTAATAAAACAGATATTGAAAGAGTAATATACATAATTGAACAAAAATTATTGAAAAATAGATTAGATTAATATACCTATAAGAATAACTGGTGAAATTGGGATCCACTTTGGGAGTTCTTAATTTTATTAATAAGAGATTTTAAAAGCAGACTTACATAGCTTGAGGAAAATTTTATTCGAGTTGGAGAGAAATACCACAGGGTAGGCAAAATGTAAAATCTTGAAATCTGCCTGGAGGAGGGAGATGGAAAGGAGAAAGAAAAAATGTCAGGTCTTATAAGTTATGGTTTAAGAAAGCCAGCAGGTTCAACTAACAGGTGATGTTATAAGTATTTGGGCTGGTCAGAGAGGCCAAGTGAGAAAGCCCAGAGCAATAGGAAATACATACTCAGACCTTGGCCAGTATTTGAAATAAAGAAGTATATATATGCATATGTAAGACAAATTGCTAAATGGTCTTATTAATAAAAAAACAAAACCCAGAGACAGATATTAGAGTGAAATCTGGAAGATCAGAGAAACAGAACAAGCAACAGCCAACCTCACCTTACCAATTCCCAGCTGATCTTGTTTCCTCAGTCTGAAAGCCTCTGAGTCCTTACCAGAATGGATCTCAGCTGAACTGCTGCTAAAAAGCTTCTAGTACCTGGTCCTCATACCTTATATACCTTTCTGCTTCCTTCCATCACTTTCTGTGATTAAAGGTGTGTGTCCTTCCCAAGCAAAGACACAAGATCTCATGTGCTGGATTAAAGATGTGTGCCACCACACTTAGTTCTGTTCCTAGTGTAGCTTTGAACTCAGAGATCCAGACAGATATTGGCCTCCCAAGTGATAGGATTAACAGTGTGTGTTCCACCATTTTCTGGCCTCTCTGTCTAACCTAGTGACTGTTCTGTTCTCTGAACCCCAGACAAGTCTATTAGAGTGCACAATATATCAACCATGAATACACAACAGTTATGGAACAGTCAGCCTATCTTCTTTCAAATTGGTCAACCCTGAAGGAAGAGAGAAAGACCCTTCAGTGACTTGAAAAATTCAGCAGTCCTCAAGGAAAGGCCAACTCAGTTTCAAGAGTCTCTCAATTTGCTTTGCTGAAGGCCTTTCTGTAGCTGTAGAATTTTCTCTCCAGGTCCCGCCAAGCCCCAGCAGTCCGACATCCCACTTATAAAATAAACACACAGACGCTTACATTATTTACAAACTGTGTGGCCATGGCAGGCTTCTTGCTAACTGTTCTTATATCTTATGTTAATCCATTTCAATAAATCTATACCTTGCCACGTGGCTTGTGGCTTACCGGCACCTTCACATGCTGTTTGTCATGGCAGCAGCTGGCAGTGTCTCCCTGACTCAGCCTTCCACTTCCCAGAATTCTCCTCTCTCCTTGTCCTGCCTATACTTCCTGCATGGCCACTGGCCAATCAGTGTTTTATTTATACAGAACGATATCCACAGCACCTTTCTCTCTGGGTTCTTGCTGTATGTTTGTGCATCCTCACTCCTAATGAAAGCCTTTCTTCAACTGAAGATTCTATCTGGTATTCTAGAACTTCTCCCAAGTCTGCTTGTCATGCTAGAAAAATTCCCTCCCTCTTAACAGAGAAAACAAACATGATCCAGACACCTAGACAATAACACTATCTTGCAGAAACCCCCCAAAAAATCCTCCAATGGGGCCGGGCGGTGGTGGCGCACGCCTTTAATCCCAGCACTCGGGAGGCAGAGCCAGGCGGATCTCTGTGAGTTCGAGGCCAGCCTGGGCTACCAAGTGAGTTCCAGGACAGGCGCAAAGCTACACAGAGAAACCCTGTCTCGAAAAAACCAAAAAAAAAAAAAATCCTCCAATGAAATGACAAATAGTCAGAGGTTCCATATCTTTAGGCCTTCTTTTATCTCTTTCCCATCCTTCCATTTGTTTCTCCATTTCTACATATCAGAATTTACTGATAAGCTACTTCTTCTAAACTAAATTCTCTTCTCGTAGACCCTGATCTGGCAGATGAGCCCCTTCATTATCAAACTTCTTCAGGGGTTTTCTTCCACCCTGACTCTCTACTCATACCCCCACTTCCCTCACACCCTATCTCTACAATCTATCCACCAGCATCCTCTTTCTCTCCCTTGACTCCCTTGAGGTTGGACTCTCTAAGTCTTGGGGCCAGATTTCTGGTCAACAGATATCTTTTTCTTTGATGTAATTGAGATCTAGACTTTTTCTCTCCTGAGAAACACTATAAGTCCTGCCTAGAACAAGAAGACAGTTCTGATTCGTAAGGTTAGTGGTGCTTTTAAGTGATCTCAGGTTTGACATAACAGAATTGTATCTGTGCTATGGTACCCAATGGGAGTCACCAGAGCAAAGGTTGTGACAGAAGGAGCAAAGCAGAGCATGCTTGCCTTTTCACACTCTTACTTGACTTCCACCAAGACCCCTGGGCTGCCTCATGAGCTGTGGAAGCCAGGGTCCTACTGCAAAGGGGCCATGAGGTATATAGCCAGTTTTCCATTAAGGTATAGCTCCTTATCTTTGATGTTAGGGACTGGAGACACAAGCTATGTTGGGTCCTAACAACTGCTACTTCTAAATAGCATTATCACCCATTTCTAAATTATTTAAGATGCCTACCTTTTAAATCTCTCAGTTCAGTTTCACAAATAAACACATAACATACACATACACACACACACACACACACACACACACACACACACATATATATATATATATATATATATATATATATATATATATATATATAAAATTAGTGATGGCTCGGGGTGTGTGTCATCCGCTGGCTTCTCATGGATGATAACAGGATAAGCCATTGTATGAGAGCCATGTGGAAATGTTACAATCGCTATGGTCTTGCCCTTCTGCTTATTAGGTCCCTTGTCATGTTTATGGAGAGTTTCTTCTAAGGCTTGTAAATGAGCACCTAGGGTCTGTTCTAGGGAGTGAACCTCCTCTCTGGCAAGGGACTCCAGATTTCTCATGGAATCATAGAAGTTTTTATGTTCCTCAGAAACACATGATTCCATGGACCTTATCTTATCAATTAATGATAATCTTTTTTTCCTTACATAGTGTCTGGAGAGTTAGTGTTCTGTCCATTAAATATTTACATTTATTATCAATAAGATCAATTTTTGGTACAAGCCTGTTTTGTAAATCCTGATCAGCAGATTCCAGAGAAAGAATCTTTTTCTGTACGCTTTCATGCTATCTTTTAAAGCAGATTCCAGAGAGAATCTTTTTCTGTAAGACTTCATTGCTATCTCTTAAAGCCTGTATCAGTCCCAATAATGACTCATCTTTGTTCTTGTTATTACACCAGTGTTTGAACACTGTGTGAATTATTACGATGAATGCCAAAATGGTACAGGCCAGATATGCCTTAGGAAGGTCGTATATTTCTAGGAAGATGTCATTCATCATACAGGCAAAAAGGTTTTCAAATTCTTGTGAGGTAATGTTGTCAGCCATATTACAAGAATTACTCAAAATTTGTTAGTCAATTTTAAGGTGTAAAATTATCAAGTACTTTTACTTGAAACAATATTCTTACCTTTCGTGGTTTTGGGGGGGGGGTGTAGTAGCACTTTTCAGCCAGCAGGTGGCGTTGGTACAGCTCCAAAGCAGGGCCTGCTGGTGATCTTGGCTGACTGCAGCTCGCTGGAGTGGAGATGGTGGAAGCCGGAGCCAGCACTCAGGAAGCAGGGGGAGTGCCTCTTTCGCTGGTCTTGGGGCTAAGAACCATGTAGGCATTCCCTGGTTATATGGAACTTTGCAGGTGGGTTTAGGTATCTGCTAGCCAGGGAGGAGACTGAGGGTGGAAACCACCCAGGCCTTTGGAATTTGCCCCATGTGAGCGTGAGATATTGGTGAAATTATTAAGGCCACTCCACATAGTTAAAAGGAGATTTATTTAATGGCGTAACTTACAAATTAAGAGATAGGGAGGTCGCAGGGTCTGGGGAAGGTGTATCACAGTCCAGCAGTGTTCTCTGGAGCTCTGTTTGGCCCACCTCCACCGTCCAGGGTCCCAGAACAGAGAGAGCTGGCCCATCCAGATCTTGGGTCTCCAGGCTCCTCCCTTGGCCCCACCTTGTAGGCGTGACAGTTGCTGAAGCCTCAATGGGGGTTGGAACTTCCAGATCAAAGCTGGAATGGCTACCTACTAAATATATATATATATTACATTGGTGTCTTAGTTACTTTTCTAAGGCTATGATTAAAACACCATGACCAAGGCATCTTTCTAAAAAACGTATTTATTTGGTTTATGGTTTTAGGGAGTTAGAGTCCATGATGGCACAGTGAAAGAACAGCTGAGAGTTCACGTCTTGATTCGCAATCACATGGCAGAGACAGAGCACTGGGAATCGCATTGAGTCTTTTGAAACCTCAAAGCTCACCACTAGTGACTTGCTTCCGCCATACCTCTTAATCCATCCCAAATGGTTCCACCAACTGGGCACTATATTCCCAAATATATGAGCAGTTCTCATTCCCAACCACTACAGTAGGAAAATTATCATGTACTGTATAAGTTCATTAAGAAGTTATCTCTGGAGATGGATTTGGCCCTGTCACATAAGACTTAAGCAAGTTTACCTCAAAATGTCCTTAAAAGCCCAACTTGTGTCAGTCTGGGTCCCCAACTCTGTGACAAAGAAAGGAGAGCTACTAAATGGCCCAACCGTAAAGGTATTATGACCTCAAGAACAGCTCATGGCTAAATCATGTTATTATTATTTATCTCATCATATAGAAATGCCTATAATAAAAGTAATTAATTGTATTCTCATCCATGGAGAGGACAGATAACTTTCTTCCTAGAAGTCTCTCAGCTAATAATACCAGTATAATAGATTTAACATGGATTTCTTAGTTGCTTGTTAGGGGAAGTTGTAAACATAGATTTCAAGATGTTTTGTTGTATCTGCTACATACACTTTTTCAACACCAAAGCAAGGTTATGATAATATGTACAGTACAGCTCCATGTAGAGTATATAGACTGTCTTTTATTTTCTATACAGGTTACCTTTAAATTTGCAAAGCCTCTTGGTTTAACAGTATGCATGCAGGCAATGTTAATATATTACATTATCCTTTGTGTGTAGGCTAGATGCACCTTTATTTTATTTAAGGTGCAATTACATAGCAGTGTCTTCTGGGCCAAATACCTGACAACTTCATAAGACTGGTTGTGACTATTTATAAAAGTCCACAACAGCTGGGCTTGTTGAATGTAGGTGATCCTTCATAAAAGGGAATATGAAGTGTCATTATACCCTCATCTCACAGTAAACTTTAAAAATAAATGAGGTGACTGTCTGCACATAATAGGCAAGATGCAGGGATCTTATAAGAACTCACAGGTCCACTTTATCATGGAGCTGAGCTCACCACAAGCAACATGCAATGATGTGGTTTGCTGCTATATTGGATAATGATACAATAAAGAAGCATGACATATGACTTGACTATCATCCTGGTTAGTGTAGTCACATGGCATAAACAAAAATGACAGCAAACATAAAACTTTCTGGTCTCACTGAATACTCAGGGTGCCATCAGACACCCTTTTAGATTAGACTAAGAAGGTAACAGCAGACCTCCAAGGTGTGTGGTTTTGTGTTTTGAAACCTTAAAGCCCACCCCAGTGACACACATCCTCCAACAAGGCCACACCTCCTAATTGTTCTAAAACAGCTCCACCAACTGAGAATCAAGCCCTCAAATATTTGAGCTTCTAAAGGCCATTCTCATTCAAACAACTACACCACTTTTGCTTCAGAAGACTGTGAACACTTCATCCCAGATGGCCGTTCTGGCACTGTCTGTCCCACTTTCAATCCTGCTGAGTCCTCTACTGATTACCAATATTGCTAGAGATGAAGAAAAAGACCCGACTTCCCTCCTCTAGGGAAATCCTTTCAAATGCATAGCTGCCCCTCTTTGTTCTAACCTAACTTTGCTACTGTTAGACCCTTAAAAACACAGTCACCTTATCATTTTTACTTATCTTCTAGATAATGAACCACCCAACTCATATCTTTTCTTGTCACGATGACAATTCTTTTAGGACTTGGGACAGAAATAACAGGCCTGGGGTTTTCCTTGCATCATCTCTCTGTCTCACAACTTCTCAGAAAGCTTTTAAGAAATTTAAGATCAGCTTGACACCCCTTCAGGATCAACTGAATTCTTTGGCATCCATGTTCCTCCAAAATTGCTTAAGACTAGTCCTCCTCACTGTTTTAACAGAGGGATTTGCCCTCCTCCAAGAACAGTGTTGCTTCTACACCAAGAGATCAAAACTGATTCAAGATGGAACCAAAAACTTAGTGACCAGACACAGAAATGTCATGTCACTAAAAGTCCCTTCTTCTGGGGGGACTCTTGGTTCTCTCCAATCCCCCCTCCTCCCATTACTCACTCCCTTCCTCCTTATTATCTTTATCCTTATAATTTTATCCTGTCCTCTGAACTTCTTACAGAAGTTCTTCCTGGATCAAATCACTGGTATCACTTTGTCCATACAAGATATAGTAAAAACAATGATTTCATTAGAATCACTCCTAGAGACAAGAACCTCAAAATGACACCACTCCACCAGTAGTAAGTGGACAGACAAAACACTATACCTCTATCCTTTATATATGAAGGATCTGAAATAAAGGAATCTTCCTGAATAAAACTAAGTCCATAAGGCAGCCCAAGGATTCAGGAAATTTGACACCCATCAAGTTCTGGAGAAGCAGCTGACCCCTACCACATGCTCTGGAGCTTGTGGGTACAAAATAGGCAATCTGACTTATGTCCTACTCTGGAGTTTCAAAAGGCTTCAAAGTCATGCCCTACCATCTCCCATACAAAAACTGCTCAGACTTCAGGAGTGCTACCACTCTGACCAATAAAACCTGATCTTACCATCAAGGTCAACCGAGTTTTCATTCTTTCATTTCTCCCTGCCCTTCACATTTTCTTATGTTTACTTACTTCTTATAACAATGGCTTCAATAAATAAAACAATAAGTGAATAAAATAAATTACCTAGAAAGAAACCTAGCCCAAGTAAAGGTGAAGGACTACACTATGGAAAGAAATTAAAGAAGACGCTGGAAGATAGAATGTCACTCAGGCTTGCAGATAATGAAAATAAATACTGTAAAAACAGTTATATTACTAAAAGTGATCTACAAATCTTAAAATGCAATTCAGATCAAAATGCAAAAGACATCCTTCATATAACTATAAGAGGGAGAGCAAGAAATAGGAGACCATGGTAAATGAAGACCACATGAGAATAGGAAGAAGCAAAGTGCTAGAGAGGCCCACAGAAATACACAAAGATACCCCCACAACAAACTGCTGACAATGGTCTAGAGACAGCACAAACTGACCTAGTCTGGTGATGGGATAGCCAAACACCCTAATTGTCGTGCTAGAAACCCCATCCAACGACTGAGGGATCTGGATGCAGAGATCCATGACTAGGTCCCAGGTGGAGCTCTGTGAGTCCAATTAGCGAGAAAGAGGAGGGTTTATATGAGCGAGAATTGTTGAGACCAAGGTTGGATAAAGCACAGGGACAAATAGTCAAACGAATGGAAACACATGAACTATGAGCCAATGGCTGAGGGGCCCCCAACTGGATCAGGCCCTCCGAATGGATGAGGCAGTTGATTGGCTTGATCTGTTTGGGAGGCACCTAGGCAGTGGGACCAGGTCCTGTGCTCATTGCATGAGTTGGCTGTTTGAAACCTGGGGCTTATGCAGGGACACTTGGCTGGGCCTGGGAGGAGGGGACTGGACCTGCCTGGACTGAGTCTACCAGGTTGATCTCAGTCCTCGGGGGAGGCTTTGCCCTGGAGGAGGTGGGAATGGGGGGGTGGGCTGGGGGGAAGGGGAGAGGGGCAGGAGGGGGGGGGGGGGACAAGGGAATCCGTGGCTGATATGTAGAACCGAATTGTATTGTAAAATAAAATAAAATAAAAAAATGCAATCACAAAAAAAAATCCTAAAAATGTAAAAAAAACAAAAAAGACCTTGTAAAGCTAAAGCAACCCTTAGCAGGTAGAGTAATGCTTGTGTTATAGCAATGCTAGGTCTCCAATTCTATTACAATTCCATATCAAAGAAAATAGTGTGATACTTCACAAGACATAACAGTGAACCAAAAATAAAATAAAGGATGAACTTAAATTAACCTCCCATAGTAATAATCACCTAATTTTTATAAAGCTTTCAAAAACATTGGAGAAAAATGCAAAAAGTGAATTTCTATATGTAGAAGAATGAAACTAAATTCACATCTGTTTCCATCTTTACATTTTTAGTTTTAAAATGTTTTTCATTCGATGTATTTTGATCATATTTTCCCCTCTCCCAACTCTTCCCAGATCTTTCTCACTCCCCACCTACTTAACTTCATGTTCTCTCTCTCCTCTATCTCTGTCTCTCTCTGTGTCTCTGTCTCTCTCTCACACACATACACATCAATGCACAGAAATACAAAAAACAATGAAAAATCAAAACAAACAAAAAACCCAATAGGAAAAGTTAGTCGCCAAACAAAACAAAAACAAAACCAAAAAGACAAAAGTACATACAAAACAGTAGAATAGTTTGTATTATTCAACTACTTCTGGGAATCCTGGGGCCTGCCCTGGAATGTAAACCATATATACCCAGTGTCACTCCATTGGAGAAAACTTTTTCTTTTCCCTTTCCCATCAGATATAAATTGCAAATAACTTCTTCAGTAGGGCTTGAACTTTGGGTCCACTTACCTCTCTCACTTTTGAGATTTTTTTCTTGTATTCATGTCTGCAGGTCTTATTCCTACTATCATAGTCTCTGTGGTTCATGTGTGTATCTATTGTGTCTGAAAGATGGTTTCCTTGCAGTCAGTCAGTCATCACATTGGGTTCCTAGGACCTTGATGCTCCCTCTTCTATTTAAGTCCCTGACTCTTGGGGAAAGGTGATGAAGACATCCCACTTAGGATGTAGTTCTGCAAGTCTCCCATTCTTGGTACATTGCCCAGTTATGGGCTTTCGTGTTGCTCTCCAATGACTACAAGAAGCTTCTCTGATGAGGGCTAAGTGATACACTGATTAATGTGTATAACTGTAGAGGGCACAAGGACCTGGTGTCCCAAGATAAGCACTAGGGAAACCAGGAAAATCAAATATGCAGGGGTGTTTCTTCAAAGAAAAATGTATGTAACCTATTTTCTACCTGGAAGACTGGAAAGAGATGTAGTTAATAGTCTGGTAGTCTGTGTTATCTGTAGGGCTGGGCTACATTTAACTTTCCCAGACTTTTCTGTTTATCTCAGTCTTTCTCCTAAAAACCCTTATCTTGAGTATTGTTTCTAGTCAGTACAACCTATCTTTATGGAAGAAGCCATATACACTTTTTAAAGAATTTCAATACAATCATGTCTTAAGCTTTGTTGTATGCACATGATTGAATAGGTTATCATAAGGAAACTTTTTTTCCCCAAAATAGTGTTGTGCTGAATTATGCCTAAAACGAACTGCCCAGTGTCAGAGTATAGAGATTTGAACCAACACTGGCTACTGAGTGTTGAATCATATTTCTTTCTTGCCTCACATGGATTGTTACTCTACTGGCTCTGGTGTCTGCAGAGACCTCCACATATAACAATATAGTATTAGGAGTCTTTTATGTTTCTTTAATAACATCATATTAGTAGTTTTTCTCTAGGGTCCATGACCTATCTAACTTCAGGTTCTTGGCCACTTTAGCAGTGCCAAATATGGATTCATCTGATGGAGTGTGCCTTAATGGAAATCAGAAAGTGATTGGTTGCTCCCATAATATTGTGCTATTACTAAACCCATGTATCTTGTGATGACTACGTTTCTCTCTTGGTACCATGCTAAGTACCTTCCAGCATGAATGCTAGTCAGTAGAGCTGGAGTTTGTATTTGGAGACTAATACAATTTCTCTGTTTGGTGACGTAATAAGTGGGTGCCTAAGAAATGTAGCCTTAGCTTCAGATTATGGAGGGCATCCGATAGCCCTGGAAATAGACTGTTTGAAGATGGGGCTCTATGGGACCCTTTTGGCAATGACTCAGTAAGATATAATCAATTTCTAGTACAATTGGTTTTACTTGATATCATGTCTAATCTGGGCACTGTCTAACCCTTCTATCGTGACTCCACTTAAATTCCATAGATGCATACACATATGTGTGTGTGTATTATCACACACACACACACACACACACATATATATATATATATATTCCAGATGATAATTAATATATATGGAATTTAATGTAAATGATAAACATATAGATCTTATGCATATATGACCTAACCATATAAATTATATACATGTATATGCATACTTCTACAGAAGTAGGTTTCCATTTGTCTCTTCAAAAGGACTTTTGTGTTAGTTTTTCCTTCACATGTTTTCTCCTTTACCTGTCCTCTCATCCTCCTCCCGATTTAATCGTCCCATCTAGTTTCTGCTTTATATCTTTAGTGCACGATACTTCATTTCCTCTACCTTGGAAGACCCTCCATCTCCTGGTCCCTTGCTAGCTATCCAGCCTCTGTGATTAGTCTATTTGAAACACATGTATATAAATCTTAAAAGCAAGTATCTGCATATAAGAGAAAGCATACAATATTTTTCCAATACTTGGTGGTGGTATTGTGTTCCCCAAAATATTGTGCACACTAATAAACTTATCTGGGGTCAGAGAAGAGAACAGCCACAATATTAAACATAGAGGATAGGCAGTGGTAGTACATGCCTTTAATCCTAGCATTCCAGAGGCAGAAATTCCTCTGGATCTCTGTGAGTTCAAGGCCACATTGGAAGCAGCCAGGCATGGTGACACATGCCTTTAATCCCAGAAAGTGAGCCTTTACTCCCAGGGAGTGAGGCAGAAAGCAGAAAGATATATAAAGTGTGAGGAACAGAAACTAGAAGCTTTTGGCTGGTTAAGCTTTCAGGCTTTCGAGCAGCAGTTCAGCCGAGATGCATTCTGGATGAGGACTGAGAAGCTTCCAGTCTGAGGAAACAGGATCAGCTGAGGAACTGGCAAGGTGAGGTAACTGTGGCTTGTTCTGCTTCTCTGATCTTCCAGCATTCACCCCAATAACTGGCTTCAGGTTTGATTTTATTAATAAGACTCTTTAAGATTCTTTCTATGATACTTCTTTTATTATTCAGAATTATTTTAGCTATTCCACTGTGTCTCTGTGTGTGTGTATGTGTGTGTGTGTGTGTGTGTGTGTGTGTGTGTGTGTGTTTCTGTATGAAGTGTACGATGTTTTGTCCAATGTCTGAATAATTGTGTTTGAATTTTTGTGAGGATTGCATAGAATCCATAGATTGCTTTTGGTAAAATAATCATTTTCACAATATTAATCCTAATTTCTCTGTGAACATAAGAGATCTTTCCATCTTCCGATATCTTTTCCAATTTTTTTCAATGTCTTAAATTTGCAGAGTTATTACAAGATATATTTTAGATTATTGTGAAAAGTACTGTGTTCTGGATTCCCTTCCTGCTGTGTTTGTCACATGTACATAGGAAGGCTATTGGTTTCTGTGGGTGAATTTTGTATCCTGCTATTTTTGCAGATGGTGTTTATCAGCTGTAGACATTTCCTGATGGAGTCTTTAAAGTATAGAAGTATATTATCCCCTATCTTTGACTCTACACAAAAAAAATTAGTTCAGAGACTCTAATGTAAGATATAAAACTTTAAAAACATACTCTGGTGATGGGATGGCCAAACACCCTAATTGTTGTGCTAGATACCTCATCCAACTACTGAGGGATCTGGATGCAGAGATCCATGACTAGGCCCTGGGTGGATCTCTGGGAGTCCAATCAACGAGAATGAGGAGGGTTTATATGAGCGAGAATTGTTGAGACCAAGGTTGGATAAAGCACAGGGACAAATAGCCAAATGAATGGAAACACATGAACTATGAACCAATGGCTGAGGGGTCCACACTGGATCAGGCCCTCCGAATGGGTGAGACAGTTGATTGGCTTGATCTGTTTGGGAGGCATCCAGGCAATGGAACCAGATCTTGTGCTCATTGCATGAGTTGGCTGTTTGAAACCTGGGGCCTATGCAGGATTGTTTGGCTTGGCCTGGGAGGAGGGGACTAGACCTACCTGGACTGAGTCTACCAGGTTGACCTCAGTCTGTGGGGAAGGCTTTGCCCTGGAGGAGATGGGAATGGGGGGGGGGGGCATTGGGGGGAAGGTGAGGGGGACGGGAGGGGGGAGAACAAGGGAATCCGTGACCGATATGTAGAACTGAATTGTATTGCAAAATAAATTAAAATAAATTTAAAAAAAAAAAAACATAGATTAAAATACCTTAAAAATAGGCATAGGCATGTTTAATTTGCTTTGATTTATTTTGTTTTGGGTCTTTCAATACCAGAATTGATCCCAAGGAATGGTGAATGGAATTACATGAAAGTTAGCAACTTCTGTACAACAAAGGAAAGACTCAGCAGTATGGAGACAGTTTACTCTTCTGAATTGTGACATTTCCACCAAGAACAATAGTTCATCTGTCCAGAAGAACAAAACAAGGAAGATTCTTGGGAGCCTTCTTGGGAGTCCTAACAACAGTATCAAAGGAAGTAAATAGTTCCTGGTAGTGGAGACTGGAACCAGCTGAACTTCAGAAATGTTTCTAAGGAGCTGTGTGCAACCAGAATAGAGAACTCTAGGGTTGTAATATTTGAGGGTTGTCATTCATGTTGAAAAGGTGGATCTGATGAAAAATCCAAATTTAATTACAAATACCGTTTTTCTAAAATTATTATTCTTTGCAAAATATTTTATGTGTATGTCATTAAGGAAAAGTACTTAAGAGTTTGTAAAACTCTTATTCATGTAGTTTTTCAGCTATACTGAGCCTAAACTATGCAAAGGAAATCAGTCCATGGTAAATTATCACACTCATTTTCTTTTTACAGTTCAGTATGTAATGATTTGGTGGATGAGATCCCTTTTCCTCAAACATTTTTGCAATTCACTTAAGAATTAAACTATAAATTCAAGTTCAAATTCACCTCTCCTCCATAGTAAATGTCACCTTTGTTAACATAAGTTCAAAAAAATAAACTAAAATTAAAACTATGTAATAGTTTATTTTAAATAAATAAATTTATATTATTTTGTTTCTAACAGAACACAGTTAATTCAAACTTTTAATTATCCTGCTGGGAGTATAGGAGCAAGCTACCACACCCAATCTAAACTGACATTTACAAATTAATAATATTCACTCATAGAATTATCTACACATTACATTTTGTCACTTTTTGATGGGCAATTTAAAATATCAAACCTGGTTGTTTAGGACCAAAAAAAAAGCATAAAATAGATATATAGGTTGTATGGAGTTAACATGTGTTAAGTGAGTTTGACCTAGCCTAAGCCAGTGTAGATGATCAACTCCCTCCAAGTCATTAACCCCAGTATTAGTAGAGTGTGCTGACAAGTGATACAAGAAGTGAAGTCTAGAATTTTCAATTGTAATTTAATTATTAGTAAATATAACAGGCTTATTAAGAG
Organism: Peromyscus californicus insignis; assembly: GCF_007827085.1. Classification (NCBI taxonomy): domain Eukaryota; kingdom Metazoa; phylum Chordata; class Mammalia; order Rodentia; family Cricetidae; genus Peromyscus; species Peromyscus californicus. The sequence continues at coordinate 119,735,438 of NW_026294573.1, forward strand.
AAATATTAGTGCTATTTATAGTGGAGATAGTATTAAATATATATCAAAGCAATACATGTATTTTTTCTAATATTTATATTTTATCATACTATCCCTAAATTTTTTTAATTTACAATTTTTAAATAAATTTTGAAAATGAAATTGTTTTCCTTGTATTTGCGAAGATCCAGCAACCACTAGAGGGCAGCCATTACCTTGTAATGAAACAAGAATTCACTTCCAAGTTCACTGTAATAGCATAGGCTTAAAATATGCACAATGGTTTAGAAGGTCTTGATAGTACATACTCAACCTCAGAATAACTTACTCTTCTTTTTGAAATTTAAGGCATTTTGAACTCAAAAATAAAATTAGATAATCTATAAAATGCATTTATAGAAATTACACACACCATTTAAAATCTATTGCTTAATTTCCTCTAGTGAAGTCACAAAATTAGAATCAGTGTTAGACTCATATAAATCATTTCAAATTATACATTATCATAAAAATATGTTGGATACTATATTGTTGTGGTTATTTAAATGTAAGTTACTCATTGATTTAACTTCTTATATAAATCCTATTTCAGGATAAAAATAGAAATTCAGACTGAAATTTTAGGAGCAAGGGCATTGCCACTCTCTGTAGCAGAGTGCTCTTTGGTCATCATAAAAATTCTAGGCACAGTAAAAACTTGAGAGAGAAAAAGAAAACGATATTCGGCTGACAGTTTTGTGAATGGAAAGGAAATAGCTCTGAGCAAACAGTGCCCAGCCAAAGATGTAAACAGGTCTTCCCTAAAGATTCTAGGAAAGAAATGGCGCCTGCTAGCATTTTTGTTGCAGGCTTGTGAGAGCCTTTTTCAACTGCTAAACTTCAAAATTGTAAAGTGATCACTTTTGATTTTACTGAACCCCTAAACTTAGAAGTAATTTGTTGCAGCAGCAGACGGAAATGAGTACACTATCCTAAACCAGATCCTCAAGTGCTAGAGTGAAATGTGTACTTATTTTAATATGAATACTGAGCTTTTGGGGTTCCAATGACTGCAAACAAACTCCTATAGGTTTTGAAGGAACAAGTTTCATTTTTCTGTGGTTAAAAATGCCCTGTCTATTACAATGCAAGGTATACATGCAAATCCATACACTACTGGTTTACAGAACAGTAAAAAAGGAAGAAAAGCAGGGAGAAGAGGCAAACAAAACAAGCAACATTTTCAGCACTCAGCACACACCTTTGCAAAATGCTTTCCAAGAATGTCTACCTACATTTGCATCACTCTCCTCACAAAACCATCATCTCCATGTACTATATTTTAAAATAAACTTAAAAGCATATGTAGAATATGAAAGTTGATAACTTTAAAAATCTTAAAACTGGCTAGCCCAGAGACCTAGAACCAACATGACTGGAAAAAAAGGTCAATGAAATAATTCTTAATGATATTCTGCTATTCTCACAGATCAATGTCTGGTCTAATTGGAATCAGAGAAGCCTCATCCAGCAACTAATGGGAGCAGACACAGAGACCCAAGCCAAACATTAAGCAGAGTTTGGGAAACACTACAGAAGAGGGGTAGGAAGGAATACCAGAGCCAGAGAGGTCAAGGACACCACAAGAACACTAAGCAGGCCTCATAGGGCCTCACAGAGACTGAATCAGAACATACACTGGTTTGTGCTATGTCCTCAGCATGTATGTTATGCTTGTGTTGCTTGGTATTCTGGAGGGACAGTGGGAGTGAGGGGAGTTCCTCACTCTTTGGCCTGCTCTTGGCCCCTTTTCCTCCTACTGGATTGCCTTGTTATGTCATCTTTGGTTGATATCTCTGGGAGGCTTGCTCTTTTCTGAAAGGAAGCAGAAGAGGAGTGGATCTATAGGAGAGAGGAGGTGAACAGCATTAAAAGGAGGGGTGGGGGCAATGATGACTGTAATCGGGATGTAATACTTATAAGAATAAACAAACTTTTTAAATCCTAATAATAAAAATGAATAGCTGAAAATGACATATAATAAAGCTAAAGCATTTTACAGAGAGTAGACAATATTATATCTAAATTATGACACAGAGACTTATGTATAATCCTGTACTTCAGTGGAATGTGGGTCCAGAGGTTGCCTTGCTTCCATAAAAAAAAAAATAACATAACTGCAATGCAGTAACAGAAACAGAATATTGTGTGCATCTTTCTTTGAATGTTTATGTAAACAATATCAAGGTTGCTTGAAAAACTATAATACAGATCTTACTTTAACAACTTAACTAACAATGTTAGAGATAATGGTGTATCTAGATTTTTATACATTTTTTTTCAGAAATTTTATGCTTTGCAGTTTGTCAGAATCTTTATTATTCATTGAATTCATGTGAACCTGCAATTGTAATGATTGCATTTCATAGATGCACATTATAGAATACAATGTAATTTCATTAGCTTTCAAGAAGTGAATGAGAAGGGGAAAAGCATTATGAATTATTAGAAGGACATCACTTAAAACAAGGTGAGGGAAGGGTGGGTTGGGACATCTACTTTTTTCTGTCCTTCAAAAATATGAACTGGTTCTCAGTGGTTTGGACCACCAAATTTTTAGTTCTTCAACTTAGTTGAAGAACTTAGAGCTGATACAGTATTGGCCTTTCAAGAATTTATAACAAGAATAATCAATTTTATAATAAAATAATATATATATATATAACATGTATCTATATACATGTACAACATATATATACATCACACACATATATGTATCTGTTTTTACAATATCTCTGACTAGTATATCATCTATCCAAGATCTACATAGTTAAAAATAAATTTTACTAGGATCTAAAAAATAATTTTAGAAATACCTCTGAAACATTCAAGAAGAAAAATTTATTCAGGTCTATTCTGTGAGATCCACATCACCCTGCTACTAAAACCAGAGAACGGGACAGCAATAAAAATAATTGGCTACTAATTTTGAGAAATGTACATGTAAAAATATTCAAAAAAATGTTGTGAAATGAATCCAACGGCCCATTATAAATGTTACCAACCAATATCAATTGGCATTTATCTCAAGGATGTAAAGATGTTTTGACATGTGGAAATCAATAGAAATAATTGAACATATCAACCAAATTTAATATCTGGATAGGGATATGCCTAGTACGAATACTAATAATAAATTTCTGTGTAATAGAAACTGTTTTAATAGGCTATCAGCTAGTATTACATTCAACATGGAAAACTCAAAAATATTTTTTCTCTAGCATTCCGTATCAAGTAACTATATTTATGCTATTTTAATTTAATGTACTAATAGAAATCATTGACAGATAAGTCAGAAGAGGGAAAATGAAAGCTATTTAAAAGTTGATGAAGGTACTTATAAAGAGAATACATGTTAAAATTGAAAATATCTTTTTTCATAGGTTAAAATATGTATTCCACAGAAAGTGATGCACAGACTCAACACAATCTCTATCAAATTGTGATTCTGTTATTTAAATAGGAAGAAATACATAATCCTAGAGTTTGTATAAAAACACAAAACTTCTGACTAGTCAAAGTCATCTTGAGTAAAAAGAACAAAGTATGACTTTTACTATCTAGCTTCAAATATACTAAAATCTATAGTATTTAAAATGTAATAGTAGTAAAAATGTGGCATATAGATGGATATGCCATAGTACCAAAACAAGATCCTTAAATTAACCCATTTATCTAAATACAAAATACTTAGATAATATTAACAGATAGAAGACAATCTTTTCTGTAAATAGTGCTGACAAAACAGACACATGCAAAAGAAAGAAATTAATTTCTCATCCCTGATCAGTCACTCAAAAAAGTCAACCCAGAATAGATGACAATTTTAAACACATCTGAATACAGAAAGCTAGAATTTTGCTAAGCAATATGGTGATAAACAGCTCAAAATCTGGACTTTTCATTCAAATAGTCACTTTTCTATAAATGTTGCATAAGCAAAAGAAAAAACATTTTTTACTATGATTATGTCCCTTGAAATTTTATTATTCTACTTGGAATGCAATAGCAAAATATCACAATTTTGATGACATTAACAACAAAAGTTGATTCTCCAGTGTGCTAAATGTGTAAAGTAACATTGAGGCAGCCCTGCAGCCATGCTTCAACCTCTTTATTGTGAACTGTGTTGTTTGTAGATTTTCACCTTGCCTCTTCATTTTATGATTTTGTGTAGAGAAAGAGACCCTTTATTGCCCAGTCCTCTACTTACAGGTTAACAATTCCTACTACAATAGGACCCCATCCTTATTTCCTTAGTTGCCTCATTGGATCACTATATCCACATGCAATAATATTGCATATTAGTGATGCAATATCTAAATTTTAAGGGTACACAAGTCAGTCCACAATAGTGCTGTTGTTTGGAAAATGCTATTTATTTTCATACAAGATCCATCAAGTCAAAAAAAGAGTCAGTCTTCCACAGCTGTGATCTATTTCCAGTGCCTTACACACAGCCTTAATCCTTAGTCATCAAGAAAATATTTGTCATAAGCTTCCACACTTATTTAGAAAAGCAAATAAAAAAAATGCCAAGTCAGACTGCAAACAAATAAAACTACTTTATAGGGAAGATACATTTTGGGGATAGCAGCAGAATTTTAACAGAGAATTATTTACATTTATGGTTTGGGAGAAGAGATTTAGGACTTCATCAATTCTTGACAAAGTACTATTACTATTGTGATAATAATAGAGAATTACCTTTTGAGCAAATCTCTATATAATGCAGAGCTGATATCTAGAGAAATAGATCAAATTAGAGCCTCATGGGGCATGCATGCAGAAATTTTCTTTAATCTTCCTCTTCCAACCTTTCACTGCCTACACAAAGTTTATTGCATCATTGCTCTTCAGTTTTTGTTGTCTGTATTTTGTAGGCCTAGCCTTACCTTGCTTCCTTTCCAGATGGCATTCTCTCAGAGTATCTATTATATCATATTTTGTCCTTCTACTAGTGACACAAAATCAAGCTGACAAATGTCCATTTCTTACTTGTCCAGGTCAAGAATTAAGTTGCTTTTCTTGTGCAAGATTAAGAATTGGTGATCATGTGATGTTCAGCATCAACAGAAACATCTACAACATAAGTCCTACAGCTAAGGCTAAGGAAACATCAAAGACAAGGGGGCAAAAATATTGTAAGAGCCAGTGGACAAGGCTGTCTGCTGGAATATACCATTTCTGAAATGACAGGTAAACTGGAGTCATAAAATCTCAAAAATATGGTTGCCTAAACTGTACCTGAACAAGGACAACACAAATTGGCATGAATGGGGAGAATATCACAATGTGGTACTTCTGGGTAAAGAGCTACAAGAAATAACATTTGAGAGAAGAAACACCAGCCTTCTCCAGGAACAAAACTCCTGATAGGTTTTTAAATCCAAGAGTCAGATTTAAACATAGACATATAGGAGCAGTATTAAATGAAGTAAGGGGTATAAAAAAGAATAAGAGACCACAAGTTCAAGAAGGAATTGGTGGATATAGGAGAAGTGGGAGAGAAGAAAGGGGGAATGAAATGATGCAAACGGAGTGTTCAAAAATGAAATTGCCAAAAGAAAATAAAGAGGCAAAGAGGTAGATGTTTCAGGTCAAAGTCTGACCAAGAGGTACATCAGTGTGATGCTGTTCTATCCATTATTGTTTCCTAAAATTATTATTGAATAGTCCCATTTCTTTTGCCATTTAAACAAGAGAAAGCATAGATTTTCATTTTCTACCTCACTCTCCCTGAGCCTTCTGCCCATTCTGTCAGCCTGTTTCATGTGTCTGCATCTATACCTGTTTGAAGGCTGTCTTGTCTGTCTGATTCTGTGTGTTCTCAATGTGCTTGTATTTTGTGAATTACTAAGTGTGTGTCTGAGTATCCCTAACAAGGAGCATCTTTGCTCTTGACTATGGATGTCATTTGACTAGCTAATTGAATTTCTGAGATGTTTCGATAGGAATGGCCTCATATATTTGAATGCATCGTCATTAGGGAGTGATGTCACTTGACAGGTATTAGGAGGTACAGCCTTGTTGGATGAGTGTGTCGCTAGGGGTGGGCTTTGGGGTTTACACTATTTATATAATGTAAATGCCCAAATCAGGCCCATTGTCCCTTCTTTCTTCTGCGTGTCAATCAAGATGTATAACTATCAGCTACCTCTCCATGTTTACATGCATGCCAGCCATGTTTCCCACCATGATGATAATGGACTAAACCTCTGAAACTGTAAACCATCCCTAATTAAATGTTTTTCTTTGTAAGAGTTGCCATGGTCATGGTGTCTCTCCACAGCAATAGTACATGTACTAAAACAATTTCCTACCTTGACTTCCCCACAATGATAGATCATAATTTGGCATTGTAGATGAAAAAAAAAACTTTTCCATCAACTTTCTTTATGTCCAGGTATTTTTAAACCAGTAATAGAAATGAAGCTAGGACAACTACCCTGCACAAAGTTGAGTTTTTTTAACCCACTGAAGATCTAAATCCAGAAAAGGGGAAAACTCAGCTTTTTGTGTCTTGTCTGTCTGCTTTACCTGGGACACTGGTCTCTGACCTTGGAATTGGACATGTATCACTTCCTCTGAGTTTTTGGAATTCAAATTCAAATTCAAATTATACCAGTGGCTTCCTGATATCTTTTAATGTCCATAATCATAAAAATATTTAATCCAGTTCCTTACTATTTCTCTCTATGTATTCTCTCTCAGGTTCGTTATCTCTTTCTCTCTAGTGTATGCTGTCTCTCACTTGTTTTTTTTTATTCTCTCACTCTCCACTCCTCCATCAGCTTTTTCTATTACTTTGGAGAGCCATGGTCAACTCAATCGTGGTCCAAGATAATTCCACGTAATGTGCTTATCAAGAAGAAACTGGTTTTAAAGGGAGAGATAGAAATCTTTATCTATTAATGGACAGTGTATTATCTTTGCTAAACTGAGACCTACACTTTTCAGAAGGCTATTTCCAGTGCACCTTCTGTTCAGGATTGATACAAAGGAAAATTTCATACATTTCTTCATTCAAATGCATCGGCACATATAAATTTTAAACTAATAGAAGATAAGGCAGGAATTAATAAACCATGCTTGCAGTTAGAATTTCTGTATGAATTGGTGATTTGATTAAAGTATTTACCTCTGATTATCTAATGTCTTGCCACAATGAAACTCCAATAACAACTAAGCATTGCTCATATAGATATAGAATGATCTGTGCTCTGCATGAATTAAAACCCCGCTGAAAAATATGTGACACAAATCAAAGTAATAAAAATATTATGGGTACATAACGAAAGGAAGTAGAAACATTAAAGAGAACCCTCTGGATGATTTAGGCAAAGTGAGCATCAGAGATGAGAGAATATAATATTTAAAAATTAATGACCCATAATTTCATTTCCACATGAATAAAAGTGAAGGAGAAAAAGATATTATTTCAAGCTGAAAAATAACTCTTGCCAGGGAATCATATAGTTTAAGTACAGCTCTTCACCACTCCCTCTCCTCTTCAAATTCCAAATTCCATGCCCTATATTAGCTTGGTAGCTGAAGAATTTCCTACAAGGCAAGACATACCCATTCCACTGGCCTAAGAAAGAGATAAGCAACAGAAGCCAAGGAAAAAACACTCACCCAGCAAAGACAAAACAAGATATTAGCACCTAAAATTACCCAAATGCCTACACTCCAGCATGAAAACAAAAGGCATAACAACCAGGGCAATATATCTCCAATAGAGCACAGCTCAACCATAGCAGGCTCTGAGTATTGCAACATATCTGAAACACAAGAAAAAGACCTTAAAGTACCTTTATGACTATGATCAACAGGTCCTCCAAGATGGATTGAATGAATAACTTCATTAAATCTATGAAAATACAAACAAGCAGTGTAAGGATAAGAAAAAAAAGAGTTCAAGACTTGAACATGGAAATAAAATCAATAAGGAAAATCAAAACTGAGGAAAATATGGAAATGAAAAAAATTAAGAACTGGAACAGGAGCCTCAGAGGCAAGTCTCACAAACACAATATAAGAGATCAAAGAAAGAATCTTGGGAATTGAAGACATGTTAGAGAAAATGGATACCTCTTTCAAAGAAAATATTAAATATAAACCAATCCTGACACAAAACAACCAGGAAATCAGGGACATTATGAAAAGACTAAATCTAATAATAGGAATAGAGGAAGAAGAATAAACCAAGGTAAAAGGCACAGAAAATATTTTAACTAAAATTATGAGAAGACAATTTTCCTAACCTAAAGAAGATGTATATTAAGGTACAAGAAGCATACAAAGCACCATATACTGAATCAGAAAATAAGCTCCCCTTGGCACTTAATAATAGAAATACTAAATACACAGATCAAATAAAGAATTTTAAATGCTATAAAGTGAAGAGACCAAGTAAAATATAGAGACAGACCTATTAGACTAATACCTGACTTTTCAATGGAGACTCAAACATTAGAAGTGCCTGGTCAGAAGTTCTAGAAACACTAAAGCACCACATATACCAGACCAGAATACTATCCTCAGAAAAATTTTAATTCATGATAGATAGGGAAAATAAGACATTCCATGATAAAACCAAATATAAGCAGCATCTATCTACAAACCCAGCCCCACAGAAGGCACTAGATGGAAACCCCAACTACAGAAGTTAACTACAACCAAGAAAATACACAATTCATAGTCTCAGACCAACAAATATAAAGAGGGTAAACATATACACACACACCACCATGACCGCTACCACCACCACCACCACCATAACAACTACAAAAATAATAACAAGAATCAAAAAACTTCTCTGTGATATCTCTCAAAATCAGTGCCCTCAATTCCCCAATAAAAAGAAACAGTTTAACGGAATGAATTTAAAAACAAGAATCAGCCGGGCGGTGGTGGCGCACGCCTTTAATCCCAGCACTCGGGAGGCAGAGCTAGGCGGATCTCTGTGAGTTCGAGGCCAGCCTGGGCTACCAAGTGAATCCCAGGAAAGGCGCAAAGCTGCACAGAGAAACCCTGTCTCGAAAAACCAAAAAAAAAAAAAAAAAACAAGAATCATCCTTCTGCTTCATCTAAGAAATACACTTTAACATCAGGGATAGATATCACATCAAGGTAAAAGGATAGAAAAGATATTCCAAGCAAATGAACCTAAGATGCAAACTGGCATAGACAGTTTAACATCTGACAAAATAGAATGCAAATCAAATCAGAAGAGTTGGGAAGGACACTGCATACTCATCAAAGGAAAAATACACCAAGAAACATCGTAATTCTTAATATCTATGCACCAAGCAAAAGGGCACAAAAAAATCTACATTTTTAAGGACATGTTGACCCTCACACACTGATAGTGAGAGAATTCAATACACTGTTTTCACCAGTAGACACGTTATCCAGACAAAAACTCCAGAGAAATGCTGGAGCTGAGGGATATCATACACCAAATGGACCTAACAAATGTTTAGAGAACATTTACCCCAAACACCAAAAAGCATACTTTTTTCTCAGCACCACATAGAACTCTCTCCAAAATTGACTCACATACTAAGGACACAAAGCAAATATTGACAGAAACAAGAAAATTGAAATCCTATCTGACAACCTCAGATTAAAGCTGGATATCATCAACAGCAGAAACAGCAGAAAGGTCACAAACTCTTGGAAACTGAAAAGCTCACTCCTCAATGAAAAAAAAAAAATGAGCCAAGACAGATGTTGTGAAGGAAATTAAAGATGTCCTATAATTGACCAAAAAATAAGCATGCATGCCAAAATTTAGGGAACACAGCTAAGGTGGTTCTAAATGGCAAAGTTCATTTTACTAAGTGTCTATATTTAAAAAATTGAAAATATATTAGTGACTTAACATCAAACCTGGAAACTCTAGAACCAAAAGGAGAAATCACACCTAAAAGGAGTAGATGGCAAGAATAATCAAACTCAGGTCTGAAATCAATAAAATAGAAACAAACAAAATAACAACAACCATGAAAACAATGAGTTAGTTCTTTCAGAAAATAGATAAAATTAACAAACCCTTTGCCAAATTAAATAAAAGGTGGATAGAGAATACCCAAATAAATAAAATTGGAAATGAAAAATAGAATATAACAATTGACACAGAGAAAATTCAGACAATCATAAGGCCATACTTTAAAAAGTTTTACTGCCAAAGATTGGAAAATCAAAACATAGGACTTATCAAAGTAAAATCAAGATCAGAGAAGCAATATAAACAGACCTAAAACCCCCTAGTTAAATGGAAGTAATAATTAAAAGACTTCCAAACAAAAAACCCAGGGCCAGCTGGTCTTAGCACAAAATTTTACCAGATTTTCAAAGGAGAGTTAATGCCAACACTGCTCAAATTATCCCACCAAATAGAAACATTACCTAATTCATTTTTAAATTTAAAGGCCACTTTTATCCTGGTATCCACACCCTATAAAAACCCAACCAATAAAATAAATGTAGAACAATTTACCTTATAAACATAGATGCAAAAACACTTGCAAACCAAATCCATGAACACAACAAAAAGATCAAGTAGATTTCATCCCTGAGGTGCAGAAGTGCTTCAACACACATAAGTCAATAAATGTAATCCACCATATAAACAAACTGAAAGACAAAAATCACATGACCATCTCATTAAATGTAGAAAAGGACTATGACAAAATCCGAACCCCCTTCATGATAAACATCCTGTAGAGATTAGGGATATAAGGAACATACTTCAACATCATAAAGGGAGTGTACAGCAAACCCATAGTCAATGGAGAGAAATGGAGAGAAAGTCAAAGCAATTCCACTAAAATCAAGAACAAGACAAGGTTGTCTACTTTCTCCATATGTAAGCAGTATAGTACTTGAAGTCTTAGCTAGAACAATAAGCCAACTGAGGTAGATCATGGGGATACAACTTGTTCAGGAAGATGTGAAAGTCCGTTTCCATTTTCAGATGATAGGTTAATATACAGAAGAGACCCTAAACATCTCACCTGGAAACTCCTACAGCTCATAAACATTTTCAGCCAAGTAGCTGGATACAAAATTAACTCACAAAAATCAGTAACCCTCATATATTTATAAATTCCAATGGACTAATAAAAATTCAGGTAAACAACACCTTTCAAAATAGGCTCAAATAATAAAAAATATCATGTGGTAACTATAATCAAGCAAATAAAAGACCTGTCTAATAAAATTATTAAGGAATTGTAGAAAAATTTGAAGAAGATATCAAAAATGGAAAAAACCTCTAGTTCTCAGAAATCGATACAATTAATACAGTAAAATAGACATCATACCAAAAGCAATCTACAGCTTCAATGCAATCTCCATCAAAATTCCAACATAATTCTTCACAGATCTTGAGAGGACAATTTTCAGCTTCATATGGAATTCAATGAAAAAGCAGGATAACTAAAACAATCCTGAATAATAAAAGAGCTACTGGAGGTATTATAATCCCTGATTTAAGTTGTACTATAGAGCTATAATAATAATAATGATGAAACATTATTTTTGCACAAAATAGGCACATTGATTAATGAAATCAAATTGAAGAACCAGAAATAAATCCATACACTTATGGACACCTGAGTTTTGATAAAGAAGCCAGAAATAGATACTGGAAAAAAAAGCCAGGATCTTCAACAATGGTGCCGATCAACCCATTGATGGCAGCATGGAGAAGAATACAAATAGAACCACACTCATCACACTGCATTCAATTCAAATCAAAATGAATCAAAGACCTCAACATGTAACCAGATAAACTAAACCTTATGCAAAAGAAAGAGGGGAAGAGCCTTTGCCTCACTGGCACAGGAAAAGACATTTAGAACAGAACACTGTTTACACAGGCACTAGGATCAACAATTAATAAATGGGACTCAAAGAAACCGTGAAGATTCTGCATTAAAAAGGACATGTCACTTGGACAAGACAGCAGCCTACAGCATGGGAAAGTATTTTTACAAACTGCACAAAAGACATGGATTTTACAGATGGCTAATACACAAAATATAAGGAACTAAAAGAACCCTATTTATTAAGAAGACAATTCATTCTGTAAAAATGGGGTATAGATCGAAACAGGGAATACTCAAAAGAGGAAACTCAAATGGTGGAAAACACTTAGAGAAATGTTTAATATCCTTTACCGCCAGGGAAACACAAATCAAAACAACTTTGAGATTTCATATTAACCCTTCAGAATGGCTAAGATCAATAAAACAAGTGACAGCTTATGCTGGCAAGGATGTGGAGGAAGAGGAATACCCATCCATTACTGGTAGGAGTGCAAATCACTCCTACAGCCACAATGGAAACCAGTGTGGAGGTTAACTCGGGAAGATGGGAATCGATCTACCTCAAGATCCAGCTATCCCACTCTTGGGCATATACCCAAAGAATGCTTCATCCTACCACAAAGACACTTGCTCAGCTATGCTCATTGCTGCTGTATTCATACTAGCCAGAAATTAGAAGCAATCTAGAAGTTCCTCAACAGAAGAAGAAAAAAAATCTGGTATAATTTTACATTGGACTATTACTCAGCCACTAAGAGAATGAAATGAAATTCACAGTGAAATGGATGGAACTAGAAATAATTATGCTGAGCAATGTAACCTGTATCAAGAAAGACAAATATAGTATAAATGTGCTTATATGTGGATATTAGCTATTAAGTCAATGATAGCAAAGCTACAATCTGTAGAACCACGGATTTTAAGTATAGATTAAAGGAGTAAGGGGTCAGATAGATCTCCAAAAGGAAAAGAAATAGAATAGCTAGTAATGAGTGGATGGTATGGTTGATTTATTATGCCTCCAATAAACTTATCTGGGGGTCAGGGAACAGAACAACTACTATATTAAACATAGAGGTTAGGCAGTGGTAGCACATGCCTTTAATCCTAGCATTCTGGAGGCAGAGATCCATTTGGATCTCTGTGAGTTCAAGGCCACACTAGAAACAGAGCCAGGTGTGGTGGCACACACCTTTAATCCCAGCACATGAGATCTCAAGTCTTTGCTTGGGAAAAACACACGTCTTTAATCCCAGAAAGTGATGGCAGGAAGCAGAAAGGTATATAAGGCACGAGGACCAGGAACTAGAGGCTTTTTAGGCATTTTAAGCTTTTAGGCTTTTAGCAGCAATTCAGCTGAGATTAATTTGGGTGAGGACTCAAAGGATTTCAGTCTGAGGAAACAGTATCAGCTGAGAAATTGGTGAGGCAAGGTTAGCTGTGGCTTGTTCAGCTTCTCTGATCTTTCAGAATTCACCCCAATACCTGGCCCCGAGTTTTTTGTTAATAAAACCATTTAAGATTTGTGCTACAGGATGTGGTTGCTGAAACAGAAGAATAGATTGGGGAGGGCGGCGGGGCAGGCAGAAGAGAGTGTATACAGCTAAAATAAAGTGTCACTTGAGGTGCAGTATAGAACCCTAATACAGTAGAAGCTTCTTAAAATGTAAACATATGTTTAGGCAATTTAAATGACATAGCCTAATAATGGAGCGGAGCAGAGCCTCAGTTGTCCATCTCTTGTCACCAAATGAAGCTTCCGGTACCAGGATTGGTTTACATGCAATTGAGTTGTTGGCCAAAGAAGTCCTATGGGAATCTGCAAACAATCCAGGATGTTGCCAAGACTGTAAGTTAATCTTCACAAACTGACAGCAATGTCCTATTGCTGAAGACAACGCCTATACTTAAAGAAATGTTCATCATCCTTAGCCATCAGGAAAATGCAAATCAAAACGACCCTGAGATGCCATCTTACACCTGTCAGAATCGCTAGACTCAAACACAAACTACTTCTTTGGGTAGGCTGCATTCCCATCAGTCGCTGGGCAACAGGAAATGAACTAGAGGCATCCTTGGAGGTTCCTTCTCTCACAATGTCATGTCAGGAAATCTTGATTTCTCTAAAAACTCTTTTTATTTTTTATTTTTATTTTTCATATATATATATATATATATATATATATATACATATTCTCTCTTTTCTTACCCTACAAGTCTTTTGTGTGTATATTATGGTCTCCACTTCAGTGTTTTCCTGAGTATAGATAAGTGAGTCTCCATTTCTTGTTCTTCTCTTGGGATGTTTTCTTCCTGTTTCTTTGTTTTGTGTTACGTGTTATGTTTTGTTTTCTCTTATTACATTTTCTTTTCTTTTGTTTTACTAATACACTGTAGAGGCCCATTGGTTTTATAATGAGACAGAATGTGGTAGGTCTGGATGGGAGGGAAGGTGGGCAGGAGTTGAGAGAGTAGAGGAAATGAAAACTATAATCAGGCCACGTATGTAAGAAAAAAGTCTGTTTTCAAAAAAGTAAAGTAATTGAAAAAAACAAAGACAAAAATGTATTGTGAATGATGGAGTGTGAATCACTGCTTTATAATGAGTAAAGCATGAACTGAATCAGACAGTGTTATTTTTGTTGCACTGTGTAAAATCCATAGTTAGTATTCAGAGCTTCTCACAGTACCACTCAACAGACACTAATTAGCAAAAAAAGGTGTTTGCAATTGATAGGTCTGGTAGTCACACATCACTAATGAAGCACACAGACAGTATGCAGCTTCTAATATGGTGTGAGTGAAAAGTCCTTGCTGTAATATATGCAGAAGTACTGTTATGAATGTCGAATATAAATCTACTGAGGAATGAAAGTAAAACAGTTTCGGATTGTGTATCACTTTAGGGGAAAAATCCAGATTTTTCAAAAGTGTCAATATGGTTCCCAATGCCATGAAACCCAAGTTCATCTCCCAAAATCTCACTCTAAAGCAAACAGCAAGGTCCTAATCTCTCCAACTATGTATCTCAGGGGTTCTTGGTCTCCTCTAGGAACAAATTCAAGATTACAGAGGAGACTTTAAAATACATAAATTTATTGAAGCAAACCCCAAAATGCTTTCCCCATGGGAGACCAGAAAAGAGAGACCCCAAAGACCACCTAACTTGCTCCAAATTCTCATGAATTCTATCTTTTGGGATAGAAGATGGGTAATGGGTCTGAAAGAAATCTTAGAATGATATGATACACATTATAGAGTTTTCTCAGAATTAACAAGGCATTTTTAGAACTATAGGAAGGAGCAGTGGAGGGAAAAAAACTTGGCTCTGAAGAAACAAGGTTGTGATTTGGGGACGATGAGCATGCTAAAAGGTAATCCTGGTCCTTTTTCCTTGTAGTGCACAAGACCCTTACTGAGCATAGCAAAGTGTTCTGACAAACACAGGTAGATTCACTACCCAAGAGTCATGCAATGTGTACCTTTCCGACACCATAACCGGCAGTGTAAATATGTAGTTCATTATTACCAGTCTTATTTCATTACAGCTTGTTTTTATTTAACTTAGAAAAGATTTCTGCCGGGCAGTGGTGACACACACCTTTAATCCCAGCACTTGGGAGGCAGAGCCAGGCAGATTTCTGTGAGTTCAAGGCCAGCCTGGTCTACAGAGCGAGATCCAGGACAGGCACCAAAACTACACAGAGAAACACTGTCTCAAAAACACCAAAAAAAGAAAAAAAAAAGATTCCTATCCATGCCCATGCACTCAACCCTATTTAAACTCCAAGGGGCATATGCACAGAAAAGTCATAAAGGAGGAGGGAGCTAGTTGGGAGGAAAACAGGTGTTAATAGGAGCGGAGATGAGACACTGTAATAGTGGAAGGGGAAGGACTAACATCATTGTACACATGTATGAAACACTCAAAGAATAAAACAAAATAAAAGATAAAAAAAATTATCTACCACGTTTAAAAAATTGAACTTATTGAATTCAAATTGACCACAAAACAAACAAAAAACTTAGAAGAAATAGCATTGCAGATACACAGATAAACTAACATAAAACAAAATATACCAATATAAATAAATATACCATCAGAAAATGAACAGCATAATATAAAAATTTACCCCATGGACTCAAAACGCTATGAAGGAAGACAGAAGTACATGATGATGTGATCAATAGGGTCAAGACTACAAGGATATACTAATGAAGATAAAATGAAAAATCCTATACACAGTTCTGTGTAAGTTGAAAATTAAATATTTGAAAAAGCCAGGTGCTACCAAAAATTTAAAATATATTACCAGGAATTCTTTTGATTTATTTAACATCTATGTAAATATGTTACATATATTTATTCCATTATACTTGTATGTATGAAGTCAGTGCATATTTGTTATTCCTTGCTTTTCAGAACTTCAAATCATTCTTGACCATTCTCTGCCTTCCCTGTGGCCTGAAGGAGCTGACACTCATGAAAGGCAGACCCACATGGAGACATGTGAAGAGAAGGGCAGACAGGAAGGCACATAGTGTCCTTCCCCATTCTGTGATATTATCTGTGAAAGAGCTGTGCCCACTCACCTTGATCCTTCCCCCAAACTGTACATTCCATAGTTTTACATATATCACAATTTCCTCCCTCCCTATCTTCATGTGTGAGAAGAAACATTTTCTAACTTTGAAGTACTCTTGATACCTTGTTCAATTTTTAAGTTGTGCCAATATTGCCTACATACCTATAAATATTTTCTGTTGCATAAATTCTAGAAACATACACATAGATATAAATACATAAATGTAGCATTTTCCTGAAAACTAGTAAGAATTGGAGGACGATGTTAAAAGTGTTAAGTGCAGTGAAGATTTAGGGACTGTGGAGATCACAAAGGTTGATGTAGTACTTTTCCTCATGGCTTAGTTTGCCTGAGCTTTAAAATGCTAGTAAAGGGAAGGGAAGAGAGGGCATTAGACTGAGATCAGTATTTAAGAAAGAGATGAAGCACTGATTCACAGAAGGCAAGGTTAATAATATATTGATCATTGCTGATATCACGCTCAGAAAGTACTAACCAAACAGAAATTACAATTAGACAAATAACTATAAGTGCATTGGAATATCCGCTTAACTCAGTAGGTTTCTCCTGTCTTTTCCAAAGTACAAAATGGATGGATAAGCAGAGTCTCGCTATGTGAAAGGGGTGAGATTTGCTTGTATTCTAGACTTCTTTTCCTGCTCCTCTATGCAAGACTGTGTTTTCTAAACAACTACTGGCTATTTTATATTTATCTTCTCACTACAGACAGTCAAAGAAAGCTTTTCCTTCTCTCACCAAAGTGTTAAACTATAAAGAAGAAAAGGTAATGAATTTTGTCAATCTTCCAAGAGCTTTTAAGATATCTTGTCAACCAATGCAAATCTCTTTTTTATCTCCTGTTCAGATGTACCATGAGCTAAAATATTGGCAGTTTCGAAAGAAAACTGTTTATCAATGTGCAAAGAGGTCTGTGAATCAGTAGCTGAGTTACTGAATTAAAAGAATCACTAATGGAAGCATAATGACCAAACATGTGTTTGATGTGAGAAATTGTCTTTACTGTGTCTTGGTGTCCTAAGCATATGTTTATCTTTAATTAATAACTCTGGAAAAATTCTGTTTGCTAGGAATCAAAACACTGAGCTATACCTAGACCATTCCAATTCTATTACCTGTGAGCACAGGTAAAAAACAACAGGTTTTCTTCTACTTCTATTAAATCATTTCAAATAAAACATATGCAATATATTTTGAAAAAAATTCTTAATAATCTAACTAATGGCCAAATAAATCTATGAACTCACTCACAAAATCTTCACATCTAAAGATATCCTACTATAAACTACCAGTAGTCAGCATTTACTGAACAAACTAAATGAAAGCCAATGTGTACTTGATTTGGCTGAGCATCATATGTTTCTATTTGTAGCAGGATATGCCTCTTCCTTGCTGCTTCCACACTTGGGCTGGAGCCAAGCTCATAGACACTTGCAGGGTTACTGGTGAAAGGAAAAACATATTTATTGAAGTTAAAACTTAGCTTCCATGAGAAATCTATAATAATTTCCACTGGGATATTGATGCATATTTATATTCTAAGCTACAGAGGTCTAAAAATTAAAGCAATGTCAATGTACTCTCTTGTAAATTCAATTTTGATAAGGCAACGGAATGAAATTGCTTCCTTTAGATCCCTATGGTAGAAATAGAAACTTGTCTTTTGTTGGAATAAAATTTGCTTCAGACCGAGAGATTCAACTGTACATTTTTAGAAGTTAAAGAAAATAGTCTGAGATTCCTTCTGCAACTTGAAAATTATATAGTTCAATCTAAAAAGCTAAGTGATACTCAGGAGAGAGTAGTAGCCACCTCTCCACAACACAATATGCTTCTGTGGTTCTTGAATTAATATTAGAACAATAGGACACCAGTGAAAGATGTATCAGCTCAAAAAAGACAATTTTAAAGTGTGTGTGTGTGTGTGTGTGTGTGTGTGTGTGTGTGATAGACAATAATAAAATGTTAATCACTTAATTTTTAAATTGTTAAAATATTTGAATCATTGTATATAATATCAAGCAAAATATCCTTTAGAGGTATATATGCTGACTAGACTCTGACCAAGACATGAGTGTGCAAAGATTTTTCCTTCAATATGCACTTTAAGAAAAATTTAACAGTACTCATCCACAGGAAAGCAAGAAAGCATGTCTGCAACTGTATAAATATCATAAGACACACAAGAGAAAAGAGAAAGTGGATGGAGAGGGCAATTGGCATGGTGAGAGATTGTCTGACCACAAAGACATCAGAATCACTTCTGCTTTCCCATCTTTCTGCTCCAGCAGCTATGGACTATGGTTCCATTGTATATGCTTGGAAGATATTGGAAATAACGTATGAAGCAAGGAAGCTCATGTTTCAAGATGCGTGTTCTTCTGTTGCTTTGAATTCGGGAAGAGAAAGCAAAGCATCCAGGCTGTAGAGGATTCCTAGGGTGTTTACACTGGAACAATTCACTCCTCCAAGGAACACACTGATGTTGTGTCAGACCCAAAGTGGGAAGCAGCAGTAGTTAAAGTCAACTGAGAACAGATGTTTATAAGTTTGTCTATCTCACCAAACTAAAGAGCAGAGCATCTAATTCTAAAGAGACCACACAGCAGACTTGAATGGGAACATAGTGGCAGCCTGAAGACAAATGTATCCTAAGAGCAGGATTGAATTTTTAAAGGTATAAAAATGAGGCCATATATAAGAGCTGCAGTTAAGAACACCAGTCACAGTAGTTACAACCAAGAGGGATTTTCGATAAGCACACCACTTGAAGCTTGAAGCATGTTTTGGGATCCTGAAGCAGCAAGTGTGATGTCTGGTACTTGACAACTTCAATACACTATAAACACCTTATCCAAGATTCTTGGGCTTTTCAGACAAGCTCCTTAACTGGTAATATGCAATGATTTTTCTTCCATATTTTAATCAGTGCTTAATATGTCATTTATTTTTAGACTTGAATAATATCCTCTGGTCCCAATAGAACATTTCTTCTTTCTAACAAGCCCTCCTCATGTAGCCCAGGGTGGACTTGAACTTACGGTATAGCTAAGGCTAGAATTAATTTTTTCATCCTCCTGCTTTCACATGCCACGTGCTGGGGTAGCATGTGTATGCCACAATCTCCAGGTTGTTGTTTCACATCTTTATGATTGTTTAATATTGAATTTTAAAATTCTTTATATACTTTAGGTAGCCTCCTATTTTAAGGTATATTTATTTTGTATGTTTTGGCCAATCTGTAGATTCTCTTCTCATTGTTTTGAGAGTATCTGGTATTATAGATGCTTTACATTTTCCTTATGGAGATTTTATTCTCATGAATCTCATTGTACATTCAGTAAGAGTATTCAAACTTTAGTTTAGATGACTGTCTCATAGAAACATGTTTGTGGTATCTCAGTGACGTTTTTCAGTGACCTTTGGATGCTATAACAAGTTGCCATAATCTGCATGACTTAACAACATGCAGTTATTTCTCACATTTCTTAAGGCTGGAATTCAAGAAGATTTTCACCAATGGATGAAGTAACTCTTAATTAAGAGTCTAGTGAGGATTCGCCCTCCCTGGTTTGCAGAGAAACGTTGCCTTGTTGTCCTGACATGGCAAAATGTATATGCAGGGTTCACATTTTCTGGTATCTGTTTTTAAGAGAGTTCCGATATCCCTTCATAGTTACCTCCCACTACCATCACATTCGAGGTTACAGTCACAACATTCATATCAAATCAGATAAGATACTATAGATATGTATTTCATAACATGGATCATTATAGAATACTTCCCATTCTCAGATGGAATTACATGCTCTTAGAACTACAAACATCATGAGGCCATAATCCTCCTGTTTATTACTTTTTTTTTTTTTTTGAGACAGGGTTTCTCTGTGTAGCTTTGGTGCCTATCCTGGATCTTGCGCTGCAGACCAGGCTGGCCTTGAACTCACAGAGATCCAATTGGCTCTACCTCCTGAGTGCTGGGATTGAAGGAGTGCTCCACCACCACCCGGCTTGTTCATTAATTTTATCTTCTGGACCCAGCACGATATCTGTTCCAAAGAATGAGAAAGGATCAGAATCAATGATATGAGCAACTGTAAGGATGGTCAAAGGTATCTGTCATTTGCAAGAATTCTACTTGCATTCTGAAGTCTGTATCCAATCCTCCCATTAATCGGCAAATTTTAATGCTTCCCAGAGTCTTCTCATTCTACAGATATCCTCCAATCAGCAAGGTTAGAGAACCACAGCACCATTTTCTCATTCTCAGATCTGTTGCCCTTATCGTTTCTGATCATTTTCTTCTGTATCCTTTCTGTTTGATTCCAATGGCAGATACTTTTGCTGCTCTCTTCCCGCGTAAGTGCTGCTCATGTTGGCACAAGGTCTCATATAGCCTTCATCTTTATCCCTCCGGACCCCAGTCACATCTCATTCCACACAGTTGAGGCATACTTCAAACTACCAATGTATGTCTTCTGCAGTACCTTCACTTTTTGAAAGTGGCAAGTACATATGCTTTTATAGAAATCTGATAATCACCATCACTCTATCTCCTCCTTCATTAAACTACCAAGAATGTTATGATTAATCTTTTCAGAAACACTCATTTACTGTTGTCAAAAGTATATTTGGCCTGAGGTCTTTTAAAAATGGGTTGTTACTAATTTAAATCAATTTTGAATAATTTGTTCCCTTGGGTCCAGATGGTTATCTGGCCAAGTGAAAAGCCATGTACTGAGAAAGAATCATATCTTTTATTTTATGAACTACTGGAAATGTTCTCTGTATTCCTCTGGGTGGCATAATAATCCTACACTACACGTAGAAACTGTAATAACTGCAGTAATTCTATTACCTCATTCAAAGCCACAATCACAGCTGCTGGAGGTCAACAAAGGCTGGCCCTATAGAGATAATTCGATACAATTTCCTTAGAAATAACACGCTTATTGTTTTTAGACTTGAAAATTATATCTTAGTAAATCATTGTATTTGATGTTTTAATTTCTATCTTATGTTAATCATTTATAATCAAAGAATACAAACACAAATATTTGAATCAAAAGGAATCTTCAAGTTTTGTGTCTTAAAGAAACTAATAGTAAGGATTAAAAGAGACATGAAAGGAAATGAGAAAAAAAATCATGACTAGGGTAGGCTTAAGTGAATCTCGCCTATATTTGAATATGAAATCATGAAAATTTGATTTCACAGTGTTGGAAAAATGGGTACTTGGGAAATCAGAGAAATGAATCAAATTTTATAACTTTATGGAACTGAATTACTTGTCACTGTGAACTAGTACATTTAATTAGAACCCTGGTCTCAGAAAGCTAAGAAGCTTCAACTTAGGAACAAAAATTGTTTAGCAGACAGTTTGACATCAAGACAATCTAATAACAAATATGTAACTGGACTCTAGAAAGAATTAAGAAGTAATATGATTATGCCTTACTATCCTGACATCTCTCCACATGTCCACTCTTTACTCCTTCCTGTAGGTAGAATAATGTTATCTGTCTCTCTGTATTCCTTACTCTAAATTCTTGGGAATTCAACACAATTTGTGATCACTACCTTTAGAGAAGATCTTTTTTAGTGTAAGAATCATGAACTCTACTAGCATTGCAACAAAAACTATCATTTTAAGGGGTTATTTTCTGAATCTCTTTCTCTTTCTCTTTCTCTTTCTTCCCTCTCTCCTCTCATCTCTCTCTCTCTCTCTCTCTCTCTCTCTCTCTCTCTCTCTCTCTCTCTCTCTCTCTCTCTTTCTCTCTCTCTCTCTCTTATTTGTGTGCATATGAATGTGGTTTTTCTGTGTGTGCTCATTGTTCAACCTTGGGTGTGGTTCCACAGGAACTATCTACTTTGTTTTTTGAGACAGGGTTTATAATTGAATTGGTAGTTCACTGGCTAGACTAGACAAGGACCCACATGTTTATTCCTCCTCAACACTAGGAATATAAATATGTGCCACCATAACTGTCTTTTATTATGTAAGTTTTGCGTGTTAAACTCTATTCTTCATGCTTACATGGTAAGTGCTTTATTAACTGAACTACCTCCAAGCCGCCTTGATGCACACTATGCTTCAGTATCTGAATATTTGTTTCCTTATCCACTCTCATTAAACAATTTCCCATTCTTGCCACTATAGTCAAAGAAATAAGTCTTATAAAGAGTATTTTGTCTGTGTGCAAATATAAGTTTGTAGTATACACTACCTGAGTGGTATAGAAGGCTGTTGAATAGAATAAATGTTTATTGGTAATGATCAGAAAAACACAAAGTTCCTTGTTCTTTATTATGTCAGATATTAGTAGGTAACATTTTACATAATGTATTTTAAAAGCTTCAAGGAAAATACTTAGTAGATATTTCCTGTTCATGTAAAACTAGATTTCTTGTGTTGTTCTCCCTCTTAGAATTGTGCCAAGTGTTAATAGTGCATATGCCATATAAAAGACTTAAACTGAAATCTGTCCTTTCATTTTGAATACTAGGGTCTACTTCAGGGCTCTGATTTCTTTCTATCACTAAATTTTTGCTGTTTCAACTGATCAAAAATGGAAATGATTCAATTTGCTGCTGATCTAAATCTTCAAAACTGTTTTCCAAGGCCCAGCAATTCTTAATGATCAAATCATAAATACCAGAAAATAGCAGTTTAAAATAGAAATGCTGACAAGCCCTTAACTACCCTCATAGTGAATGATGCTGCCATAATGCACTAGATGAGATGTGCTCCTTAGAGCTGATCACCAGCAGTGAGTCCATAAACTCCTGAATTAAGCCTTCACTGATCACAGCTTACACTTTTAAATTAGATTTCCTGCTGCCTTCTCTCCTTAGAGAAATCTGAGCTGTGGCTGGCATACATAGGCAAATAGAAACAGGGTAAGCTAAACCACCCATCTCAGTTCTGAAATATATTTCCATCAATGCTGCTACTAAAGAAGAAAATGGTGCGTTCAGCTTAGCAAGTATGTCTTTGGGCACTTCTTATGAAATAGCTTCAGCCATTCCTAATATATAAAGGAAGAAGGTCAGATGGCTGATGAACAGTATGCTATTCAATAGAAACTAGATGATTTAAAACATTTAGAAAGGAACTGTTTATTTTCAACTACTGTATTCAATATTTTAATGCATCCTGATTTTCACATCATTTTATATATAAAATAATGAAGACAATTTTCAATATTTTATTTATATTAATAGTAATTATCTTTTTTAAGATATGTAATTATTGTTAATGTTTTTAATTTAGATAGATTTACATTACCTTCTGCCTCCCTTTCCTTTCCCAGCTACTTACCCTCAAATCTTTCTCATGTATATGTATGTATGTATACATGTATATATATACACACATTTATAAATATATACACACACATTTATATATATATATATATATACACACACACACACACACACACACACACACACACATACACACACTGGATCCATTTTTATTGGTGGTATGCATTAGGTTTCTAGACTGACAGTTGACAAACTGAATTAGACAAATAATAAGGGAGCCTACATCTGAGCATATACATATATATGTGTGTGTGTGTGTGTGTATTATTTATGTATGTATGTATATACACCTGTGTATATTTAATATATATTTATTTACATGTATAAATATATATTTGTGCATATATATGCATACACACATATGTATATATACATTTATATACATATATGTATGTGGTGGTATTGTGTTCGCCAAAATATTGTGTGTCCTAATAAATTTATCTGGGGTCAGAGAACAGAAAAGCCACAATATTAAACATAGAGGTTAGGCAGTGGTAGCACACGCCTTTAATACTAGCATTCCAGAGACAGAAATCCCTCTGGATCTCTGTGAGTTTAAGGCCGCATTGGAAACAGCCAGGCATGGTGACTCACGCTTTTAATCCCAGAAAGCATCCTTTAATCCCAGGGAGTGGTGGTAGAAAGCAGAAAGGTTTATAAGGCATTGAGGACCAGAAACTAGCAGCATTTGCCTGGTTAAGCATTTTGGCTGGTTAAGCTTCAGGCTTTCGAGCAGTAGTTCAGCTGAGAGCAATTGGGATGAGGACACAGAAGCTTCCAGTCTGAGGAAACAAGACCAGCTGAGGATCCGGCGAGGTGAGATAGCTGTGGCTTGTTCTGGTACTCTGACCTTCCAGCATTTACCCCAATAACTGGCCTCGGGTTTGATCTTATTAATAAGAACTGTTAAGATTCCTGTATATATATATATATATATATATATATATATATATGCTGGATCCATTTTCATTGATGGTGTAAATATGGTTTCCGGATAGACAGTATACAAACTGACATTGGACAAAAAATAAAGGGGCATACATCTGGGTGAGGCTAATTCTTTCTCTCAGAGGTCATTAGGTGTCTGTTGTTCTTTGCATAGTGTTTAGACATGCAATATTTTTCCTCTTCCATGTCAATAAATTCATTGGTTTGCCATTGTTCATGTTCTTGTTTATGTGTCCATTTCTAGTTGAGATAGTTTCATAGTAGCCTTCCTAATATTCTTCATATTCTTACAGTCTTCCAACCAATCTTCCATGATGTTCCCTGAGTTAAAGGTATAGGGGCTGTGATGCAGATTTGTCTACCTGGGCTGGGGGTCCCAAAAAAATCTGTTGATTTCACTATCGTATCCAGTTTTGGTTTTCTGTTAGTCCCCATGTGATGTGTGTGTGTGTGTGTGTGTGTGTGTATGTGTGTGTGTGTGTGTGTGTGTGTGTGTGTGAGAGAGAGAGAGAGAGAGAGAGAGAGAGAGAGAGAGAGAGAGAGAGAGAGAGAGAGAGAGAGAGAAAGGGAGAGAGGGAGGGAGGGAGAGAGAGAGGGAGAGAGGGAGAGAGAAAGACAGGCTTTTTTGATGAGGAGTGATAGCTACACTTACCTGTGGGTACAAGGATAAGATTTAGAATGGAGTAAAGAATTATGTTAGCTCAGCAAAATGGTTGTAGTAGACTATTTTCTAAGGTCAGTGACCTCACAGTGACCTGGCTAGATTCCCAGGATCAGAAAGATAACAGTCCTATTGAGTGAGCCTTAAATCCAATTGGACAGCTGTTGTTTGGTACCAACTTGTGAGTGACAGAAATTTTCTATAAGTGTGTCAGAATCAATTCAGTCTTAGAAATGATACAATATTTTAAAAGAGAGAATCATTGGAAGACTGTGACTTCCTTTTCTTTGGGCACAATGTGTTTCTAGGCATGCTTTGTTAAGTGAAGATTGTTAATTCACAATATTTTTCAAAGACTCAGAATTTGAATATCAGAGTGTATAAGCATTGCAATGAACTGTCTTTATAGACTTTTCATAAGACTTATTGAGTTTTCCACACCATCAGGATTCAAAGACCACTGCAGAAAAGGAGGCAGAAAGAATCTAAGAGCCAGAGTGTATGCAGGACACCAAGAAAACAAATGCTTCTAAATCAACATGATCTATGCAAACATGAACTCATGGAGACCAAGACAGCATACACAAGGCCTCTACAGTCCTATACCAGATCGAGTCCTAGAGCTGAAAGGGCATAACTTAGAAATTTTCTTCAATTAATAACGTCTTGAAAATGAAAAATTAGTTTCCTCCAAGGGAGTCTCACTGAAGAAACAAACTACTCTTATGGGTAGGCAGCATGCCCAGCAGTAGATGGCCAACAGAAAACACACTCAAGGCATCTTTGCAGTTTCTTTGTCTTATAACATAGTGCCAGAGCCTTTCCTTTTAAAACAAAATTGCCTTGATATATTTTATTTCATTCATGTTTTTCCCTTTTCTCTTTCATTCCTGTTCTTTGTGTTTCTCTGGGATTCCTGAGTGTGCAAAGGAGTCTGTCTCTGTCTCTTTGTGCTTCC
Organism: Peromyscus californicus insignis; assembly: GCF_007827085.1. NCBI lineage: Eukaryota > Metazoa > Chordata > Mammalia > Rodentia > Cricetidae > Peromyscus > Peromyscus californicus. Next base: position 119,761,793 of record NW_026294573.1, read on the forward strand.
TTCATACTCTTCCTTCTGTTCGTTTGTTTTGTTTATTCTGATGTATTAGATTTTGTGTTTCATTTCATATCACATCATATTGTGTTTAGACTATAATCCCCTAAAGTCCTGTTGGTTTTCTAATGAGAGACAGGTAGAAGGTGGATTCAGATGGGAGTGGAGTAGGGAGAAGCTTAGAGGAGTAGAGGTGGGGAAAACAGTGCTCAGGGTATATTGTGTGAGGGAAAAGAATCCATTTTCAATTAAAAAAAACAAAAGAAATAAAATTGTTACCATATTTGGTAATGTTCATTAAATTTGATTCACTTAGATATCATGTTTAGTCTTCATTCAAGAATTGTTTAAAAACTCATTATTTGAAAGAAAAGAAGATTAAATTATAAATGCTTTATAAAATTTATTAATATTGGAAATTGTGACATTACTTAAGGAAATGAATTTGGTTTTAATTTTCCTATGATTTTAAGACCATAAAATATATACAATATTTTAAACTATTTTTTATCTAAATACCGAAGCATTTTGCCTTTATACTTCTTTATCCTAATCTGTTCAAGAATAACATTAGTTTTGATTATTGACGATTTGGTTCACACTGCAAATGAAAAAAAAAATGTTTCTAAAAGATTTACAGGGATAATCCCTGTGGATTCCTGGGAACTTCCCTGGCACCAGGTTTCTCCCTATCCCCATTATGTCTCCCTCTATCAAGGTATCTCTTTCATTGCTCTTCCACTCTGTCCCTGTTCCAGCTCGACCATGCTGTTTCCTCATGTTCTCATCCCCCATCCCCTACCTTCTATTACCTGCTTTTGCCCCCAGTTTACTCAGGAGATCTCATGTATTTCCCCTTCCCAGGGTGAGCCACGCCTGTCCTTCTTAGGGAACCCTAAGCTACCCTTGTTAGGTAGCTTCCCTGGAGCTATGGGTTGTAGTCTGGTATGATCCCAGCTTAGACTACTATCAATAGTGGAGAGGATGCCTGAGCTGGCCTACCCGAGTAATCACATTGGTGATTGCCCTAACTGTCATCATAGAGCCTTCATCTGGTAACTGATGGAAGCAGATGGCTGAGATCCACAGCCAAGCACCAGGCCAAGCTTCAGAGGGAATCTACCAGCAAGGGGCTTCAAGATCATGATGGGGAAATCTACAGAGACAACTGAACCAAGCTAGTGGGAATTCACATACTTTAGACTAATGACTATGGAGCTTGCATAGGACTGGACTAGGTCCTCTGCCTAAGTGAGACAGTTCTGTAGCTTGTTCTGTGTAAGGGGCCCCTGGCAGTGGGATCATGATCTATTCCTAGTGCATGAACTGGCTTTTTGGAGCCCATTGCCTATGGTGGGACACTTTGCATAGCCTTGATGCGGGGGGGGGGGGGGGGGGGGGGGGACGACTTGGACTTGCCTCAACTGAATGTGTCAGGCTTTGCTGACGTCCCATGGGAGGCCTAACCCTTTTGGAGAAGGAGATAGGAGTAGGTTGCGGAGGAAGCCCTGGGGCAAGCAGAAGGAGAGATGAGAGGGGGATCTGTGGTTGGTATGTAAAACGAATAAATAATTAATTAATAAAGAAAAAAATAAATAAATTATGAAACAAAAATAGAATTAAAGAGATAAAGACAGCAACCATGAAATTCATTCTTGTGTTTTGTAAAGTCCATGCAAGATGAGTTTCAAGACGAAATTCTAGTTGAAGTTAGAACACATGGATTTTCCTTCTTTTTTGTTTGTTTGTTTTGTAGACAGGGTCTTATTATTATGGAGCCCTGTCTGTCCTAGAACTCACTACGTGGACCAGACTGACCTCAAACTCTGTTCAGTTTGATCCAACTCTGCCTACCAAATTCTGGGATTAAAGGCATGTGCCACTACACCTGTCTAGGTAGCATTTTCCTAATTAAAGGACCCTCATTCCTCATCTACCTAACATCTAGAGTCCAATTCCTATTGAAATTATTTCAATTGAGAGTCAGTTTGCAAGGTGAAATGATTAATACATCTTGAGAGAAAGTACAACCTAGTTCAGTGGCTCTCCAGATGCTTTCTTTCTGTCACTTCATTTACTACAGCAGCATGCTCTTATTTTAGCTATAATTTCTAGACGTTAAAAACAAAGTGGTATAAAGCTCTGTTTAAACAGTTTTCATCAGTAGGCTAGAGGCTTAATCAAGACAACCCCTCATGTTTTAGTGTTTTGCTGTCCCATATGATTACTACTCAACAACCACTTTCAATCTGAGTTTTTAGTTTATTTAGAAATGGGCTTTAGAAAATTGCTTCGTGTATAATTGGCTGTTGTCCAGTCTTAGCCTCACCTTATCTAAAATCACTGGATAATGATTGGGTGAGTAGTTGAAGAACGTTTCTCTTTGGGCTGCATTCCTAATAACATTGTTCACTTGAGTTAGGGGAATGGTTCCACAGGTGTCACTTTTTGAATATGAAATTAATAAGTCATCATTGCTATTATTAGGAATTGGTTTCATTTGTACAATTGAATGAATCCTTTAGGACAGTTTTATTTGGAGCTTAGCTATGAATAAATAACAAGTAGGTTTATCAATCACCAACTCCTCCAAACCTCAAATCAATTTTGTGATAAAACACATTCAGTTCTTTTTAAAAACCTTTGTAATGGTATTGTTCTTTATTATACTTTCAGCTGAAGCACAGATATCTTGAAGCTTAACCAACAAGAAAACGATACATTTAACTGGAATCAATAGAGGAAAAACTTAAAATGAGAAAAAGAGGTCACCCATATTGTTTTATAATTATTCTATGGATTTTCTTTTCAATAAATTACTCTATGATCACATCAAGCAAAAATATAAATTATCCATAAAGGATTTTACAGATGATCAGTGATGGCATTAATGTATAACTCAGCTGAAATGTATTATGCTAAAACCTGAGCCCAGTTCCCAAAGGTTAGAAATCTAATCAATAACTTGCTGAAAGAAAATTTATTAGAGTGGATCTGCAGTAATTTTATGGAGAAATAAAACAGGCAAATATTAAACAAGGCAGCTAAAATTAATGTTTGATTTCTGCTCCATGAAAGCATTAAATGGGTATTAGTGAAATTCTATACCAGTTCCTGAATGCTTGCTTTTGTTTTCCAAATGAAGCCAACCCAGAGCATGACCATCATATTGCTTAGAGGATTATCTGATATATAAAAATTATGTATATTGTAAATAGGAAGATTCATCCCACAAAACAGGCATTAAACAGTTTCTGCTTTGCTCTACTCAAAGCACCATAAAGTGACTCAATCGGAAAATTTGAGGACTAAATATAAAGGTTTGACCAGGTGTAGTTTATTCTCTGATTATCAGACGACAATTCTCATTTGAATTCATAGATCAACATTTTTAGAATTAGGTCCTTATCAATGAATAAAATGGAAATTCAATGCAAAAACCTGGGTCCTAGTTTAATTTATATTTCTGTGATAAAACAATCTGTTGAAAATAAACTTGGGAAGGAAAGGGTTTAATTGAATGAGTTGCCCTGACCATAGTCCATTATGAAGTAAGACCAGGAGCTCACAAATGTCTGGGAATCAATCTACCTCAAGACCCAGCTATACCGTTCTTGGGCATACACCTAAGGAATGCTCAATCATGCCACAAGGACTCATGCTCAACTATGTTCATAGTAGCATTATTCCTAATATCCAGAAACTGGAAACAACCTAGATGTCCCTCAGCCAAAGAATGGATTAAGAAAATGTGGTACACAATGGAGTACTACTCAGCAGAAAAAAAAACAATGACATCTTGAAATTTGCAGGCAAATGGATGGAACTAGAAAGTATCATCCTGAGTGAGATAACCCAGACTCAGAAGGACAAACATGGTTTGTACTCACTCATAAGTGGATATTAGATGTAAAGCAAAGGATAACCAGACTATAACCTACAGCTCTAGAGAAGCTAGATAACAAGGAGGACCCAAAGAGGGATGAATGGATCACCCTAGGAAGGGGAAATAGATGAGATCTCCAAGAGTAAACTGGGGGTGAGGGAGGGCAATGGAGGGTAGGGGATGGGGGTGAGAACATAAGGGAATGTGATGGTCAAGCTGGAACAAAGATGAAGTGGGAAAGCAATGAAAGAGATACTATGATAGAGGGATACATCATGGAGATAGGGAGAAACTGGGTGCTGGGAAGTTCCCAGGAATCCACAATGATGACCCCAGACTTAGACGATTAGCAATAGTGGAGAGGGTGCCTGAACTGGCTTACCCCAGTAATCAGATCAGTGAATACATAGAACCTTTCTCCAGTAACTGATAGAAGCAGATGCAGATATCCAGAGCAAAACACCAGCAGAGCTCCAGGAGTCCAGTTGAAGGGAGAGAAGAGGGATTCCAAGAAGAGAGCAAGGAGTATCAAGATCATGATGGGGAAACCTACAGAGACAACCAAACCAAACTAGTGGGAACTTATGAAATTTAGACCAACAGCTGTGGAGCCTGCAGGGGACTAGGCTAGGACTTCTGCATAGCAAGACAATTGTGCAGCATGATCTGCTTAAGAAGCCCCCTCGCAGTAGGATCAGAATCCATCCCTGGTGCATGAGCAAGCCTTTTGGAGCCCACTTCTATGATGGGACACCTTGCACAGCCTTGAGGCAGGGGGAGGGTCTTGGACCTGCCTCTACTAAATGTACCTCCCCGTGGGAGGTCTTACCTTCTTGTAAGAGGGAATTGGGGGGGGGGGGTTGGGAGAAGGTAGCTGGAGGGGCAGGAGGAGGGAAGGGGGGATCTTTGGTATGTAAAATGAATAAAAATATTTTTCTTAATTAAAAAAAAGTCAAGTCAGGAACTAGAGCAGAGGCCATGGAGGAATGCTGCTTTCTGGCTTCCTCTCCAAGGCTTGCTCAGTCTGCTTCCTTATATACTCAGGACTACCTACCCAGGATTGCTACCATGTACCTTGGGCTGGGCCCTTCTACATCAGTCATTAAGAAGATTCCCTCAATTGAGGTTCCCTCTCTCCTGAGTCCCCTAGCTTATGTCAAATCGACAAAAAAAAAAAAAAAAAAAAAACTAACCAGCACACCCAGTGAATGTGATTACCATCTGTCCTCTCACATTTTAAGCATCTGAGGGTAGTTGTAGAATTAGGAAACCTTCATGTTGTCTATATTCTGACATGCCTTAAAATATTTGGTGTTCAGACCCATGGTATGTAACATAAATAAAATACACCATATCACAATTTATTTTTCCAGTTATATATTTACTCAAAAGATTAAAAAAAAACTTCTTGGTAATGCTTCTGTATTTATCCTTACAGTAAGTATAGTTATTAATGTTCTCTAAGAGAGAACTCCATTTATAAAAGAAAAGTCAAATTACAGTTGTTAAATATTTAGTGTTTTCCAGCACACTCTAATTCACAGAAATTTATGATTTTATATTCTGATAACAAGCTGGTTCTATTGCCCAGAATATGACACTTTTATAAGCTCCATTTCCTTGACTTTAGAGAAAGGGATGTGTTTGCTTTTATAACATTCTGCTTAATATAGCCACAGGAAGTGTTGAATCTCTGGTCTCACTTTTGTGTCTCACAGGTTTATGCTACACTTGCCTCATTGATGAGAAAAATAAAACAAATGAAATGCAGGCCCCATCACAGCTGGAGCTCGGGTACTCATTTTCAGTTAAGAACTGATAATTAGGTTGCATCCAGTCAAGCACATAACTAAAGGTATGATGCTTCTGCCACAGACAAAACTGTTCGGAAGCAATTTCGTTTCTAATTATGGTCCTGATAGAATATGGTTGTACCTAGTCTATGGGTGGAATGCATTCTTCTGGGAAATAAAGGAACTAAGATATTAAAGTCACTTATTCTTAAAATTAAGTTAGGGATAATTCCCATTTGAAAAAAAAAGGGTTATACATATGAAAACATTATTTTCAGAAAGATAAAAATCTAATCTTCCAGGATCCTGGATAAGAGAGGAGCACAGTATATAACAGTAGGTATGTACTTGTGAATAGTGTAGAGGTATGCATTACAGTGGTAGAGAAAAGAAAGAATTATAGACTATACAGGTACAGAAACCTGTATTCAACGACACTGTAAATATAAGTAAAATCATGTTCCCCTTCCTATATACAGTCATCCATTTTCAAAAAAAAAAAAAAATCTTCATGCCAGTGGTAGATTACTTCTCTTTAAGATGTTGGTCAGTGAAGTACCACAGAGCACCAATTTAAATAATACACTATTTCCATTTAATTTGATCACTCTTTAGAACTAGAGGGCAAGGCCCTACTGATAAGCACAATAGAAGCCTGAATCTTAGGACAGGGAGACACCAAGACACTAAGCAGTTACTTCTTTGGAAGCTTCATCCCTAATGGCTAATTTTCACAGTGCTTGAAGGTCCTGTGAAGGAGAAAATGATCAGCAGTATTACCCAGCTGAGAGCTATTTGAGTTACCACACAGTTAGCCTATCCAGATATGCCCATCATTGCACTAAGGGAAGGAATGTTTTGGGGGTAACCAACTGATTTCTGATTGGATGTAAGGACTGCTCCACAAAATGGACATAGTACTAGACTCGTCAAAATGCAGAGCAAGAGACTGGGACTTCTCAGCCCTAAGTGGGATATCTGTACAACATTCCTTCCTTACAAGGCTCAGAAATCAAGTAAGAAAAACTATACAAGCCAAAGGTGACTGCTGAAAAATAGATGTTACTGAACATTGCAGGGTCATTGCACAAATGGCCTCTCAAAAACTGTGAGTGTACACGGATAACAACTATTACTTAATTAAAACAATGTATATTCTGTAGCCTCCCACACAAGTCTACAACCTGAGATCCATGATTGATATGGATTTAGTAAATGCTTGAAAAGTTGTATGTTAAAATGTGGGTACACATACTTCTCAAGGGTTTGAAATAAATCACCTGGTTGTAGAGCCCAGGATAAAAGCATCCTTCATCTAATAATGAATGCTAAATGGCTTTCCAAATTAGATAAAAATTCAAATATATAAATGCATATAGTGATTATGAATGAAAACATTGAGGCACTTTGTCATGTTTATGTTTTGAACTGAACGTATTACAAACAGAAAACCGAGTACTGAGCAACAAAGCAGCCACCACATGCCCCTTCGTAGCTTCTATAACAACCTTGACTTCATGTTTCAAACTAACCTTGATATTGTCATTGAACTGCCACTGTTTCCATGTTGTGCCTAATTCTCTTCCACATTGTTTCATCAAATAATGCAGTATGTTTACTATTAAAATTTTCAAAAGGCCTTTCCCCCAAAATTGAAATTAGGAGACTGATTGTCAGCTTTCTATAAGAAAAGGTAGTTCAGCAAGAAACAAGACCATGTTCAATGTTAACTTAGTTATTATAGAAATTAATAAAAATTAGACTGTGTAAATAGCTTTAGTGGGCACTGTGCTCATAGTATTAGCATGGGGGTTGAACTTTGGAGTTCCAGAATTCAGGTAAGAGTCAGACTTTGCAATGCAGTTCTGAAACCCATGTGATAGGAGGCTGGAGTCAAGTGGATCCTTCTGGCCAGCCAGGTTAGGTAAAGTGGTGAGCATCCGGTTCAGCAAGCTAACCTGTCTCAGAAAATAAGGTGAAGTGATTTACAAAGATACCTCTGGCCTCCACACATGCCTTCAGAGAAGCACACCTTAGATACATGTGCACACAAACACACACAAAAGCAATTTAGAAAAAGAAAATTTTGTCTAAAGTGTAAGGCAATAATATAAAAATGCACTATGCATTCTATCCTTAAATAATTCTACTGGAAGAGTGGGAAAAGGTCTGGCTGTTTCTTCTTTTCTCCTTTTCCAAGTTGACAGCAACATTCATGGCTTATTACCATGTCTCCATTTTCTTTGGTGAGACTGTGAAAGGGGAAAGGCCACTCAAGAGAATTACAATGATTTTACAGCTCTCAATAAGTGGTGCTCCACTGTTTCATATGAGGGAAAGACAAGTTCCTTGTCAGTTCCAGATGACATGATCGCCGGGCGTTGGTGGCGCACGCCTTTAATCCCAGCACTCGGGAGGCAGAGCCAGGTGGATCTCTGTGAGTTCAAGGCCAGCCTGGGCTACCAAGTGAGTTCCAGGAAAAAAGGCACAAAGCTACACAGAGAAAAAAAAAAAAAACCCAAAAAAATACCCCAAAAAAACAAATGACATGATCAACAGGTCTATTTAGTTGTTTATTACTTATTTTAAAATTCTCCATTCTTTTCTTCATAGTCAGAAAATATCCAAGTCTCTGTGTAGTATAGGAGTTAGTTAGTCCTTGTTGGCTTAAAATAAACTGCCCCTTAATTTTGCAAATACAATGTCACATTTTTGAAATTTTACAAACTTAAATAAGGAAGATGATTTAAAACCTTAACATAATTAAAAATTTTAGACTAGAGCTTTAGGTACAAATTAAAAATATACTTTGTATAGTTCTCAATAATAATGAGACTAGAATGATACAATATGAAAAAGATCAATAGTGAATTATCTTTCTCATATACAGTATCCCAAGAACCAGTAAATTAAGAACTCCATAAGCTTGGCTTATCTACACATGAACGCATATACAAAGACACTAACTAGAGCTTGCATTTTATTTAACCCAATGCCAGAAATATAAGCACTGAAACCCCCAACAGTGACTTTCTGAATTAAGTAGCTACTTGTTAGTAATGCAATATCAAATTGCAGTTGATACTCAGTTTTATTACTGAAAAATCAATGCACAGTAGATGGAACTCCAATTCTTTCCCATTTACTTCCCAAGTGGTTTTAAACATTCACAATATGCTATACAAAAGACAGCATCGGTGCTTGTCATGCAGTCATTAGAAGACCGTCTTACGGGGCTGAGCCTGATGACAGTGAACGTCTGACTTTAGGAGTAAGTGTGATCAGTCTGTATGGTAGCAAACCTGAAAGTTTCTGCACAGCAAAACCAAATAAAACATTTCTATGAAAGGATAGTCCAAACAATGGGACATAATGTCAGCCTCTTACACATCTTACAAGGAATTAATGCCCAATATGTGGAGATAAACTTACAAAGTACAATAATAATATTAAATAATTCAAAACAGTTATCAAGCAAGAATTTCAGTTACAATATTTAGTCTATGTGTGTTTGGCAACTATGTTAAAATTAAAATCTTCCTTTTTGATTAGACAGACAAGGTGAAATGATGTGAGATATGTTTCTGTATGCTATGAATGTGTGTTGCCCCCATTGGTTTATAAGTAAAGCTGTCTTGGTCAATAGCCAGGCAGAATAAGTTTAGGAATACAATCAAACTGGAGATGAAGAAGGGCAGAGTTAGGACAGATGTCAGCAGCTGCTGAAGGAGCAAGATGCTAGAGCACTGGTAAGCCATGGACCATGTGGCAATGCAAAGATCAATAAAAAAAATGAGTTAAATTAAATGTAAGAGCTAGTTAGTAATAAGCCTGAGTTATCAACCAAACATTTAAAATTAATATAAGCCCCTGAATGATTATTTGGAAATAATGGCTACAAGACAGGGCAGAACAGAGAAAAGCTTCCATTTACACCTTGATTTATTATAGTAGCATATTATGCTCTGTTTGGTTGATGTCTCTGTGAGGTCTGTTATTTTCTGAGGAGAAATGGATTTGGGGAAGAGGGGAGACGTTCACGGGGGGTAAATTACGGTTGGTATGTGATATATAAGAGAATAAAAAAAGAGTATGCTATTTACATAACAGAAGTCTAGAAAACGGTGAGGTTCTCAATATGTGTTCTCTTTAGTAATAATACATACATAATTCATAATTCATCTATAATATAATTTAATGCTCATTCATTTAAAAGTTATACATCAAAAAATTAAAATAATAAAGTTGAATAATTTAAAAGCCAAAAGAGAGGTACTTGTAATACACATCTTACCTGAGGCACAAAGTTACTACAGTAATGATGACATAACACTTCTCCTCTGGAAGTGGGAGCTCTGGTTCCTCTCTGCAGGTAAAGCAGTTCACCCTGTAAGTGCATTCTCCAGTCAGTCTCAGAGGGAAACGAGCTAAGTCTGTAGTTCTCAGAGACTTATCAACTAATGAGAATAACTGAGTATAAAAAGAAGTAATGCTTAATAACTTGCTTTATACACCATTAGAAAGTTGTTTTCAGACATTAAGAAGAACAGATTAATAATAATTATAAAAATTAATAAGCAAGACAAAATTCAGTGGGGACTTGGGAGTACTTGTTTTAGAAAGTCCTAAAATATAGAGTCATTTTTCATCATCTGCCCAAGTAGTTCAAATTACAGGCCAGTAGTAACAAGTGCAGCCAGTACCATTCTTTGAAGAAAGAGAAAGAAATGCCAGATGCATGGAAACTTGAAGCCAGTGCTCAGGGATAGCATGTACAGACGTGACTGAATAAAACAAGTTCCTGTTTTGTTCATCTATTGTTAGTTGGATTTTGTTACAACCAAAAGCATAATTAACAGCCACAACTGCTTAGAAATATAATACTCCTGAAATTTAGAACCTAATACATTTAGTTATAGTTTAATAATAGTTATAGAAATGATCATTACCAAAATAAATAAAAAAATTAACCATATTTTCCACAACCACGAATACAAAATGAAAATATATCTTCTATTAAAAAAAACTCTTCCATTTCTGTAATGAGGACCAATTAGTAAAGGTTTTTCTTTATACACAAGACTCTAATTGTTTTGATTTCAAAAGATATAAAGATATCCTTGGTTTTCCTTCATTGACGATTCAAACATATAAAATTTTACTAATTCAGTCAAAGAAATCAGTTAAAACAAGATTCTAAGTTTGGTAAGTGTTATTTTTCAGACATATAACCATATTGTTGTTTGTGAGTGGGGGAGGGGAAGAGTTGAGGCGTTAAGTGTGACAATTTAACAAATTATACATTTTGAATTAGTCCTTGTGAATTAACTTCTAAGAGAGTTAGGAGGTTCTGTGATCAAAGAGGTGGAACAATTTCTGTTGTGTGATATTTTGCTCGTGTTTGGACAAATGAAGCTCGCCTGGCGATCAGAGGGGGGAGCTAGCCACTAGTCAAGCATAGAAGCTGAGCAGTGGTGTCTCAGGCCTTTAATCCCAGCACTTAGGATGTGGTTACAAGAAGTGATAAGGCATGGTGGAAGACAGGATCTCAGCCCTTTTGGTCAGAGCATCCAGAGAGGCAGGAAGTCACTGGTGGCTGCTGCTCTGCTTCTCTGATCTTTCAGGTTATTGCCCCAATATATGACTCCTGGTTTTTATTGATAAGATTAATTAGATTCAAGCTTCAAATTTCCTGTCTTAGGCTTCTCCTGCTTTAGTCATTATAATATATATGATGAATCAGGCGTGGGAAATGCAAGCTCTTTCACCTAAACTTTGCTCTGTGCACAACATTAGCATCCCATGTTCAGTTGGGTGCTGGGTCAACCTGGCGACTTTGTCTTGGTTTTCTCATAGACCAGACCAAATTTGTCTTCCATCCTTGCAATTTTGGAGTTGGCTCTGGGTAGTCTTTAGCTCTTTTTCCTGGCCTTTCACTTTTGATTGTCTTCTAGTTAAACTCATTTAATAGGTTTTTTTTTAAAGTTTATTCAAAGGGGGAATAATGGTCACAATTAAAAGTAAAATATGTACAAACACTCATGAATGTGCCAGTTATTTTGAGAATACAGTAGTTTTATATGAGATAGCCTAAGATGATTTTAGTATAGTAAATTCGATATTGTTTTTCTTAATCTTTAAGTGACCATTTAGTACTGAATGACCACAAGCTGACTCATTCCTCTCTTTTTTAAGTTGGTTTCACACATACACAGCAACTTAAAATGTGTTTCATTTTTAGGAAAATATCTCAGATTTTAAATTTACAAGTCTACCTCTCATGTAGCCAATTAAGGCTTAAAGTACTTATACCTTTATGGTTACTAAAATGGTGTGTGTTTCCCTGGTAAGCACCAAAGGGAGAAGAGGAGAAGGCAAAACAAAACAGAGCTCTGCCTTCTAAAATCAACTCTGTTTGTTAGTGGCATGGATCACGGACTGTGTAGGATATAAGGCCACAAGGACAAAAGTTCATCTTTTTATAATAGTAAGCTTATGGGATACTTCAACAGAAAAGTAATAGCAGAGCAGAGAACCCTGAGTCTGGGAGCAGCCTTGCAATGAGGGATTGAGGCATCACAGATATACAGAGCAATCACCACCACAGGCAATTCTCTCACCTGGTGCTACAGGCAGAACATGGCTTGATAATGTTAGAGGAAGTCATAAAATCTACCAAGGCAACTAAATTGTCTGCTAAATGCCTGGACATTGCCTAAAACAGTGATATGAGAAGGAAATGCATTTCAAATTCCCTTGCAGCAGTTTGAAATACACTTTTTTTCCTACAGTTCTCTTGGGTTTTCGACCTCACAGTTTTAAGTAAACTGTTCTTCAGATCCTAAGGCTGGAATCTCACATTCCTGTCTTCTATGCTGTATTTCTTGCTTTGGTACATAAAATTTATTTCCAAAAATATTGCTCTTTTCCCAATTTATATATTAAAACAAATACTGTGCAATGAGTCATATTAAATTTAAATTTATTGATTTAATAGTGTGATGACCCTGTTTATTTGTCTGGAAACTATGATTATGCTATTATATAAGTGTACCTTGCTATAGGTAGCTTTTATGTTTATTGAAGAAGAAATAGGATCCTGATAAGTTGAGTTACAGAGCACCAACTCCAAAGCACAGTCTTGAAAAGTGTTCCCAGTAGAAGACAGCTGATGATGTGACAAAGATAAAGATTTTCTAAATGACAGTCAGCATGGTTAGCATGCAATATATTATTTTGTGTATATATGATCCTTTTAGCACTAAAACTGTATTTCTGAACCAGTTCATAGTTTCCTCAACCAATTAAGAAGAGTTTAAATTACATTTATTCAGTTGATTTCTAAGCCATGCTGTGAGTTCCCAATGCTTCACTGTAGCTAGTATTTTTAGCATTTAATGATATTGTGTGCTCTGTCACAACAGAACCCTGTCATCTTTCTTTTAAAATATTTCATTAGTACCTTATTATATAATTGGCAAGATACTAATACCACTTACCATTCTGAATTTTAAATTCTTTATATCTCCCTGTGGATATACCTTTTCCTTATGAGAATTTGTGCTGCTTTAGCTAAATTCAGTACTTCACCCTTCATAACACTCCTTTTTTCCCTATTTATTTTATTTCTAATTTTCCCCTGAATTGAAATACTTCTGAAAATGTTACTATTAAACTATCATACAGTTTTCTGGGGCTGGGTTCTCTTCCCTGTACCTACATGGTAGCTCAAAAACATTTGTAAATCCAAGTCTAGGAACTCAATCGGCCTCTTCTGGCCTCTACAGACACCAGAAATGCAATATTGTAGTTTGCAAACACTTAATACATATAAAGTAAATAAATCTTTTAAAAATCAAAACTGAAAGATACCTTTTCTTGATGGTGCTTATGAAGGTATCTTAGAATCTTCCCAGTGACTGTGCTTATTCTTAGGAGACTTCTTCCATGTGGAAAAGGAAGAGCTGTTCAGTTACACTGCAATACATAACTTGTTGGGATTCAAAGGTCATTGACGCCCAAGGAAGAAGCAGCTTCTCAAATGCTAGCACATTCCCTTTCCAGCTGTCTCTTTCCCAGTCATTCTCAATTTTTTAATTTTGTTTTTATTATTTTTTGCATACAATATATTTTGCTCATATTCTTTTCCCTCTCCAGTTCCTCCAAGATTATCCTTAACTCCCTAGTTACACAACTCCATGATCTATCTATCTATCTATCTATCTATCCATCTATCTATCTATCTCATGTGTGTGTGTTTCAAAAATGCATAAAACAAAACACACAGTAAACAATAAGACAAAAAAAACCTACACACACAAAACAAACAAACAAAAAAACATAAAACACACCAAAAAAATCTTCAGTCTTTTTCTGTTGGCCAGCTTCTGCTTGTTGTGGGCCTGTTCTGGGATCTGGCTGATATAACATGGCATAACACATTGGCATAGGAAAGGACATTTTCAACAAGACACTCATAGCACAGGCATGAAGACCAACAATTACTAAAATTACTGTGGGTAACCTCCCAGGAAAAGACAAAAGACTATTCCCCATTTTTTCCTGTATGCATGTATATGTGTAGCAACAATTAGTGATAAAAAACAGGCCATCAGTTATAAAGAAATTAATAAGGACATAAAAGAGGATTTTGAGGGAAGAAAGGGAAATTATATTAATTTAAAGAATTTAAAAATAAAATCTCATGAAATGGAAGACTGCAGAACGGGGGAAATCATAACCAATTTTATATCTAGAATATACAAAGAACCTAAAAGACTGAACATCAAGGAAAAAAAAAACTCCTCTTTCTCACCAATTGGACTCCCAGGCTCCACCCCAGGGCCTGCCTGTGGATCTCTGCATCCAGTTCCCTCAGTCATTGGATGGGGTTTCTAGCATGACAATTAGGGTGTTTGGCCATCCTATCACCAGAGTAGGTTAGTTCGGGCTGTCTCTCGACCATTGCCGGCAGTCTGTTGTGTGGGTATCTTTGTGGATTTCTGTGGGCCTCTCTAGCACTTTGCTTCTTCCTATTCTCATGTGGTCTTCATTTACCATGGTCTCCTATTCCTTGTTCTCCCTCTCTGTTCTTGATCCAGCTGGGATATCCTGCTCCCCCAAGCTCTCTTTCCCTTGACCCTCGCCCTTCATTACCCCCACTCACATCCAGGCTGTTCATGTAGATCTCATGCATTTCTCTGTCATTGGGCGATCCCCATGTCTTTCTTGGGGTCCTGTTTTCCAGGTAGCCTCCCTGGTGTTGCGAGAAAGAGGAGGGTTTATATGAGCGAGAATTGTTGAGACTAAGGGACAAATAGCCAAACGAATGGAAACACATGAACTATGAACCAATGGCTGAAGAGCCCCCAACTGGATCAGGCCCTGTGGATAAGTGAGACAGTTAATTAGCTTGATCTGTTTGGGAGGCATCCAGGCAGTGGGACCGGGTCCTGTGCTCATTGCATGAGTTGGCTGTTTGAAACCTGGGGCCTATGCAGGATCGCTTGGTTCAGCCTGGGAGGAGGGGACTGGACCTGGCTGGACTGAGTCTACCAGGTTGCTCTCAATCCTCGGGGGAGTCTTTGCCCTGGAGGAGATGGAAATGGGGGGTGGGGTGGGGAAAGGGGAGGGGGGAGAACAAGGGAATCCATGGCTGATATGTAGAATTAAATTATATTATAATATAAAATAAAATAAAATTTAAAAAATTAAGATTAAAAAAAGAAAAGGAAAAAACTCAATTTAAAATGGGGTATAGAACTAAAATTCTCAAAAAAAGAGAAAAGCTGAGAAACATTTTTAAAATATTTAATATCCTTAGCCATCAGGAAAATGCAAATCAAAACTACTCTGAGATTTCATCATATTCCAGTCTGAATGGTAAAGATTATTAAAACAAACAATAGCATATGATGTTGAAGATGAGGATGTGGGGAAAGGGGAATTCTTATCTATTGCTGATGGGAGTCCGAACTGGTACAGCCACTATGGAACTCAGAAAGGCAAAGCTTGATCACCTAATAAGTTTTATTAACAGAAGGAATTCCTGGGCCTTCAGATTCCCCCTGGTGTTTAGTGGTATCTCATTTAATTTTGCAATATATAAGACATATATACTTACTTGATTTTGAAGACTTGATATACAAATTGCTTTCCAAGATTATTTGACACAGTTTCTAAAAACATTTTTACTTCAATTAGGAAAAAATCTTATCTAAATATATTCAAAATTTTTAAATACCTATATTTGCATAACTATCAATTCTATGATATTTTAAATGTATTTCATCTTTGCTTATTCTATATCCACACTTAATTCAGTTGGGTTTGCCTCTCACACTGGCCATTATTCTTGCCATGACCTTTCTTGCTGTATTTCACAGGAAACTGATCATTCTCTTTTTAATGTTTTAACACTCACAGCTACAATGAAACACCACAGATAAGAATATAACTCACAGCCGGGCGATAGTGGCGCGCGCCTTTAATCCCAGCACTCGGGAGGCAGAGGCAGGCGGATCTCTGTGAGTTCGAGGTTAGCCTGGACTACCAAGTGAGTTCCAGGAAAGGCGCAAAGCTACACAGAGAAACCCTGTCTCAAAAAAAAAAAAAAAAAAAAGAATATAACTCACATTACCCACACTTGTCTTCACTTGGATCTACCACATTTTCTGAACCCTTTCCAAATGCCTTCTCTCCTTCTAGCTGATCTCTGCTACAACCACTGCACTCAAGAAACAGCTATGTCAGAGGCCAAGTGTCTGCACTTCCTTTTCAGGCACCAACCCTGACAGAGATGTGGGTACTTGACTGGAAGAAATGGAAGGCACAAGATAACACCAAGGAGAAATGTCCTCCAGGCTAAACAAGACCACAAGGGCTGGGAAGTGTGGGTGAGGGAACTAAGATAAAGGATTTTGGAAGAGACTGTTTGCTCAAGCTTTGCTTGAAATACTGTATTTATTAGTTAGCTAAATACATATCAAGATCACTGGAAAATTTAAAATCGTCTCTGTCTACCATTCCCTTCCTTTCTAGATCTCCATGTTGTTCATGATGTGCTGGTCACTCACAGCCCAATCTCTAGGGGTGGCATCTTCATGTATAATAAACAGACATCCAGGTCACCATTTTCATTTCTCCAAAGGCACCAATTGTTAGCAAATCATCACTTTTATTCTTCATCCTTAAGAACAGTGACATGAAAGCTTGTGTTTAAATCTTATTAATATGGTCTTCATCAAGGATATAATGTCTCTTTCAGAAGGTGATTGTAGGGATTAAGATGGCAGGTGTTTCTAAATGACGCAGAACATTGCTTAAGTAATAAACACTACAGTGTTGTCAGATCTCAGTGCTCAAGTCTTTAATTCCCATGATACACAATTATTTCCACAGTTGATAAAACTAGCCCAAATTGAATTTCCCATTCTTGCTTACAAAATATTCAAGCTCATGTGCATAGGTAATCTCTGCCAATTTTTATGCCATTCTATTTTACATAGACATATAAAAATGCGTTTTGCTGAAAATTGCAGGGGATATTTAATTATTCCATAAATTCCGTCATTGAAAGCCATGGTGTTCTTGACAGTAAGAGAATATTTCAAACTGAAAAATGCACAAATTTATGAGAAATGCATGCCTATGCTATAAAAGACTATAATATCTATTATAATAAAAATGTAAATGCTTACTAAGCTAAAGATTCAGCAAGAGATATGTGTTTAATCGTGGCCAATATATAACTCATATATCAGCCTTTCCCAATAAATCTTCAATGTAATACAACAGTAAGAGATGTTTGTATAAATAGTTTATTTATCACAGTTTCATCTTCTCTAACATCTTAAAGATAGCTTGATCCTTTAAGATGAGCAAAGTTCTCCCAAATACATTAAAATATTTTTCCTTGTACTGGATTCTTCTTTTGTGGAACTATGGTTGAAATATGTTAATATACCAAATTGAAACATACATTTGAGTCAGAAAAGGGAGGTGGTAAAAGTCAGATATGTGTGCCTAGGAGGAATACACTAGAAAATATTTTAAATGCCATAAAACTCATGCTTTCTCATCAATCAAATGGCATAAGTTGAAATGATAGTAAGAGCTAGAAGTATAACCATTACCACATTTGTTTAGTTGTTGATCCATTGCAGACACTGAAAATTTTCATTAATTATTTCCTTTAATAATTTAGTTATTACAATAAAACTAAAATGATAAGGAAAGCATAACTGTTCACACTAAACAAAGAAGTACCGCTTCATAGAGGAAGAGTACATTTTCTAGTGTATTCCTCCTAGGCACATATATCTGACTTATAGGCTGGTTTTGAATGAATAAACAATGCAAAATGCTAATGACCAGTAGACATCAAGATGTTATGTCTTAATTAGGACTAATTTGGAATTGTATTACAATTATATCCAAGGCAAAGAGGTTAAGAACAAAGCAAACATACAATGAAAAAACAAGGCCATTCTATTAGATGAAGACAAAGGCAGGTATGTGTTAGACAAAACATTACTAAAATAAACTCTTGCTGGAAAGCAGGGTACAGGGCAAGATTATGCTTATATATTGCAAGAACTTTAGAAAGGAGAATGTGTGTTCACTAATTTGGAGAGACGTGAACAAACATCTACTCACACTGATTAGGGAAACAACAAGACTAATGTTCAGATACCAACAAATCGAACTTGGTGAATCAGTGAATTTTATTGGAATGGGTAAGGGGCTACTTAAGGGAAAAGAAATTACTCAAAGACAACTATATCACCAAATCCCACCCCAGTGTGGGTGACAGTTCATAAAAGCTGGAATTCTGAAGCACATTTAATAGCCGGTGGGCAGCTCAACTGGGTGGAGGAGTGTCCTTTCCAAGTAGTTGAGCTGCTTGGAGCCTCTTCTAGGAAGGTTTGCTGGGCTCCACTTCTTTCAGGAAGATCTCCTGGCCTTTGGTTCTTACGGGTGACTGGGCTGGTTTCTACCAAGAAGTTCAACTTGTCCCAGACTTTCTTAGGCAGCTTCTCTTGTCTGAGAGTGATTCCCAGCAGTCCTTACTGCTTATTACTCTTGGGGAGAAAGAAGACCAGTGAATCTAATTCAGAGACGTCCTGAAGTTGATTTTGAGTTTAGCAGTTCCTGAGCTTAATGAGCTTCCCTACAGAATGGGCTTTTTTTTTCTTTTAATCTCCTTGTAGAACAACTTGTTTCAACACCTGTAAGTCATCCTGTGTCTAGAAGAGCTTCATTTCATGATGGAAGGTTTTCCTGCTCACATTTCTAATTTCTTGTAACAGGACCATGTCTAAAAAAAGTAGTGACAAATGTTCTTTGGTTTGATGATAAATGAAGAAAATGAATATGGATTCAGTTGATTTAGAAAATTAAACAAGTGAAATTGTAAGAGACCAGATCTCTTTTTAAAATAACTTTTCAAATAATCTAAATTAATTTTACTTGAACATCCTCACATGAGGAATGGTGTACCCAATACACATCAAAATGATACTGTGTAGCATGTGAATTTCATTAGTGTCATTTTTGATAGGAAGTCCTAATTTCCTACCTTTCTGGATAGTTGGTTGTTTACTATGTAACACTATATGACAAACCTACTATCTTGGAACAAGAAAATAAATGAATGAGAAAGATAATTAAATTCACAGCTATATTTAAGAGTTGTAGGAACAAGATGAATGAAGAATTAATTGTGAAGAGCATGCTTAAAAGCCACAATTCTATCTACATAGCTGTAATTATTAAAAGCAAAGTGACATAGCAATCTACTACAAAGTATTTCTGTAATCTCAGGAGATTCATGGTGACTGTATAAATGAATATATAGAAATATTTAAATTTTGAACAATGATTTAAATAGTAGCCTTCGTATTCACTGAATGATCATAATTTTTATTACCTCATATTAATATTTGTGTAAAATAATTTGTGATTAAATCAGCTCTAATGCAATCTAAGTCATCTTTACTGTTTAGGTTCAGTACCAGCTGCCTTAATATCAATCAAGGTAATGTATATGCAAAAATGATATGAATTTGTGATTAATATTCATCACCATCCTGAATTTACAATGATAGAAATTAAATTGTTACACTATTTGAGAAGAGCTCATCACTGTGAAGTTACTTTTTGATACCTTAGAAATGCTCTGTGAAATGAACTACCCAAAGTATTGTAACCAAAAACATGGTCAAGGTGTATATTTCAGTACTTCTCCAAAAACATCTCCACCTGGGAGAGCATGGCTAGAAGATCAAGAGTTCAAGGTCCTCTTCAGCTTCATGGTGAATTCAAAGCCAAAGTGAGCTACATGAGAGCTGCCACAAAGTAAAACAAAACCAAAACCAAACACATCTCTTAAAATCATGAATAGATATTTACTCATACTACATGTGAGAAAAACATTTGTATAAAGTTTGCTAAGGACACTCTTGCAAAAATTAATTACTCTCTGGGCTCACAAGTTGGTGTTACAGTCAAGAATGCTTACTGTCCTTGCAGAGGACCAGTGTTCGATTCCCAGCACTCACATTGAGCAGGTTACACCTACCTGTAACTTCAGCTAAGGAGTTGTCTAATGCTTCGGGTATTCACGTGTATATAACCCCCCTCCCCCCAAAAAAACCCACACACATGCAGACACAGCAAATTAAAAATAATACAATAAAAAAGCTTATCAAGCAGCACTAGTTCTTAATATCTCCAAAATGAGGCAGCACCCTCCAAGAAATTAAAATTCAAGTTCTGAATAGCAAGTAATTACAATGTGCATGGGGTGTTGATATGGATTAAAAAACAAACAAACAAACTAGAAATAACTGATTTATAGTATAATGGTTAAACTACCACAACGTCTACTAAATTGGACTCCTTGAAATCCCAGATGGTCAGCAAGGTAATTCAGCTGGAAAGGGCATGTGACACCAAGCCTGAATTCAGTTCCCATCTATTATCCATGTTGTGGGCACAGAGAACCAGTTACCACAAATTGACCTCTGACCTAAGCACATGCATACTAACACAGGAACACACTTTGACCTTTGTTTCCTCTGACTGTTTCAATGTTTACAATGCATGTCAGCATGAAGCTTGGCATTGCTATCTATCCCTTAAGGTATATAGGAGGCTTGAAACATGCCTCAGTTGTTAAGGATACTTTCAGATGACCCAAATTTGGATACCAGCACCCACAAGTGGGAGGCTCACAACTGCCTGTAATACTATTAGTATTTATTATTAAGTTTTATATCTGTTAGTGACAAAGTCCTAATAAATCTACTGAAAAACTATTAAAAAAACAAAGATTTTAAATATTTCAACCTACAATATCATTAAATATATCATTTTTTTTTTCATTTTCATTTTTTGGGACAGGGTCTCTTCATACAGCCCTGGCTGTCCTAGGACTCACTATGTAAACCAGGCTGACCTTGAAATCTAGAGATCCACCTGCCTCAGCCTCCCAAATGCTAGGATTAATGTCCTGTGCCACCATGGCCAGCTAATATTTCTCAAACTTGTATCTAGATACTTTAAGTCATAAATTAGCACTAATGTACATTTTATAATAGGAGTGACTGTAGGACTCTAATTATTATAAAATTTTACTATTTGTTAGAGATAAGCAAATATACTAACATTTAAAATTAAATTAAAATGTTTTGTTTATCTTGAATTCAAATTGTGGAGGCCCATAAAGGTTTCCTAGTGAGATCTGAGCTTGCTTTACCCAGCAGGGCTGCATTTCGAGGATTGCTTGACCATTTACATAGTTACTAGGTGATTGGAAGGGTCTACACTTGGCTAAGCAAGGGGGAGGTCTTTTGTTCCACCCCTTAGCATTCCTATGAAAAGCCCTTTAGAAGAGACAGGAGGGACTGATGGATAAGGATCCAAGCCCTCCTGAGGCTATCCTGTGTTTCTGTTTCTCTACCCTCTATCCTTCTATCTAATATCTCTTATCCCTCTCTCCTCAAGGGTACCCTGTCATAAAATGTGGGAGCCAATCTCCTAGCGGGGCTCCCATATTAAATATAAGTATAATTAAACATAAAACATGGCACATGTGTTTTTGAATGCCCAACATTTATTAATTAATATTGCTAAACTATGGTTTACTTAAGCGTTATTATAAATTTGTGAGATGAAAATGACAGAAAAATATATGCTGGAATAAATTGGGAGTTTTACTAAAGACATTCGGAATAAACTGGGAGTTTTACTAAAGATATTTATATTATTAAAGAATGTAATGAAGCCAACTGCAGTGGCACACGCCATTAAACCCAACACTCTCGAGGCAGAGGCAGTCAGATTACTGTGAGTTCGAGGCTAGCCTGGTCTAAAAAGGAGTTCCAGGACTATGCAGTGAAACCCTGTCTCAACAAACAAACAAAGGAAATAATGGCGTGGCTGTTGCATGCGTCTCCATAAAATAGGCACAAGATCTCTGCTGGAAGTCTTGCCTTCATGGAAGATGGCCAGTTCAGGCTACACATCCTCTATTGCTAGGAATTTAGCTGGGATCATCCTTGTAGATTCCTTGGAATTTCCCTTGCACCAGGTTCCTACCTGGCCAGGAAATGCCCTATCTTTACAATTTTCTCTTTCAGTACTCGTTCCCCTCTATCCCCCAAACCTAATCCCTCATGTTCCCATCCCCACCTGCACTAGCCCCAGTCAACCCACAAAATCCTTTCTATTTCCCCTTCCCAAGGACATTGAGGGCTCCTTGAGCCCTCCTTGTTACTTAGCCACTCTGGGTCTGTGGGTTGTAGCATGCTACATAACCTTCCACCAACAGTCTGTCCTGCCTCTGGGATATGCTGGGGTAAGAGATTGAGGGAGGGCCCACCAATGACTAGTCCAGCCTGTGACCCATGTCACAAAAGTAAGCACACCTCTGACACTGCCTGGAGCACCAGGACCCAGAGACTGGATGGCTCAGAGACCTAGGACAGAACCACACGTGACTTGAGGAAAAGAGAAATGTCAGTGTAATGATGCCTAACAACGTTCTGCTATACTCATAGATTGGTGCCTAGCCCAACTGTCATCAGAGAGGCTTCAGGCAGCCACTGATGAAAACAGATGCAGAGACCCACAGCCAAATATTAGGCAGGGCTAGGGAATCCTGCCAAAGCGAGGGAGGAAGGATTGTAGGAGTTAGAGGGGTCAAGGACATCACAAGATAATCCACAGAAACCTGGACTCTCATAGGAGCTCCCAGAATCTGAAGGACAATGAGGGAGCCTGCATGAGACTGACCTAGGCCCTCTGCATATGTAAGACAGTCCTGTAGCCTGGTGTTCTTGTGGGACTTCTAACTGTGAGAGCAGGGGCTGTCTCTAAATCTTCTGCTGGCTTTTGGAACCCTATTCCCCATATTTTGTTGCCTTTGCTAAGCCTTAATACAAGTAGGTGCTTAGTTTTACTGATATGCCATGTTTTTTTATATCCATGGGAGGCCTGCCCTTTTCTAAACAGAAATGGGAGGAATGGATTGGGGTGGGGGCAGAGAGAGGGTTAGGGAAGGGATCTGGAAGGGAGGAGGGAGGGGAAACTGCAGCCAGGATGCAAAATAAATTAAAAAATTAAAAAAAAAATCTTTCTGGAAGGCCTGCTGTTTTCTGAAGGGAAATGGAGAAGCCATGGAGCCCGGAGAGGGGGAGAAGGGGGTGGACAGGGACTTGGAGGAGGGAAGGGAGGGGATGCTGTGGTCAGGACATACTGGATGAGAGAAGAATAAATTAAAGAAACAAAGAGGTCATAGCTCTGCCCCGGGCTGCTTGCCTAGGCGGGCAGAAATCAACCACAAGCCTGCTTGGGAGCACCATGATGGTGAGTGAGAACAGGGTGGGGGAATGTGAGAGAGAGACAGAGACAGAGACAGAGACAGAGAGACAGACAGAGACAGAGACACAGAGAGAAAGACAGAGACAGAGACAGAGACAGAGACAGAGACAGAGGCAGAAAGATTAATGTGCTGGGGAGAGAGGCAGATCTCAAGAGGCGAGGGTGATGAGGAATGGACTGCTTGCCACCCGAGGGCCATGGTGTCCTCTAGGCCTGGGCTGCTGCCAAGGGGCATGTCTGCCTCAGTGGCCCTGCCACAGCTACAGTCTGTGTTAATGTCCACCCCCAAAACAGTGAGGATAGCAGTACACAGACTAGTCCCCACCCCACACAGGCTGTAGCACTAGGAAGAAATGGCCCTGCCCCTCACCAGTTGTAGCACTCAGGGGAGTGGGGCCTGCACCTCCCCTCCCCTGGGCAGCACAGTAGAGCTAACCCTGTTAACTGGGCACAAGGGATCTGGCCTGTGGACTTGCATGAGAGATTTGGCCCCCACCCCTCATCTGGCATATGGTGGAATGGGCAAGGGAGAGATGACCTCCCCTCTCCCCACCCCCCTCCCGCATCCCTTGCTGCCAGAGGCCAGTGGGAGAGCTGGCTCTGAGGTCATGAGAATGGGAGAATTGGCACTGCCCCTCAGCAGCAGCAGCAGCAGCACTTGGGAGAGCAAGCAGTCCTGCACCTCACCTGGGCAGCACACTAGAGCTGACCCTGTTGGTGGGGACACAGGTGAGCGGCTCCTGTGGGTGTAAGAACAGGAGAGCTGCCCCCACCACCTTCCCTTATATGCCATATCGTAGCAAGGGTGAGGGAAGTACTCCCTCTCCACTACCCCTTGCCACCTGCTGTAGGCAGGAAGTCGGCTGAGGGAGGGGAGGCATGAGAAGAGAAGAGCTGGCCCTGCCTCTCACCAAGTGCAGGTGATCTGGAGAGCAGGCTCTCACTTGGACAAAACAGTAGAGCTGGCCCTGGTGGTGTGAGTATGGATGAGTCAGACCCAAGTGTGCCAGAGCAGGAGAACTGCCTCCTCTCCTTGTGTCCTCCCTCAATATTTGAGCTAGCTGAGTTGGTGCTTGAGAGCTCATTAAGGTGCTGAGGATGAGGGAAAGCAGGTGAGCTGACCAGCCTAGCTACCACCCAGGCCTGGAACCTGGGCTCTGAGTTAGCCCACCCCCACATCCACCTCATCTATGAACTGCTGGAGCACGTGAAGGGGCCTGACCTGCAGATGCAAAGCTGCAGGATCTCCATGACACAAGGCAGCAAAAGGATATCCAACAAGTGTTACTTATTAAAGGAATGGATTGAACTTCTAATGCATGGATTGCTGTTTAGTCTGCTCAGTCTGAGGTTGCAGTTTCTGCTGCATGTGAATCCAGGAAGAACACTAGCACATGGTGGACAAAGAACAGCTTAACTCAACAGACAGCAAAGGCAGATGAACTGAAAGACTCAAAATATGTCACTACCCCAGGCTCAGGACAGCTTCCCAGATAAAGTAGAGTTTAGTTTGTGTGTGTTCCAAAATCTTTTCATTTTGACGTGTCCTCCACCACAGATTTTCATTTGAGTATCTCAGAGTGTAGGGTAAAGATAAAGTGTCAGTAAAATTATTTACTGGCCAAAATAATGTTTTTTACAATATTTAGAAAAACTACACATTTCCTTCATACAATGTCTATAGAATGACTTTCAAGCTTTCTAGAAATCATACATTATGAAATGTCATAATGATAACTCATGCATCTTTTGAAGAACTTTCTCTTTGAAAGATCTATCATTTTTCTTTCAGTACTACAATTTTAAAACTAAATATAACCACACATCATTCTGAGGTATTAATTAAATTAAAAGTCTCAACATTCTGCAGTCAATAAGCACTTAATTAATCAAGTAAATTTCTGTGCTCAGCAGCACTGTGCTCACCATACACTTAGAAAATCAAATATAATCAAATGTCATGATGTCAGAGGTTTTGAAAGTAATAATCCAGTGTTTTATTGCAGGAGTTATCAGGTAAGATTCTGATAAGAAAGAACAAGAACACACAAAATGCAAATTCTGGTAAACATTTAATGAAGAGTCTAATTAGAAAGAATTTAGGGGCTTCAATTAAACATCAAAAGCAAATAAACCAAAAAGAAAAAAAATAATACAGAATGACAAGGCAAGGAACAGTGATAGCATTTTGTACCTCTAACCAGGAGGAACAAGAGAAGAGATGATTTTTGAATGTAAAATGGATAGTAGTATAGAAATTTCACCTGAAAGAACTTTGTTCTTTTTAGGAGCAATAGTCAAATCTCAGTGTGGCAGGGAGGGAGCCAATTTAATATTATAATTGATCTTTCCTGGAAATTATGTATTCTAAACTATAACAGTTTCAATGAAACTTTGTGTCAAAAATTTCAGGATTAGGAAGGGAAAGATAAATTTCAATACAAGCCAGTTATGGCATGTATGCTTGATACTCCAGAACTTGGGAGACTGAGGCAAGAGAGAAAAAATGTTCAAGGTTATACAGGTCTATACAAAAAAGTTCACTGACAAAAAACTTCAGCATAAAAATATTGTTAATTCATGTGAATACATAAAATAAAACCCTATGGTGTTGTTTATACCTCAATCTTGTTTTATCATCACTTTTCAATTTTTGTCTTCAGCCAAACCTTCCCAGTGCTTGGAGACAGTGACTCTTGGGTCTGGCTTTTTCAGCCTCTGGCAATAGCACGATAAAGAATGTTGAGAAACTTGGTTTGAAATGGCAAACCAAAGTCATCGACCCAAAATGGCAGTTCACACAATGGTTGTCCAAAGTACAAAGTAGAGGCTTCAGTCTGAATTTTTCTAGTAAAAACTCATACAGCCCCAGGGCAAATGTTTAATCTCCTAGTATCTAGCTACTCTGCTCACAAAAGTAGGCACCATTAACTATTATTATTAACTATTAGTAATCTTATGAATCATATAAGAAAACAGTGATAGAAAACATATACACATAATATCTACATATATATCACACATCAGAGTTTAATTAGTGCTGCTGTTTAAACAATGATGTGGCATCACTAATGGAGCTCCCAGGAATAGGTACCCAAAGTACTAACCATCCCATTTACAACTTCTATAAGCCTATCTAACAAACCATCTTTGTTATTGCTTCTACAGTACCTATTAGCTGCTTAGTTCTAATATAATTAAATTCACTAAATAAAGTATACTTTCATATACAAATTTAAACCTGTTCTTAGGAATGGT
Organism: Peromyscus californicus insignis; assembly: GCF_007827085.1. Taxonomy (NCBI): domain Eukaryota; kingdom Metazoa; phylum Chordata; class Mammalia; order Rodentia; family Cricetidae; genus Peromyscus; species Peromyscus californicus. Next base: position 119,788,610 of record NW_026294573.1, read on the forward strand.
TAAACAAAACTCATGTAAAACATTTATTCAAATTATTGATATATGCATTCAAAATATTTTTTTAAATTACACCAAAGAAAAATCACATCAATTAGAAATTCCATGTGGAAATCATTTAAGGAATAAAAAATTGTAAGTATTTTTTATTTATGTATATGTATATATGTGTATGAGTGTATGCCACCTATATATGGGTATCCCAGAAGAGAGTATCAGATCCTTTTATAGATGGAGTTACAGTTAGCTATAAGCTTTTGGAATGGGTCCTGGAAACCCAAATTGTGTCCTCTGAAAAACAACAAGTACTCCTAAGCTCTGAGCCATGCTTCCAGGCCCAAGGAACAAATTTTATTTCATATTTCTTATATATATCAACACAGAAAGTGTGTTCTATTTAAGACTCTCTATGCATACATTATTACATCTATTTATTCATTTCTTTTTCTTTATTTTATAATTAACTTAATTTCACATATCAGCCACAGATTCTCCCATCCTCCCTCCTCCTACCCTCCAGCCCTCCCTCCCAATTCACCCCCCATTCCCACCTCCTCCAAGGCAAGGTATATATTGAGTGCCTACTATAAAGAAAAGTGTTGATAGCTTCAATGAAAAAGTGTCTATGATCATGAAAATAAATATGTACAAACAAAACGTAAAGGTGATTGTGAAAATGTATTAACCACACAATGGTCTATCTTCCCATATGACAAACTTGCCTATGGTGAGAAATTCTCCATAGAAGAGATAGGAGGAAAACTTCATGAAGAATGGGCGACTTTTAAAGGGGTAAGTACCTCTGAGGTTAGGGAACACAGTTTTTATATAAAATGTTCTTTGTCTAGAGATGCCACTCAGTAATTCAGAATTTTCATAGCATTTGCAAGGCCCACATTCAATCACCAACACTGTCAAAAAAAGAAAGAAAGAAAGAAAGAAAGAAAGAAAGAAAGAAAGAAAGAAAGAAAGAAAGAAAGAAGAAAGAAAGAAAGAAGAAAGAAAGAAAGAAAGAAAGAAAGGGAAAGAAAAGAAAGAAAAGTAAAGAAAAGAAATTCATCCCTTAATATTCATGTATTAAATTTAATAATATTTGATCTCAAGTTCATAGGAAAAATGATCAAATTATAAAACAAGATAAAGCTTTGAAATAATATGTATGGGCTCTGTTAAAATTCTCTTCTTTCATCAATATATATTCATTTCCTCATTTAAATGTAAAATATTATAATTTCTCTATTTAAATTTAAGAACAAAAACTTATATATGAATAACTAAGATATAAAATATTGAAATGAATTAAATACAGGGTTTAGGGACTAAGAACACAATGTAACTCCTACTGATACCAAGGCAACAACTGCATGTCCAGTTATTTACCAAGTCTCACCCTGACTTGGGTATTATTAATTTGCCTTTCAAAATTAAATAAATGACAAAACAAGGAGATGTGTCTTGCTGCTGGTAAGGATCAAGGAGTTCGAATGCAAACCCATTGGATCAAGAAGTTCTGCTATTGCCCACTATACTCTGCCTTCCCACAGCAAAGTTAAATGTATTTACATTTAAGTCAATACTTTCGATAAATGTAGTGGGCTAGTGAAGGTCACTACACCAAGAATATGCATCCTAATGTGTGAACATCAGCCTTCAAGATCAAATCCTGCATCTAATTTTATCACCGAGGACTCATCTTTCAAATTTATTCTTGTGCTTTGGACAACTATGTTTGTATTATGACTAAAGATAGAAACAGATTGGAAACATGCAAATAAATGTCTTGCACTGTGGCATTTACTTGAGTTTGTTTTCTCGCCCAGTTCTGTTTTTATCCTTGAGTTGCTTTAAGGTTCTCTTGACAGCCCCTGTTGATACCTCCTCTAAAGTGATGCAATGGACATACTCTTTCCCTCATGTCAACCTTTAGCATCACTGTGTGGAAACCTCAGGCCTGGATGCTTATGTCTACCCATTCATTTTCCTGGAAGTTTGTTGATTTTCTTCACTCTTCATACTTATTCCTTTGCTGAAAATACTACCAAAGGTTGTGTGCTGTCAAATAACTTTTTTCCTGAAACATCAATCATATCACTTTTATTAACACAAATTAATTCATATCTTTGCATCATGGATGCTTTTGACTGACAAAAATGGTAACTTGAATGGCCTCCAATCCCCTGCTTGCAATTTTAAAATCACCTCTACTCATCTGTGACTCTGTTCCTTCACAAATATCTCTCTTTCCTTAAAAACATAATTTTTTAGTACTCTGTGCTCTGATTTCATCACCTGACCACCCCCTTTTCTTTCAATTTAAGTGGCACTTGCTCAAGGACATGATGACACCCAAATCTCAGTAAGATTAAATTTCACTATTAATTCTTTATACAGCATCTTGTCTTTGGCACTCATATCACACATCCCAGTCATAACGATTTAGTATTATATGCTTGATTTATTTCCCTGTGGCCTGTTAGATTAAGGAAGACAGACGCTGCATCTGTGTTATGCATGCAGAATACTTAACATTTACTATGATATAAATTTTTATTAAGTTGATGGGTAGATATATGAATAAATATACCTAGTAAATTTGAATAATTATAAAACATTTCCAATTATAAAAGGCTAAAAGTCACTTTAATGTTTCCATTGCCTGGTTTACTTCTTTTTATTCTGTTACTAAGAAATTGTTATTTCTAGCTTACAAACATAACTACATAAGTACCATAGCCTTTAAAAAATGTATCAAGCCCCTGTCCTATGGAACAAATGTTTAAGGAAGCCAATCCTTCTATTCACTTGTGACCAGGTCTTCATCTTATGCCTTAGTCTAGCTAATGCAAATTCAGTTGTACTCATTCTAGACCTCACACTGATTCCAGCCTGTTTGGTTATCTCACTAACTACAACCATGCTTCCCAACCTCACAACTTTAAGGAATTACTCAAAACACACAGATAAAACTGTTGCCTTCATGTTCCAGGGATTCTTTTCAATTAGACAGGTCTATAACCTCTATTTTCTTTTGTTATGGAGTATAAATTTCTTCCCTTTTTATAGTTACTTTCTTAATGAAAAAGGAGTGCTGTATAATAAGAACACATAGTCCTTTAACATGTGCCTGGATGATTTTCATTCACACAGTTTGAGTCATTTCTATTATATGTCTGGATATGACATCAAGGCAAATGCACAACTGTCATGACAAGAAAATGGAAAATTGTTTATATTTAAATTCCAATTTAAAATAATTTTGAAAAGTTAGGAGACTATTTTTGTAAAAGCATCAATTTAGAACAATATTTTTACAATACAGATAGATAAAGAATTATATAGCACATAAAATTATATATTACAAATGCATGCTTTCTGGAAGAATGCATGTAATTAGACAATTTTCTTTAGTAGTTGTTTTCATTATAAACCACAGGATGCCAACTGAATAACAATTACATCAACATTATGTGAGATGCTCAATTTAAAATATTTAATTACATTTATATTTAAGCCCGAACAACATATGATTATTATCTCCCTAATTACTTTTTAACATGATTCTCCTGCAGACATCAAGGTCTTCATGTTTCCATCTCATTAGCCTGATGGCTCTTGACTACACTACAAATGGAAGACCAGAGTTCTTGATTGTTGTAAACTTCTGATACAAACTTTTAAAAGACTTGAAAAACTGACAGCTATAACTTCATAAACTACAACAATCAAGATCATGTATTATGCCAAACATAAGATACAATCATACATAATATAGTTTAATATAATCATTTTGCATACCATAATTGCAAGTGCAGGCTCTGTAGTTAAAGACAACTGACTCTATATCTGACTTCATTTTGGCAGGTACTTGCTCATAGGAAAGTATCAGTTACTGTTGATATACCCCTGGAAAATGGAAATAGCAGCACAACTCCAAGGTTTCTAGGAAAGATTAAGAATGGGGTTAAGTAAGACCACTACTTAATGAAAGATGCCTGCTTGCTTATTTGGATCCATTCATAGTGTTGTCCTGAAGTAGTCCAATTCACCCTGGGAACAATCAAAATATATGAACTTTCTACATTCCATCTCATTTTCTAGTTACTTTTTTAGGATAAAAAAAATTCAGAAAAAAAGGAAAGAAGGAAGGAAGGAATGAAAGAAGGAAGGAAGGAACAAAGGAAGGATAAAAATAAAAATAAATTAATCTGAAACATTTTTTAACTCTACTCCCTTTAAAGAAAATATAAGGGGGAAAAAAAGAAAGAAAGAAAATAGAAGGAACTGTAACAAAGGGAAATATGAGACATTTTACCATATTCTCAAAGTTTATTTTAACAGTACAAAAAGTTCTTTTAAAACTAGAAAGAAGTTAGTGGAGCATTTATATTTATATTTATTTACATTTATATTTATTCTTGGTATAAGAATAAATAAATAAATGATCTGACATTCTAACATTGACATAGAAATGTAAAATTTGTATGGAACCTTCGCATTTAAAAGTTCATGAATACATGAAATACTATAGATTAATTTAGATAAGACAAGTCTCTATTATAAAATAAGAATTACTTCAATCAAAGCTAGGATGATAATGAAGCTTTAACCAAGAAATCAAGTTAAGCCAGTAAATTTGAAGTGTGAATAACAACATCTTGAACAATAGAATATGTACCTGTAATTCCAGCAAATGAGAGACAGATGCTAGAGGGTTGTTGTGAGTTCAAGGCCAGCCAAAGCTGCATAGTGAGATCTTTTCTCATAACCATAGCAAAATATTGAAACCTCTAGATTTTACACAGCTTGTAAAATTTGACTTAAAAATTATTGCTTAAAGACTCGGGTTCCTATGAAGAAGGGAGGGAGAAATGGAGGGAGAGAGAGAGAGACAGAGAGAGAGGGGGAGAGATAGAGACAGAGAGAGGGGGAGAGAGACAGAGAGAGAGGGGGAGAGAGAGAGACAGAGAAAGACAGACAGAGAGAGATACACAGAGACAGAGAGACACAGAGAGGTGGGGGACCTCCATAGGTTTGCCTACAACCTGGTCTTATGGAGACAATTTCTTAGTTGAGGTTCCTTCCTCTCTAGCTTTTGTTGACATAAAACTAACCAGTACAACTGACCCCTTGTCAACCTGACACAAAAACACATAATTTCTCAATTAGAACCTTTCCATTCTCATTTATCCCCCAAGATTGTATGTTAATATTGATATCATAGTATAAAACATAATTTTAAAACTCTCACATCTTTACAAATTCAAACACATTAAATCTTCAATCTCTTAAACAACATCCAATCTCTTTAAAAATCCAAAATCTCTACTAAAATTCTTTCAGCTATAGACTCCTGTAAAAATCAAAATTAACTTAAATATTTTCTTTAGGAGTGAAGAACCAGGGTGCAGTCACAATATGAACAAAGCAAAATCCAACTCCTACAGTGTAAATAACTCAGTGTTCAATTGTCTAAGATTCACTCATGATCTTCTGGGCTCTTCCAAAGGGCTTGGGTCACTTATCTAGCTCATGCTCTCTTCAGCACACACTCTGTTTCTTATGAGGGAGAGGGGAAGAGGGAGAGAGAGAGAGAGAGAGAGAGAGAGAGAGAGAGAGAGAGAGAGAGAGAGAGAGAGAGAGAGAAAGAGACAGACAGACAGACAGAGACAGAGAGAGACAGAGAAAGAGAGACAGAGACAGAGGGACAGAGAGAGACAGAGAGAGACAGAGAAAGAGAGACAGAGAGAGACAGAGAACCTCTTTTGTATAATGTATTCAAGAAAGAGCAATATTAAAGCTAAATCTAGAGGCTAGAAACTGATATTTCATGAATGGAGTGAATGGAGACAAGTGTTTTGGGACCCTTTTCCTCCTACTGGATTGCCTCATCCAACCTTAATAGGAGGGGAGGTGTCTAGTCTTATTACAACTTGATATGCCATGTTTGGTTGATGTCCCTGAGAGGCCTGACCTTTTCAGAAGGGAAACTGAGGAGGAGTCGATGGGGAGCGGGGAGAGGGAAGGGACTAAGAAGAGAGGAGGGAGGGCAACTGCAGTCCTGAATATAGGAGAAAATAAATTTTAAAAAATTAGAAAGAAGGCAATAATGGAAAGGATCATTCCAGTTCTGTAGACTATAGAGCCATCAGCTTGTGGCATCCTCCCAGCAGCTGTGTGGAAGAGCATATAAGCCCAAGAAGTTCATTGTAGGGATTGTTGCCAGAGCCATCCCACTAGCTGTGTTTGATGGATCAAAAGCAGCAAGCCAGAAATATAACAGAAAGCTGTGAAAACCAATAGCATAAATTAAAATATGCTTTGCCACCCATCGGCTCTTCCGCATAATGGTATTCTGGCATCATTGTAAGTGTTCTATGATCTAACATCGGTGTGTTTAGTGTTCAGTAAAATACAGTGGACGCAGTCCAGAATTTAGAGTCAGAGTAATCTAGGCTTAATTCTCTTACAATTTATGTGCCACTAAAAAGTCAGTGTATGCATACTTGAGAAAGTTGCTTAACCTTTATTAGACTTGCTTCTTAACTGTAAAATGGAATGAACTACCTGCCACTTATATAAGAATGTAATTGAGGATTTCTTTCAAAGGAAATGTACCCTTCCAAAATGATGAAGTATTTTTCTGTAACACGGACTGAGATAGTCCACACACAAGCAAACGTGTGAGCAACGGTTACTATTCCATACCTTACAACAATCCCCCAATTTAAACCAGAACTTTCTGGAGTCTAGATTACAGAAAAAGAACATTTACAAAATCACAATCTGTTCTCCATATTGGTTTAAATTACCCCAAGGACAAAGATCAATGAATTGACAATCCAAACTAATTAGTTACCTTATGTTACATGATCACAATTGTCATGTTCTCTAATTTCTGTTAAAAAGAAAGCTAGAAAACAATGTTGGATCAGCATAAACACTAGGAGAAAACTATGGCAGTATGCTTTCTTTAAATAGAATGAGACAGACTGCACAGGAAGATACTGGAAACAAAAAGCACCTAAATACTATTGCTGATGGTGCCAAAAGGAAGTGCAAACGTCTTTAAAAGTACTTGCTATCTATAATACAAAGAAGTTCATGCATATACATATATACACTCCTGGAAGTGATAATACTTCCCCCAAGAGCTATAGACTATCTAACAGATAGTCCCAGTAACAGGTCTGAGTAAACTTCTTTCAAGCTGTTGATCAGTAATGTCCAAGAGACTCCCAAACCAATATAGGCTAACACAGAGTTGCATGGAAGTCTATATTGCTGAAGATACCATCTACTTTTGATATATGCTTTAGAAAATTTGAGTTGGAACTGACCCAAAACTCTCCTCTCTGATGACTAAGTTTCATAGTACCATAACGTTATATGCAAGCTACCAAGGGACGAAAGCAATTGATAATCCCACCCAGCTGTGAAGCCTGTGAACCACAGAAATGACCATTAATGCAAAATATCTGTAAAGATGTAATAGTGGCACTTGTATCTTGGAAGTAAGCAATAGCTATCAAGTTGGACTCCAGGACCACTTAATAGAAAGGAATCATGACTGGTACTATAAAACTAGCCAATTACATGTGGCTAGTGAGGTCATGGATTTTAGAAAAGAATCTACTACTACCATTTTCCTAAACCAGTTTAATTCCCCAACTGCATTCTAAATGTTCATCATTGTACTCACAGACAATCATAGCCCCTATTCTTCATCAAAGAAGCTTGTCTTTGCAGCAGATGGGGAACATTAGAGAAAGCCACAACTGATAAAAAAAAAAAACCCAACTGATATGTCTAAAACACAACCTCCATACCTAAGACTTAAGGAACATAGTAATTGTACAAGAGGACGTGGGAATATTATAAAAGCCAGGGTATCATAAACTCTGCTGTAAGACTGTGTCTTCTAGTCATGACAGGGATGCAATATTCACAAAATCTCAAAAATATGGCTACCTAAAGAATACCTGAACAATGACAACATGAGTAGACATACTAACATGAAAGGAAACGTCTCACAGGACCCCACCCTATATGGAAGAGCTACAAGTAAATAAGGTCTGCTGAAAGACAGGGAGATGTTCTCCGGACAGATAAGCCCTGACTGATTATCCAGTGCCGATTGGTCAGTTCTAGAAGTAAGCATGTTGGGAGTGAATGAAGTTCTGAGGGAACGTGTTTTATTGACATGGGCACAGCCATGTTAAGGACCTTAATATCATAGATCCATGGGAATTGACAAAGAATTCCCTGGGCCAGATGAAGAATACCTGCCTAGCATTCAAAAGACCCTGGGGACAAAAGCAAAAACAATAGCAATAATTCATCTATTTTTTAAAATATATAATCAGCAAAAGCTCCAACTCTATCTATCCTCCATGAGTCTTCTCTAGCAATAATCACAATTGTTGAGTTAACATATATAGTTTCAGTAGACTTGCATTGTATTATACATGTAGGTTTCTAGGCATGTTGTTTGTGCAATAGTTCATTATTCAGTATATGTAATTCTCCATGTATTTTGCAATTTAGTCACTGTCATATTTAGAAATTCAGAAAAGTTAACTCTGTATAAGATACATTCTGTGAATAAACTCCAATTTAATCATATATTTCTCTATTTTGTGGTTATTAATGGTCTTACAATTAACATCCTCACACACAAATTGCCACAGCTCCTCAGAAATAAAGGAAGGAATTTCTGTCTTCAATTTTATCTGTATATACACAATTTCATCTCCAAAATGGTTACACCACTTTATACACTAATTCTAATCAAACAAAATCCTGTTGATACTTAATCTTAGTAGCGTTTGATGTCCTTTATTGTCCATTTTGAAGTACATTTAGTGTTCTCTGGAAGTTTCTTCTGTGTGTATGTGCTAAAATGTATACACCATAAAAATTTGCTATTGTTATTTGTACAATCTAGTATAAGTGCATTCATGATGATATGCAATCACCACCATAATCTATATCCAACTTTTTCATCTTCCAACAGCAAGAGTGTAAACATCAAAAGGTAACTCTTAATGCCCTACTACCTCTGTGTATTGGTTACTGTCATCTTAATTCCCGTCTCTATGAATTTGACTTGTATACATCATTTAGGTGAGATAGCATAATAGTTGCCCTTTGTGTCTTACCTCTCTTTGAAGAATAACTTCAAGTGTTATAGCATACATCAGGATTAACTTAGTTCTTAAGGCTATTATTCTCTCATATACATACAGCATATTTCTGCATATACTCATTGGACAATGGACAAATAGGTTTTCAGTTTGAGGAGTGTTGCCATCTGTAGTGGGTAGCCATTCCAGTTTTGATCTGGAAGTTCCAACCCCCATTGAGGCTTCAGTAACTGTCACGCCTATAAGGTAGGGCCAAGAGAGGACCCTGAAGACCCAAGATCTGGATGGGCCACCTCTCTTGGTTCCTGGACCCTGGACACTGGAGGTAGCCCGAGCAGAGTTCTCCAGAGAACACCGCCGGACTGTGCTTGGTCTTTCCCAGACCCTGCAACCTACCTATCCCTTCATTTGCAAGTTATGCCACTAAATAAACCTCCCTTTTAACTACGTGGAGTGGCCTTAATAATTTCACCAATAGCCATCTACAGTCATTAAGAGCATTTGGATCCTTGTTTACTTCTTTCAAAATTATGTTCTGACATAATGTTTTGAGATGGTATGGCAATGCCTTATTCAGTTGTTAAGGAGCTGCCCACAGTTATCTATAGTAGTTGTATTATTTTATATTCCCATGATGCTTCTGATCAAATCTCTTCACATCGTTTTTGGCTGGTTTAACATCAACTTGACATAAACTAGAGTCGTCAAAGAAAAGGCAGCCTTGAGGAAGATAATTTCTCCATAAAAACAGGCTGTAGGCAAGCCTGTAGGACATTTCTTATTTAGTAATTCATGGGGGAGAGCCCCAGCCTACTATGAGTGAAACCACCCCTGGAGAGGTAGTCCTGAGTTCTATAAGAAAACAAACTGAACAAGCCATTAGAAGAAATCCAGAAAGCAGTACTCCTCCATGTCTTCTGCATCAACTCCTGCCTCCAGGTTCCTGCCCTGTGTGAGTTCCTGCCCTCACTGCTTTTGATGGAGAACTGCAAGTGAAATGAATCCTTTCTTCCCCAAGCTACTTCTTGGTCACAATGTTTCATCACAGCAATAGTAACCCTAAGACAGGTTGGTACCAGGAGAGTGAGGTATTCCTGTGACAGAAATGATCATGTTGCTTTTGGGGGAGGATTGTGGAAAGACTTTGGAACTTTGGGCTAGAAAAGTCACTGAGTATTAAGAGCTCATTAAGCTGTTCTGTAGGAGCTGGGAAAATAAGAATGTTGAGAACAGTGCAGTTGATTGAGTCGGGTTTGTCAACTTTCACATCAAAACAAGGACTCATCGGGTCTTTTGTGTAAAAAAGCTGTGGTATCTGGTTAGCTGGAGCAGAAAATTTCATTGTGCTTAACAAGACCAGAACCACTAAATTAAAATATTTAGTTCACTGGGACAATGGATGGTGGTGAGCTATGTTTGAAGAGTAAGTTATGATTAAGAAGGGACTGGTATCATTGAGGTTAAATCTTCTGTAGAGTGTTTCCTCAAGGTCAGGACACAGAAACTGTGTTCCAGAAGTGGCCAAGGCTGTACCTTATGCTGTCAGCCAAACTTAGGACTGTAAAAGTCACCCAGGTAGTACTGGTTTTGAAGTCATGAAGGGTTTATGAAGAGCAGAAGAGACTGAGGCTAGGCACTGTGTTGTAAGACTGAGGTCCCTGAAAACAGGCCAGGAGAGACTATTGGTCAGAGTACAGCCCAGTTGCAGTGGTTTGGGAAATTGCCAAACCATGGAATGACCACTAAGAACAGAAGCAGGGGAGGAGGTGGAGCCAGCCAAAGCCTAGAAGACAAGCTGTGTATGTTGAAGAAAGCAGAGCCAGATAAGTAACCCAAGCCCTTTGGAAGAGCCCAGAAGATCATGGGTGAACCTTAGACAATTGAACACTGAGTTATTTACACTGTAGGAGTTGGATTTTGCTTTGTTCATATTGTGACTGCACCCTGGTTCTTCCCTCCTAAAGAAAATATTTAAGTTAATTTTGATTTTTACAAGAGTCCACAGCTGAAAGAGTTTTAAAAGACATTTTGGTTGTTTAAAGAGATTGGATATTGTTTAAGAGATTGAAGTTTTAATATGTTCGAATTTGTAAAGATGTGAGAGTTTTAAAATTACTTATGTTTTATACTATGATATCAATATTAACATACAATCTTGGGGGATAAATGAGAATGGAAAGGTTCTAATTGAGAAATGTGTTTTTGTGTCAAGTTGACAAGGGGTCAGTTGTACTGGTTAGTTTTATGTCAACAAAAGCTAGAGAGGAAGGAACCTCAACTAAGACTTTGTCTCCATAAGACCAGGCTATAGGCAAGCATTTGGCTCTCTCTCTCTCTCTCTCTCTCTCTCTCTCTCTCTCTCTCTCTCTCTCTCTCTCTCTCTCTCTCTTTCTCTCTCATTTTGGGTAATTTATTCACAGTTCCAGTGTAGTCACTGGATTTAATAGGACATGGGTAAAAGAACTATCTGGCTCAGAAAACTAAACATTCATTTAAAGGAATACAAAGTCAAAAGAGAGCAATGATTATTATAACCCCATCTCCAGTCCCACAGAAGTATAATATAAACAAATATCAAAATGTTGTTAATGGAAAAACACATCCAACCAAAGAACTTTCAAAAAGTTAATAGGAAACTAGCACAGAAAACAAGAAAATGTGAGAATTTCCTAGGATATACTCATCAGCTGTGTATTAGGGGATTTTTTTGGTAACACATTACAATCAAACTAGTGTGGACTTACAATTCTTACAACAACACTTATCAGTCTTGCTTAACTATGCACACTTCTATTCGAAGTCTATGAACTGAGCAATTGGGAAAAGTCCAACCCATTGTGGGTGGGGCCAACTCTATGTTGGTGGTTCTGAGTTGTTGTTTTTTTTTTAATTTTTCTATGTAGTATGTTTTAATGAATGTTTAATCTTCCTAGTATACACCAATATTTTGAAATGAATTGTGATCTTACAGGAATTTTATACATAGTTCAAAATATTTTCATTCAAAAGAGCTTCTTTTGTAGCTCAGCCAAATTTTACTTCCAGGACAATCTATTCTATATTTAACCACAATAGAAGGTGTTTTATGATTTTACATAGTTTTAATAATGAATGTATAATTATAATTACATGTTAGGCACATGCACATACAGGCATTAGCATTAGGATCATGTTTTCATAGTTATGAAGTTATAAAGTGTTATAACCAAGTACCATGTGACAAATTCCCATGAATAACAACTTGAAGTTGATAGTACCATTTATTACACCTCTAAATTTTGTTGACTGAATTCCAGACAACTCTAGTAATCAAAGCAATGAAAATATCAACAGTGAAAATATAAACAATGAAATAGTCTTTCACTAAAAAAAAATCACTGACAACATTAAAGTATTACAAACAATAGTACCAGCAGAATTACATAAAAATGGCAAAATGCCAGTTATGGACATAGCTGAGTTCTTTAAGAAAACAGGCTGTGCAAGCCATGAGAAACAAGCAAGCAAGTATCAGTCCTCTGATCACTGCATCAGCTCCTGCCTCCAGGATCCTGCCCTGTGTGAGTTCTTGCCCTCACTGTTTTTGATGATGAACTACTATATGAAACTGTGAGTGAAATAAACTTTTTTCTCTCCAAGTTGCTTGTGGTCATGATGTTTCACGACAGCAATAGTCATCCAAAACTAAGAGAACAGCTGACCCAACACTTGATAATTTGCTTGGTTTTGTTTCAAATAGCTAAACCGATGTACATTGTAGTTTTGATAAACATTTTCTAATAATTAATGATGTTCAGTATTTTTGTGTGCTTACACATTCATTTGTAATTATTTTTTAAAGAAATGATTATTCTAATTTTTACCCATTTTTAATTGGCTTTTATTATTATGGATCTACAGAAACTAGTGTATTGTGATCATTTGTCTGGTTGTTGGTGATGTTGGAATTCTTCCTGCATATTTACTAGATAGTCAGGTGTTCTAGTCAATAGAGTGTACCATATGACATTCTGAACTGGATTACTCAAGTACTTCTATGCTATTTTGTATCATAACTGAAAATTTTAGGTCTTCAAGGCCATGAGTTAGTTTTGATAACTTATCTTTCTAAACCACAGAAAATTTAAATTCTAATATAATCAATATTATCATCCTATTTTGCAGAATCATGCTTTAGGTATCTTATATCTTACAGGTAATGTACAATATAGTATCATAATATTTTCTTTCTGAAAATATTTACAATGTTCAGTTTGTATATGCAAATATATTTAACATTATTTTCTGCATCAGGTGAGCTATAATCAATTTCTGTGTGAATAACAAACCAGTTTTATTCTTTTTAAAGAATTACTTATAGGATTACTTTATAATTGTACTTGTTTTATATGCTAAATCTCTACATAAAGTAGTCTACCATTGGCATATTTATTTAAATCCATTGTTTTGTTTTCAGTCATATGCAACTATAAATAATAAAATGACTGCTAACATTTCATAAATTATAACAGCTTTTACGATAATTTGTTAGTTGTTCAATTTTTTCAGTGTCTCTTTGATATTTCATAAGTAAAATTTTATTTTTGTGGACAAATGCCATTTTCTTTCATTGAAGGAGCCTGGCTTCATATCAGTCTCATTATGATATACAGAGTAGTGTAACAGAGAGATGCAAAAGAGATGATCACCACAAAGTCTGCAAGATGGTAGGTCTGTGTGGAAAGAATAAAATGATTACCATTCCAAATTTTACGAAGTTTTTACAAGTTACTTCTGAGTATCATATTATTATTAGGAATTTAATTTTTTTCTTATTCTTACAATTTTTCCAATCCCAACAATGCAATTAACTTTTGGTTATGAATATTATGTTCTCTAAAACTTTTTAGATTCTTTATTGGGTAATTAACTGTAACAGTATCCCCTTTTTATTGCTTGGCTAGATATTTAGCAATATTTATAAATATCTATTCTAATATAAATAATGGTACTTATGATTTCTTCAGAATTATCCTTCTATGTGTAATGTAATACAAAACAGTGGTATTAGGAATTTTTGATATGATACAAAATAAAAAAGTGTTTCTAGCATTTATCAATTAAATCTGAGATATGCAGAGAGAAACATGGAGAATAAACAGAAAGATGAGATTTAGCCAACAACCTAAGGAGGTTAAGCACTGATCATAGTTTACAAAATGCTTTGCTCTAGATTTTCTCAGTCATCAATGAGTTTGAAATTCTCAACTGTGTTTCCACAATGATGTAATGTTTTCATCTAAGATTTTTCATGATATGGGGGGAGGTAAACTTGGTAGAAACACCTTGTGTGTATGTATAAAAATTTCAAATAACAGTAAAAATATTTAGGAAAGTATTTGCATTAATGAATGTTTTTTATGTAAATCTAATTTTTTAATTTTCTGACTCATCCCTGAATTCCACTGTGAAACAAATGTACAATTTTTTTTTGCATTGTATACAGATTAGTATTCTTGAAATTTTCCTTCTCATATTTTGTTCATCTACAGTGTTACAGTACATTTAGTAAGGGCACTTTATTATCTAGAGAACTTACAAAAGGTTAAGGATCATAAATTCCTGAATATGAACTTTTCTATAGATACAAAATTTAAAATTTTGCAAAGGAAAACTTTAAGCATCTCAGAAATAAATTTGTCCACTCTAATGGGTTTAAAGTGTTTTTTAGATTTAGCTTATATTTTTTCCAATTTGAACAAATTGTATTTAAGAATAAATCAACATTTTTTTCCTTTTATTGAAATTAGATTTCTTTTCTCAAGTGATACATCCTGATTATAGTTTTCCTTCCATCTACTTCTTCCAGTTCCTCCCCACTCACTTTCCATCTGAATTCATGCCCTTTCTGTGTCTCATCAGAAAACAAACAGTCTTCTATGAAACAAAATTAACTAATATAATTAAATAAACAAAACTAACACATCAGAATTGAACAAAACAAACAGAAGCAAAGGAGCCCAAGAGAAGGTACTAGAAACAGAGACCCACTCATTCACACATTCAGGAATCCCATGAAAATATCAAATTGGAAGCCATATTATACAAGCAAAAGACCTGTAGAGTAAAGAGAGAGAAGAAAAATTAAATAAAATAAAAATTAAAGATATTAAGATTAAAACAATCATTTTTTAAAAAGGAAGAACTCTGACGAAGAACCTTCAAAGTTGCGGTTGAGTTCATTTTTCTGTTGGATTTGTAATTCTAGGCATGCAGTTTACCCTTAAGAGTAGTGTGTTTCCCCAGTGAGATTCCATTGGAGGAAACTAAATTTTCATTTGTAAGTGGTTATCAATTAGAGATAAGTTATTGATAGGTACGGAGGAATATTTCTACTTCTTTCAGCTCTAGAACCTCAACTGCTACAGATAGATTCAGGTCTTTCATACTTCTTCAGCTTCTGTGTCTTCATTTGGTGAATAGATCGTGTTGATTTAGAGGTCCTGGTTTTCTTGATGTCCTCCATACCTTCTGGCTCTTCAAATCTTTCTGGCTCCTCTTCTGCTGATTTCCTGAACCCCAAGGAAGATGATGGAGATATTCCCTTTAGGGCTGAGTGTTCCACGGTCTCTCACACTCTGCATACTGTATGGCTGTGGGTTTTGTGCTTGTTCCCATCTGCTGCAGGAGGAAGCTTCTCTGATGATGGCTGAGCAAGGCAATGATTAGCTTATAATTTTAAGAACTAATTATTCTCTTTAAGCTTTGAGATTTAATGACACCTTTAATCCTACAATGTTCTCATAAATTTTGGTTTCATTTTGCAGTTTATTTCCTTTTTAACCACTATTATTTTCTAAAGACTTTTCTTTAGTCTTAATTTGTATTCAGTTAAATTTGTTTATATCATTCATCATTTAAGGAACTAAATTTTGTATTTAATAACCTTACCCAATTGATGTGGTTTTATTTTGTTATATTTATTTTTATTATCACATTTTTTCCTGTGGATGCTTATTTATCAAAGATCATTCTAACTTCTTGAGTTTAATCCTTTTAAAATTCATTATTTTATTTTATTTTTATTGTTTTTAATTATGTGTATGCATGTGTGCCTGTGTATGTACATGCACATGACTACAGGGGCTGAAGAGGGTAAAAGAACTGAGCCCCCTGAACCTGGAGTGATGGGGTTCCCTAGCCACCCAATATGGAAGCTGGGAACTGAACAACAGTCCTCTACAAGAGCAGTACTCATTCTTAACTGCTGATTCATCTCTCCAGCCTCAGTTTACCCCTTTTATAAAAGAAGAACAAAATGCATAGAAAAAAAGGAAATGTGACGTTATCTCCATTATGGAAGGAGCATCACTGGTTGGAAAAGCTTCAGCAAAGCATTTTTCCTGCAGCTGCCAGTACACAGAAACTCATTTGTAGGTTTCAGCTCTTGAGGTTAAATGTACTGTGCATTTTCTCATTTGGAGTTTTGTGACGTGTGAGATTAAATGCACTGAGCAGTCTATTAACTAAATTTTCATCATATTTTACAAACTTAATATATAATTCTAACATTTTTGGTGTTTCCATTAATGCAGAAAATGTAACTGCACATCCTCCTAGCCATAGTCTTCATGCTTAATTTTTCTGTAGACCTGGATATTAATTTTTCAGTGGTACATGGGATAAACATGTAGTATCTTCATTGATAAAGCTTCATTTAAATAAAAAAATATGCTGCTGAATTTCTACCATAACTTTACATGAGTAATTTTTAAGCTTTCCAGGACAAAAAAATGATCTATGAAACACCACAAAATCATTTATGGTAGAACAAAATTTAATACATAATTTATTTTAGGGTGTTACCAAAATACATGATCCATGATAAACTATCAAATTTCTGAGAAACCAAATAGTAGTAAAAACAAAAGAAGTCACACACTGTTCTTTATTTCCCTCAAAAATAGGTTTTACTTTAACAAAACAAACAAACAAAATACTAAATAGAACATAGTTTAAGAAACACTGGCTTAATCAGTGTTCCATGTTCTTTCTTGAACCCAGTGTTTCTGTGATGGATAAAATGACCAAATATGGAACTTCTGATATTTTTACTAAGTGTTTGAATAAATGAAGAAATAAGAAAAAAAGCACAAATTGAGTGAGTTCTGGACTCAATCAACAATATTTATCAATTAAAGGAAACTGGATTAGGGCTGATCCCTGACATACAAGTTAACTGACTTTAGATTGTAAGTGCAGGCTGCTGTTTCTATTTGTTACACTCTTTGCCTGTTTGAATGGCACTGTTAAAGTTAGTCAATCTGTCTATCCACTATCAATCTGAATAAAGGAGTACTTAATGTAGTCAATTCATAGTTTTTCTGTAATAATTCAATTAAGAAATATATTTGACCCATAACTAATCTGTGATAATTTTTTCAAATGATCTCTTTCAAGGAAAACTCAATGTAAATATTGACTTTATCATAAAATTTAACACAATTTTCTAAATTTATACTTTCATATAAAATTCATCAAATGTCATACATATAAGCTTAAGCACTGTAATATTTTATATATATATATATATATATATATATATATATATAGAGAGAGAGAGAGAGAGAGAGAGAGAGAGAGGAGAGAGATGCCAAGAGTCTCTTAGCATGCAGAAGCTTTTGAGTGATTGAAAAATACCTATAACTTCTCGAAATCATATTTTCTCTTAGGCATTTTTTTCAAGAGAATATTGAATAATAGTTAGGGGAGATATTAGGAGATGCATCCTGTAAATAAACAAAACACTTTCTTTGTTTAAGTATTATTTAGTATCCTAGTACATAAAAATCTCCAGTTTCATTTTATAATTATAAGGATAGAAAATTTCTGGAGCTCGGCCTGGTGCTTGACTGTGGAGCTCTGCATCTGCTTCTAACAGTTACTGGATGAAGGTTCTATGATGACAGTGAGGGTATTCATCAATCTGATTACTGGGGTAGGCCAGGTCAGGTACCCTCTCCACTGTTGCTAGCAGTCTAAGCTGGGGTCATCTGTTGCTAGAGTTTTCCTGCCTGGCCCACAGTCAGGACAAATCTCTCTCACCTGCCAGTCCCACAGCCACTCAGACCCGACCAAGTAAACACAGAGACTTATATTGGTTACAAACTGTATGGCCGTGGCAGGCTTCTTGCTAACTGTTCTTACAACTTAAATTAATCCATTTCTATTAATCTATACCTTGCCACGTGGCTTGTGGCTTACCGGTACTTTACATCTTCCTTGTCCTGATGGCGGCTGGCCGTGTCTCTCTCACCCAGCTTCCTGTTCTCTCAATTCTCCTCTCTGTTAGTCCTGCCTATACTTCCTGCCTGGCCACTGACCAATCAGTGATTTATTCATTGACCAATCAGCAACACATTTGACATACAGACCATCCCACAGCAGTTATCCTTGTGGATTCTTCAGAACTTCCCTAGCACCCCGTTTCTCCCTACCCCCATAGTGTCTCCCTCTATCATGGTATCTCTTTCATTGATATAATATTCTGTCCCTGTTACAACTCACTATCCTGTTCTCTTGTGTTCTCATCCCCTGCCCCCTACCCTATATTGTCCCACCTCATGCCCAGTTTACTCATAGAGATGTCATCTATTTCCCCTTCTCTGGGCATTCCACACATCCCTCTTAGGGTCCTCTTTGTTAGATAGCTTCTCTAGAGCTGTGGGTTATAGTCTGGTTATCCTTTGCTTTTCATTTAGTACCCACTTATAAGCTCCATGAGTCTAGTCAAAGGGAGAGAAGAGGGATTCTATAAGCAAGGTGCATAAAGATCATGATGGGGAAACCTACAGAGACAATCAAACCAAACTAGTGGTAACTCACGAAATATAGATCAACACCAGTGGAGCCTCCATGGGGCCTGACTAGGCCCTCTGCATAAGTGAGATGATTGTGTAGCTTGATATGCTTAAGGGACCCCCTGGCAGTAGGATCAGGATCTATCCATGGTGCATGAGCTGGCTTTTTGAAGCCCACTACCTATGGTGAGACAGCTTGCACAACCTTGAGGCAGGAGGAAGCACTTGGACCTGTCTCACCTGAATGTACCAGTCTCTGCTGACTCCCCATGGGTCGCCTTACCTTGTTAAAGGAGGGACTGGGGGTGGGTTGGGAGAAGAGGCTGGGGGGAGGGAGGAGGGAAAAGAGGGGATCTGTGGTTGGTATGTAAAATGAATAAAAAGTTTCTTAATTAAAAAAGACAGAAAATTCACATTCTTGATATTTAGCCAGGTCTTAGGATGCTAAATTTATTTACGGACAAATTTAGGCTCAGAAGTTTTGAGCTGGATATGACTTGAAAGCCTCCTCCTTGAGGTATGGCTTTCATATTTGAAGGAGCTCTATATGCTGTGAAGGGAGGGAAGAGTTCAATAAACCTTCCCAGCCATGCTGACTATTAATCACAACAATGACAGTACTGGCTAGTTTCTTGTGTCAACTTGACACAACCTTGAGTTATCAGAGGAAGGAGCCTCAACTGAGAAAATGCCTCCTTGAGGTCCACCTATAAGGCATTTTCTCATTTACTGATCACTGGGGGAGGGCACAGTCCTGATGGGTTGTGCCATCCCTGGCCTGCTGGTCCCAATTCTACAAGAAGATAGTCTGAGCAAACTATAGGAAGCAAGGCAGTAACCAACTCTCCTCCATGGCCTCTGCATCAGCTCCTGTCCTGTTTGAGTTCCTATCCTGATTTCCTTCAATAATGAACAATAATGTTGAAATGTAAGCTAATTAAACCCTTTCCTCCCCAACTTGCTTTTTGGTCATGATGTTTCATCACAAGTAGTAGAAACTCCTAACTAAGACAATGACCATCAAAATATCTCTTAAGATGCAATAAGGGCACTCATATCTTGGCAATAACCAGCAGCTATCTATATGGACTTATGGCCAATTAAATAGGAGAGAAACTATGTCTGTTACTGTAAACCTAACCAGCTATCTGGGACTAGTTTGAATTGTAGAGGAAAATTGTACTAGTTGGACTAGTAGAGGAGAACCTACTACTGCCACTTTAATGGACTAGTATAATTCTTGTGTTCTGAAACTTATCTTTATATCCACAGATAATTTTAGCTCTTATCCTTCAAATAAACTTCTCATAAATGCTGGAGATCATCATTAGAAAACCACTTGTCTAAATGGGGAGCTCAATTGATCTTGAGTGCTAAGATCCATTCAATATATCCTCAACACAATTCCTACACCTAAGATTCAGGGCGATTCACAGAAGACGAATAAGAAGGACTGTAAGAACCAGAGAACCAGAAAGAGAATTTATCTCCTAGAAATGACAAAGAAGCTACAGCTATGATATCTCAACAACATGTCTGACTAAAGAACCCCAGAAGAATGACAACACAAATAGACATACTAACATGAAAGATGGAAATCCCACAGGGCTCCATACTTCATCAAAGAACTACAGGGAACTAATGACTGATGAGAGAAGGAGAATCAGTCTTTCCCAGGGCAGTTTAACTGGTTATCCAGTACCAAGTCATTAGCTGTGAAATGTAATACATACAAACAACACTAAAGAGGCTCAGCAGGATGGAGAGAGAGAGAGAGAGAGAGAGAGAGAGAGAGAGAGAGAGAGAGAGAGAGAGAGAGAGAGAGAGGATTGAGAGAGGAGATGACAGGTAGGTAGATTGACTGATCGATATATAGATAATCAATCTAACCATTATCTATAGGCTTGGATGAGGACACTCATCCAGTGTACCAGCTTAGCCTCCTCTGTCAACCTGAATTCATTCCACCTAAGCCATTTCCAACTTCTGGGCCCAACCCGGCCACATATTACATCTTCTCTCCAGCATTCTCTGACCATACCATACATAGAACTAACAAAAGTCTGCTTGCCTAGATCTCATCACAAAAATACAAGCCATATGAAGTATCAAGCCAGAGACAGTATATCTACTACTCCTGTAGAAATGTTTGCCAATGAGAATTACTGAGGGAAAAGAATTTAAACAATTCATTAATTCCATGAATGCATTCAAAGAGTTTAAAGAAGACACAAAGAAAAGGCTAAATGAAATTAAAGAGATAGAAATTAAGAGAAACAAATGCCTGAATGATACCCTAGAAAACATAAGAATGATAAAAATAACAAAAACAATCTAGGAATTGAACACAGAATTCAATAAAGATATAGAAACATTGAAGAGGACGAGCTAAAATGGAGATTGAATTGAAAAGCGAAAACCTAATGTGAAAATTCAAAGACAAATATCACAGGTAGAATGAATCAAGCAAAAGACAGAATATCAGAATTCAAGGATAAAGTAGAGTATCTAGACCAAATAAGAAAGGAATATAAAAAAATTAGACAAAGGAAAGGAACATACAGGAAATATGCATCACTATCAAAAGACAAAACCTATGGATAATAGACATGGATGAGAGAGAATTCCAGGTCAGTCTCATAGACCAGGTTTCTAAGATCATAAACGAAAACTTTCCCAAACTAAGAAAAGAGATACTCATACTATTAAAAGAAATACACAGAACACAAAATAGACAAGAACAGAAAATAAAATCCCCATAGCATATCAGAGTTAGAACACTAAGTATACAGAACAAAGAAAGCATATTGAAATCTGCAAGAGAAAAGACATGAGTCACATATAAAATAAAACTCATCAGAACAATAGCTATTTCTCAATGGAAATGTTGAAAGTCAGAAGAACCTGAAGCAATGCATTCTAAGTCCTAAAAGAACAAGATGGCAACCTAGATTAAAACCAGTAAAATTATCTGCTATACTAAAAGAATAAATAAAACCATTCCACAATAAAAACAGCATAAAATAATTTATATTTAAAAAACAACATGTGAAGAAGATACAGAAACCATTATTCTGGCTGAAGAGAGGAATTAGCATAGCCAAGAGCTTGTATGAAGAAATATGAAAACATAATTACTAAAACAAAAAATACCAATGAGGAAAAAACAACAAAACCAAAATCAATAACACAAAGGCTGCAATAAATACATACATTTCAGTGATAATTTTAAGTATTAATGGCCTCTGTTCTCCAATCAAAAGACAGACTGGTTACATGGGTTAAGAAACACAATCTATCTATCTGTTCTCTAAAAGAAACACAGCTTTAAAGATAGGCAGAGACTTAGTGTAAAAGGATAGGCAAACTATGGTGATCAAATGGGACAAAAAACAAAGCGGTCATCACTATCTGAATATCTGACAAAATAGACTTCAAACTAAAACTAGTCAGAAGTGATAAAGAGAGGCAGTTCATTCTGAACAAGGTAACAGTTAACCAAGAAGATATTAATATACATGAAACTCTGTTGCATCAAATTTCATAAAAATTGTACTATTGGATTGAAAGATGAAGATTAACATTAACCAATTAATAGTAGATACTTTTTATACCCAGATGTATCCAATAAACATATCATCTGGACCAAAAATAAACATATACATCAGAATGAAAAAATATTATATATCAAAAGGACTTAACAGATATCTAAACAATACTATTCAGACACCAAAGAATACACATTCTATTCAGCAGCAAACAGAAGTTTCTATAAAGTAGATGATGTCCGTGGACATAATGTTTTTTTTTTCTTTAAACAAATTTGAAAAGATTGAGTAGCTCCATGTATACTACTTGAATGCAAAACAATAAAACAATTGTCACCAAAAAATTTAAAATACATATAAAGTACTATTCAAAGTAGTAAATATATAAACCCAGAGAATATACAACTCATTACTGAATGATAAATAGATCAGAAGATGAAATCAATAAAAATAAAATAAAATTCTTGGAACTAAATGAAATTAAAAACAAAACACAGCAATACCTCTGGAACAAATTTTAATGAGAGAAATTTATAGCTTTAAGTGCCATCATTAAAAGAATCAAAAAGAGCACAAAACAAATGCAAATCAAAAGTTGGAAAACAAGAACAAAACAAAATCAACCCACTCCATATCAATAAATAATAAAAATTAAAGCAGAAATGAATAAAATAGCAACAAAGAAAGCAATACAAATAACCAACAAATCTAAGAGCTGATTCTTTGAGATGATAAAAAAGGTTAACAGACCCTTGACACAACTAACCAAAAGAAAGAAATAAAGAAAAGACCTAAATTAACAGAATCCGAGATGAACAGGAAAACATTACAACAGACACCAATGAAATTCAGAACATCACAAGGAAATACTTCAAAAACCTGTATTCCATTAATTTGGGAAAACTAAATAAATGGATGAAAATCTAGATTCAGCCAAATCACCAAAATTAAACAAAGAATAAATCAACAACCTAAATAAACCCATAATAAATAATTAGATTGAAATTGTAATAAGTCTTCCAACTTAAAAAAAAAAAGATAAGGGAAGAAATATTTGCAGCATAATTCTGCCAGATTCCTAAAGAAGATCTACAACAATCCCTTCTTTTTTTTTTTTTTTAAATTTATTTTAATTTATTTTGCAATACAATTCAGTTCTACATATCGGTCACGGATTCCCTTGTTCTCCCCCCTCCCGTCCCCCTCACCTTCCCCCCAACGCCCCCCCCCCATTCCCATCTCCTCCAGGGCAAAGCCTTCCCCACAGACTGAGGTCAACCTGGTAGACTCAGTCCAGGTAGGTCTAGTCCCCTCCTCCCAGGCCGAGCCAAACAATCCTGCATAGGCCCCAGGTTTCAAACAGCCAACTCATGCAATGAGCACAAGATCTGGTCCCACTGCCTGGATGCCTCCCAAACAGATCAAGCCAATCAACTGTCTCACCCATTCAGAGGGCCTGATCCAGTGGGGACCCCTCAGCCATTGGTTCATAGTTTATGTGTTTCCATTCATTTGGCTATTTGTCCCTGTGCTTTATCCAACCTTGGTCTCAACAATTCTCGCTCATATAAACCCTCCTCATTCTCGTTAATTGGACTCTGCTAGAGAGGCCCACAGAAATCCACAAAGATACCCACACAACAGACTGCCGGCAATGATCGAGAGACAGCCCGAACTGACCTACTCTGGTGATGGGATGGCCAAACACCCTAATTGTTGTACTAGAAACAATCCTTTCTTAATCTGTGTTTTTTTAATAGAAAAAAAGGGAGTACTCCCAAACTTCTATGAAGCCATTATCATTCTAATAGCAAAACCAGGTAAGGTCGTAACAAAATCCCAATAACTGTGAGGAACATAGATTCAAAAATGCTCAATAGAATACTTGCAAACAAAATATAACAAAAAGATTATCCACCATGACCAAGTTGGTTTTATCCATGAAATGTATGGATTTTTTTTATTAAACACAAGTCAATAAATGTAGTAAAGTACATAAGTGGACTTAAAGACAAAAATCACATCATTTCAAATACACCAAAGAAGGCTTTGATCAAATCCAATATGACTTCATGGTAAAAAACATAGAGAATAATATATGATTAGAGGGAAGATACTACAACACAATAAAAGCTCTATATGAGAAACTCACAGGCAACACTATCCTAATTTATGAAGAAAAACTTGAAGCAATCCCCCAAAATCAGAAATTGTCTATCCTCACTTCTTTTGCATATTGTGCTTGAGTCACTGGCAGCATCAATAGGTCAAGAAGAGGAAATTTAAGGGATACAAATAGGAAAAGAAATCAAAGCATAGCTACGCAGATGACAGGACACTATACACTAGAATAGCAACATTTTCTATGAGAAAACTTCCAAAAAATGATGAATACATTTAGCAATGGGACAGAATACAGTGTCAATTTGCATAAATCAATAGCTTTCCATACACCAATAGCAAGCATACAGTGAAACAGAACATGACACATTTCCATTTACAATAACTTAAAAAAATAACATACTAGGAATAAATATAGCCAAGGAAGCAATTAGATTACACTACAATTAAACTTCTGAAGAAAAAAAGAGAAGACATTAGAAAATGGAAAAATATAGCATGTCCATGGATTGGCATTTTATTGAAAGTTATTTACATATTCAATGTAATGTCAATCATAATCACCACCTCATTCTTCACAGAAATAGAAAAAAGAAAATAATCTAAATTATATATGGAACAACAGAAGACTAAATAACCAAAACAATCCTGAGCAAAACGAACAATGCTAGAAGGGTTAGATAGATCTCAATCTATATAGAGAGTCATGTTAATAAAAAGTACAATATTGTACAGACACCCAAAACAAATATTTTGTCCAAAGGAATGAAATTAAAGACCCAAACACAAGTAGAAGTAGCTTCAGCCATTTAGTATTTGACAACATTGCCAAAATATAGGCAAGACAAAAGAAAGCATCATCAACAAATGGTACTTAGAAAGTGGATGCTCTCATGCTGAAGAATGAAAGTAGACCCATATCTATCACTTTGCACAAAAATTAACTTCAAATGTGTAAGGTCCTTGCTGTGAAAGATGAAACATTGAAATTTCTAGAAGAAAATTTAGGAAGTACCCTACATATAGATATAGGAGAAGACTTTCCCTTTGTCCAAGAATTAAGGCCAACAACTGACAAGTGGGATTTCATAAACTAAAATGTTTCTTCACAGCTAAAAAAAATCAACTGGGTGAAGGGGCATCCCATAGAATGAGAGACAATCTTTTGCAAGCTGTTGAATTAATTAAGAGAATTAATATGCAATATGCATAATGAACTTAAAAAAGATTTTAAAAGACCTATTAAAAATGGACCAGAGACCTGAAAAGAGTTCTCAAAGAAAAAAAAATGGCTCAGAAATATTTCAACAAGTATCCATCATCTCTGGCAGTTAGGAAAATGCAAATCAAAAGAATTTTGATGTTTCGTCTTACCCTAGTTAATATAGATAAAAATCAACAAGACAAAAGAAACACATCATGGAGAGAATTTGGGGGAAGGAAATCCCTCATTCACTGTTACTGGAATTAGAAATCCGTACAGCCATTCTGGAAATCAGTTTAGAAAATTCTTAAAAACTAAAATAAACCCTCCATATGGACCATCTATACCATTACATCTTATATGCCCTAAGGACTAAGCATTCTATTTCACAGACACTTGCTTAGCCATGTTGACTTCTGGTCTATTCATAATAGCTAAGAAATGAAGACAATCTAATTGTCCTTCAACTGCTGAATGGATAATGAAAGTGTGGTACAAATACACTATGGAATAGTATTCATCGATTAAAAAAAAAATGAGAGTCCTACATCTTGCAGGCCACAAAAAGTCTACTGAGAGACTGGGTGGTATCCTGAGCATAGGAAACCTCAAACCCCACCCACACAGTGACACACTTCCTCCAACAAGACCATACCCACTCTAACAAAGCCACAACTCATAATAATGCCACTCTCTGATGTTATGGTGGCCAAATACATTCAAACTACCACACATACACAGTTCACATGAAATTTTTCCATCCGAGTTGTCAATATACCATCTAAGAGTCAAAAACTACTTAACAAAACCTCAACACCAGGCAGAAAAAGCCCATTTTTGAGCTTGTTGTTCAAGCTCAAAACATCACAGTTGTTCAAGAGATTCCCAAAACATTGGAAACTGTTGCTATTGTGTTTGAATGTGGCAAATGACCTTAAGGGTGCACCAGTGGCCTACATACTGGGCAGTAGCCAATAGCTCTGTAATTAAACTTGAGATTTCTTCAACAAAAGAGAAATTATCAGGATACTAGAAATCTATCCAAATGCCCAGGGCTACTGAAGTCATGGATTTTGGAGAAGAACCTAGAACCACCACTTTACTAAACCAGCACAATTTCTAACTACGTTATAAATATTTGTTCTTATACCACAGATAAATGTATTCTTCACCCCTCATTAAAGAAAATTCTCTTTGTAACATGAAAGGACTAAGCAAATATAAAAGGCTACTCAGTCTTCTCTCAGTGATCAGTCCTCAATTTCAGTTTCCTGAGACTGAACAAGCAATTTCTGGAAGAGCTACAAAGGACAAACAATCTCCAACACCCTCTACAGAAAGGACAAAGAGGCCTGGTCCATGAAGTATCAGGCCAGGCTGGGCCTGAGCCATAGTCAGCAAACTCAAGGTAATAACCAAATAAGGACAAAGCATGGGTCTTCTCCATTCTTGGCCCCAAATGGAAAAACTGTAGCCCTGACCAGCCCCTAACTAGTCTTGGTTACTTAGAACATACTGATATGATTGCCACTTGCTTAAGCCAATCATAGCTATAGTGACCTAACTGCCCTAGGACCTCCCCTTGGCTGTGCTTAAAAGAAGCTCCTCTCAGGGTTGTCAAATCTCAAGATAACAAACACTCTTGCTGATTGCACAAAGGGAGACCATTATAGAAAACAACAACAAAAAAAAATCAAAATGAAGCTATGTAGCCCAGTCCCAATTGATACATCTACAATATTACTCTTATACCTAAGGCTCATGGATCATTGTGGAAGAGGAGGCAAAATAGTTGTAAGAGGCAAGGACAAGAGAATTGATTTTTGAAATTGTGCCTCCTAGAAATGTCAGAAACTACACCAACAAGGTTTCACCAAATGACTACCTTTAAGAAGCTGAGCAGAGCCTGGCGGTGGTGGCGCACGCCTTTAATCCCAGCACTCGGGAGGCAGAGGCAGGAGGATCTCTGTGAGTTCGAGGCCAGCCTGGTCTACAAAGTGAGTTCCAGGAAAGGCACAAAACTACACAGAGAAACCCTGTCTCAAAAAACAAAAAACAAAAAAACAAACAAAAAAAAAAAGAAGCTGAGCAGAAGAACAATGGATATGCTAATGTGGATGTCTGAAATCTCACTAGGATTTAACCCTGTACAGAAAGCTATAAGCAACTAAGGAATACTGAAAAAGAAACAGATAGTCTTCCCCAGGGAAGAAAATACCATTTAGTTATCCAATATCACAGTACAAACTCCAAAGTCATCCATACAATAACATTAGACAGACTGAGAAGATCCTATAGAAGTCTTAGCCTTAGATAAGACACACATATCATATCAAGGATCATTGTGGGAGAGGAGACAGAAAGATTGTAAAAGAAGAGATGGTAGATGACTAAAAAGAAACAGAGTTTTCCAGATGTAGCAGGACAACTGAAAATATGAACTCACAGTCTATGATAGCATGCACAGGACCTGCTCAGTCGAGACCAAATCCCATCATGGAGAGGAGATGTAGGTACAATGTCTCCCTAGCTGAGAAGATATTGACATTTATTTTGGTAGCTGCAGGGAGGGGAAGAGTCAGTTTTCTCAAAGGTGTGTTTTCTTAACATTATAAAAGTAGATGTCCACACACCAAAGGTATATGGGAACACACACTGGACTCTATGAGCTAAACAAAAAAATGAGCACAAAAAGTTGAGAAGTTGGATAAGGATCCTGCATCTGGGAGGAGTTTAGGGAGGAGACATAATCAAAATACAATATATGCAATTTACAAAGAATTAATCAAAATACTAATAAAATAAGCTACTGTTAGTGAGAAATGAAGAAGGAAATTATGTAATTCACAGCAAAATAAAGGAAATTAGAATTCATCTTATACCATGAAATAATCCAGTCTCAGAAGGAAAAAAATGGCATTATCTTCAATCATATGCAGAATTTAAACTTAACAATTAAGTCCATACCAGGCTGGTCATCTCTGCACATCTTCCCATCATGATCTCAAAGTCCCCTGCCTGTAAAATCCCTCCTCTCTCTCATTGATTGGATTCAGCCTGGCGTCTGGCTGTGAATCTCTGCATCTGCCTCCATCAGTCACTGGACAAAGGCTCTCTGATGACAGTTAAGGTATACACTAGACCAGTCACCAGAATAGACCAGTCCAGACACCCTCTAGACCACTGCCAGCACTCCCAGTGGGGCCATCCTTGTGGGTTCCTGAGAGCCTCCCCCGCACCCTGCCTCTTCCTACTCCCATGCAGAGATGACCGGCCCATGAACTGTAGACTAGTGGCTGTGGAGCCCCCATGGGACTGGACGAGGTCCTCTGGATATGGAAGAGGGTTGTTTGGCTCGAACTGTTTGGGGGGCACCCAGACCAGGGGATCGGGATCCATCTCTGGTGCATTGGCAGGCTTTTGGGAGCCCAGTCAGTGCCTGTGGTGTGACATCTTGTGTAGCCTTGGTGCAGTGGGAAGGTGCTTGGACCTCCCTAGGCTCAGTGTGCTAGGCTATGCTGACTCCCCATGGGAGACCTTGGTTTGGGGGATATGGGGATGTGGGGTGGCTTGGGAGGGAGGACTGGTGGGTGGGATGAGGGAGTAGATGGGATCTGTTGGTGGTATGTAGAGTGAGTAGAACATTTCTATTTTTTTTATTTAATTTTTTTATTTTTATTTTGCAATACAATTCAGTTCTACATATCAGTCACAGATTCCATTGTTCTCCCCCTCCCACCCCCCTCACCTTCCCCCCAGCTCACCCCCCATTCCCACCTCCTCCAGGGCAAAGCCTCCCCCGCAGACTGAGATCAACCTGGTAGACTCAGTCCAGGTAGGTCCAGTCCCCTCCTCCCAGGCCAAGCCAAGTGATCCTGCATAGGCCCCAGGTTTCAAACAGCCAACTCACGTAATGAGCACAGGACCCGGTCCCACTGCCTGGATGCCTCCCAAACAGATCAAGCCAATCAATTGTCTCACCCATTCAGAGGCCCTGATCCAGTGGGGACCCCTCAGCCATTGGTTCATAGTTCATGTGTTTCCATTCGTTTGGCTATTTGTCCCTGTGCTTTATCCAACCTTGGTCTCAATAATTCTCGCTCATAGAAACCCTCCTCATTCTCACTAATTGGACTCCCAGAGATCCACCTGGGGCCTAGCCATGGATCTCTGCATCCAGATCCCTCAGTAGTTGGATGGGGTTTCTAGCACGACAATTAGGGTGTTTGGCCATCCCATCACCAGAGTAGGTCAGTTCGGGCTGTATCTCGACCATGCCAGCAATCAGTTGTGGGGGTATCTTTGTGGATTTCTGTGGGCCTCTCTAGCACTTTGCTTCTTCCTATTCTCATGTGGTCTTCATTTACCATGGTCTCCTATTCCTTGTTCTCCCTCTCTGTTGTTGATCCAGCTGGGATCTCCCGCTCCCCCAAGCTCTCTTTCCCTCGACCCTCGCCCTTCACTACCCCCACTCATGTCCAGGCTGTTCATGTAGATCTCTTCCATTTCTCTGTCATTGGGCAATCCCCATGTCTTTCTTGGGGTACTGTTTTCCAGGTAGCCTCCCTGGTGATGTTAGTAGCAGTCCAGTCATCCTTGTTCTGCATCTAGAATCCTCCTATGAGTGCGTACATACCATGTTTGTCTTTCTGAGTCTGGGTTACCTCACTCAGGATGATTTTTTCTAGATCCATCCATTTGTCTGCAAACCTCATGATGTCATTGTTTTTCTCTGCTGAGTAGTATTCCATTGTGTATATGTACCACATTTTGTTTATCCATTCTTCAGTTGAAGGGCATCTAGGTTGTTTCCATGTTCTGGCTATTACTAACAATACTGATATGAACATAGCTGAACAAGTGCTCTTGTGGTGTGGTTGAGCATTCCTTGGGTATATGCCCAAGAGTGGTATAGCTGGATCTTGGGGGAGATGGATTCCCAATTTTCTAAGAAAGCGGCATATTGATTTCCAAAGTGGTAGAACATTTCTTAATAAAGAAAAATTTTTTAAAAAAAAGAACATACCAGGCTTCAACTGTGGTGCCAAAACAGTGGCCACACACAATCTTAGTTACAGTGAATAGGTTACAAAATGAAACAGAAAGACATGAATGTTGGAAAGTCATTTGTAGGGAAGAGGAGGAAGAAATGACTGAGAGTTAGATAATAGAGAGGGGTAAGAGTAATTAGAATGCATTGTACACATGTAAGAATTGTCAACAAACAAGTTTAGTTCATGTTTAAAAATAAAAAATAAGTATTTTCATAAAGCATAATAAAAAGAAACTGACTTAAAGGCAGGAGGATTGCTTGTGATGAATAGCAGCAAAGGCAAGGTTTCACAGGAGAGAGTAATGGAACAGTAAGGAAAATTAAAATACATTCACACACACAAGAATGCCATAATAATCATATTATTTTATGCAATAAATATAAATTAAAAGCAAAATATTCAAATTAAATTGGTCTTATATTGTGTATGTTAACATAATAAATGAAAATATTATTTAAACATTTAATAGCATTTAATAAACATTTACATTTGTCTTATTAAAAATTTATGACCTTAATTAAAATGATTGTTTTGCTAAATACAATGAATATGAAAACTTAATATGATGAATTTTATTATTTTTCCTTCTAAATATTAAATGCAATGTTTTATTTTTAATTTAGCACACATTTGAATTCAATTAGCTACACTACTCAATAGCCACCTGTAGCTACCTGTAGCCAAATCAAACAGTATAGTCGAGAATAAAAGCACTTCTCTGAGGATGATAGGTCATATGCAACCCCTTACTAAACTTTTGGTTAAGAAAGACATTTAATTGGTAGCTTCTTGTCACCCCTGCAATTCTCATAAATTCTATTGGGGGAAAATGTCTAAACAAACTGATAAAACTTGAAAGAAACATACACAACCAAAGAATGGGACTGGAGAGTTGGATCCATTGGGAGAACACTTGCTGTGTGTCTTAATTAGGGTTTCTATTGCTGTGAAGAGACACTGACCATGCCAACTCTTATAAAGGAAAACATTTCATTGTGATGGTCCATTTAGAGTTCAGAGACTTAGTCCATTATCATCATAATGGGGAGCAAGGTAAAGTGCAGGCAGACATGATGCTAGAGAAGAAACTGAGAGTTCTTACATCTTGAATTACAGGTAAGAGGAAGTGATCTGAGGTACTGGGTGTGACTTGAGCATATATGAGACCTCAAAGCCAGCCTCCACAGTGACACACTTTCTCCAATAAGACCACACCTACTTTAACAAAGCCACACCCCTAATAGGGCCACTCCCTTTGGGAACCATTTTCTTCCAAACCACCACACTGTGAAAACATAGAAATTGAGTTCAACCCCCAGCACCTACGTAAAAAGCCAGGTGGAGTTGGCATATTCCTATAGTCACAGTGCTAGGGAAGGAGAGACAGCAAGCTCCACGTCCAGCAAAAGACCTAGTTTCAAATAATAAGATGGAGAGTGAGAAAGATACATGAAGTCAACTTCTGGCCTCCACCCAGAGTGGTGGGAGACATGGCTGATACATTTAAAGAGAGTCTCATGCATAGCAGTAGAGTAGAAAATAAGGTCAATACTTGAGTCATTTTCAGAAATGTTTAAAAATGAGTAAAGAAAAATTTTTAAAAACTTGCTTCCTACCAGCTTAGGTTATAGTTTGTGATCTATAATTAAGCTTTTCATGTCACCTTTGATTATCACTTCTGGCAGCCTCAGTATCTCACTGAGAATTACATGTTTTTGTCTTCTCCAAATCTAAAATTCCACCTGCAGAGCTAGGAAGTAGAAATATATACATGATGTTTTAAATCCTTTGTTGAGAGCATAAACTACAGCAATGTAGGCCTTCCTTGCTTTGAAAAGTTTACCTTTAAAAAACAACTAGAGCAGGGGAAATAGTCTTCCCCAGGGAAGAGTACACCCATGGATTATCCAATGCCAAATGGTCAGCCCTAAAAACATACATATAAGTAACATTACACAGACTAAGCATTTTGTATTTTGATATTTAGAAATGCATATTACAAACATACATGCATATACACACTTATGTATATATCTAAATTAATACACATATTTGTAACAAAAAAAATTAAGTGACTATGAATTTGAAAAATATCAAGTGTTTGGTATATGGGAGGATTTAAAAGGAGGAAAGGGCCCCAAATCCACATTCATCCACATTGCAGAAGTAACTGCAGCCTTTTCCTCCCATTTGCCTTCTTTAATTCATTTATCAAAATCATATTTGTTGATTATCAACTAGGGTATTATCAAGTAAAGAAATGTCTAAAATAGCCACATGAAGGGAGTTTAAATTTCATTGTGGGGAGGTAGGGAAAAATGTAAAAATATTTCAAAAATTTAAGTAGCTAGATGTGGTAGTGTCTGATGGTGTATGCCTGTGATTGCACCAGTTGGAAGGTTGGGGTAAAAGGATTGAGAATTTGAGGCCATCCTGAGCCACATAGCATGATGCAACAGAAAGGGGGGGGGGGGGTGCATGAGGAAAAACTAAGTAATGGGAATAGGAAGTAAGAAACTTCTCACTGTTAAGTAATACCGGCATTCTCCTTTCTCCCTTTAAGTTCTGTGATTCATTCAACACTAATGCTGCTGGAAGAGGGAAGGAGACATTCACTTGTCTTGCTCATTCATAACAATCCCCAACAGCAAAAGATCCCATGTAAAAGCCAGGAGGCTGAGAGCATGCCATTGTAATGGTGATGCCTTCAAATTTGGCCAAGCACATGATCAACCTTGGACAAATCAGCCTGACAGATTTCTAATCTAATATCTGAAGGATTTCTGATGGAATATCATGTGAGAATTTTTCTTCCTTTTATTGTTAGATTTCATCATGTTTCAAGCAGCTGTAAGCAATCATCTTGTTTGTTCGGTAAAGAAATCAGTTTCAAAACTAACATATTGGTGGGAGAAAAAAAATTGCATGCATTCATTCATATTACAACTGGAGACAACTTGGTATTTAGAATTTCTGTTACCTGACAAGGTATGGTTTCATGGCTGAAGAGAGTTCAATTTGGGGTTACTATTACTAGTTACATTAGTGGTATGGATCCTTTAACGTCTGTAGTAGGACAGGCCCATAGGATAGAGGAAATTGGCTCAGACCAGTTGCCAAGGCATGCACATAACATACTCCTTAAGAGCCAACCTGGTGTCTTCCTGAGGGCCTAGAAACAGGATCTGTCAGAGTTCCTAGTCACTGACAGAGTTCCTGATCCATATCAGAATTGCTGATCATGCACAGCCAATGAGGGACGACCACACAGACTGGGCGCTGGGAGAAGGGTATATAAAGCCTTCCTGTTATTGAATAAAGGAATTCATTGTTTGCCTTCAACAGACTCCTAATGCCTGTATCATTGATGCCCCGCCTTCTCACCCCCTCCCCCCAGAGAGCCATTAGAATCCAAGCTACATCTGGAGCTTGAACGTGGGACTTCTGTTACTTCGTTTCTCCCAGCACAGGTTCTGATCGGCTCCCTCTCTTCACACCATGCCCCCAAGACAGTGTGTTTCAATGAGAAGACCCTTCAGTGTTGTGTTCTTTCAGTCCCTTTGGCAAGTAAGCATTGGGACCCCCACTCCTTTCCTTCTTTTGTGTTGTCTGTCATGTTTGTCTAGTTAGGGAGGCACATTTTTTTTTTTTCCTTTCGGTTCGCCCGTCACCTCCACATAACGATTGACGCCCCCAGGAGGTAGAACCAAGGCTTGGTTCCTGATCACCATCCCTAGTCCAGAGACACTGTGTGGGCATATGGTTGTGGCCTAAAAAGCCACAAAAGCACAGGACATAAGGGTTCAATACCCTTCCTGCCCTGCTTCCCTGTCAGATATCTCTACGATATCTGATGATGAGGAGACAGACAATTTGGGCCCCACGAAATCTGTCAATTTAGGCTCCACAAAATCTGTCAAGGAGAATATAGCTACCAGTTTGGACTCTGAGAAATCTGTCAGTTTGGGCCCTACAAAATCTGTCAAGGAGAATGTAGCTGTCACTTCGGGTCCTGCAAAATCTGACAAGGTGAACATAGTTGTATGGGTTCCCAAAATCTGCCAAGGAGAATGTAGCTGCCAATTTCTGCCCACAAAATCTGTCAGAGAAAGCCGCTCTCATTAAGTCATGTACTATTTGTGGTATTGTATTCCCCCAAATGTTGTGCATTCTAATAAACTTATCTGGGGTCAGAGACAGAGCAGCCACAATATAAACATAAAGGATAGGCAGTGGTAGCACACGCCTTTAATCCTAGCATTCCAGAGGCAGAAATCCATGTGTTCAAGGATACAGCCTGGCATGGTGACTCATCATGCCTTTAATCCCAGAAAGCAAGTCTTTAATCCCAGGGAGTGGTGGTAGAAAGCAGAAAGGTATATAAGGCGTGAAGACCAGAAACTAGAAGCATTTGGCTGGTTAACCATTTGGCTGGTTAAGGATTTGGCTAGTTAAGTATTTGGCCTGGTTAAGCGTTCAGGATTTCGAGCAGCAGTTCAGCTGAGAGCCATTGGGATGAGGACACAGAAGCTTCCAGTCTGAGGAAACAAGACCAGCTGAGAAGTTGGCCAGGTGAGGTTAGCTGTGGCTTGTTCTATCTCTCTGATCTTCCAGTGTTCACCCCAATACTTGGCTTGGGTTTGATCTTATTAATAAGAACATTTTAAGATTCATGCTACAACTATTACCTGCTCTTCTCCACCACCACTGCTGGCAGCTACGCCTCTGCCACAGTATTCTTGGGGCAATCTACCCCAATACCATCCTGCCTCAGGAGGTGGCTACTCTCCCACAGTGCCAGGTGTCTTACAACCCTCATAGCCTGTGCCTTCTCAGTCAATATGGGCCCAAATGCTGATGCCCAGCCCTGGATTGCCACCCCTATAGCCTATCTCCCCATCATCTGGAAGGCAGCCAATGAGTCAGGCCCAGATTCCCCCTACTTTCAGCAGGTCCTTGCTCGATCAGTAGTCGATGTGGTTACAAACATACTTCCTTTGGTACCATTTGCTTAAAGCTGTGTTGGAGCCTGTAGTCTTTCTCAGTTGGAGGTCAGCCAGTGATGATCAGGCAGAGTCCCAGGCCTGGACAAACATCTTGCTTAACATCCCAGTGACCTATGACATGCTCACAGGGCATGGGGAAATGTCCAGTCTGTGCACCAGGCACAGATTGGTTTGAATGCCTATTTTCAACAGGTCTCAGACCTGGCCCTCAAGGCCCTACAAGGGGCTCAGCCTGGCCTACAAGCACTGGGTGTAAAATGTCCAGGAACATGCCCCTCCCCCTTGTGAGATAGAGAGATCTTATCTCCCTCCAATGGCAGCCACCAGCCCTCCTGCTAACCCATGGGAGAGGGCATGCCTGTGTTTTTCCTCAGAGTGCCACTACTCCAATATGGGTCTCAGCAAGAGATATGCACTTGGCCATAGATCAGCCTGCTTCCACCAAGGAGAAAATCACCCAAGATGGGTAATGTGTATACTTCCCTTTCTTGCTCTCATTGTCCCTCTAAAGGCTGAAGATTTGTGGAGCCTTGCTTTTCCTCATTTTGTATGATACCTTTTGAGATGAGGAACACTAGTTTAGCAGGCCTGGAGCTACCTAAATAAATTAAGGGCCCATGGTCAGCTAAGTTTCTATACTATCCATTAGAGCTAACACATGAAATTTTCCAATTAAATCAGACAAAAGCACAGGTTATGGACTTTGACTCTTCATTCTTTGAAAGAGTTTGGCACAATATAAAGAAGCTGTTTAATGCTTCCTGGATTTCACTTCTGTTTTGATTGGCAGGGTGTTGCTTTTGATCTTTCTCCTTTTTAAGTGTCTCCTACAGCACATCCAACAACAATAGGTGGCCACTAAGGCAACTCTATAGGTGTTAATGACTCTTAGACATCCAACTCATAGCCCTCCACAGGAAGTTATGCATGCCTGGCTTTCTGAAA
This sequence comes from Peromyscus californicus insignis, assembly GCF_007827085.1. Taxonomy (NCBI): domain Eukaryota; kingdom Metazoa; phylum Chordata; class Mammalia; order Rodentia; family Cricetidae; genus Peromyscus; species Peromyscus californicus. Next base: position 119,825,467 of record NW_026294573.1, read on the forward strand.
TTCAAAAGGCTACTGCCTGACACTCCCCACCCCTGGTGAATCCCCAGGGATGGACGCTCTTTGAGGGCTGATAGTCAAAGATAGGTGCCTACAGTCCAGTTCCTGAGTCCCCTTGAGGTAGGGTCAACAAGGCTGGAGCAAAGAACTCTGACTCCAGCTGAGTGCCCATGTAATAAAATAAAAAGGTGGGTATGTAGTAGGACAGGCCCATAGAGTTGAGGAAATTGGCTCAGACCAGTTGCCAAGGCATGCACATAACATACTCCTTAAGAACCAACCTGGAGTCTGCCTGAGGGCCTAGAAACAGGAGCTGTCAGAATTCCTGGTCACTGTCAAAGTTCCTGATCATACTGAGTCTGCCTGAGGACCTAGTAATAGTCCATGTGATGTCAGAGTTCCTAATCATGCCCAGCCACAGACTGGGTGCTGGGAGGAGGATATATAAGGCCTTCCCTGTTATTGAATAAAGGAGTTCGTTATTTGCCTTCAACTGACTCCCAGTGTCTGTGTCATTGATTCCTTGTCTTCTCACCCCCTCCCCCAAGAGAGCTACGAAAGCCAATAAATATTCTTGTACTTTTTCTTTCAATTTGAGTACATTTACTTCATTTTAGTTTGTCATGACTAGAAAGTTAATATTAAAGAATGCTTTTCTTAAATAGTTGTTTACATTAGGGGATCTCTCCTTTGCCTCTGTGGTCCCTCAATCTAAACTTGTCATTGTAATTGTATATTTATGTCCATCCTATTACACCTAAGTTGGAGATAAGTGAGTCATAATTAAAAACCTCTCATCTTTAATATTTTAATTAATTCATGCAAACATTTTTTCAACTCTAAAATTGACATATAATTCTCATTTAAAATGTAGTTACCCAAGGAATTTCGTATACTCAGGAAAGATAATATGTAATCTTGTCTTATAGTTTTTTATTTACAACCAATTATAATATCTATTTTTACAGAAAATGACATATTTCTGCTTGCTAAATTATTGTAAAACACATTTGAAGAGCAAGTTAAATATTTTTTATTTTTAAGAGAGAGAAACAGATACCTGTTATACATTTTTAACAATGTGGATTTAAATATAAATCCTTTCACTTACAGGTAAGCTTTAAGGACAATTAAAAATATCCCCACAGTTATTCTTTCTTCAGTATGTAATATTACTTCTATTTCACATTCATAAGAAAGTATATTGTATACTTCTACCTATACAATGTATCTTAACTGTGCCCAAATACTTGAGAAACATAACTTAAAAGAAGAAGGATTTATTTAGGCTCAGAGTTCAAAGTTCAGAGGGTACATGCCATTCTTCATGGTAGGGAAAACATGGTATCAAGAAGGTTCAGCCCAATTGTCAGGAACTTGAGGTGCCTGATCACGTTTTTCAGCAGCTCAGAAAACAGAATGCAATAGGGGCAGGCTAGATTATAACCTAGGTTAAGACCTAGTCCCAGTGACCCACCTCCACTGGAAAAGTACTCCCAGTACAGCACCACCACTGTGGAACAAGTTTTCAAACACTTACACCTGTGGGAAACATTTCAAGTTTATAAAACTCACTAATGAAGGTTTACCAATATTCATGGCTAAGATTCATTCTAAAACCTTGATGTATGTATGTATGGAAATCAAAAACACATGCAAATAACTTTTTCTAGAATGTATATTTCAAGAAATAGGATCTTTTTGAAATCCTGTGCTGAAATCATCTGGCCTCAGGCTTTTGTTGTTGTTGCTGTTGTTTTTCCTTTCTTTCTTTCTTTCTTTCTTTCTTTCTTTCTTTCTTTCTTTCTTTCTTCTTTTTCTTTCTTTCTTTCTTGCTTTCTTGCTTTCTTGCTTTCTTGCTTTCTTGTTTTCTTTGATTGGGAGAATTTTAATGATTCCTTCTAGTTCCTTAGGTGTTATAGGCATATTTAAATGTTTATCTTATCTTGATTTAATTTTAGTATGTGGTGCCTATCCAGAAAATTGTCCATTTCTTTTAGATTTTCCTATTTTGTGGAGTACAGGTTTTTTGAAGTATGAGCTAATGATTCTCTGGATTTCCTCAGTGTCTGTTATTGTGTTCCCCTTTTCATTTCTGGTTTTGTTAATTTGGATATTCTTTCTCTGCCTTTTGGTTCGTTTGGATAAGGGTTTGTCTACTTTGTTGATTTTCTCAAAGAACCAATTCTTCGTTTCATTTCTTATTATTTTTTTTATTTTGCAATACAGTTCAGTTCTATATATCAGCCACGGATTTCCTTGTTCTCCCCCCCGCCCGCCCCCCTCAACTTCCCCCCAGTCCACCCCCTATTCCAACTTCCTCCAGGGCAAAGCCTCCCCCACAGACTGAGATCAACCTGGTAGACTCAGTCCAGGTAGGTCCAGTCCCATCCTCCCAGGCCGAACCAAGCGACCCTGTATAGGCCCCAGGTTTCAAGCAGCCAACTCATGCAATGAGCACAGGACCCGGCCCCACTGCCTGGATGCCTCCCAAACAGATCAAGCCAATCAATTGTCTCACCCATTCAGAGGGCCTGATCCAGTTGGGGACCCCTCAGCCATTGGTTCATAGTTCATGTGTTTCCATTCGTTTGGCTATTTGTCCCTGTGCTTTATCCAACCTTGGTCTCAATAATTCTCGCTCATAGAAACCCTCCTCTTTCTTGCTATTTGGACTCTCAGAGCTCCACCCGGGGCCTAGCCATGGATCTCTGCATCCAGATCCCTCAGTAGTTGGATGGGGTTTCTAGCACGACAAATAGGGTGTTTGGCCATCTCATCACCAGAGTAGGTCAGTTCGGGCTGTCTCTCGAATATTGCCAGCAGTCTATTGTGGGGGTATCTTTGTGGATTTCTGTGGGCCTCTCTAGCACTTTGCTTCTTCCTATTCTCATGTGGTCTTCATTTACCATGGTCTCCTATTCCTTGTTCTCCCTCTCTGTTGTTGATCCAGCTGGGATCTCCTGCTCCCCCAAGCTCTCTTTCCCTCGACCCTCGCCCTTCATTACCCCCACTCATGTCCAGGCTGTTCATGTAGATCTCTTCCATTTCTCTGTCATTGGGCGATCCCCATATCTTTCTTTGGGTTCTGTTTTCCAGGTAGCCTCCCTGGTGATGTGAGTAGCAGTCTAGTCATCTTTGTTCCACGTCTAATATCCTCCTATGATTGAGTACATACCATGTTTGTCTTTCTGAGTCTGGGTTACCTCACTCAGGATGATTTTTTCTAGATCCATCCATTTGTCTGCAAACCTCATGATGTCATTGTTTTCCTCTGCTGAGTAGTATTCCATTGTGTATATGTACCACATTTTGTTTATCCATTCTTCAGTTGAAGGGCATCTAGTTTGTTTCCATGTTCTGGCTATTACAAACAATGCTGATATGAACATAGCTGAACAAGTGCTCTTGTGGTATGATTGAGCATTCCTTGGGTATATGCCCAAGAGTGGTATAGCTGGATCTTGGGGGAGATTGATTCCCAATTTTCTAAGAAAGCACCATATTGATTTCCAAAGTGGTTGTACAAGTTTGCATTCCCACCAGCATTGGAGGAGAGTTCCCCTAGCTCCACATCCTCTCCAGCATAAGATGTCTTCAGTGTTTTTGATCTTAGCCATTCTGACAGATATAAAGTGGTATCTCAGAGTTGTTTTGATTTGCATTTCCCTGATGATTAGGGATGCTGAGCAATTCCTTAAATGTCTTTCGGCCATTTGAGTTTCCTCTGTTGAGAATTCTCTGTTTAGTTCTATAGCCCATTTCTTAATTGGACTGTTGGGCATTTTGATGTCTAATTTCTTGAATTCCTTATATATTCTGGATATCAGTCCTCTGACAGAAGTGGGGTTGGTGAAGACCTCTTCCCATTCTGTAGGCTGTCACTTTGCCTTGGTGACCGTATCCTTTGCTCTACAAAAGTTTCTCAGTTTCAAGAGGTCCCATTGATTGATTGATTCTCTCAGTGTCTGTGCTACTGGTGTTATATTTAGGAAGTGATCTCCTATGCCAATGTGTTCAAGACTACTTCCCACTTTCTCTTCTAGCAGGTTCAGAGTAGCTGGATTTGTGTTGAGGTCCTTGATCCACTTGGACTTAAGTTTTGTGCATGGTGATAAATATGGATCTATTTGCAGGCTTCTACATGTTGATATCCAGTTATGCCAGCACCATTTGTTGAAGATGCTTTCTTTTTTCCATTGTACACTTTTGGTTTCTTTGTCAAAAATTGTATGTTCATAGGTGTGCGGATTAATGTCAGGGTCTTCAATTCAATTCCACTGATCCACATGTTGATCTTTATGCCAGTACCAAGCTGTTTTTATTACTGTAGCTCTATTGTAGAGCTTGAAGTCAGGGATTGTGATGCCTCCAGAGGTTGTGTTATTGTACTTGATTCTTTTTGCTATCCTGGGTTTTTTGTGTTTCCATATGAGGTTGAGTATTATTCTTTCAGGTCTTTGAAGAATTGTGTTGGTATTTTGATGGGGATTGCATTGAATCTGTAGATTGCTTTTGGTAAGATTGTCATTTTTACTATGTTATTACTGCCTATCCATGAGCATGGGAGATCTTTCCATTTTCTGACATCTTCTTCAATTTCTTTTTTCAGGGACTTAAAGTTCTTGTCATATAGGTCCTTCACTTGCTTGGTTAGTGTTACCCCAAGGTATTTTATGTCATTTGTGGTTATTGTAAAGGATGATGTATCTCTGATTTCCTTCTCCGCTTCTTTGTCCATTGTATATAGGAGGGCTACTGATTTTTTTTGAGTTGATCTTGTATCCTGCTATGTTGCTGAAGGTGTTTATAAGCTGTTTCAGTTCCTTGGTGGAATCTTTGGGGTCACTCAAGTATACTATCATGTCATCTGCAAATAGGGAAAGCTTGACTTCTTCCTTTCCAATTTGTATCCCCTTAATCTCCTTATGTTGTCTCATTGCTCTGGCTAGAACTTCAACTAATATATTGAATAAGTATGGGGAGAGCGGACAGCCTTGCCTCGTTGCTGATTTTAGTGGGATTGCTTTGAGTTTCTCTCCATTTAAATTGATGTTGGCTGTTGGCTTTCTGTAAATTGCCTTTATTATGTTTAGGTATGTTCCCTGTATTCCTGATCACTCCAAGACCTTTATCATGAAGGGGTGTTGGATTTTGTCAAATGCCTTTTCTGCATCTAGTGAGATGATCATGTGGTTTTTTTCTTTGAGTTTGTTTATATGGTGTATTACATTGATGGACTTTCGTATGTTGAAACACCCTTGCATCCCTGGAATGAAGCCTACTTGATCATGGTGGATAATTGTTTTGATGTGTTCTTGGAGTCTGTTTGCCAGTATTTTATTGAGTATTTCTGCATCAATGTTCATGAGGGAGATCGGTCTGTAGTTCTCTTTCTTTGTTGTATGCTTGTTTGGTTTAGGAACCAGGGTAATTGTAGCCTCATAGAAGGAGTTTGGTAATGTTCCTTCTGTTTCTTTTTTTTTTTTTTTAAAGATTTATTTATTTATTATGTATACAGTGTCCTGCCTGCATGTATGCCTGCAGGCCAGAAGAGGGCACCAGATCTCATTACAGATGGTTGTGAGCCACCATATGGTTGCTGGGAATTGAACTCAGGACCTCTGGAAGAGCAGCCAGTGCTCTTAACCTCTGAGCCATCTCTCCAGCCCCCCTTCTGTTTCTATTGTGTGGAACAATTTAGAGAGTATTGGTATTAACTCTTTGAAGATCTAGTAGAATTCTGCGTTGAAACCATCTGGTCCTGGGCTTTTTTTTTTTTTTTTTTTTTTTTGGTTGGGAGACTTTTAATGACTGTTTCTATTTCGTTAGGTGTTATTGGACTATTTAAATAGTTTATCTGGTCTTGATTTAACTTAGGTATGTGGCACCTATCCAGAAAGCTATCCATTTCTTTTAGGTTTTCCAGTTTTGTGGAGTAGAGGTTTTTGAAGTATGACCTGATGATTCTCTGGATTTCCTCGATGTCTGTTGTTATGTCCCCCTTTTCATTTCTGATTTTGTTGATTTGGATGTTCTCTCTGTTTTTTGGTTAGTTTGGATAAGGGCTTGTCTATCTTGTTGATTTTCTCAAAGAACCAACTCTTTGTTTCATTAATTTTTTGTATTGTTCTCTTTGTTTCTATTTTATTGATTTCAGCTCTCACTTTGATAATTTCCTGGTATCTATTTTTCCTGGGAGACTTGGCTTCTTCTTGCTCTAGAGCTTTCAGGTGTGCTGTTAAGTCACTCTTGTGAGATTTCTCCAACTTCTTTATGTGGGCATTTAGTGCTATGAATTTCCCTCTTAGCACTGCTTTCATAGTGTCCCATAGGTTTGGGTATTTGGTGTCTTCATTTTCATTGATCTCTAGGAAGTCTTTAATTTCTTTCTTTCTTTCTTCCTTAACCCATTGGTGATTCAATTGAGTGTTATTCAGTTTCCATGAGATTGTAGGTTTTCTATAGTTTTTGTTGTTATTGAAGTCTAACTTTAGACCATGGTGGTCTGATAGAACACAGGAGGTTATTCCAATTGTTTTGTATCTGTTGAGATTTGTTTTGTGGCCAAGTTTGTGGTCGATTTTAGAGAAGGTTCCATGGGGTGCTGAGAAGAAGGTATATTCTTTTTTGTTAGGATGGAATGTTCTGTAGATATCAATTAAGTCCATTTGAGTCATGACATCAGTTAAGTCCTTTATTTCTCTGTTAAGTTTCGATTTGGGAGGTCTGTCCAGTGGTGAAAGTGGGGTGTTGAGGTCTCCCACTATTAATGTGTGGGGTTTTATATGTGGTTTAAGCTTTAGTAATGTTTCTTTTACATATGTGGGTGCCCTTGTGTTTGGGGCATAAATGTTCAGAATTGAAACTTCATCTTGGTGGATCTTTCCTGTGATGAGTATGTAATGCCTTTCTTGATCTCTTTTGATTGATTTTAGTTTGAAGTCTATTTTGCTGGATATCAGGATGGCTACACCCGCTTGTTTCTTAAGACCGTTTGATTGGAAAGTCTTTTCCCAGCCTTTTATTCTTAGGTAGTGTCTATCTTTGAATTTGAGATGTGTTTCTTGTATGCAGCAGAAAGATGGATCCTGTTTTCGTATCCATTCTGTAAGCCTATGTCTTTTTATAAGTGAATTAAGTCCATTGATATTGAGGGATATTAATGTCCAGTGATTGTTCATTCCTGTTATTTTTTGGTGGTGATGTGTGTGTACTTCTCTTCATTGGGGTTTACTGCTGTGGCTTTATCTATTGTCTGTGTTGTCGAGAGTGTATCTGACTTCCTTAGGTTGGAATTTTCCTTCTAGTGCTTTCTGTAGGGCTGGGTTTGTGGATAAGTATTGTTTAAATCTGGCTTTGTCTTGGAATGTCTTGTTCACTCCATCTATGATGATTGAAAGTTTTGCTGGGTATATTAGTCTAGGCTGGCATGCATGGTCTCTTAGTGTCTGCATTACATCTGTCCAGGTCCTTCTAGCTTTCAAAGTCTCCATTGAGAAATCGGGTGTTATTCTGATGGGTTTGCCTTTATAAGTCACTTGGCCTTTTTTCTTTGCTGCTCTTAATGTTCCTTCTTTATTCTGTACATTTGGTTGTTTAATTATTATGTGGCAAGAGGACTTTTTGGGGGGTCTAGTCTGTTTGGTGTTCTATAGGCTTCTTATATCTTCAGAGGCATTTCCTTCTTTAAGTTGGGAAAGTGTTCTTCTATGATCTTGTTGAATATATTTTCTGTGCCCTCTTCTCCTTCTATGATTTTGTTCAATATATTTTCTGTGCCTTCTTCTCCTTCTACCCCTATTATTCGTAGGTTTGGTATTTTCATGGTGTCCCAAATTTCTTGGACATTTTGGTTCATGACTTTGTTGGCTTTAGTGTTTTCTTTGACTGATGAATCTATTTCTTCTACTGTATCTTCTATGCCAGAGATCCTCTCTTTCATCTCTTGCATTCTGTTGGTTATTCTTGCATCTGAAGTTCCCATTCATTTACTCAGATTTCCTATTTCCAGCATTCCCTCTGTTTGTGTCTTCTTGATTTTTTCTATTTCCCTTTTCAGGTCTTAGACTGTTTCCTTCATTTGTTTCATTGCTTTTTCTTGATTTTCTTTCAGTACCTTATTGTTTTCTTCCAGGACTTTATTGTTTTCTTCCAGGACTTTATTGTTTTCTTCTAATTTGTTTGCCCTTTCCTCTAGTTGTTTACAGCATTCTTCCCATTTTTTTGTCTTTTCCTCTACACAGGCCTCTACCTTCTTCGTGATGTCATTCATAAGGCTATTTTCTTCTTCTTCTTCTTCTTCCAATTTTTGATGTTCAGGTCTAGATGTTGGAAGAGGGCTAGGTTCTGGTGATGCTGTATTGCTCTTCATTTTGTTGTATGTATTTCTGCCTTGACATCTGCCCATCTCCTTGTGGTTCGTTCTTGGTCTTATCAGCACACTTGGTTCAGACAGAGCTGAGAGATTCAGGAAGTCTCTCTCTCTTGTCCAGATGGGAGCTCTCTTGTCCAAATGGGAACTCTGGGGCAGGATGGGAGCTCTTGTCCAGACAGGAAGTCTGGGGCAGGATGGGTGCTCTTGTCCAGAAGGGAAGTCCAGGGCAAAATGGGAGTTCTTCTCTCTCTCTCTCTCTCTCTCTCTCTCTCTCTCTCTCTCTCTCTCTCTCTCTCTCATCTCTCTCTGTCCAGAAGGGAAGTCCAGGACAGGATGGGAGCTGGGGGCCAGCCTCTAATTCTCAGGAAGTGACTGGGGTCTCGGGCAGATGGGCATGGGGGCAGGGCGTGGAGTTTGCAGGGTCTGCCCGAGGTCTTGGAGAAGGGGATCCTTCCCGGTAGGGCTAGAAGAGAACCTGCCCGGTGGCCAGAGCCTGTGGCCAAGTTGGGCAGGTCTTCCCTGGAGTGGCTGGTGCCCAGGGATGGGGTCCGGGCTGAGTCAGGGCACTCACCTCTGTCCAGAAGGGATGTCCGGGGCTCATTTATTATTTGTATTTATTATTCTCTTTGTTTCTGTTTTACTGATTGCAGCCCTCAGTTTGAATTACTTCCTGTTGTCTACTCCTCTTAAGTGAGTTTGCTTCTTTTTGTTCTAGAGCTTTCAACTGTGCTGTTAAGTCACTAGTGTAAGATTTCTCCAAATTCTTTATGTGGGCTCTTAGTGCTGTGAACTTTTCTCTTAGCACTGCTTTCATAGTGTCCCTTAAGTTTGAGTATGTTGTGCATTCATTTTCATTGAATTCTAGGAAGTCTATAATTTCTTTTCTTTATTTCTTCCTTGATGAAGTGGTGATTCAGTTGATCATTGTTGAATTTCCATGAGTTTGTAGGCTTTCTGCAAATTCATGTTGCTGAATTCTAACTTTAAGCCATGGTGATTCAATAATATACAGGGAGGTTATTTCAATTTTTTTTTTTTTTTGGTATCTGTTGAGATTTGCTTTGTGACTGAGTATGTGGTCATTTTTAAAAAAGGTTCCATGAGGTGCTAAGAAGAAAGTATATATTTTGTGTTTGCGTGAAATGTTATATAGATACCTGTTAAGTCCATTTGAGTAGAGTAAGGGGAACACTCTTCCACTCCTGGAGTGAGTGTAAAGTTGTACAGCCACTCTGGAAATCAATATGGGAGTTTCTCAGAAAATTGGGAATCAATCTACCTCAAGACTCAGCCATACCATTCTTGGGCATATACCCAAAGGATGCTCAATCATACCACAAGATACTTGCTCAATTATGTTCATAGCAGCCAGAACTTGGAAACAACCTAGATGACCCTTAACCGAAGACTAGATGAAGAAAATGTGGTACATTTACACAATACAGTATTACTCAGCAGTAAAAAAAAAATGACATCATGAAATTTGTAGGGGTGGAACTAGAAAAAAATCATCCTGAGTGAAGTAACCCAGACCCAGAAAGACAAACATGATATGAACTCACTTATAAGTGAATGGTAAATGTAAAGCAAAGGATAATCAGGCTACAATCCACATCCCTAGAGAAACTAGATAACAAGGAGAACCCTAAAAAGGATTCATGGATTGCTCTGGGAAGAGGAAATAGATGAGCTATCCTGGGTAAACTGAGGGCAGGGAGAGGGAGTAGAGGGGAGGGGATGGGGATGGGAACATGAGGAATTGTGATGGTTGAATTGGGGTATGGATGGAGAAGAAAAGCAATGAAAGAATGAGATATCTTGATAGAGGGGGCATTATGGGGTTAGGGAGAAACATGGTGCCAGGGAAAATCCCAGAAATCCACAAGGATGACCCCCACTTAAGACTCCTAGCAATAGTGGAGAGGATGCCTGAACTGGCCATCTACTGTAATCAGATTGGTGACTATTCTAACTGTCATCAGAGAGCATTCATCCAGTAACTTGTGGAATCAGACACAGAGATCCACAGTCATGCATTGGGCCAAGCTCCAGGAGTCCTCTTGAAGAAAGAGAGGAAGGATTATAGGAGCCAGGGAAATCAAGATCATGATGGGGAAATCCACAGAGACTGCTGACCCAAGCTCATGGGAACTCATGAACTCTGAGCTTACGTGGAACTGAGCTAGGACCTCTGCAAGGGGGTGACAGTTGTGTCACCTCTAGCATTGGGACCAGGATCTGTCTGTGGTGTATGAATTGGCTTTTTAGAACCTATTCCCTGTGGAGGGATGCCTTGTTCAGCCTTGATGCAGTGAGGAGGAGCTTATTCCTGCCTCAACTTGATATGCTATGCCTTGTTGACTCCCTTTCTGAGGAGTGGATGGGGGATAGAAAGAAGGATGGAACAGGAGGAGAGGAGGGAGGAAAAACTGTGTTTGATATATAAAATAAATTTTAATAAATTAATAAAAAATAAAGAAATGCGATCTATGATCGTACACCAATAACAATGAAAATATCAGAAAGGAAACATGTAATTTGTAAAAGAGGCAATGAGATGTTGGCCCAAAATGCACAGAAAATAAACAACAACTATGAACTCCTCAGTCTTCAAAACTAAATCAGACAAGTGATGAAAAGACACAAGATTTGACCAAATATCTGGAAATATTCAGATTGATAATATCAAGATAAAAATACAATATCAAAAAACTCACAGAAAATGAAGAAAAGTAAAAAAAATATATGTGTGTATACCCCCAAAAGGCAAATTATAGTCACAATATGCAGAACATTTGTTAACTATTTAAAGAACGTTCAGTAATTTTTATTATTTTATTATCTGTGTATGGGTGTTTGGCCTGCATGTATACAGTACTCACAGATGCCAGAAGAGGATGTCAGATCCTCTGGTGCTCAAGTTATAGACACTACACGTGAGCCACAATGTTGGTGCTGGGAACTGAACCAAATTCTCTGATAAGAGTACCCACTGCCTTTGCGGCTGAACCATCCCTCCAGCCCATCCAATAACTTTTAATGCATGTAACATAATATAAGGTGAAGTGATGAAATGTTGAATAGTTGTCCTTAAAATGTAAATGTGACAAAATCAAATTTACTAATCCCACATTATTCTGAAGAACAATTTGTGTCTAAAATGAGAAGGTATATAAAAAGAAAGAAAGAAAAAAGGAAAGAAAGAAGGAGTTAAATTAATTATAGAGGTAACAATTTCAAGAAATGCAAAGTAAGATAAAATAGGTAGGTTTAGCCAGAGCATTTTAAATTTTATAATTTATATAACGATGTTCAAAGTATTAGCATTAAAAATTAGAAAATTTGCCGGGAGGTGGTGGCGCACACCTTTAATCCCAGCACTCGGGAGGCAGAGGCAGGCGGATCTCTGTGAATTCGAGGCCAGCCTGGGCTACCAAGTGAGTTCCAGGAAAGGTACAAAGCTACACAGAGAAACCCTGTCTTGAAAAAACAAAAACAAAAAACAAAAAACAAAAAAATAGAAAATTTGGTTTCAAAATTTGGCACATAAATGAGAAATAACATCAAAATGTTGGGATTTCTCCAACAAAAGATGTGGCCCATTTCTCCAGAAGGAAATAGATGCAAAATGCAAAATTGACAGAAATTAAATATATGGGCAAATAAGCCATTGAAATAAGGTGGAAGGCTCAGAGTTTTGAATATTAAAAATATTTTGTATTTGTGTGTATAAATATCCAAAAATTTATAAATGGATATGGATATATATATACAAATATGTACATATATATATATATATATATATATATATATATGAAAAAGGACAAGTTCAAGGACATGAGTGTGTGGCATAAATGATATTTAAATATTTATGGTCCAGCATGAGGAGGACAAAAGTAAACTCATTTGTGTTTGAACACTTGGTTTGTGACAAAAATGTCACTACAGAATAACGGGCAGTGTGGTCACAAGTAATTGGCTACATCCATTTGCGAAGCCCATCTTGTCTCCGAAACATACCACACATAAGCTCAATTCTAGGTGAGAATATCAAGTGAAAATCACAAAGCTGTTATATGAAAATGTAAAAATAATTTCAAATATTCTCCAAAAGCAATGACCTTACTACCATTATGCACATTGACCAACCTGAAGAAAAGGATTTATAGACGGGCTTATGAATCAAGAGACAGTAAAAGAAAGTGATAAAAATGTGTTTGCAAAATGCATAATCAGAACAGGAATTATATATAAGACTTAAGAAATAGGCACCTATTTCAATAACAGGAAGATGATAATGATTAAGTTAGATAGGCCCAAAGCTGATAAAATTTTATTTTATACCTAAGCAAATTTTCTTACAAAAAGAAACTTTAAGAGATTTTAAAATGCTACTGAAAATTAAATATCTTCCAAAAATGATATTTATGTCCTATTTATATTTATAAAAATATTTCTTCACGATTTTTATGTCTTCACAATTTTTATTTCTTCCGTTTTCCACTTTCTTGAAACTCCTATTAGATATCAGGATTTCTTGGGACCACTTTTTCAGATTTTTATTCTATATAGAACTCATTTTAACTTATTTTAATGGATACATAAAAACATAAAAGTTCAAGAAGTAAAGGAGTATCATGTGATGTGTATTAACAAATGTACATGATACACAAAGTTTAAAGCAAATTAAGTCTATTTTTCTCCTGGACATTTCTCTTTTCCTTGTAATGAAAACATTCAAAATCTTTTTCTCTATATTTTGAAATGCATAATACAATGTTGCTATGTCTGTAGTCACTGTATTGTAGAGTAACATTGCAGAATTGTCTTTCTTTATGGAAGTGTAACTTTGCACCCACTGATCAGTCTTATTACTCTGCACTCCAACCTCTGTTCAACACAACTCTGCTCTCAATTTCTATGACATCATTCAAAATTTGATACATAAGATCATATAGCACTTGTTCTTCTATGCTTATTATAAATTTTGTTTCACCTAAATTCCAGTTTCAATCGATGCTCTCACATGACAGAACTCTTCCTTTTCGACACAATTCTATTCCATTGTGTACATATGCTATGTCTTCCTTCTACATTAATGTTGGACACCTGTTTTCCTTCCTTGACAAGTGAGGGTAGAGCACAGTGAATATTTCAGTGTCTTCTATCTTCTGTTATTTCATGTTCAGTTGTCTTTGCTCTTTATTCTTCAAAGATTTTCTTTGTGCTCTTGGATATCATTATTTTATATCATTAGCTTCATATGAAATTTGGGTGACCTTACTATTAATCACTTAATTTCCTTTACTTATTCTTTTACTCACTGAATTTTCATTTTTCTTACCAATCCAATTTCCTGTTTCCCATCAGGTTGACTTGAACTCTCTTTTTCAGAATTGTGGTCTGAAACACAGGCAGGAAGTTGGCCCCTAAGACTAGCTCTAAGATCCTGAAGGATCCTTCCAATTATCATCAACAGAAGAGGGGGAAGGCAGGATTGAACAGAGGAAGAAACAACTCTGGTCCAGACCTAGAGAACATCCTCTCTTTGTACATACACACTTTAAATTATCAGCTACTGGATGTAAACCACTTTGCAAACACGTGTGGCTTTTGGCAAGGCTTCATATGCAGTCAGGACCTGAGGGATGAGGTCTATTATGGAAAAGCCTACTCTGCTCCCGAGGCTCTACACACTTCCCCATGGGAAAGGGACCTGGAGAACTCTGCCCAATCTTCTTTAACCTGTGTCATATGCCCAGTGATCTTTTCCTGTGCACTTATACATTAAAATGACAATTTGTTATACAGCAAGGTCATCAGGCAAAGGAATAAAACTAAACTGCTGCCTCTCTTGCAACAAAGATTTTCATGCTCCACAAAACTGAACCCATTTATTTACGTCTTTACTGTGTCCTCTCTTGTGCCAAAGTTCGAGTGAAATAACTGTAACAGAGACCTTATCAGGTTAAAATATTGACTTTCTCATTCTCCCTGAACAAAACTGTTGAACTCCATTTTGAAATGGTTATATGATTCTTTTATGGTTATAAAATTAAGAATATTTCATTTTAGATATCTTAAATAAGAATGTGTAAAAAAATGACATAAATTGATTTTACTGTACACTTACAATTAGAATTTTTAGAATTCTAAATATGAGAACTTCCTTAATGACTAGAGAACTTCCTAAGCACTTAAAATTGCTAAAACAGCAGCTTCCCACAAATGAGTCTGAGACCACTCTACCTGCCATGATTGGAAAATATAGTCATGTAAGAAAAGTCAGTTTCTTTGGAGAAGTACTCTGGGGTTTTCTTGGAAGAAATGTCTAGGTTCCTTTTTCTCTAACCATGTGTGGAGTACAGTGAGTAAATCAGTTTGGAAAACGGTACAGGTTTTCCCAGGTGCATTTGATCATGTCTCCTGTTGATTCCAGTCTCCTGCAAATGCAATCCAATTTTAGGATCCCTTAGAGCCCTGGCTCTTCTGTCTTACCAACCTCTTTTCAATACTTCTCCCACATTCCTATCAGCTTCTTTCAGAAAAGTGCAATTGATTTGATATCCTAGAGCCCCCTGCCCTCCATCCTGTCTGAACTGCTGCAGTTCCATGTGCTATCACATCCTCCAAAGTGAAGCCTGCTTTTTAACTGCTGCTTGACCCCAAAGGCACTACAGTGTTTCCTTTTTATGCCTTTATTTTCAATTGATTCGTCTGTTACTCAAAGTTTTATGTATTTAATGTGCTTCTTTGGCATGCGTATGCAGAGTCAGACAATGACTAAATGACAGTGACAATCAAGGTAATCAACTGCTGGTTTCCTTATATAGTTATCTCCTGTGCTGCTTTGAGTTCCTGGGACTTACTCTTACCACATTCCATGTAAAAATTTAACACAATTTACCTTAGCCATCATGCTTACCTAAGATCTTTGAGCGCATGGGTTCAGTTTTAACTGTAAAATTGATGAAGAGCTGGGAATTATGTTTGATTTATAAAGAGCTCTTAAATATTTACATTATGTTTAATCTATAAAGAGTTCTGAAATATTTACATATTAGGAGTACTAAGTCTATGTAGTGAGGGTTTTGATAATGATGCCATATGGAAGTTGGAGAAAGAAAAATATTCAACAATGTTGGTCATATGCTGGTCAGAATATCTAATATGATGTTCATATCCATGTTCATGCAGTGAAATATGCTGTATCATTATTAGTGACTACTTTCGTGTCTCTTAAATGTTGTGTACAAGATATATCTGAGTCACCTACATGACATCTACAACTGTTTGACATCACCAAAGCTCTTATTGTATGATGGTCTCCTTCAGGAATAATCATACATGATCATCAGCTACATAGTAAAAATATGTAGAAATGTCAGAAGCTATTATTTCTAAGGCTAGCTAATGTAAAACATTTATAAATTTGCTCTTAAAGATGACTTTCTTTCTTAAGAGTTACGTGTTAAAATGCAGCATTACTTTGTAGGACACTGATTCATCAGAACATTAATACCTCTGTTATTTTAAAATAGTGTGAATATATGAAATGAGTGGAGACAGGACCAAGAGCCTAGCCTTTAATATAGAACAGAGAGAACAAAATCTATCAAGCAGCCAAGAAGCATCATTGTGACAGGTTTAGTGCTGGAATCCAGAAATGAGCATGGGATCAATGATTGGATCTGGACCCAGAAATCTGAAAGCTAAAAAGAGTAAGATTGGCGCATAATAAAGTGAAGCTTCTACCTTGGCCTGAATTAATTTGCTTGCCTTAGGTATTTACAAAGGTTTGAAGCATTATATAAAACTAAAGTGTATCTTAGTAAGTGCACAATTCTCTAACAAGTGGACCTCAAAGTATTTTTCTATGTTAACCACTTAAATTTCAAATGTAATTTTCTGAACATTAAGTTAGAATGCTGATGCATTAATAAAATCAATAGCAATCATCATAATTATTGAATAAAAGGAAAGCCAAGATGATAGACATATTTACTTGTGATAAATGTTGGAGAGATGGAAGGAGTACATTTACTAATGGAACCACACAATCATAAACCATTTCATGCATAAATATCGAAAATAAAATTATCATTTTCCAGGAATGAAAACACTTCAAAATTATAGTGTGCTCAGCTCTAAATTGATTCTATAAATGGATTCCAGAAAATCAGTCACCAGATGGTTATATTTAAGGTGCCACTCAAGCCTCCTGCATTTTTTAAAGGTAGAGTCAGCTATACCCAAAACTCTATAAAGAGAGAAAAAGCAGATGTATTTTTTTACAGAGAATAAGATATTTAGTAAAATAATAAATGCAGATTTCAAAAAGTACAAAGGTAGCTTCCAACCATTGATACTAATACACAGAGAAGGAAAATTAATGTTTTAATTATTCATCAGGCTTAATTTCTTAGAAGTAACTCCGAGTCATCACAATCTAAAAATTCCTCATGTGCTTCATGATTGCAATTGATTGTCATCAAAAATATTTGCTCTGCCCTCTCTCCTTCCTCAGAGGCAGTACAGGGCATGGTGCAAAGTGTGGATACTGGAATAAGACTGGCTGCTTTACAGCCTGTGTTGGTAATTTTAGGTGAAGTATCTGAACTTTTCAGACTTTGGTTTTTCTGTAAAACTGAAAATTGTATCCTTTAGTAGTGTTTCTGAATTGAATTAGATGGTGCCCTGCTTGACACATAATTGTTAATAATTGGTGTTACAGGTTTTAAAGAATGAAAAAAATACTAAATCAATAAGTCTAATTTGGAATTTCATTTTAGAATACCACTAGTGTGTATATTGGTGTAGCTCACAGACAACATCCAGATGACACTGTGCAAGTAGATCTGTACAGTCTGGACTTTAGATTGTCTACTTAATTGCATACCAAGAGAACAATACTACATGCCATCCAAATATATATTCATTCCAGAAATTGTTTTCTTTTTAATACAAATAGTTGATAATCCATGAAGCTTAGTGTTCCAATTAGAAGGAAAAGTATATGATAGAGCCATCAAACTTAGAAGTTATTGAAACATAAGAATATCATCCATCCAACTGTCTGTGCTTGTAGAAAATGAGACCAACAGTTCGATAAGAACTGTCTTAAGATCATATGATTTACTCTGACTTTTTGTAAAATGGAAAAACCATGATTAGCCAACTACCAAAAAATTGGTTTATTGTGGATTTAAGATTTGTAACAGCACATACTTTAGACACCCAAAAATGCTTTTAAAATGTTGCCATGTATTTCAAGGGATGCAGCACAGGACAAACATTCAGTGACAAGCCCTAACTTTAGTGTCAGACAATAGAATGAGGAAAATGGAAACAGCTCTTTCAACTAGCTCATTTTCTCTCTCCTTGCATGCTGTACTCTTTGCACACTGATCACAGCCTGGAACTCTCTACAGGATCTATTAGATAATAGAAAATAGATGATTAGATCATAATTATTCTATGTAATATCTCTCCCTGAAAACCAAAGAAAAGTTCAGGGCTCACTATATATTGGTCTAACCACCACAACCCTGTCCCCAACTCTGTGTGGTTCAAACATCCATGTTTCATTGTGCTATATATTTGCCTTCGCCAATTCTTCACACAGAAAAGCCTTATCCTGGATAGTTAAAGTTACAAGCTAAAGTCATCTGAGAGGAACTAACCTCAATTAAGAAAATGCCTTTATAAGATCTGGCTGGAGGCAAGCCTGTAGGAAAACTAATTTTCTTAATTAATGATTGATGTGGGAGTGCCCAGCCCATTGCAGGTGGTGCCATTCCTGGGCTGGTGGTCTTCAGTTCTATAAGAAAACAGGCTGAGCAAA
The DNA here is from genome assembly GCF_007827085.1 of Peromyscus californicus insignis. NCBI lineage: Eukaryota > Metazoa > Chordata > Mammalia > Rodentia > Cricetidae > Peromyscus > Peromyscus californicus. Next base: position 119,843,685 of record NW_026294573.1, read on the forward strand.
CAAAGTTGAGCAAGCCCAGTAAGCAGCACCCCTCCATAGCCTTAGCATCAGCTCCTGCCTTCAGGCTTCTACCCTGTTTGAGTTCTTCTTTCTATGATAATTAGTGATGTGGAGGTGCAAGCCAAATAAACCCTTTCCTCACCAAATTGGTTTGGTCATGGTGTTTCATCAGAGCAATAATAATCCTTACTAGGACAAAGTTTAAGTCAAGGATTACTGGACCTTGTTAACATCATACTAGAGCAATTTCTGATTCAATTATCAGTGAGCATCTGTCAAAGAAGAGCAGAGCTAGATATGGTAAGTCATGCATTTAATACCAGAACTCAGAGATGATGCTGACCCAAGAGAGTCATCAAAAGTTCAAGGCTTGCCTAGGATACTTGTTGAAATCCTGTTTCAAAGTCAAAATCAAAACCAAAACAATAAAATGAATAAATAATACAAGTGAAGAGAAAAAAGGCAGAGAACAGGGTGTGTAGCAAAAAGTAAAATGAATAGGCAGAGGTTCATTCCTTTCCAAGATGTTGAAATTGCTAAAAATCTCAATAATGTACTCCTCCTATTCCCTTCAGAAAAGAGTGGACCTCCTCAGGATATCAAACAAACATGGGATATCAAGTTGCAATAAGACTAGACACATTCCCCCACATTAAGGCTGGATGAGGCAACCCAGTAGGAAGAAAAGGATACCAAAAGTCAGGCAAAAAACTCATTGACAGCCCCTATTCCCACTCTTAGGAGTGCCACAAGAACACCAAGCTACACAACCATAACAAATATGCAGAGGACCTAGGTCAGACCCATACAAGTTCCTTATTGTCAGTCAATCTCTATGAGCCTGTATGAGCTATGGATAGTTGATTTTATGTGTTTTCTTGTGGAGTCGTCGACCCCTCTGGCTTCTGAAATCCTTCATCCCCCTCTTTTGTAAAATTCTCCAAGTTCCACCTAGCATTTAGCTGTGAGTCTTCGTATCTGCTCCCATCAGTTGCTGGATGAAGTCTCTCTGATGATGATTATGTTAGGCTCTGGTCTATGAGTAGAGCAGAATATCATTAAGAATCATTTCATGGACCTTTTTTTTTTTTTTGCCAGTTGTATTTGGTTCTATCCTAAGTTTCTGGGCTATCCAACCTCTGGTTCCTGGCCCTCCAGGCAGTGTTATGCATGGGCTCCCTCTCTTGGCATGGGTCTCAAGCTGGACAAGTCACTTCTTGGCCACCTCCACAAGTTCTGCTCTACCTTTACCCTAGTATATCTTACATGCTGGACAGATTGTAGATCAAATGTTTTGTGTCTGGTTTGGTGTCGAAATCCTTCCACTGAAAGCCTTGCTTGGTTGCAGAAGATAGATATTTCATATCCTCCATTACTAAGAGTTCTACCTAGGGTCACCCTCATAGATTCCTGCGAGTTTCCATAGTATTAGGTTTCTACTACACCCCTGAAATGCTCCCCGACCCCGGTTCAGTCATCTCTCCCATCGCAGCCTATGACCTGATTCCTATGTTCCAATCCCCACCCACTTCCAGTCCACCCAAGAAGTCTATTCTGCTTCCCCTTCCCAGGGAGATTTATTTGTTACATGTCAGTTATAGTATTTGTAATATTGAAGGTGATAGTATACTGAAAACAAATCCATCAAAAATAAGGTAAAAAAAAATAGCTGACATAGGAAAGCAACTCATTAATAAATATTACAGGAAATTGTTATATTCCTTTGTGTCATATAAAACTGTTTTCTTCCTGTGATTTCTCATGAATAAATTTGTCCGCCATGTGTGTGTAAGTGTATGTGTATGTGAATGTGTGTATGTGTGTGAGGGTGTGTAAATATGTGTGTGAGAAAGATAAAACATATATATATATATACATACATACATACATATACATGAGGGTTAGATTAGATCTCAATTATCATGAACAACTCATTAATAATTGTTGAATATACTGAAATAAAGGTTAATGGAAATGTCTCCATCAGTGAGAATTTGCATTCTCACTTTATGATCATGATTAAACTTTCATTTGAGATGTATCAAGTAAATATATTGAAATTTTCTTTCAAAAGTTTGTATTTTATAGTACAAGTGAATGTAATAATTTCATTATATTTGGATAGTAAGTGCATAAATACATATTATAATATATTTTCTTATTATCTCAAGGACGCGAACAATTATAACAAGTAGCCAAACTGCATTTTTCTCTTAACACTTATCTTATATTTTCTGTTTTGTTATTAGAAAGATGAAAATGTTTTGACTTCTTGAAAATTACAAGGTACAGAATGTTAATGGGGAAATCCTTTCAGGAATAAAAGAAGAAATCTTGCAACAATATATAATATAAGCCAGGCCTGGTGATGCATGCCTTTAATTCCAGTGTAGCTTGAGTTTTCCTGCCTGGCCCACAGTCAGGACAAACTCTCTCACCCGCCAGTGCCACAGCCACTCAGACCCGACCAAGTAAACACAGAGACTTATATTGCTTACAAACTGTATGGCCGTGGCAGGCTTCTTGCTAACTGTTCTTACAGCTTAAATGAATCCATTTCCATTAATCTATACCTTGCCACATGGCTCATGGCTTACCAGCATCTTTACATGTTGTTTCTCATCATGGCGGCTGGCAGTGTCCCCCTTCTCAGCCTTCCACTTCCCCATTTTTTCTCCTCCTTGTCCCGCCTATACTTCCTGCCTGGCCACTGACCAATCAGTGATTTATTTATTGAACAATCAGCAACACATTTGACATACAGACCATCCCACAGCACTTCCCCTTTTCTTTTCTTAAAAAGGAAGGTTTTAACCTTTACACATCTCCAAAGTCAGCTTGGTATATTTGGGAATTTGGGCGTAGCTTGTCTTACTACTTCCTGCTGGAGGGGGGCGCTGTATCTTCTGGGGAAACAAAAAAAATTTTAGGATCATGGAGTAGTCCATGAGGCTGTATCGTCTGAGCCAGTTGCCTTGAAACCATTCTGGATGTTGGATCATCTGGGCCTTGGTGTCACCTTTCAGGGGGTCTTGGCTGGTCAAACCTGATGTATCTTAATCTGGAACAAATACATAGCCTCTGGCTTTCTGTGAGAACAAAAGCAGAATCTCCTTTCCAAAGCAACATATCCTTATATCCAAATTTTGAAGTCAAGGTACCTTTAAAATATACATTTTGGCATAACTCAACAGCTTTTACAATCAAATGTTTTTCTGCAGTTAAAAATCCCAAAGACAACACAATCCAAATTCTCTGTGTAATATTCATCTTCACGTGGCTTATTTTTTATATTAATTTTACTGTCTCTTTAAAGGATTTATTTTTAAAACTGTGTATTTGTTTCTATACTGTATACATCACCTTTTTTTGTCTCTTTCAAGCCTACGTATATTTTACACACATTTTAAACTATTACATCTGAATCTATCTTATTGTGAATCTATTGCTTTAAGCTCTTTCCCAGAAGGTGTTCATTGTAAATACCCTGGTCAGGATTGGGGTTTTGTGTCCACTCCTCTCCCCAGGGCCTGGATCTTACCTGGTTTAAACCTATGTAGGCCCTGTGAGTGCTGCCATAGCCTCTGTAAGTTATATGTGCATCAGTCCTCTTACGGGTGGAAGACAGTTTCATTGGGGTCATCTACCACCTCTGACTCTTACAATCTTTTTTCCTCTTCTTCCATAGATCCCTGAGCCTTGAGGGGAGGAGTTTGATAGACATCTTACTGAGGGCTGAATGCTCCAAATTCTCTCACTCTCTGCCCATTGTCCAATCTCTGGTTGGTTTTAAGCAACAGAGAAACTCAGTGGGAGTTCATATAAAATGAGAAGAGTGGAGTCAGAACATTTTGTGGCTTCTACTTGTCTTTCAAAATGATATCACACCTGTTAATACCTGAACTGCAAGCTATCCAAAAAAGGTCTAAACATAACATGACAGTTACTCTCATGCTCCAGAGTCCAATAACTAGGCATTCCTCTCATTTCCAGCTCATGTGCTACTGACACATGATAGTTGCTGCAAGCCCCTTGATTTCCCTATCCTGAGATGTGTATCTATTTTAAACACACCAAAAAATATTCTACTTTCAACAAAACCCATGTTTTCTATCTTGACAAAACCTATATATAAAACATATATGCTTCAACTACTTGTCTAAGTTCTTGTTGCATTTGTTTATTTATTCATATAGGTGCATATGAGCACATGTACACACACATAGCATGCACATACACAGGTACATAGGCATGATTGTAGAGGTCAGGGGCAGCTTTAGAGAGTTGGCTTTTTCCTTCTACCATGTGGATTCCAAACATTAAACCCAGGTCCTCATGTTTAGCAGCAAGCACCATTACCTGCTGAGTCATTCTGCTGCCCTAGATCTCAACTATTTAAATGAACATTACTTTTCAGGCCATCCAACCTTTAATTTCCTCTTTGATAAAATAATTCAAACACTGTCCTATAATCTTTCTTAAATTGTATTCCAAAGTAGAATCTTGAATGGTCTACATGAAGACAAATAATTTTGCTCAGGTGGATCAAGGGCTTTTGCTTCCACTAGCATATAAAATTAGGAGCTGACTTTTGGAAAATGAATATTAAAGTATGTATACATATGATAAAATAGTTACATGACCTGGCAAGTCAGAGCCAGAATCACTTGAGAAGAGGAACTCTGCCTCCATGAGACTGACTTCATAGGCAAATCTAGCATGTTTTGGGTGGTGACATTCCTGGGCAGGTGGTACTGGAGTGCATAAGGAAGCAGGCTGAGCAAGCCCCCAGGAGCAATCCAATAAGAAGCATTTCTCCACGGCCTAGGTATCAGCTCATGTCTCCAGGTTCCTGTCCCAAGTTTCTGCACTGACTTCCCTCAGGGATGGAGTGTGACCTCAGAGTTGTAAAATGAAACAATCCCTTTCCTTTCCTATTTGCTTTTGATCATGGCATTTTATCATGGCAGTAAGAACCCTAACTAAGACAATTAATTTTGTTGCAAAACAATAAAATTAATAATTAATAATAAATTAAACTTTCATAAAGCTGATTAAATTGTTATGAATGCAACAAAGTCCAAAAGGTAATACAAGTTTAGTTTGAGACCTGCATTCTACAAATAAACTCTGATTTTTTATACATAGTTTTCCCTGGAAAGGAACAAGCAAATGACTTATAAATTCTGCAATAAGAAATGTCCCTGGATAAGAATACCTCCTATTTTAGAAAGTTGTATATAACAACTGAATCCCTATCTAACAATTTCACCAGTCTTACACAAATCAACAGGATAAAATCCCTCCTAAGGACATTGGCATAGAGGTTAAGCATTATTAAGATCTTGTTATAAGAAGACATTTAATTTTTTAAAATTCTTTTAAATGACTGAAACATTCAGATGTAGGAGGTCAGTTGCTTGATTGACAACTGTCAGGCAGTCCAGAGTACCAGTAACTCACATTTTCCTGGTAATTTAGTCCAGGACCAGAATCCATGGGATAGTGCAGCCCAGATCTCCTCATGCAAACCTTTCTGTAAACACCATCATAGGCACACCCAGAAGTATGATTTTGTTAAGTTGATAATAAGGATTAAACATCACAGTTGTTCAGAGAGTTTTTGATCTACCCAGTGATACTGAGAGGAAAGTTTATGCCAGCCTCAGACTCTGAGAAAAGATTCATTTCAATCACAGGAACTGCTGCAAATAACAGCTGCTGATGAAAGCATGGGTGCTGCTTTGGGGTAGGTTGTTCAGTCAAGCCAAACCCCTGACACCTTACAGTGGCTCCAAAGAACCCTCAATTCTGATGTGAGGATGGCAGATGATCCTTAGATCACCCTAACTACAGAAATTCTGTATAATCCCACAGGGCCTCTTAATACCTATGTAGTTATCCTGAAAGTAATTAGAGAGGTTGCTCATCATTGTCCCTGATGGCTAAAATAAGTGAGTGAATGAATGAATGAATGAATGAATGAATGAATAGCAGGTCAAGTCTTCCCGAAAAGACTGAATGTCCAAGCAAAAAGATTTTGGTCAGTAGACAAAGAGCCCTGTGTGGGTATGTACCTGGCTACATCAATAGCCCTCCTCTTACTCTTCTGGTATTACTAGTGCTGCTTGCTGTCAAGGCTCCAGTAAGGCATCATCCAGGTATTCCATTGTCTGCTATGGTCTTTATCCATGGAAGAGACAGATAAAGGAGTAATATCCACTCCTCAGGTTGTCAGAACCAGGCATACACAGCAACAGCAGCTAGAAAGCAACTCAAGTGTCAGAAAGAAGCCAGAAAGAGAGACTAGGGAGAACTGAGACTAGGAGAGCCACAGAAGTGTTCAACAGACAAGAGGTGGTGGAGAGCTGAGGATCCAGGAAGCAAAGAACTAAAAAGATCCAAGACTGCAAAAAGTGAAGGGATGCAGAAGTCAGAGACTGAGGGTGAACTCCAAGCCCCAACTGGAGAAGGGCTTCAGATGACAGCCATGAAGGTCTCTGCAGTAAAGCTCCTAAAGTCTTACAAGTATGCAGGTTCTAACATGCTCAGAACAGAGCATAATAGTACTAGTGGAGAGTCCTGCTGATCTCGAAGCTGTCACACTTAGATCTGCCTCAACACTCAAACTGCAAAGCTACAATACTAGGAGACTGACACCCAAAGCTGAAGCTGTAACATTAAGAGCCAATATGGCTGCCTACATGACACCAGAACAATGACAATACCAATTGACATGCCAACTTGGATAGGGAACTTACACAATGTTGCAGGGTAGAGAACCAAAGACCATTCAACAGGACCAAAGTCTGACGGGAGAGTCTGTATTACACTTGGCAGTGACTTCCTGGAAGAAACACTTCTCACAGAGTAGCTTCAAATGCATTTTACAGGGAGTTTTGAAAGTCAAAGAACACAGAAAAACTAGATCCTGGTTGGCAGGAGATAAAGCAAGCAAGTAGTTTAAGAGAAGCCAAAAATATGCAGTTAGTTAGGGCACTTTGACCCCAAGTTTCTATAACAGGGTTGAGTACTTTCCCAAGGGACTTCTCACAGTGGGGATAGAAAAAGAGGGGTCAGATTCAAGTTAAACCAAAGATGGCTCCAGCTGTGAGAGGATAGAGGAACTTTTGCTCTGTCACAATAAGGCTTCATAAAGGAGCTCAGACTGATAAGGACTTCTGAGAGAGAGTATTGATTTACCCAATGGTTAAATGTGCTGATACATTAGCCAATCCCAAGTAGTCAGCCCTAAGCACATATCATGTGAACAACATTAAATGGACTTAGCAGGTTATATTTATATATCCGTCTCTCTCTCTCTCTCTCTCTCTCTCTCTCTCTCTCTCTCTCTCTCTCTCTCTCTCTCTCTCTCTCTCTCTCACTCTCTCTCTCTGTCTCTCTCTCTGTCTCTCTCTCTGTCTCTCTCTCTCTGTGTGTGTGTGTGTGTGTGTGTGTGTGTGTGTGTGTGTGTGTGTAACAATAATTAAAGAACAGATCATGAATTTGAGAAGGGGTGGGAGGTCACATAAGGTGTTGGACAAGGGAGAGTAAGCATAGAAATAATGCAAATACAGTACTCATGTTCGAAGATTTCAAAAATTTTAAAGGAAAAAGAACCGAGCAGTGTGATGGCTTGAAGTTTTAGTATCTTCACAGAAAATCCAGCTTCAGGTCTGAATGGTACCTGGCTTAGGCTTGAGATTTCTATCATCCATGTTACAAATCTGCAAAGGTAGAGTATGCTCACTCATATTCTTACTCTTGTGATCCAACACACAATTACTGTATGAAATGCATTTAGCTCAGAAATGTTTTCCCCAAAGCTCATCAGCTGAAAACCAAGCCCCATGTACCTAAGTCTGTGAAAGATATATTTAAGCTATAATTAAAATATAAAACTTTTGTGAGTGAAAAGCTATCATTAAGCTTACACATCAGAACTTCTTCCAAAAGCCCTTAGATTCTCATAAGATTTTTTTCCCAGGAAATAGAATGTGATATAAATAAGGAATATTTTCCCTTTTCAGTTGTTTTACAGAGCACATCTGCCTTTATGTGAGGAACTGTGATTTGGTCTAGAGGTATCGCTTACACATATTATTTATGATATAGAGTGTTTATGCGAAGCAGAGGTTGTAGGTCCCATGTGTCGAGGTAACCTATATATCTGTTCTCATATATGTGGCAACCATAAATAATCAAGCAGATGTGGATACCGATAGAAGCCTCCTCTTTTACATACAGCTGTGCCCTTGGATGACTGCTCAGCTGAGAAGACAGTGAAGAGAAAATGCTCTGCCTACTCCATGGAGTATCTTCTTTCCTTCTTCCATCCTCAGAAAACATAATCCAGTTCTCTCTGTGTCCACTGTGAATGTGTTCTGGAGTACTCCTCTTCCACAAATTCACAAACACAGATAAACACCAAAATCCACGGATTCCCAAATCCCATACAAAGCTGGTATAGTATTTGCGTATAACTGGCACATCATCTTATAACCCTTTAAGTATCTATAGATTAATTATATAAATAATGCTCAATTATATGTTGGTAATTATATAAATAATGCTCAATTATATGTTGGTAGCTATACTTTTAGTTGATGTTGACAAAAAGATTGCACATGTTCAGTGGAGATTTAATTGTTTTATAACAAGAATTATTCACCAGAGTTGATTGTAGATACCAGAGCTTTGAAGATTTAAGTATTTTATGTCAAAGCCTGTCTGAATTTGATTGCTAGTGTGATCACACTCTTAATCAAAGCAGTGATGCTAGAGAACGTTTTCAAAAGTATGCTTGGCTTTCAGACCCTGAAGTCAAATCCCTGAGTTACAGGAAATTGACCTGAATAGTGTTGGGGGAAGATTCTGATGAGAAATGGATGCCTGAGTGACTGCGGGACACGGATGAAGCTCCTAGGAAATTGACAAAATGCAGAATTTGAATTGGATCTGAAGATGGCAACTGAAAATATGTTTTTAAATAGGGAAATAGGTAAACACTTTCTAGGTGAATATCAAGGCAAGGGCTGGAAGAAAAGAAGTTTACTGGATTTTCTCAAAAGATTTACTGGCTCATTCTCACCAGTTGAGAAGAGAACAATTACTTTGTCTCTGGTGGCTGTTGTCCATAATGAATCCCATGAGATACACTTCTTCTTACGCAACCTGAATGAGTTTAAAACCATGATATTGCTGGGGAATGCAAACAAACAAAGAAACAAAAATGTGCTGACTCACTGTTCTAAATTTATTCATTATATAGGTTGAAGAAACTAGTGAGCACTAAGTTGAAAGCTGGGATATTTTGCCTTTTCTCCAAAGGAAGTTCTATAGCCATGTGGTTTGTTTAAAGAATATCCTAGGATTCATGAAAGAAAGCTTTTTGTGGTAAGTAGGCAGTGATACATAATGTGGGGAGAAGATCAACAATTAATAGGCTATAATTAGAGATAAGTTGGAAGGGGATTAAAGGATTCAAGGTCCAAATTAAGCTGCAAGTAGCAACATGATTAGAGGGGAATACAGTGGTCCTCCAGTCTTTGATTAAATGGGTAAGTAGAAAGGATATGAAACAAGAATCTGAGACCCTGTCTTTATTGACCTGTAGGTGAATGTTGGGGACATCTTCCCTTTGGCAGGTTTTAAATGAATATGCTAAATGAGAATCCATACATCTTCTCTTTTTTGTAGTAAGTATTAAACTGCACCATCTTGCAGGAAGCTAATAGAAAACATGTTTTGATTAAGGATGTCAAGGAAGCAGGTATGCTCATTTTCACCAATTCTTTCCCTTTGTAGTCTTGGCCACAAGAGAGTCCAAAGTTAAGTAAGATGATATCCTCTGAAACCTCTGTTGTGTCAGACATGGCAAAACATCACTGAATGCTTCAGCAGACTGAGTATGCTCAGAATATCCAAAACAAACCAGTTTGTATCCACACCCAGGAACACGAGAAACCGACTATTTACTTCTTCAAGAATTCAGTGGCTGCCCTACATGACAATCTGATTTTCTATAAAGTTTTATTGCTGTCTTTCAAGGAACATGCCTCAGAAGTTTATGAATCCTAGTCATAAAGCTATACCTATTAAAATATCAAGAACCTCCTAAAGGGTGATTTTAGCGTAACTGACTCCTGAGCCATGTGGCTGTTAGCATCATTCCCTGTGACACATAAGCAGTAGTTTAAGGGGAGTAACAACGGCTTATGACATAGTTAGTGGCTACTGAGCAATAAAAGAACAATATTGTGCCCTGTGCCAATGTAAATGCCTTGCGTTTTCATTAAAGAGTGCAAATCAGTGTCAATTAAAACCAATTCTGCCACAGCTATGCTATAACTAACTCTACAGCCCAGCAACAATCACCAATATACTGGGCACTTCAGTGACTATTTCTGTCATTGAAAATTTATGGTATATGACAAAGGATGGCTTTGTTGAGAAGAATAGGAAAACTGTATTATAATAAAAATCAGTATTTATTGTACAAAAATCTACCTTAATATATTACCTACTACTCCCTGCAATACTAACAAGTGGTTCATGTTGCAAGCATCTCATTAATATCTCCTCTACTAAAAGATGTTGTAATCATGTATAAGTAAATAATGATGACCCTCAAGATGAAAAGTTATTTTAGGAGACTGTTTTAAAATCTCAAATTGATGTTAATTTTATAGACATTGAGTATGCTTATAAAAATTAAACACATCTAAATAGTTCTAGTAACTTTTCAAAGATAGAAGTGATAATTCCTAGTGGTGAAAATGTGCTACTGATAAGAAAACCTAAAATGGCTTGCGAAGTAGGCACATAAAATGAATGTGTTTGAAGAACATGCTACCATAGTACACATCTGCGTTGTAACAATGATAGTGTGTCTTTCCCCTGCCTATAAAATATCAGATATATATCTGTTGGGGAAAAAAATCATTGACTATTTTAAGGGTGTACACTTTGAAAATATTTACTTTAGATCACAGGGGTAAAATTACAAGAAATAATTTGACATTAACTTTATTTGATGAGGGCTTATTAGACAAATGCCCAGATACCAAAAATCCCCTTCCCTTCAAAGAAAAGAAGCTAAATAAAATGAGAAGTGGAGTTTCTATCATGGATAGTACTGAGTTAGGAAAGCTTTATGTTGGCAATGAGATTGGGTTCCTAAGGTCTAAAGCTGTAATAGGATTGCTAAAATGTAGATCCTGTCCTGTGTCAAGGTGATCCACACACCTTAAATCTCACTGATGAAAATCAAACATTCATGTGGAGAGCCAGATAAAAGAAAATGTGTACTTGACAGATGCTGACTGTATTTATTACCTGGGAATACCTTAGTGTTAACTAAATACTGTAACTCATTAAAATGTATCCACAACTCATGAGTCACCTCACCACCTCAAATCTGGAATCATACTAAAACCAGGAAGTATTATTTACATATTAAGAAGTATATTCTTTAGTTTGCTTATATTCTTATCTTAAAACTTTCTTAGTGCTATGCTAAGAATGGTTTTCTAAAAGTAAATAGGTTGGAGCTGAAGAGATGGACTGGGCTTGGTTGTGTACACCATTAGTTCCAGAACTCCGTAGTCAGAGGCAAGCAGAACTCTGTGAATTCCAGGCCAGTCTACTTAATGAGGCAGTATCTCAAAAGTAAAATAAGTAAAATAGTCAGATGTTTAGCCCTAGAGTACTGGTCAGTCTTCAGTGTCAAGATCCATGCATTCAAACTACAAGATGTTTTATAACTTCACTGCTATGAACCATTTTAAGGGCCTGGTAAGTAAATGCATAGTCCTGGGCATTATCCCCTCCCCCTCTGGCATCATCTATGTCTACTTAATTTAAAACAAGTCTGCCTCCTTCTGACTCCCCATGCAAATTTTAAACTTCAGTTTTTAAATATGTTTTAGTTTTTATAGAAGTTTTAGTTTAATTACATCATTTTCCCCTTTACATACAATTGCCCAGAAACTGGAGGGGCATTATCCATTGTTTTGCAAATCCTGATTTCCTCTGCTTGTACTGCCTTTTCCAGCTTCTCTCCATCACAATATCCACCTGATCATCAAATTTCACTTCAAATATCACCTCCTTGAATAATGTGTTCACTGCCCTGTGTTTCTTCTAAGTGACAGTAAGTACTCATTTTTATGTTTGTACTTCAAAGCCTCAGAGTTCCTTCAAAGCACACAAGTTATGTCACTTGCTACTTCATCATTTCCCAAGGGAAATGGAGAGTGTGTGGCAAGAGGAAAATCATATCTAGTAAAATATGCTGCATACATGAACTTATGCATGGCCAAAAAACAAAAACAAAACAAAATTCAGCCAGAAGAAATTAGAGGGAGTGGGTCACATCTTTGATTCCAAATCCTAGTTTCCAATTAAAAATTTAAAGGATTGACTGTCTTACATACAACATGATACAGAGATTAAAAGCATGAACTTCTACTTTTTAACTACATCCCACATTACTTTATTATAGGGGACATATGTCAACATTATAAAGACAATATACAGGAAGCCACAGCCAACACACTAATTTGAAAATAGTCAAGAGCATTCCCATTAAAATCAAGAGCGATACAGGGACATCCATTCTCGATTCCTGTACAACGGAGTAAAAGCATGAATTTCTAAAAAAAATTTTCTCTTAGATGGCAGGTTTATCTTTTTTCAGGCTTACATATAAATTTACAAAGAAAATTTTATAGTCATTAGATAGATTTTGTTCAATAGTCAAGTGATATTGCAGTTTTCAAAACTTACTGATCACATATGCCAGTACTAATAAAATGTGCAAGTGACAAAGTTAGTTATACACAGTGTGTGATTTTTTTTTTTTTTTGTGTGTGTGTGTGTGTGTGTGTGTGTGAGAGAGAGAGAGAGAGAGAGAGAGAGAGAGAGAGAGAGAGAGAGAGAGAGAGAGAGAGAGAGCTCTTACATATATGTGCTCTACGGATTGAACCTGGGGCTTCATGCATTCTAGGCAATCACTCCAACAGGGCTGTATCCCAAGATCAATTTCTAAATGTGGATAAAGATCCTGATTTCAAATGCCAGATTAGACCATGTTTGCCTTGATCACATTGTTGTTCCATATGTCTTGAGAATATTGCAACAAAGCACTTGTCTAATATTTAATATTGAAAGCATATTAAACTTTTCTTGTTATAGACAGTCTGCTGAGGTATAATAGAGTCTTCTTTTCCCATAGGGACATTGATGTCTTTCAATGATATATCTTCTTTTTCCAATCTAAAAAGTAATTCAATTGCCTTCATAGAGTTTCTCTGGCCACATCTCTCAAGAGAGTCTTTGGTCTCCTCACCCACTGACTCCCACAATATCACAGAATGTGATTTACCAACTACTCATCACATAGTCAATAACAGCAGTGCTTTCATTTCCTGTGCTTTAAATAGATTCTTTTCTCAGTTATGCTAAAATCACCCTTGGGAGGGTAAACCTTTTCCATTATTATATCTATGTGAGAAATGAGGACCTCTGTCTGGGTTATTCAGATCAGATCACTGGTATACTAAAGAATGGAATTCCCAAACTGAAAACTAGAGACTTTGCTCTAAACTTTCTGGCTTATAGAACAAATTTTTGCATTTGAGAGGAGTAGACATTTTTTCTATCAGAAAAGTAATTTATTTTCTAATCTAAATCTTATCACATAGGTCTGTGATATGAGGAGGGAGATGGTATTGAATATCAGTTTCTATATGCTGGCCTCTATGTTAGTTTTACAGCAATATCTTGTTCCTTCTTACATATCATTCAAGGTAGTTGTCATTTTCTTCACTTTACAAGAAAAGGTCATTTACTGAAGGCTACACAGCTGTTAAATGTCACAACTAGGTCTCAAATAGGCAGTCCTGAAGCTTATGCTCCCTACAAAGGAAATACCTCCCTCTGTATATTACTATGTATAAATAGGAGTATTATATAGGATGACTTGATGCATCTTTTTTAAAAAAAAATCACTTCAAAACCTACCTCTACGTAGTTAACCATAGACATTTTAAAATTAATCAATCTAACCAAATTACTTGATTGGGTCACATTACAGCTGATGAAAACCTAGATTACCCCCCCCCCTTTATCATTTTATCTGTTTTCTTCATCACAGTCAATAGACTTCAGGATTTGGGGGATGCAACCCCCCCCCAAGAAACTCTATAAAGTGTTATAAAAGCCAAAGAAACTCTGTAAAAGCAATTGATTTACTTGTTGAATTGGGGGGGGGGAAGATAGGCTCTATCAGTAAATTATATTCCTAGTCCCAAAGCATTTCTTTAAAAAATATATTTTAAATTAAAATAGGATTACATTATTTTCCCTATTCCCCTTCTTACCTCCTTCCTCTCCCAAATACCCTCTCTTTAACTCCCCTATGCCCCTAACTCTCAAACTGATAGTCCCTTTTTTATTATTATTGCTACATAATATATATTTATATATATTTGTATATGTACAGATACAAATATGCAATCTGCTGAGTCCACTTTTGTTATTTGTGTATATGGTTTCAGGGCTGACCACCTTGCATTGGATAGCCATTGTGGGTTCATGATGGTTGAATGTCTTTCTGTATGCTGCAAATATGTGTTACTCTTTAAAAGTAGGTTCATTAATCTACCCTTTCATCCCATCATATCTATATCCTATATTTCTATGCCATAACCCCCTCTCTTCTTTTTGAAAGAGATTGACCAATAACAATTTGCAATCAGCAATCTAAACAAACACAAACATTCCTGGTCCATTTTTTGGGAGTATGGGCGTAGTTTTCTAGGCTACTTCCTGCTGATAGGGGGCACTCTATTCTTATGGGGATCCTGAGAAAATTGAGAATCATGGTCAAGTCCTGACTGGAGCAATCTGTGAGGCTGTGTTCTCTGAGCCAGTTGGCTTGAAGTTGATTTTGGATGTTGAATCATCTGGACCATGGTGTCATTGGAGACATTTCAAGGGGTCTTGACTGGTCAAACTATATTAACCTGGAAGCTATCCATAGGTTCTCATCTTCTGTGGAAACAAAAGCAGAACCTCTTTTCCAAAGCTGCTGGAGATGGCATATAAAAAGCCTGAGGTGTTGCCAGTGGAATCTGTGCCAGAGGTACCTGAGAATGAGGACATCCATCCCTCCTGGCCTGCCCCACTGGATTTTCTACTAAGCCTGCCTTGGGTCCCGAGAGTAGACTTTATGGCGTATGCATGTCATGCTCTCACCCATCCGACTGTCACTGGTTCTTGTAATCCTCCTACTCTATTTGCTCTTTATGGTTTTCTTTCTCTCTCCTGCGGTGGTTTCCATGAAATTAGAAATGATATTGAGATTGTGACAATGGCAGGAGTTAAAGCTGTTATGCAGGTCATGGGAAAATCCCAGAAGGCTGGTGACAGAAAACTGTAGATGGAGTGACATATAGATGGGATAGAAGACAAGAGTTGCCCAGAACTAGTTACAAGACAATTTGATGAATTACAGAGTGATGAAGAAGGACTTAAGCTGAGAAGAAGCTAGCAGTCTAGTACCTTAAACCATTGCTTATATTTCTGTGCTTTCTGAGAAACCACAAGTAGATGTCCTCTGGTGTGATTACCTCAGATGTTCTGATAATTATTAACCTGCAAAAGAATAAGCTGCTATGCTTTGGCTTTCTTCCTGGGAACTTCCATATGTAATCAAGGGGCACGGGATACACTTTGCTGATTTCCAAAAAGAACGTTTGAAACTATTGTGAAGAACCAATCACCTGGTGAATTTTGTCACCCCCTATTTCCTTATTATTACAATAAAAGACTGGGGTTGAGTCAGATTGGGAGAAGGTGGAGAAGATGCACATCTCCAGATCTGACAAGACTCATCAGCTTGCACCAACTTGTGTGTCTGAGTCTTTTCTTGTGCCTGCCAGACATCTCTGCCCTTCAAGACCCTTGAAACTGCTAAGGCTGGCCCCTGGCACAAAGCAACATATCCTTAGACATAAATTTTGAAGTCCAGATACCTTTAAAATATACATATTGATTTAACTCAGCAGCTTTTAGAATCAAATGTCTCTGCAGTTAAAAATCCCAAAGACAACATAATCCAGACTCTCTGTGTGATATCTAGCTTTACATGTTTTTTTATATTCCTTTTACTCTCTCTTTAAAGACTTTATTTTCTAAAACTTTCTGTTTCTTTATAAAACTGTCTATATTCTTTTTCCTCTCTCTTCTAAGCCTATGTAGATTTTTTTCATAACTTGTAAACAGTTTAGGGTTTATCCCATCTGAACATGTCTTATTCTGAATCTATAACCCTTTTCTGGTCAGGAGAGACTTTAAGCTGCTAAACTGTGTGGCCAGGATGAAAAGCAGCAGCCTTGGCTGCTGACTGTGCCCATTTCAGCTTTTCAACATGGTGGAGGTAATTTACCTCCAGCTCTGGACCATGTGTACCATCGACCCTCAGAAGCAGTGGGTCTATGCCTCCATTAAAATAGCATATAGCCCAGAACCTCATTTTTCTTTCTGTCTATACTAGCAAAAGCTAAATCCAAGATGCAGCATACTATGTGGCTTAGAGATGCCTCTCTGTACTGTGGTGGGAATCCACCATGCTGTGCTCAAGCCTGAATGCTACAGCATCTGGAGGCCCACATGAGACATGAAGCAGGAACCTGCTTTTGGCTCCATTTAGAATTACTTATTAAGTATTCTCAGGTTTCAGGTAGAAACTCTAGTCGTTGGGTGCCATTTGTAGTCGGAAGATTTCCCATGCCCTGGCCTGCCGGTGGTCATCTCAGGTTAAAGTTAAAATCTTCCTTTTGTTTAGACAGAAAAGGGGAAGTGATGGGGGAATGTCTTTCTGTATGCTGTGAAAATATGTTGCTCTGATTGGTTGATAAATAAAACTGTTTGGCATATGGCAAGGCAGATTAGAGGCAGGCAGGAAATTCAAAGAGAGAGAGACATGAAAAAGGTAGGGGGGGTGGGGGGGAGATGCTAGTGAGTGCCCAAGGAGCAACATGTAATGGGATGCAGGTAAAGTCATGGAACATATGACGATATATAGATTAATAGTTATGAGCTAATTTAAGATGTAAGAGCTAGCTAGCGAAAGACTTGAGCCATGGCCATGCAGTTATAATTAATATAAGCCTCTATGTGTTTATTTGGGGCACGCAAGTGGGAGAGATGACCACCAGCAGGCAGGGACACAGGAAATCTTCTGACTACAGGTACACATCCCTGGGAGAGGCTGATTTGTCCTCTCCCATGCTGATTTTAGTTCCCTGTAGTTCTTTGTCTAAGGGTAGGATGCCATGAAGTTTTCTCTTTTACACATTATCACATCTGTTGACATCACCCTTCTCCCAGTCTTGCTGTGCAGCCATTTCTAGGAGAGGCTGTTTGATAGCAAAAATCCCAGTATTTTGGCTCTTAACTAGTCTTTGTACCCCTGAAATACTCCTGATATCCCTCTAAGATTGACTAAACTTTAGGCAGGTTTCTAATTGAATACAGTCTTCTTAGCTCTTTTCTTCTCAGAATATTGACTGTAATAGATTTACAGTAGTTAAAATTTTCTCTTCCTCTAGAAATCTAAGAAAATGCTACTATCTCATCCTAAGAATAAGTTCCTTAAAGAACTGGGAGGCACCCCTTTGAAATGTACCATGAACTAAGACAACCCTCTGCCTCAGTCCATATGAAAGTCAGGAGCCTACATTCCATGGGCAACAACTAAAAAACACAGGAAATGATGGAGCTTTTGTTAAGTGGTAAGCCAGATTCAGTCAAACACCACATTTTCTATTTGGAATCTAAATATTAAACTGTGTATATGAATGTGTGTATGAATTTGTGTGTGTGCATGCATGTGTGTGCTTGTGTGTGGTGTGTGTGGAGGGGTCATAAAATAAGAAATGGTATCTTGAGAGGTGAAGAGCAAATCTTAAGGAAGGGATAAAAGCTAGACTATGTATTACTTAAACACACAAGGAGGGACTAATGGCCAGAGGAAGACAGGGAACATGGTAGAGTACAGTCTGGCAGAGGAATGAAAAAGGACAAAGTATAATGGCACATATGAATCAGAATACAATAAATAAATGCTTATGATGGTAGCCTGTGAGCTTCTCTCAGGTTGCCATTTTGCTACTTTGTCAGATGGATTGACCTCTGCATGCTGGAATTTTTGCTCT
This sequence comes from Peromyscus californicus insignis, assembly GCF_007827085.1. Lineage (NCBI taxonomy): Eukaryota > Metazoa > Chordata > Mammalia > Rodentia > Cricetidae > Peromyscus > Peromyscus californicus. The sequence goes on from NW_026294573.1 coordinate 119,861,909, forward strand.
CAAGAATTAAATGCTCTTGTTGATTGCATATGTGTCTGGTGGTTTTTCACCCTCTCATGGACCCTAACGCTTTGAGAGATTTGCTTATTGGCAGGAGGTCACATATTTTGTGTTTCTTTGTACCTAATAGATAGGTTTGTGAACAAATTATATCTACTTCCACTTTCTTGAAATGGTATTTAATGTTTAATATTGTTATGTTAAATAATAATATTGAATAATTATAATATAAATATAAATAAATAATATTTAATATATTTAATAATATAAATATATGGTATTTTAAATGTTATTTAGAGAAGATTATATTTCTTTTGAGGTAATTTAAAATGCTTAATTTCTGTTGGAAAAAAATGACTACCTAGTTCATAGTCCCATAAAATTAAATAAATGCATCTAAAAATGTACATATGTTTGGATTCTTTTTTCTTCTTTTTGCTATACTGTCTTTTTAAAGCCTTTGACTTGTGCATCACAATAGCTCTTCCTTGTGGGTTTCAGATTTTAATGAATTGATGCTCGAATAAAATCCATATATAAATATATCTGTAGACATCATTTTACATCTATGCAAATGATTTGAAATTAATTGAGTATAATTGCTGAACCCATGAGAAAACTCCAAGAAAACAAAACAGGAGTCTTGTGACCTCAGTTTCTTGGAAATCACAAAATTGTTCTTGCAATGTGCTTTCACACCCATCCTGTGTATAGCAGATAGGAGTGAGTTGATTTCAGATTATTCATTACAACTGGCTGTTGTTATTTGTTTATATGCCTCTTTGGAAAAAGTTATTTCTGCCTCATGCAGCTTGTTCTTTTGATTATATGCAGCTTGAACTCATGAGAACTTTATTCACGTGACCTTTTATAACCCTAAGGCTATAAATTGTCTGAGGCTCTAAGTAAAGTTGACTATTTCATCAGACTTTAGTTGGCCTCATTTTTTAGCTCCATTCTCCCAGGTCTAACAGCCTCACGAGCAGAAATATTAGTGAAGTAAGATTTAGCTTCAAATAAAAAATATAGCCAAAACAGAGAATATTTTTGATCTTTTATTATAGACTGAAAAAAATAATATTACATAATACTAAATTTTTACTTCAGGCTAAATATACTCATATTTAATAGCAAAATTAATTTTTAAATTATAAAATGAAAGAAAATGCATATTAAAATCCAAATAAGATACGACTTCTTATAAAAATTTTAATGCCAATATTATCAAGCTTTTTTAATAAATTAACCAAATTATAGTAATTATTCCAAAGCTATAAATGACAGGACATGTTTATAATTTCAAAATTCAGATTATTTTAATAAATTTATAAATCCTTCCTTATTTAAGAATATTTTATTGCCTTCATTCCTTTTCCAAATCTTGCCCAAAATTTTGCTAATGTTTTGTGATCTATCAAATGTCTCAACTCAAGTGAATTTGGAAATTGCCCTTCAAGACGGAGGACGTGCTCTCATTAGATATGGTCCAAAGGCTGTTATGAGAGTGTCCCCTCCTCTTCCATTAATTGTCCTCTCCACCTGTTATAATGCCTTTGAAAGGTGCTCAGTCATTTCATTTTCCTCCTCATTACCTTTCAATATTTTCCCATCTATCTCCAAGTAAAGCCAAAGTTTTGCCCAAAGTCTCCGATGGCAAGGCTGCTACATGCTTTTTCCTTCTTGTATTTGTCATGCCTGTCATATCACAGCACTGGGAACAAGGAGAGGTTCTGGAAAAACAGATTGGTAAAGATGAATTTTTCTAGTGGGTTTGGTGATATCTGGAGCTGATTCTCTAATGGGATAGAACCTACGTCATTCCCCTAAAGACTCTGATGGTAGCATGGAGCACACTGAAAGCCCATGGTGCAAACTATTTAAAGAACTTATTGAGCATTCACCTCTAGTTCGCTTGTTGGGAGGTGTAGGGAATTTAGTGACTCTTTATAAAACCTTTATACATTTGTGGAAAAATAATGATGATGGCTAGTTTCTTTTAAAGTCTTTGGACAAAGTTGAATCTCTGAAGAGATTATAGGAATCAGAGCCACCATTAAGGACTTGAATTAATCCCAGGCAGTGGTCTCCACCATAGCTCCCTTTAGCTCCCCTATTTGGCCTGTGCAGAGGACAGATGGATAATGAAATGTGACAGTTGACTGTAGAAAACTTAATCAAGTAGTGACACTGATTGTTAGCTGATGTGCCAGATGTGGTGTCCTTACTTGGTCAGATTGACACATTTCCTGGTACATGGATGGTATACAGCTATTGATCTAACAAATACCCTTTTCACCATACTTGTCCATAAGGAACACAAGAAGCAATTTGCTTTTAGCTTGCAATACTAACAGTATACCTTTACAGTTTTACCTCAAGAGCGTATTATTATATAGCCCTGTGTCATAATTTATATCAAAGGGATCTTTATTGCTTTCTTTTTCACAAGGCATTACACTGGTCCACTACGTTGGTAACATTATGTTGATTGGCCAGGTGAGCAGCATATAGCAACCAGTTTTTGGCTTGTTGATAAAACACCTGCTCATTAGAGGATGGAAAATAAATCTAACCAAAATTCAAGGGCCTCCTTCCTCAGGGAAATTTCTAGGGTCCAGTAGTGTGGGAAACACAGAGATGTTCCTTCTTTGGTAAAAATAAGTTATTACACCCAGACCCCCTACCACCAAGAAGCACAATGCTTATTGAGCCTATTTAGGTTTTTTTTTGCTTTGTTTTGTTTTGTGTTTGAGACAGGGTTTCTCTGTGTAGCTTTGGAGCCTGTCCTGGAACTTGCTTTGTTGACCAGGCTGGCCTCAAACTCACAGAGATCCACCTGTCTCTGCCTCCTGAGTGCTGGTATTAAAGGTGTAGGCCACCACCGCCTGGCCTCTTTAGATTTTAAAGGCATCACATTGCTGACCTGGGTATGTTATCCAGGCCTATATTACAAGTGACTCAGAAAGCTGTTAGTTTTTAATGGAGTCTGGAACAGGAAAGGACTCTTGAGCAAGTCCAAGCTGCTGTGCAGGTTGCTGTACCACTTGGTCTATACAATCTAGTAGACCCTATGGTACTTGAGGAGTTAGTGGTAGACAAGTATGCTGTTTTGTGCCTTTCCACACCCCCATAGATAAATTTCAGTGGAAATCCCTGGTATTTGTGGGCAAGGCCTTACTATCACCTTTTAAGATGTAACTGTTTTGAGAGATAGCTGTCCTCCTTTTGAGAAATAACACTTGGCCATTTATTGAGCCCTACTGTTAAGTGAACATTTAACAATAGACCAATTTACCATTTGGCCAGAGTGACTCCTTATGATCTAAGTATTTATTATCTGACCCACCCAGCCATAAAGTTGGATGTACACAGCAGCAATCTATTATTACATGAAAGTGGTATATATGCAATTGGCCAGAGCAGGTCATGAGGGCACAAACAAGTTACACAAAGAAGTTGCCCAAATTCCTATCATTCTTACTCCCATTAAAATGTTTTTTGTTCTCAAGCATCTACACCTATTGTATTATGGGATGTGCCCTATGATAGACTAAGTAAGGAAGAGAAAACAAAGATCTGGTTTACAGCTGGCTCTCCATTCTGTGCAGACACCACAGATGAGTGGACAGCTGCAGCATTTTAGCTCCTTTCTGGCACAACTGTTAAGGACACTGGGAAGGAAAGTCATAATGGGGTGGATTCAGGCAATGTTCATAACCAAAGGCAGATAATTGCATCTCATGTAAATTCTCATCAAATGGTAGCTTTAGAAAAGGAAGAGTTTGATAATGAAGTATATAGGATGGCCCATTTTCTGACCAGTCATCCTCTGTCTCAAGCTATTTCTGTCATTGGCCAATGCCCATAGAGATGAAGGTTTTGGTGATTTGTCTAAAGCTGATTTATATATGGCTACATCTAAGGGCCAAATCTGCCAGCAGCAGAGACTGACACTGAGCCCCTGATATGGCACTGTTCCTCATGGTGACCAACCATGGCCTGGTGGCTGATTGGTTACATTAAATCACTTCTATTGTAAAAGGGACACCACTTTGTTCTTATTGGAGTAGATATTTATTTTGGTTATGTTGTTGACATTCTGGCACACAATTCTTCTGCCAAAATTATCATAACAAAGTATCTTATTCACCATTGTGGTATTCCACACAGCATTGCTTCTAACCAGAAAAAAAAAGCAGCTAAGGAAAAGCAGGAGTTTCTTATGCTTACAGAATTCACTGGTTATACCATGTCTCTTAGTATCCTGAAATAGCTGACTTGATAGAATAGTAGAATGACCTTTCAAAGAAACAGCTAAAGCACCTGATTGGCTGGGGCAGTGTTCTCCAGAAGGCTGTATATGCTTTGAATGAGCATCCAATATATGGTACTACTTCTTCTATAGTCATGATTCTCCAGTCCAGGAAGCAAGGAGTATGAAATTGTGCAGCACTATCACCCCAAGTAACTCATGAGGAAAAAACATTCCTCCCACTTCCCAAAACTCTTCAGGCCTAGAAGTTCTGGTGCCAGAGGAAAAAAATGCTTCTGCCAAGGAGGCACAGCAAACATTCCATTGAGTTGCAAGTTAAGACTTCTCCCTGGACACTTTGAGGTCCTAATGCCCTTGAGTCAACTGGAATAAAAATGAGTAACAATGACTGTGTTTTAAAATATATGTACATTCCCAGTGAGAAATCACTCCACATTCTTAGAGATTAATAAAGGGAAAACTATTTTCTGAGGAAAAAAATCCCTCCGCAATTAAGGAAAGCCGCATGATTCCAGGAGTGTGGCAGGTGTGCCCCTGCATACAGGCCTAGAGAGGCCATTGCATGAAGCCGAGACCATGAAGCCTGGATTGCCTTGGAGACCCCAAAATGTTGGAGATGCCAGAGCCATGGGATACCTGTTGAGGAAAGCTACAAACTGGATGTGGAACCAGCTCAAGAGAAAGAAGTGTATTGCCATCAACATAAGTGAAAGGAGTTGGAGATCTGAAGAGTGCTTTGACATCAGATAGATGTTTTGCCCACCTATTTTTTGGTCTTGCTTTGGTCTGGTATTTATTTCCTCACTATGTTCCCTTTCCTCCCTTTTGGAAAGGTAATGTATATCGTGTGCCATTATATGTAGGAAGTATGTGATCTGCTTTTTATTTTGATTTTACAAGGGATTACAGTCAAGAGGTTTCATAAATCTTAGGAGAAACTTTGAACTTTGGACATTGTGATAGACTATGGGGACTTTTGAAGTTGGACTAAATACACTTCACATTATGATACGGCTACAAACTTGTGGGAGCCAAGGAGTAGAACATAGTAGTTTAGGTTAAAATGGCCCCCATTGTGGCAGTATTTGAAAAGATTGGGACATGGGGCTTTGTTGGGGTAGGTGTGGCCTTATTGGAAGAATTGTGTCTTTGGGGGTGGGCTTTGAGGTTTCAGAAGCTCAAGCCAGGCCCATTGGTTCACTCCCTCTTTCTGTTGCTTGCTGATCTAGATGTAGAACTCTCAGCTCCCCTCCAGCTTGTCTACCTGTGTGCCACCATGCTTCTAGCCCCAATTAAATGTTTTCCTTTATAAGAGTTTCTGTGGCCATGGAGTTTCTTCATAGCAATGTAAAATCCTAACTAAGACAGATGGGATCCAAAGTATTACATGGTAGAATCATCAAGTTGGGCTGAGACAAGTCACATCTGTAGATGCTTGCTAATAGACAGATCTGACACCTCCATAATGGTTGTTTTTCAGATATCAAGCAGTGACTGCCAGGAGTTTTTACTAGAAAGTGGGGATCCAAAATTCGCATATCCTGGGACTCTGGGATAACAAGTAGAGCTGTTTAGGAGCCTGTTGTCAAATTCCCTCATCAGATTTCCATGGCCACAGGGACTTCTCATATTTTAAGCAGAAAGTACATAAGTCCAAGACCAGGAACACCCAGTACTGGGGTTCAGAAGTTCATGTAATTTAAGGGAAGACCCAGAGGGTAATGGATTTACTTTAACCTTGTGGATCTTCTGTTGTAAAGCTCTCAGGCCATGTTCATGACATTCTGGAGATGAGATCCTCATAAGACTCAGGGTATCTTCAAACCTCTGAGCAACTCCCCTACTTCCTGCTAGATCAAGCATCTTCTGAGGCTGGTGCTGCTGCCTGAATCAGGCACGTGGTAAGCGGTGAAGCCTCCAATCTATGTCATTTACTTCCTGTTTCCAGCTCAGAAAACACTACTGAACATAGGCAAAGAAAGATCACTCTAGAGGTGTCTTTATCAGACTAGACATTACAATACAGCATTGAAGGTGGTACAGAAGTGTGTCTCCCAGCCATCTCATTGATAGAGCTGAGCAGCCTACTTAAACAGTGTTTGGACCTTCACAGCTACTTGCTTGGCCAGACATTTTGTACCACTCATAGTCAGTAAGCCTTGAACTTTGGACCAGGTACTAAGTTGCCACCAGTAGAAGTCCAAGTCCTTCTTCCATCAGAGAAGTGCTTCTCTTGTGCAGGTGGAAATGGTTCATCAATGCTTGTGATTAAAAAGGATCTAACACAAATGGTTTTAAGACTGTGCCTCTAGTGGTAGGTCAATCAATTGCAATCTTCCCCCTAGTTGCTTCAAGGTGTCTGAAGAGTGCTCGTGGTGGCTGATTTTGTCACAAGGGCAGTCTCATTAGTGTTAAACTGATGGTCCTACAGCTCACGGCAGTTTGAGCAGCAAGAAAGGATATAAGAAGTGCTAATTAGACATATTTGAAATACCCCAAACCCAATAGCTCTGCTTATTTACATGAAAATGAGCATCAAAATTGCTTACAATATAAACTTTCAGAATTTATTATAACACTGAAAGTGATTTTAACATTTTAACAATACTTTAACAATGCTTAAAATGTGCCTGCTTTCCTGCTGATCAAGTCTCGAGAGATGGGTATGTGTTGTATGACAAACATCCCCTGGGGAATTCACACACACACACACACACACACACACACACACACAATCTTCTTTCCCCAGATAGGGAGTCCACAATAGACCAAATTTCCCACAAAAGTCTAACTTGGTGGACCATTGAGTTTTATGGGGTTACTTACAGGAATACGGGTTACTTATAGGAGCAGAAATGACTCAAGGACAGCCGCATCAAGAAAGCCCACCCCAGTACTGGTGACAGCTCACAAATGCTGTGACCTGGGAGTACACTGCAAGCTGCAGGCAGCTCATTAGGTTGGAGAATGTCCTTTCCAGGTGGGTCAATTGGTCTGCACTCAGCTGGTTTGGTTTCCTCGAGGCAGTTTGGCTGATCTCTGTTTCTTCCAGGTGGCTGGAATTACCTTAGACTCTTCTTTGCAGTTTGGCTTATCTGGGAGTGACTCTCAGAAGTCTTTACTATTTCCATACTCTTAAGAAGGAAAGGGTCTAATGAATTTGGTCAGTTTCAGGAATGAGTTCTTCATTTCCTTTCTTAATGAGCTTCCCAACAGGACGCTACACAACACTGTCTCGTCTTTACTAGTAAAGATACATCTCTCTTGCTTTCTCCCCACCCCACTCCCTTTAAAATTGCTTCCTTTTGTGTTTCTATCATCTTTTTCCCAAAATAATGTTAAATGTAAGTGTTGCTTTATCTTATTTACCTAACCTTTTAATAAAAGTACTATGGGTCAAACCCAAGATCTTGTATAGCATGATAGGCAAATGTTACATCACTGAGCTATACCACCAGTTTTGGTTGCATTTGATAACACTTCCCCTAGTGATAACATTATATGTCTATGTAGTTTTAGTATTCATGTAGAAAACACAGCAGATGTTGGCAAAACCAAGATGTTTTCCTAGAAAATTGGAATTTTGGCTTCACTTAAGAAATACACACACTTCAGGACTAGAAAGATGGCTCATCAGTTAAGAGTGCTTCCTGCTCTTCTAGAGGACCCACAGTTACATTCTATCACCCACAATGGGTGGCTCAAAAATCACCTGTAACTCCAGCTTGGGAAGATCTGACATCCTTTTATGGCCTCTGCAGGTACTCACACACATGCGACATACACTCACACAGACACCCACACAAATACATGAATAAAAATAAAAATATTTTTAAAACACACAGTTCTACTTCCTACCATGAATATAAAGTTCCTTTATTTATAATGCATACCTTCTGGGCCAGACATGTGCTATCTGTTTTGTCCTGGCTCACCCTACATGATCCACTCATTTATATTATTTGCATATCCCATATAACAGCAAGCCATTGCCATTAAGTCATCTTATATGAATGTTGAGATATTTGGATGCATGGGATGGGGAGTATAAGAATGACTCAGCATATGACACAAACCTGGGTAGTATGAGTAAAATTATTATATTCCAGTTGTTAAGACCATTTTATAACTTTAAACATGAAGTTTGGGGACAGGAGTTTTTTCAAAGTATGTCCTAAATTCAAATTAGCTCCTGGAGTGTTGCTATTCTGGGTGCTTTTAAAAATCTAATTAAATTAAAGAAACATTTGGAAATTGCCTAAAGTACTTGCACAAGCAGTTTTTACAAAAACAAGAAAAAGTAAATAGCTATTTTAATGGGAAAAACACCCAGCCATGAAGTCAATTTTTCTTGTTTTTGACTGTAGTAAGGAAGTCTTGGCTGGGATCTATTCACAGCACAACAAGCAGCCTGGCCACAATGTCTGATTGCATTCATTGAAACATTTCCATTTTGATGGGAGGAGAAGAGGTATCTGTGATTGTTGCATTCTGTTTCTCTACTGATCTTCTTTTACACACTAATTCAGAGGAGTTAAAAACAAAATGTGTAGAGCCCTTTGAGGCCAAATCAGAACTGCAATTGAAACAAAGAAACCATGTGTAAAAGTGAGGAATAGTTGGTGATTTTGTTTTTTTGTTTTTTTTTTTTTTCATTCTGGTTTTGGTTGCCAGACAGAATGTAGAATTTTACTTGGAGGTTTAAAATCTTTGGCAATACAGAGAGCTAATAAACTTTGAATTAATTATTGATTTCATAATGATTTAACAATATTGAGGTTAGTGATTTTAATGAGAAGACTGAATGGACAGTTAAAAGAGCAGAAAAAAGAAAAATGTTATCCAGTGATTATAAATAAAAGATTAACATATGGATTCATCAAATCTGAATCCTAGATGGATATGACTGGTGAGAAAAAGTTGAATGGTTCTTTGAAGAATAGGTTTTCATTGCTGTTGTCACCAAGATTGTGAAAAGAAAAAAACAGTCACAAATTTTTTGCAGAATTACTGATTTATTTTTTGGAATGACTTAAAATATCCTTTTTGACAGAAAACAATCCATAACTTAAAATGATTAAAATAGTGAGCAAGATAATCTACTGCATAACAGCTGGCCAGAGGAGTTCTCGCTTCTGCAGTCTTCCTGGTTCTCCTTTTCCCTATGAGTGGTTGTGTGAAGACTGAGAGAATTTACTGCCATTCCAGAGGGAAAAGAATGGGGGCTTGTTTCCAGAGGCCCTCCCAGACTTCTTTTTGCATGGGACTGGCAGAGTTAAGTAAAATGCTTGATCAGGAAAACACAATGGCAGAGGAACAGAGGTTTCCCTCACCTACTCTGCACACCCCAACTCTCGGGCTTTTTATCATGGATTCACAAGACTCTCTGTGTAGTCCAGGCTGGCCTCGAACTCTCACAATCCTCTAGCCTCAGCCCTCAAGTGCTGCAGGTACTTTTGGCTATGTTTGTTCATTTGTTCATCAGAATAATTGCCTGAGTGTTGCTAGAGTTTTCCTGCCTGGCCCACAGTCAGGACAAATCTCTCTCACCTGCTAGTCCCACAGCCACTCAGACCCAACCAAGTAAACCAGAGACTTATATTGCTTACAAACTGTATGGCCATGGCAGGCTTCTTGCTAACTGTTCTTATATCTTAAATTAATCCATTTCTATAAATCTATACTTTGCCACGTGGCTCGTGGCTTACCGGCATCTTCACATGCTTCTTGTCATGGTGGCAGCTGGCAGTGACTCTCTGACTCAGCCTTCCACTTCCCAGCTTTATTCTCCTCCTTGTCCCGCCTATACTTCCTGCCTAGCCACTGGCCAATCAGTGATTTATTTACTGACCAATCAGCAACACACTTGACATACAGACCATCCCACAGCACCTGAGTTTAGAAAGAGTGCTTTTTCCTTAGTCACATGAGATAGAAATTAAATTTGAGCAAGAAAAGGAACTAAAATATAGAATGAAAATATGTGGTGGTTTGCTGTAGCTAGAGCCAGCTCCAACTGCTTCAGGGGTTTCACTGCAGGGGAAGCATGGCTGAAGCACCATCACTTTCCACTAGAAAACATTCCAACTGTATGAGTTCTTAAACCTCTATACACTCTCTTGCCTTCCTCATTTATATACCACACACTGAATCCTGGGTAAAATGTGGTTCTAAAAAACGCGTGACATGTTCTTCAAGTAGCAACCCTAGGAGAGGGCACAAGAAGGCTATGATACAGAAAGGACATAGACTTCTATGCCTGGAGGGATTCAGACTCCTTTTGTTTTTCTTGCCCACCGAGTCACTGCACTTAGCCTGAATTCCTCTCTCAGGACCACAGGAACCTAGACTTCTACTGCTGAGGTGGGAGGGTAGTTGAGACTGCCCCCAAACTGCAGGAACAAAAAGTTAGATTGACAATCAATGGTGCTCATCTTTGAAACAACTCAATATTTTACCTGTTTTTGCCCTACATTTGCCTTTACTAAAACGTTTTATTATTTTGAGGGAGTTGGTATTGTTTCCCAGCTCTATTTGTTGTTGTTGTTGTTTTACCATTACAATTGTCACGAAAATGTAGGCAACAAGCTATAAAGGGAGAAGTCTATAAAGAGAGGAGGGGTAGAGAGATAACAGGAGTTTGCTGATTTTCCCAGGGATGGTGTGGTAATTTACATCATATTGTGGTAGAATGTTTTTCTGGATTGGATTAAGAAGAGAAATAATTATTGTTTCGATTCCTTATTTTTTTAACCCAGCATTTTCCAGATGAATAGCACTAATAACAGACTGTTACTACTTCCCTTTGTGTGACAACAAACATATTAAATTCCAAATAAATTCATATTAATTGATAGTCTCATTTAGTAAGGGCATTTATTTCCTGATATTTATCTTTAATATTGACATCTGCACTGGTATTTATATTATATGTGTTTCATTCCTGAAAGACTGTCCAAATTTACTCCAAAAGTTGCAAAGGAATAATAAAATATAATATCTATACCCTGGTCTGAAGCAGGTGTTTTTACATTTGTGCAAAAAGACTTGAGAACATATGTAAGCTCAGGATTTCTTTTCTCATAACATACCACAACTTGTTCCAGCATGAAATTGGGCTGTGAACAAAGAAACACAGTTTGAATAGCAAGTGCTTGCAGAGGAAATACATTGTGACAGAATCTGTCAGACCAGGGTTTCTGCTAAAGGAAAGATGAAAAGAGGGCCTAGAAAGGTAGAAAAGGCAAGAATAGTTGATTTTTCTGTTAGGAGGAATGCAAGAAAATATATCATCTGCATCATAAGAACTTGGTTCTTAAGAAAACAAGAGTGGAACTCCAAAGCGGCAGAGTGAAGCTTCAGAAGCATACTAATGAATCTGATTTCACTCATCCTTCATTTGCTAGTAGCAGTTGCATGGGAGAAATGACCAGTATTATCTTTTTTGGAAAATTCCAACCTGCTCTGCGGAGATTTCAAAAAGTAACAAACATCTGTGATAACTGCTGGTGTCTGAATAGAAGAGATCTAGACCTAACTGACCTGCTAAACCAGTGGTTCTCAACCTTCCTGACGCTGTGACCCAATATCTGACTCCAGGTTTTATACAAACGCTTTAATACAAACTGCTCGTGTTGTGGTGACCCAAACCATAAAATTATTTTCATTGCCACTTCATAACTGTCATTTCACTACTGTGATGAACCGTAATGTAAGTATCTGAAATGCAGGATATCTGATATGTGACTCCATTGAAAGGGTCGTTCTACCACCAAAGGGATTGCAACCCAGAGTTTCAGAGCCACTGTGCTGAACAATCCATGATTTTGTAGATTACTCCTTAATTTCAGAGGATTTTATTATACTTCATTGTAGTACTTAATAAGAAATATTATGTAAACGATTTAAGCTACACAGTTTGGCATTTTAATTAAATGTACTCAATTGTTTTCTGTTTCTTTTAAAATCAATGGGGAACATGTTTATAATTTTACTTAACTACACATCTAGTTATGTCGTGGAATATTATGTAACACAAATTGCTAAATGGTCTTATTAATAGAAAACCTGGAGTCAGATATTGGGTTGAAAGCTAAAAGATCAGAGAAACAAAACAAGTCACAGCCAACCCCACCTTACCAACTCCTCAGCCTCCAGAGTGAGAATTCTTGTTCACTCATGCCTTATATAACTTTCTGTGCCCTGCCATCTTCCTTCCTTCCTAGTGCTGGGATTAAAGGCATGTGTGCTTCCCAAATACTTGGCAGCAAAGGCATGAGATCTCAAGTGCTGGGATTAAAGTTGTGTGCCACCATTTTCTCGGCTCTATGTCTAATCTAGTGTCTGGCTCTGTCATCTGATTCCCAGATAAGTTTAGTAGGGTACACAATATATCGGGGTATACAATATATCACCACAATATTATTTTAACTATTTAAAGATGTGTTACATTTGTTTATGCTGCGGAATATTACTTTAACTGTGTAAAAATGTGTTGCATTTGTTTGTGCTGCCTTTGTTTAATAGTGTAAAACGTGTTGCATTTGTTTCACCTTGCTTGCCTAAGACACCTGATTGGTGTAATAAAAAGCTTATTGGCCTATAGCTAGGCAGGAGCGGGATAGTGGGGCTGGCTGTTGGGCAGAGAGAATAAGTAGGATTAGAAATCTAAGCATGAGAGAGAAAAGGAAGAATAGAACGAATGAGGGAGAAAGAGAGGGAAATACCCTGGGCTAGAAGCCAGGTACCTACCAGCCAGACACAAGAAGCAGTGAAAGTAAAATAAACAGAAAGAAAGGTAAAAGGCCCTGGGCAAAATAAATAGATAAAAAGGAACAGATTAAAATAACAGCTAAACTAAGTCCAAGCATGCAAAACTAATGATAAATCTCCATGTCATGATTTGGGAATTGGTTGATGGCAACATGATAAACTCCTTAAACCTACTGATGGCATGGTCAAGTAAATCTTCACCGCGACCGGCAGCTTGCAGTACTTCTGAGAGGGTATTATAAAAGGTTCCTGAAAATACACCAACTGCTGTTTTCTCACAAGATGTAAAAGGCCCATTACTTCATTCTTTTCATGTTTTATCTTTTGCTATCCCCAATTCTTGTCTTTACCTGGTAAATATACATTTATAATGTCTCCATGTACAATGTATTACTATGTTTGGAATATTTGAATTTAAAATTAGAAATCTGGGGCTGATGAGATGGCTGAAAAACTAAAATTGGCACTATTGCAAAGAGCCTGGGTTTAGTTCCCAACACACATGTGAAACAGCTCACTGTCTCCTATAATGTCAGCTCTTCTGCCCCTCTGTAGGTACCTACACACATGTGGCATACACTCACATAGACCTATACATGTACACATAAATTTAAAAAAAAACTTAAATGATAAATAAAATTTTAATCCCAAATTGAAAAGCTTTTATCAAGAAATATCTGTAGAACCTATATCTCACTTAAAAATGATAGATTAACCCCATGCTTACACATAAATATAATCATGATAAGGAGTTTTACAAAACAAGGAGTTTATAAATGGCTTCACATTTTCAGTGCTAATGTGAATGTTGGTACTACTTTGGGAAACATACTGTGAAGGGGCCCCAAAATAGCTTGACCACGCAGCAGCCATGACAGGCTTGGGGCTTAGACACAGTTTCTGTGACAGGCTTACTGGCAGGCAACACCCAGATCCAGGAAAAGCCTTAAGCTGATACCACCCAGGGATCTACCCAGGGGTGAGGAAGTACCTGACATCCCAAACATTCCAACTATTAGATAAGGTGGCCAGATGTCCTTGAGTCTAGCACACACCTATTTTTTGTTTTACAGATACCCCTAGATAATTGTCAGCCAATCAGGGTCCTGGACCCTGGAAATCCCCTCATCCCTACCTCTGCTCTGATAAAAACTCTGCCTCACCTGAGTTCAGCACTCTCGGCTCTCACCGCTGCATAGAACAGACAGAGGGACCCAGTCCTGGAGCTTGAATAAAGGCTCTGTGCTTTTACATACAGGATTCGGTCTCCATGGTGGTCTTTTGGGGATCTGGGCATAACAATACTACAAAAATTTATATCAGTTCATAGTTCTCTGCTTATAAAGAGAGTAATACACTGAATACACATAAGGCTCCTTGATCTTCAGATTAAAATATCCTCAAGATAGTTTCCATATTTCTCAACTCAAATGTACTGTGAATCCTAGAATTTTGCCATGGTAACATTGTGTTTAGAAGCATGTAAAATATCAAAAAATTGTGTTTTACTCATAAACAACTTTACATACTGATGATCCATTTAAAAAAAATCTATGCCATTCACTGTAAGTGATAGACAATTTTACATGAGTGAAAAGACAAATAAGACATAAGTCCTGTACTAAAATGCAGGTATAGGAGAACAAATGCTCCCTTTTTTGTTAATAGACTCAATAATTTAAACATGGTATTTGTCTCCATTGCTATAAAAATTACTTTTGGAAATATTTTTCTGTTTATAATTTACCAGCAATGCACAGCCCTACTGGTAAACTTCAGTGGCCATGATGTTTATCATCTTATTTCAACAGCTGTGCAATGTATTCTCCCTCATCAAATCCTTCTTGACCTTAGGATCTCGGAGTAATTGAGAGTACCGAGGAAGAAATAGCTAGATGAGTTTATACTATAAGAGGCCTTGTATTAATTTCATGTGGGTTTCCCTTTCTTTGGGGGTCATTGGCCACCAGCCCAAGAGGGAGAAGGGAGCAGACCGGGTGAGCAGAGTTTGGAAGGGTGTGAGCCTGAGGAAAAGAACTTCCAAAAGTCAGATTCAGAGAGATGGCTCATTTTATTGTTCCAGGACTAAGGTATATAAAGGTTCTCAAGGTTTGGGGCAGGAATGTCTGATTGGTCATGACACAGCACCTGATTATCAAATTGGCCTGAGGAGAGAGAAGGATTTAGGTGCTGAGTCATCCAGGGTTTGCAGGGAGCTCTGTGCAGTCACCCTCCAAATAAGGTCAGGCATCTGAGCTTAGAGACACTCCAAATAAGGTTAGACAGAGAAGGGGAGTCCTGCTGAGAAAGGGAGTCCTCCATTTTGCACCTAGCTCAGAGAGTTACCCATACATAGTGAATTGCAGCCTTAATGCAGGATTCTCCAACAAGTTCAGAATTTACTGTTTTAGAATATTCTTCTTAGAATTCCATGTAAGAAAGCCAGTTTGGATTATTGGAGCATAAAGAGTATTTAAGAGAAACAGAGGATACTGTGACACAGGTGGGTCAGGCTATTGAGTTTGATTCTACCTAAGGAGGAACCATGGCATAAGTGAATTTGGGTGAGGTCACTTTGTGAGTCCAAATAAAGTGGTTATTTTGTAGGGCACATAGCAAATAAATGGCACACAGGAGAAAAAAAAGAAACTCAAAATCCATCATGTTTGAAGTTAACAATAGATGAGAGAAGTTAGCACACACACACACACAAACATACACACACACACACACACACACACCACACACACACACACACACACACACACACACACGATTTTCAGTGTATTAATCTTCTCCATTGCTTCCACAACCAGGAATTGTTCAGAATCCCTCTGTTCTAGTCTTGATATCTATGCATTTATAAATCTTCAATAGTCCTCTTCTCATATGTAAAATATTTCTACATACATAGGATTTTATTGTATTTATTCAAACTTCCTTATGAAGATAAGTCTGGCTATTATATCTCACACCTACCCAATAAAGAAAGGTCTCAAGATCTTCACAAACCAGGCAATGGATAGCAGAAGTTGACGTAAAGTTTCTGTGCTACAGGTGCTCTCTGGCATTTGGAGATGACCTCAATGATTTATGATGGCAGTTTTTTCAGAGAAACATAACCAAGTTAGGAACAGCTAAATATATAGCTCCCTAGGAAAGCATTAACAATCGATATATACTAGCCTTTTCTGTTATCTAGTCCTTCCTGGTAGAGTGGTGCTACCATAATGGATTTATTCTAAATCCTTGCATATTCTCCACACCTGTAGGCTGGAAGTGACCTCACCTGGGTAAGGTGAGAGGACAGAACAGATGCCATAACTATTATGCACAAAACACCCCCAGAGAGACCACTAAAGACCAAGGATGTCCAGAATGCAAAAGCAAGGTTTATTTCCATTTCAAGTCACCACAGGGAACTTGTCACAAACACTCACTCATCGCAGTGCAGGGAGGCAGGGAGGAGTTGCTCTTTCTTTGTGAGGCTAGCTTTTTAAAGGCAGAAACCATGACTCCCTCCAGGTTGTGGGGGAGTTAGTATGGGTACAATTCTAACTGGCTAAATCTTCCCGGGCCTCCGTGTTATCTTATTTTAGTTTGTCGGTTTGTTCTGCGAGAACTTTTACAGCCCGTCTCCGGAGTTAAGAAGTGTCATCTCCGGTGTTGGGACATCCTGTGGTTAATCAGTCACCACCAAATGGCCTGGCTTTTGTCTGGCATTTGGAGCACTCTTTTGTTAATTAGTTGCTACCAGATGGCTGTACTTTTAAGTTCCTGGGGCTGGCGCCATCATTTCTGGGAGCTTGAAACTGGCCTGCATCTATCTATATTAAGATATCTTTGTCTAAGTCTCCTTCTTCATCTTAAAGAATAGAGTGAGGGTCTCACAATAACATGCTGCTCACTCTTCTGTCAGAGATCAGGTCTCAGTTTTAGTTTCCTGTGACTGAGCAACCAGTTTCTGAGGAAACCACAAACAAAGGACAATCAATCTTCAATGGCCCTAGCAGTAGAGAAAAGGGAGATAGCACATAGCAGGCCTGAGTCAGCCCCCACAGTCAGTGTGGACTAGGCCAGTCAGCCTCCACAATAGTTTAAGATAATAATCAAATAAGGACATAGGATGGGACTCAGCCAGGCTTGCCACCAAATGGAAAAGCTGTAGTCTTAACCGGTCCCTGACTAGCCCTTGCCAATTAGAACATACTAATATGATTGCCACTTTCTGAAGCCAGTCATCTCTGAGATGACCTAACTGCCCTGGGAACTCCCCTCTGCTGTGCTTAAAGGGAGCCTGCAAGCTTTTCTTGGGGTCATTACCATTTTACCTTTGTATATGATGGACAGCCTCAGCATGCTAGAACAGTAAATACTCTTGTTGATTGCATATGTAGATGGTGGTCTTCTGTGGGATTTCTCCAGGACCCTAACAAAGGCAACAAAAAATGTCAATGTTTACATTTAAAAAAAAACTATTCCAATTTTTACTTTACAGAAGAAGTGCATTTAATGAATATCCAGCATTCTGGCATATTTCTAAAATTCACTTTGCCCTCAAGGTGTTTGAAGAAGTGTTTTTCTTTCATTTACTGAAGAATCCTTGAGTTTACTATACCAAAATTTCTAGAAAAAAAATTACGTGACAAAGGGAGTAATAAAGTAAAAATGAGTGATAATAGAGAATTGAGAATCCATGTAAGTGCTGAAGTAGCAAAGCTAACCAAAAACAGTTCTCTAGGAATAGAAAGTTTATTCTATTATGAGACACTTGAGAAGAAAGAATTTTCTGTACATATTTTTACAATATTTATTTTGCAAAATAGAAATGTCTACTTAAGGTTGTAATAACTTGTGGATGGAGAGATTGCTTGTTGGTTAGAAACACTAGTTGTTCTTCCAGAGGACTTGGTTTGGGTTTCTAGCACCCTCAGGGTGATTCACAACCATCTGTAACTTGAGTTCCAGCTATTTCAACAACCTCTTTTGACTTCTGTGGTACAAACACACATGTAGGCAGAATACCCATATGCATAAAATAAAACAATAGCAAGAGTTATGTTAATGTGAAAATTATTTTAGAACAAAAACAAGATAGATTTGTAGGTATATAATTTCACTAAAAATAAAAGGATCTGAGATATTGGGCTCACATTAATATTAAGCACCACACTGGTGAAATAGTTCATCCTAATAATGTATTTCCAAGTCCCGGACTTCAAACCTTTAAATTGAAGAGTAATTTATCTAACAATAGCCCAAAGGTATCAAAAAGAAAAAGAATAACTCCATCATGGTAGAAAGCAAAATGAGTGATCACTAGGGGAAATCAAAGTGAAAATATTCAAGGAAGCATATTGTATTCCTTCTTAGAAATATATCTTCTTAGAAAAACAGAATTAGCACCTTACTCCAAGCTTTGGCATACATGAATTTTCAAATAAAAGATAGAGTCTAAGTATAAATAAAAAGCAGCAAGCTCAAGAATCGTGTCTGTAGTAATGACTTTTCATGAGAATTCATATTTTTTTTGAAAATTTTTATCTAGTAAAAGAGGAACAGAGGCATAGGAAAATTGAGTGGTATTGTCCCTGATCAGGAAAAGGTTTGAGAATTGATTCTCTCATTTCCTTAACAATACAATTCCAAGTACAGGAGATATTTTGGCTGTGTGTGTGCACACATGTCTTATTCTTTTTTTTTTCTCTTGCTATGGGAAATACCATGATCAAAAGCAGTTTGGAGAGGAAAGTGCTCATCACCTAGGCCAGAGCCACCTGCTCAAGCATGGCACTACCTGCAATGGGATTGCTGTCCTACATCAATTATTAATTGAGAAAATGCCCACATAGTCACGCCCAGTGGGGAATCTAACAGAGGTCATTTTTCAGCTGAGGTTCCCTTTATCCAGGTGACTATAGTTTTCAGTGACCCAACCAGCACAAATGACCCCTTGTAAACTGGACACACAAAGACCTCAGCATTAAACTGTTGTGATATGTTATGTACCCTAATAAACTTGCCTGAGTATGAGAGGACAGAGCCAGGCACTAAATTAGACACAGAGCCAGGCAGTGGTGGCACACACCTTTAATCCCAGCACTTGAGATCTCATACCTTCGCTTGAGATTAAAGGTGTATGCCACCACTGCCTGACCTCTATGTCTAATCTAGTGGCTGACTCTGTCCTCTCATACTCAGGCAAGTTTATTAGGGTGCACAATATATCATCACATTAAACCATAGCCTATCCTTTCTTATTTAGTCATAAGAGCTCATTTTACTATTATAATATAAATCATACTATAACTTTTCAAAGTACATTTATCTTTAAAATTGCTAATGATTTAAAAATTCAATGTTTCTTAAAAATAATCCAAAGTGTCTTAATTTCAAAGCCTGTGAGTTCAAAGCAGGTTATATGCTTTCTTATTCCAAGAAGGAAGAACCAGGGTACTGTGGAATGTCTATGCATATGTGTATGATTGATAAATAAAATGCTGATTGGCCAGTGGCCAGGCAGGAAGTATAGGCAGGATAAGCAGACAAGGACAATTCTGGGAAGAAGAAGGCTGAGTGAGGAGATGCCAGTCCACCATTCAGGAAGCAGCATGTAATGGCACATGTAATGGTAAAGTCACAGAACATGTCGCGACATATAGATTATCAGATATGGGTTAGTTTAAGTGTAAGAGCCAGTCAGTAGTTAGCCTGACCTAATGGCCAAGCAGTTTTAATTAATATAAGCCTCTGTGTGTTTACTTGGGTCTGAGCCACTGTGGACCGGGCCCGATGCAGGAAAACTTCCAGCTACACCAGGGTGTAAAAATAATGTGGAAAGATCTGCGAGGAGTTGGGGAGGAGAATATCATTATCAGAATATATTGTATGAAGAAAAAAATCTTTCAAAAACAATGTCATATTTAATCCAAATTCCAGCAGTGTAGCTTCACATCTTGTAGCTCTGTGTCTGATACCTAAAACTAATTCATAATATCCTGGATTCCTAAGGGATGGGGCAGCTCCACTCCTCCAGTTCTATGCACAGCTGGTTTTGCAGGCTTAGGCTATTTCTACTCATCTCCCTGCTCTCTTTGGTGGTCACCACATAGTCCTAGCATCTTCAATGTGTTCAATCGGGTCTTTACTACTACTAAGGGTATGCCTTCACCAATGGCTTCTTAGACATTCTTTAGGGATTTCAATCCTGCTTCATATTGACAAGTCTCAACTTCTCTCTAAGACCTCTTTAATCCTTCAGTTTTCAAGGTGCTAAACCGAAATCACACAGGAGACACTTACACATTACCAGATCCAACAGCCAGCTTGAGATATAATCTTGACTTCTTTTGGAACAACATCTGTGTGTTGACCATGAGAAAATACTTCCCAGAATATTTCACCTCACTGATGCTGGTCTCTTAATAATCACAGCTTTTTCTTCAGCCCCAGATAACTAGTATCAATTGTTCCAGTGAAGCAAAGGTCTTACCTCTACAGATCTTCAATCTAAAGCAGCACATGAATAACCCTGATATTAAGTTCTTGCTTCCCTCTGAAATGCCACAAGCCAAGCCTCCATTGTCTGCACTTCTCTCAGTTTTCCTGTATTCTATGGTCTCCTAACAGCTCAATATATCCAGAGAACTCTTTGTGTTTTTCTAGTCCAAACTTCAAAATTCTTTCCCAATTCTCAAAACAATATGATTGGTTCATCATAACAATACCCTAGTCTCCTATCAATTTAAACCTAGTTATGTTACTGATGAGGTGATAAACTCATGACCAAAAGAATCTGGAAAAATAAAGGGTCTGTTTAAGTTTACAGATTACAGTACACCATCCAATGAATCCAAGGTAAAACTCCAAGGAAAGAACCTGGAGGCAGAAGCAGAAGCAGAGGTCACAGAGGAATCGTGTTCTACTGGTTTGTTTTTCATGCCTTGCTCTGTGTGCTTTCTTAGTCAACCCTGGAATCTCCTAAAAAGCATCCAGGAAGCTGTTGGTGAAGGTGTAGCCTAAATTACGTGAAGACCCAGAATATTGGAGATGCCCAGACCATGCATCAATCAGTTCCACACCAATGCCCACAGTAGGCTGTGCCCTCCCACATCAAATATAAATCATTACAGAAAAAGTTCCACAATCCAGACGGATGAAGGCATGTCCTCAATTGATATTCCTTTCTCATAGATGACTCTGGTTTGTATCAATTCAATGAAAAGTAACCAGTACAAATAGTGTCTCAATATTGCAAAGCTCATTGATGAATCGTGGTATTTGCAAAAGCAATTGTGTCTAGAGTGCATAGGCTAAAGTACAAACAAATAAAGTCTCTTGATAAAAGGTTATGTCCACGATCCTTGGGCAAGAGACTGGGACTAGATGCATAGATCTGAAATTGGCCTCTGCACATGTAAGTGAATTTAAAGCAGTGCAGGATGGCAGTGCTCCTTGGCTAGAGATTTCTGAATTAACCCAGGGGCATTGGTAAGGTTCTGAGACAGCTTGGTTTTTGAGGTTTTGTTGGGGGAATGGGATGTGCTGCCAAGATTGAAGGTGGTTTTAAGGGTTTCATTTTAGGGGATGGTATGCTGCCAAGAGTCAAGGTTTTTGGTTTCTCTCTTTATCATGTCTGGTTCTTAATAGAATGTTGGGGTTGAGGCCCAGAATGCTGGAAAAATATCTTTCAGTGTACCTAATAGTACCTTGCAACAAGTTATCCTGCCCAAAGTGTCAGTAGTATCAACGTTAAAAAACTCTGCTCTACAGGGTTCAGCTACTAAGTGGAGGCTCCTCTTTGAAGGGAGAGGGACTTGGGGGAGGAGTCCCTTCTGCTCAGTCAGCTGACAGCACTTGCAGCAGCTGGCTTAATGTTCTTCTTCTTACCTTCGAATCTAACAGTGTGTCTGTCAGAGCATCTGCAACCCTTTAGAAGGGACTTGGGAAAAACAGCAAGGGTTTCTGATACTAGAGGAACCTTAATTATAGCCACCTACTGAGATTTTCTCTGCATTAATCACTCTTCTTCATTTCCTATAGCTCAAATGTTTTTCGACCTAAGGTGTTTGTTGACACTAGAGTGACTATTCCTTCTAATCCTAGCCATTTGACAAAGACAGAAAATAACCATTTCAGGAGTGGGCTTTTCATATGTACAGAAACAATACAGAACCTTCATAAGGCTCACACTCTGGAGTCAAGTACTAAACACCTAGGTATGGTTCCTCTACCCCAGAGCTGCCTGCTGGCTGAAGTTATTAAAACAGGGCAACCCTAAACCTGCTTACCCTAACTGAGCAAAACATAATAAGACTCTTATCTGTGTTTTTCCCCAAGCTGCTCTGTCTGCCTTCAGACTCACCCCAGTTCTTTCCTATGTGGCCTGTATGAATGGCCTGCATGCCAAATGCTTTAAAGAGTGAGTTTCTGTCTTCTCGTTTTGATTTTTTTTCTATCTCTTGACTGCAAAATATCCTCAAAATAATAAAACCTAGAGCTGACAAGTGTTTAAGGAAATTACTTCCCAGCTCATGTCTTGGGCTATAGAGTGTCATGTATTCTTACTACATATATACACATTTGAATGGTTCTTATGTTCATTTATTTTCCATGATAAAATCTATTCTTGACAGTGTTTTTTCATAAGCATTACAGGTGAATGGCCTTAGTGTTCATCACTGTCTAGCAACTGATAATATATCCCAGTTCCTGATTTTTTTTTTTGGTTTTTCGAGGCAGGGTTTCTCTGTGTAGCTTTGCGCCTTTCCTGGAACTCACTTGGTAGTCCAGGCTGGCCTTGAACTCACAGAGATCCGCCTGTCTCTGCCTCCCGAGTGCTGGGATTAAAGGCGTGCACCACCACCGCCCGGCTTCCTGTTCCTGATTTTAAGTCAGAGGTTTATACAAAGTTTCTACCAAATATTTCCTGAAGCATTCTCATTTATACAGCTTTGTAAACACTCAGTAATCTCTTTTTTTTTTTTTTAATTTATTTTAATTTATTTTGCAATACAATTCAGTTCTACATATCAGTCACGGATTCCCTTGTTCTCCCCCCTCCCGTCCCCCTCACCTTCCCCCCAACGCCCCCCCCCATTCCCATCTCCTCCAGGGTAAAGCCTTCCCCACAGACTGAGGTCAACCTGGTAGACTCAGTCCAGGTAGGTCTAGTACCCTCCTCCCAGGCCAAGCCAAACAATCCTGCATAGGCCCCAGGTTTCAAACAGCCAACTCATGCAATGAGCACAAGATCTGGTCCCACTGCCTGGATGCCTCCCAAACAGATCAAGCCAATCAACTGTCTCACCCATTCGGAGGGCCTGATCCAGTGTGGACCCCTCAGCCATTGGTTCATAGTTCATGTGTTTCCATTCATTTGGCTATTTGTCCCTGTGCTTTATCCAACCTTGGTCTCAACAATTCTCG
Organism: Peromyscus californicus insignis; assembly: GCF_007827085.1. Lineage (NCBI taxonomy): Eukaryota > Metazoa > Chordata > Mammalia > Rodentia > Cricetidae > Peromyscus > Peromyscus californicus. The sequence continues at coordinate 119,885,382 of NW_026294573.1, forward strand.
CTCATATAAACCCTCCTCATTCTCGTTGATTGGACTCCCAGAGATCCACCCAGGGCCTAGTCATGGATCTCTGCATCCAGATCCCTCAGTAGTTGGATGAGGTTTCTAGCACAACAATTAGGGTGTTTGGCCATCCCATCACCAGAGTAGGTCAGTTCGGGCTGTATCTCGACCATTGCCGGCAGTCTGTTGTGTGGGTATCTTTGTGGATTTCTGTGGGCCTCTCTAGCACTTTGCTTCTTCCTGTTCTCATGTGGTCTTCATTTACCATGGTCTCCTATTCCTTGTTCTCCCTCTCTGTTGTTGATCCAGCTGGGATCTCCCGCTCCCCCAAGCTCTCTTTCCCTCGACCCTCGCCTTTCATTACCCCCACTCATGTCCAGGCTGTTCATGTAGATCTCATTCCATTTCTCTGTTATTGGGCGATCCCTGTGTCTTTCTTGGGGTCCTGTTTTCCGGGTAGCCTCCCTGGTGATGTGAGTAGCAGACAATTCATCCTTGTTTCATGTCTAGTATCCTGCTATGAGTGAGTACATACCATGTTTGTCTTTCTGAGTCTGGGTTACCTCACTCAGGATGATTTTTTCTAGATCCATCCATTTGTCTGCAAACCTCATGATGCCATTGTTTTTTTCTGCTGAGTAGTATTCCATTGTGTATATGTACCACATTTTGTTTATCCATTCTTCAGTTGAAGGGCATCTGGGTTGTTTCCATGTTCTGGCTATTACAAACAATGCTGATATGAACATAGCTGAACAAGTGCTCTTATGGTGTGGTTGAGCATTTCTTGGGTATATGCCCAAGAGTGGTATAGCTGGATCTTGGGGGAGATTGATTCCCAATTTTCTAAGAAAGCGCCATATTGATTTCCAAAGTGGTTGTACAAGCTTGCATTCCCACCAGCAGTGGAGGAGAGTTCCCCTAGCTCCACATCCTCTCCAGCATAAGGTGTCTTCAGTGTTTTTGATCTTAGCCATTCTGACAGGCGTAAGGTGGTATCTCAGAGTTGTTTTGATTTGCATTTCCCTGATGATTAGGGATGTTGAGCAATTCCTTAAATGTCTTTCGGCCATTTGAGTTTCCTCTGTTGAGAATTCTCTGTTTAGTTCTATAGCCCATTTCTTAATTGGACTGTTGGGCATTTTGATGTCTAATTTCTTGAGTTCCTTATATATTCTGGATATCAGTCCTCTGTCAGATGTGGGGTTGGTGAAGATCTTTTCCCATTCTGTAAGCTGTCGCTTTGCCTTGTTGACCGTATCCTTTGCTCTACAAAAGCTTCTCAGTTTCAAAAGGTCCCATTGATTGATTGTTTCTCTCAGAGTCTGTGCTACTGGTGTTCTATTTAGGAAGTAGTCTCCAATGCCAATGCGTTCAAGACTACTTCCTACTTTCTCTTCTAGCAGGTTCAGAGTAGCTGGATTTATGTTGAGGTCCTTGATCCACTTGGACTTAAGTTTTGTGCACGGTGATAGATATGGATCTATTTGCAGCCTTCTACATGTTGATATCCAGTTTTGCCAGCACCATTTGTTGAAGATGCTTTCTTTTTTCCATTGTGCACTTTTGGCTTCTTTGTCAAAAATTATATGTTCATAGGTGTGCGGATTAATGTCAGGGTCTTCAATTCGATTCCATTGGTCCACATGTCGGTTTCTATGCCAGTACCAAGCTGTTTTTATTACTGTAGCTCTATAGTAGAGCTTGAAGTCAGGGATCGTGATGCCTCCAGAAGTTGTGTTATTGTACAGGATTCCTTTGGCTATCCTGGGTTTTTTGTTTTTCCATATGAATTTGAGTATTATTCTTTCCAGGTCTGTGAAGAATTGTGTTGGTATTTTGATGGGGATTGCATTGAATCTGTAGATTGCTTTTGGTAAGATTGCCATTTTTACTATGTTAGTCCTGCCTATCCATGAGCATGGGAGATCTTTCCATTTTCTGACATCTTCTTCAATTTCTTTTTTCAGGGACTTAAAGTTCTTGTCATATAGGTCCTTCACTTGCTTGGTTAGTGTTACCCCAAGGTATTTTATGTCATTTGTGGCTATAGTAAAGGGTGATGTATCTCTGATTTCCTTCTCCACTTCTTTGTCCATTGTATATAGGAGGGCTACTGATTTTTTTGAGTTGATCTTGTATCCTGCTATGTTGCTGAAGGTGTTTATAAGCTGTATCAGTTCCTTGGTGGAATCTTTGGGGTCGCTCAAGTATACTATCATGTCATCTGCAAATAGGGAAAGCTTGACTTCTTCCTTTCCAATTTGTATCCCCTTAATCTCCTTATGTTGTCTTATTGCTCTGGCTAGAACTTCAAGTACTATATTGAATAAGTATGGGGAGAGTGGACAGCCTTGCCTCGTTCCTGATTTTAGTGGAATCGCTTTGAGTTTCTCTCCATTTAATTTGATGTTGGCTGTTGGCTTGCTGTAAATTGCCTTTATTATGTTTAGGTATGTTCCCTGTATTCCTGATCGCTCTAATACCTTTATCATGAAGGGGTGTTGGATTTTGTCAAATGCCTTTTCTGCATCCAGTGAGATGATCATATGGTTTTTTTCTTTGAGTTTGTTTATATGGTGTATTATATTGACGGACTTTCGTATGTTGAACCACCCTTGCATCTCTTAATCCATGTTAATGAGCCATGCATTGTTTATTTCCAAATAATTAACTTTCAACTTGTGTTATAACAACATAGCATATAGAGATTTAGTTTTTATTAATTAATATAACTTTTGTGGCATTTATATGGTCTCATTTTCCAGATGACCCATTGGCTTTTAAAAGATAGTGATTATGGAATTTGTTTAGAATATGTATAACTTCTTCATTAAGCCAATTATAAATTAAGAGTATAATATGGCCTTTTATTTTTTACTTTGTTCACATACAGTTTATAAAATCTGGGAGAGATCTTCAAAGTTTCATTTTTAAGAAAGAATTTAAAGCCGGGCGGTGGTGGCGCACGCCTTTAATCCCAGCACTCGGGAGGCAGAGACAGGCGGATCTCTGTGAGTTCGAGGCCAGCCTGGGCTACCAAGTGAGTTCCAGGAAAGGCGCAAAGCTGCACAGAGAAACCCTGTCTCGAAAAACCAAAAAAAAAAAAAAAAAAGAAAGAATTTAAAATTTGTACATGAGAGTGCACGAGCACACATATGTGATTTATGTGTCACAGGAATGCAGTGTCAAAGGAAGCCAGAGATGTCAGGGCCTCAGAAACTGGAGTTACAGGGAGTTGTAAGTCACCTGACATGGGTACTGGAACTGAACCTGGTTCACTGGAAGAGCAACAAGTGCTCTTATTCACTGAGCCGTCTTCTACACCCTTCTGCCTTTTTTTGGGGTTTTAATTATGAAATTTTAGGTCATAATTTTGGCTTAGACATTTTGAGGGTTTTTTATATAAATATTGAAACCTCCAGTGTCTTCATGAGTATATAATTTTTTCAGTTTTAATTTTTTTTCTGATTTTATAATGATCTATTTGCTATATTTTCTCAATAAATTTTGCATTTCTCATATGACTAAATTTCAAGATATACTATTTCTTTTGTCAAATTTACATGTTATGTCTCTTCCAGATTTAGGGTTTTTTTTCTTTTATTCTTGTGGTCTTCAAGGTCATATTCTCTTAGCTATGTCTCAAAACAAACATATTAAATAGACTCTGTCCCTTTATTGGGATAGAAATGTTTTTTAAATTAAGCCTAATTTACTCTAATAGTTTGTTAATTTGTCCTTTCCTTTTAAAATTATTTTTGAAGGTTTTTGGGTCCTCTCTTTTTTGTGTGTGGTTCTTAATGAACTACAGCTTTATCATCTCCTTTTGTTTGTGAATCTTATTTTCAAATGTTAAAGATAGTACGATGACTCAGGGTTAAAGCAACATTGACTCTTCCAAATGATCCAGACTCAATTCCCAGTACCCACATGGCATCTCACAACTATCAGTAACTCTAGTTAATTAAAAGTGAATTGCAATGATCAGTTTCACAAGTTTAAATAACATTGTGATAACACCTAATACAGTTAGGATACCAGCGTCATTTAGCTTTGTACTTTTAATCTTTGATAACTTCTCAGTTGGAGATTAGGTATTTATTATGACTGGAATCTGAGAACCAGATTATTATTGTTATCTTTTGTATTGTCATCAATTTAAATAGTGTGTGTTCCTTTTTGTGTACATAACTGCATACAAGTAGAAATCAGAGGAAAGCTTGAGGGAGATGGTTCTCAACATCCACAATATGGAATTTGGGAACAGGCTCCTCAAGAAAAGGTCTTTTTGTTGAGCCTTCTTGTTAGTCCTAAAATATGCTGTATGTATACTATATTCTGTCTTAAAAATTAATTTTGGATTTTGTTTCAAAACCAGTCTAAATATTTAGCTCATCTGCTATTACACCAGTTTTAATAGCTACCAATATATATTCAATAGTTTTTAACTTAAATTCCTTTCTTAGCAGGATTTATTAAAGATTTTGAGTAACATTTATGTAGTGTCCTACCATAGTTTTAATTTCTAACTTCTATTTAATAAACATCATTTACTTGACAATGCATTGGTGTTTCACCTCATAATTTTATCTTGTCATGAGAGACATGTTTCATATTTCTAATAGTAAACTTTTTCCAAAAGTCTGTCCTTGTAGCTTAAATTCTGTTGTTTTTATTTAACATCTATTAATATGCTCATTCACCATTTACCTAATCCTAATGGGTGTACTTACACCCATTTCAGGAAATGCATGAACTATCTGACTCTATTAGAGCCTTGCCTCATTGTATTTTTGAACTTCAAGGTTGATGGTTGTACAATGGATCAATCAAACTTTCTCATAAACAGAAGTCATTTATCATTTTGTCTCTCCAGCCCATCAATAAAGCTATATTTTTATCTTGATCATCAGGAATATTCTTTGTCTCTTTTCTCATAGATAAAATGAAAGAAAAATCAAAGCACATAGAATACAGTTCTCTGTGACCCTTACAATCACAATTTTCTCTTAGTGTAACCCCTCTATCCCTAAACAGAGCACCCAATAGCAATTTTATCTCCAAAGTGGGTATAAAATGGTACAAATGAAAGAATTTGGAGGAGGGGAAGATTCTGGATGAACAAGAGAGTATCCTCCTTCTAGAGTAGAGGAAGCCAAGTTAATGTTGGGATTGGTACATGTGGCTCAGGGGATGACTGTGGCAAAGCAAAGATTAATGACCTTAAGTTTTAATTATTTTTTATCTGTCATGAGACAAAATAGAGTCAGTATTACTCACTAATTATGGCTTCTTGTTTATCCCACAGAAAATTCTGTTTTGCACAGCTAGCTTTGATCATCTTGGAGTTACACATATTCCATTTTGAACATTAGTCTACGTGTCATAGATGGGATTTGGGAAAGACTTGGCCAAGCATTGATAATACAGATGACATGGGTGACTGTCTTCTGCAGCTTAGATATGTAGCAACTCCTTATACTTTTCAAGTTTCTGTAGCTAAGTTATTCCATTAAATATTGTCATCTGTCAAAGACTTTACATGGCATATTTTTTTTTACCTTCTCCTGTGGTTCTATGGGTAATGCTCCCTATACATCCACAAATAGGCAGGTCCTAGGAAAATCATGACTTAATCTCTTCTAGCCAGAACTCTGACACTCAGTATTTTTGCCTATTGCTCTTGCTATGGCTTTGAAATAAAAAGTGTGTTAGTTTTTTTTTTTTTCCTCCCCCATGAGTTCTGAGGATCAAACCACTGCTTGTCCCTCTGTGGATTGAAATCCCTCTCTTGGTTACCTGCCTAGCACCTTAGATCCTCTGGGCTTAGCCATCTCCTGTAACAAAGACCAGATGACAATCACACCCTGAAATCAAAGACTATTTTCCTGGTAAGCATCTTCAGAATCTCCTGCCTAGCTCTCTGTTTCCTTGCAGGAAAGGGAAATGTGTTACTCTTAGTAGGTGTCCTCTGACAGTATCTTATTTCCTCACAGTCATTTATTCTACATGCCCAAATGCATATCTTCTAACTCCTGGGAACAAGTTCTGTTCCAACATCATGGTTAAACTTGGCTCATTGTCAAGCTTCTATCTATCACTGTTAGTTAAACCTCTATTTTCCATCTCTTATCTAGTGTGTGAAAATGAGAAAATAGCAGATAGGTATTATCTTAGTCAGGGTTACTATTGATGTGATGAAACACCATGAACAAGAAGCAAATTGGGGAGGAAAACATTTATTCAGCTTACTCTTTCACATCACTGTTCATCACTGAAGACAGTCAGGAGAAGAACTAAGCACAGGAGCCTGCAGACAGGAGCTGATGCAGAGGACATGGAGGAGTGTTGTTTACTGGCCTGTAACTTTGACTTACTCAGCCCACTTTCTTATAGAACCCGGGACCACCATCCCAAATATGGCATCACTCACAATGATCAGGGCCCTTACACATCAATCACTGATTAAAAAAAAAAAAAAAAAAAAGATGTCCTATAGGCTTGTCTACAGTCCAGTCTTCCATTGGCATTTTCTCAAATGAGGCTCCCTCCTCTCTGATGGCTCTACCTTGTGTCATGTTGACATAAAATTAAGAAGTATAGTTATGTTATTTATGGAATAAACCAAGAAGTTTGTGATTTCTCATTCTTGCCATTCCCACAAACAATCTATCAATAATTAAGGTGGATTCACATTAAAAATATAATTTAAAGCTGATTTGTTCTGGTGAATTTCACTAGAAAATTCCAAAACTAGTCATTATTTTTTTAATCTATAATAAAATAATGCCTTATTTCTCCCCCATGTTGACTCTGGCTTTTCTATATGACAGCCAAGATGACCTTGTCACTCTCTTATATGTCTTCCTCCCACAAGGAGACTCACAATTATCTGTAACTTCACTTCTGGAGGATCTAATGTCCTCTTCTGGACTTCATGGAAACCAGACATGCACATAATACACATAAATATATAGTGGCAAACACTTATGTATGTAAAATGAAAAGAAATCTTTAAAGAAAAATCTTAGAACTTGCAATAGGATTAAATTATAGTATACAAAAGGATAGTATGGTTTATGGATAACAGAATGATTAAATCAAACGGGTTACTATTTCTCTTAATGTTTTTATTTATTCTTTAAGAATATTATACAATAGATTTCAATCTTATTTTCCCCTACCCCAAATCCAACCAAATCATCTCTGACCTCAACTTCAGGTTTTATCTCTTTTAAGCTCTCTCTCTCTGTGTCTCTCTCTCTTTCTCTCTCTCTGTCTCTCTCTCTGTCTCTCTCCCTGTCTCTCTCTCTGTCTCTCTGTCTCTCTCTCTCTGTCTCTCTCTCTCTCTCTCTCTCTCTCACACACACACACACACACACACACACACACACACACACACACACACACCAAGGACTCTGATTTGTGTTGGCCTACTATTCTTGAGCACGAACCCTGACCTGGAATGTGGTTGATGTAGGCAGAGTCACTTCATTGAAGTAATCTGATTTTCCCTCTCCCAGAAAATATTACTTGCAAATGAACTTCTATGAATTCATATGTGCATGGTTGTGTCCTGAAAATGTTGTTTTCTTGTAGTCACCCACCACCACTTGCTCTTAAAAATCTCTCCTCCACTTCTTTTGCATAGATTGTTGAGCCTTGAGGGAAGGGAATGTCATAAAGAATCCCATTTAGGAGTGAGCACTCCAAAGTTTCTCATGTTCTTTCCCTTGCCCAGCTGTGGGTCTCTGTGTTAATTACCATCTACTTCAAGAGGAAGCTTCTCTAATGAGTTTTGAGGGATGCATTGGTCTAAGGATATAACAATATCTCATTAGGAGTTGTGTATTATTATGTTTATTTAGCAAAATAATAGTAAATCAAACATATAGATAAAATTTACATTGTGGTGTCCTTGCATATGATTGTCATATCTTCCTGGATTACCTCCAAGAACCCCTTTCCAATCAAAGATAATGACAGAAATGTGCTGTACATCAGACACTTGACTAAAGTGTCTCTAATCATCTACTTCAGCAAGTCAAACTGCAGGTGGTCCTGCACCTACTTTAAATCGCTCTTATTTTTCTCCATTTAGAATCTCTTTCAAGTAAAACAGCTTAAAAGGGTATCAGGAAGCAATTTATTGGAGATTATGTATTTATTTTAATCAACGTGGAGAATTGAGTCAATAACTGTAATCCATCATCTGGATTCAGCTATATTTTATGTGTTCTAATTTTAGATGGAAGACTAAAATCTTTTGCAGTTCATTAACTGTGGTACAATTTCCTCTCTTTTTAATTAAGTTTGCAATCAAATAAGTTATCTTTCACAGTTAATGTTATTCTTCACTCAGGCTCTAGACATAGCACCTAATATTTCTATCCTATGGTCACATGTAATCTGACACAATTTTTTGTGTTTCTCAAAATCTTTATATATTCTACTGCCTTTATGATTCTCAAAAACATTTAACCTATGTTTTTTAAGTATCTATGTTAGTTGATTTTGTTTTCTTTTTACCAGTGCTAAGGATTGAACCCATTGCCTTATGAATCCGAGACTAGTATTCTACTACCAAGTTATACTCTTCTTTTTATAAGTTTCTAATTGTTTTTGTTTAGAGATGTATTTTTTTAACTTTATGTATTTAGGTGTTTGCCTGCATGTATGCTTTTATCCTATGTGCATGAGTTCTTGAGGAATCCGGAAGAGGGCATCAGATCTCCTCAGACTGGAGTTACAGATAGCTATGAGCCACCATATGGGTGCTGGAATCCAAACTTAGATCCTCTGGATAAGAAGTAAGTACTCTTACCAGCTGAGCCATCTCAAGAGCCCTCTTCTTTATATTTTAAAACAGAGTCTTAGGTCAAAAGTATGGATCAGCGGCTAAGAGCACTTGCTTCTCTTCCAGAGGACCCAAGTTTGGATCCTATCACCTATATCAGGAGGTTCATAACCATATTCATGGACAACCATACACATGTTACATAGTCTTACACAGCTCACATAGATACATACACATAAATAAAATAAATAAATTTAAAACAGGGTGTTGGTAGTTTATCCAGGCTGGCCTTGAACTTGTGATGCCACTGCCCTGTTATGCTAAGTAGCTGAAATTGCCACCATTCTCATTTTTGGGTTATCAGTATGCCTTTTCTTCCCACTTCCTTATTCGGATCTATAGAGCTTGTCCATGTGTAGTAATATGACATTTACTGCTGTTGCTGTTTATATTTGTAAAACTTTTAAAGCAAAATTATATTTATTTTGTGTATTATAATTATATTTCACAATAATTTATTTGGTTCTTTTATGATTGTAATATGAGTAAAAATTCATTGTTAACAACTATGTGAAATCATAAAAAAATGAAGACTTTCTGTAATCCCAAAGAAAAATATGTCTGTGTTTTTCTTAGCAGACATTTTTATACCTTTGTGAACCAAGTTTCCTACAAACACCTAAAACATTTCATTTACTTGCTGTTACATTGTTTTCACTTAAAAATCAATTGTGGATGTCTTTTCATATCAGTATATATCTTTACATTTTATGTGTATGTATTTACAGGTAGAAATGACAGTAGTAACTCATGCTTAAGGATAATATACATCTTCACAAAGCTTCATAAATGTACTCTTCAGTGCACAATCCTTAAGTTTATATATGGTCTCAATAAATATCTATAAATCTATTCCTTAAAATTTCTAAATGAAAAGCATTGGTTTTAAATTTTGATAACTGATGCCAAAGTGTATCAAACTAGTTGAACAAAGTGCATGATTTAACTTATCTACACTCTTGATGTTATAACATCAGCATTTTAATCTTTTTAAGTAAGGTTTTAATTTGTATTTCAGAGTCTATATGAAAGACCAGCACTAGTTATGTCATTTGCAGATTTAAGTTCAAGATAAAACAATAGCATACTTGGCTCAAAAATCACTCTGAGGTTGAACCTGTGACATTGGAACACAGTTCAGGCATGGGGCCTTCATCAACTCAGAGTTCTGAGTGATTCTATTGGATGTATACTCTTGAAGTTGATTACAAATTTATCATTTTAAATGCATGTTAGCCGGTTGGGTTTACTTTAATGTCTTTATGGGATTTTGACAAATGTTAAAAATTCTAATATATTGTTTATTGATTTATTAAAAAGTTTAAAAATCATTTATTTGTCTATTGCACAGAGAGTCAAAGGTCAAACCGAGGGCCTTGTGTGTTCTGAAAAAGTACTCTTTTGTGTACTGAGGAAGTACTCTATCACCGAGCAACACCCCAAATTAAGACTAGTTTCATATAGTCTTACAGAGACACTTGATGCATTTTAACTATATATTCATGAGAAGTTTTCTCTTTGTCTTTTGTTTTGCACTGAGAGTATAATGTTTACTTATCTGCTTAAAGTGGTTTTTTTACATTTGAATCAAGTGTTAACTGCACTTTCTTTTCCCAAACTCAGTATGCAATTGAACTACTATGATTTAATTTTGGAATCTATATTTTCCCCAGTGAACTGAAATACCACATTTTTCACATGGCCACAGAAGCTGAGAAATCAATTTCTGTGTTCCCTATTCTGTGACATCAATCTACCTGACTGGTCAGTCCTCTAAAACAAAGCAACTTTCTTTTTCTTTCTTTCTTTCTTTCTTTCTTTCTTTCTTTCTTTCTTTCTTTCTTTCTTTCTTTCTTCCTTCCTTCCTTCCTTCCTTCCTTCTTTCTCTCTCTCTCTCTCTCTCTCTCTCTCTCTCTCTCTCTCTTTCTTTCTTTGTCTCTCTTTTTCCTTTCTTCCTTCCTTTCTTCCTTCCTTCCTTTCCTTCCTTCTCTCTATCTATCTATCTATCTATCTATCTATCTATCTATCTATCTATCTATCTCTCTCTCTCTCTCTCTCTCTCTCTCTCTCTCTATCTATCTATCTATCTATCTATCTATCTATCTATCTATCTATCTATCTATCTGAGACATTGTATCTCTATGTAACTCTGGATGTCCTAGAACTCCCTATGTATACCAGCTTGGCCTGGTAATTACAGAGATCCACCTACCTCTGCCTCCCAAATGCTAGAATTAAAGACATGTATCACTATGTCCACCCTAAACCAGACTATTTTAATTATAGTAGCTCCATGAAAATATGCCTCTTTAAAAAATCCCCACCATTTTTCCTTTTTATAACGTTTGTGATTTTCTGTGTATTGTGTGTGCGTGCATCACGGTGAAAGTGTGAAGATCAGAAGACAACTTTGGGGAGTTAGGTCTTCCCTTCTACCATTCGGGTTCTAAGGCTCTAGCTCAGGCTGTCAGGCTTGATGGCAAGCAACTTTACAGTGTGAAGTAGTCATGTCCACCCTTCTCCTACTTTCTTGCAAGTTAGTGCTATCTATCCTTTCTAATTATTTTATCAAGATATAAAATGGAATCATAGAGGTTTGAATTAGAAACATGAGATGTATGTTGGTCAAATTGAAGGAACTGGTATCTTTGGATAATGTGCTTTTTTCAAGATTAATATTGAGAATGATGTTTAAGTTATATGCTATTATCTTTCAACAGTTTTCATAAATGATAGTAATGCTTTCTCCTTGTATACTAAGATAATTAATTAATCAAATATAAGAAGTGAAATTGATGCAAAACTGGTCCTGGGGAACAACAAAAAAGGTCTAAGCGGCCATTTAAATAATTCAAAGGAATATCCCTTTTCTTTTTATATCAATCTTGCACATGTTTTATTCTGCTCAAAACATTTGATATTTTCAAAGAAAAAAATAGTTAATTTTGCATCTTAACTTTGTCATTAGTTATTGTAATGATTATTACCTGAGCTCTGGTTTTCATTTCTTCACAATTATCTTCTATGCCATAGAAGCACAGTTCTCTACACTTAGTAACAGCCAGGGTTCATTGAGTTCTGCTCCTGATTGAGTTCAGTCAATGGATGAGACCAAACCAATGATAGTAGGCAGAAAAATGAGATCTGAATGTCTGGAATAGTGCAGTGAAGACATGTATCTTTGGTTTTCTGTCAGATCAAAAAGGACAATCTGTAGAAAAATGACTGCAATAATAGAGCATAAATACAGAGCAAGATAGAGGCAGGGTGTGGAAAGGGGAAAATGGGTCTCGAGACGTGGTTAGCTTCTTAAGATGTGAGGGAAAACTGGCTGCAACATCTGTCTTCTGGTTGATCCCTAGGGTTGATTCTACTGGTCTGGCTGGCCAGGCAGGTAGCCCCTCCCTCTCTCTTCACTCCATGTGACTTTCTGTTGCTAATGCCCTCTCTGATGAAGAGGACAAACTCCCTTAAGAAGAGGTCAGGGATATCCAAGCAGCTGAGCTGTCCCCAACCAGACCCTCTAAAAAATGCTCTCAGTTTGCTCACCCACCTGGAAAATAAATTGAAGATCTTGAAAGTATCAGTTTTGTTACCTGTTGGATTGGTGGGGCCTGAAGAGAGGAAAGTGAAACCTATTATCTCATATCATAAAAGCAAAGACATTTTATTATGAAAATAACATAAAATGGGCAAAACCAATCCTTCTATTTACACTCAATCTTGATCTTATATATCACTCCAATTCTCGTTTAGGGAAAAATCATACCATAGTTGTAACCTAAAGGTCATTCCAAACACTGCTTATTTGAATACATTTACCTTATACATTGATACTTAAGCAGTCAGGTTTTCTTAGAAGTTATAACACTGCATAACAATAAGCATATATGAGAATTGGTCCACTATGGCTGACTCCATGTATACCTGATGCCTCTTTCTAAACTCTTCATACATACAGAAATATCAGGCATTTGTATGTTATCTAAAACGTCTAAGTACATGTTTTGTTTGTACATAATTTTAAGCTATTGCACCTAAAGCAAAGATTACCTCAATCTTCTGAATATTTCTATTTCTCTTTCTAAATCTATGGTAATGTTTTTTTCGGCTTACTTAGTATTTAAGGTGTTTGGGGGGATTTAAAAAGTAATACACTTGAAAATTCTTTGAAAATTATAAAATATAAATCACTATAATGTAAAATAACCTATTACTTATATTTTTATTATATTTTTAAAAGTTCCTTTATTAGTGAATACATTTTCTATTAATCTTTAAGTTAGTACATAAAGAAACTGGAAAAGGAGCTTAGTTGGTAAAGTGCTTGCTGCGTAAGTGTGAGGAGTGGAGTTTGATGTTTAGAACATTAAAAAGGGCCAGATGGGATGATGCATACTTGTGATGCCACTACTGTGAAGACAGAGACAAGTGTCTCCCTTAGGCTTACTGGCCAGCCCACCTAATCTACTCATCAAGTTCCAAGACAATGGGAGACCCCGCTTTAAAAAGAAAGATAGAGAGCGCTTGAAGAATGACATCCAAAGTCGACCACTGGCTTCTCCACACATGTGATACATAGCACGTGCACCTAGACAGACAACCCTCAACACATGCAAATACACACACATGAAGTTAGTACACAGCATAATGGGTTTCATTACTGTGGGTTTTTTTTTTACATATATGTCATTATATATTGTTTTATTTGTCTCCCTCACCAGGAGCCCTCCCTTGCCCCACAATACATAGCTTTAAATCCATGCTCAGCATGTGAGATAACAAAGCTGTACTACTACTAATCTGCTGCTGTTCAGTCTTGACATTTCCAAAATCCTGGGGTCTCCATTAAGTCAAAGGCTGCACTTTCACCAATGTCCTTTCCTAACCTTTTCACAAAGACTCAGATCTTGCTATAGGGCCCCAGGCTCCAGCTACTATCTGTGACCCCTTCGTTTCATCAAAACCAATACCACCTGACAGCTCATACACACTGTTTGCCAAATTTGGGCATGATTTAAATGCAACCTGCCCTCTCCCAGATAAGCTCTGTTCAGTGATTTTGAGGAAATACTTTACTACTGTCCCAGTGAAGCATAGAAGATTTTATTCAATGATGCTTTCATGGAAGAAGTTCAAAGCAGCTACTGCCTCCTGCTCATTTGGTCCAATCACCATATGATTTTGTGTGTGTGTGTGTGTGTGTGTGTGTGTGTGTGTGTGTGTGTGTGTGTGTGTGTGTGTGTGTGTTTGGTTCTCTATTCTTCCTGGCAAAGGCAACTCCAATGGCTTCCATTTGGCTGTTCCAAGAATAATAGCCCTTGTTGAACTTGTTACAGAATGAATGTGGGAATTTGCCAACTTATAAGTGTATCTATTCCAACTATATATTCTAGGACTGGAGAAATGACCATGAGTTCAGGGATCCAATGGCCTCACTGTAAGTGAGACATTAGCCAAAACATATCAATTACCTGAAATCCATAAGCCCCTACTTTAATTGGAATATCATATGCCTTTTGTGGTCCCTCAGAATCAGTGGCAATTTAGAACCAGTGTCCAGTACTCTTTTTAATCACAGCTTCTTCTTAAGCCTCAGCTCATAAGCACAGATTATTAATCTTAAATAAAACAAAATGGCCACTATTCGAAATGTCCATAGAGTCTTTGCTTCCCTCTAAAACCCCACAGTTCAAGCTTCTATTGTGTCTATTTCCCTCAGAATTCTGATCATCTAAGCTCTAACAGAATGTCACTCAGTTCTGAGCACTAAATGGTTTTCCCAGCTCAAAGTTATAAAATATTTCACAATCATCCCACAAAAGCATAAAAGGCATAAAAAGACATGTGGTCGGGTAATCATAGTAACAGCCTACTTTTGGGACCAATTTCTGTTTCAACTTCCTCTCTACTGCTGTGATAACAGACTCTGAACTGTTAAACAATTTAGTGGAGGAAAAGATTTATTCGGCTTACATTTCTAGGTTCCAGGTCATCATTGAAGGTTGGGGCAGGAACTCAAACAGGAACTTGAAGCAGAAAACAAGTAAGAACACCTATTGCTGATTCACAGATCCATGCTTGACTAGCTGTCTTATACAGCCGAAGACCATCTGCCCTGGGAACTGTGCAAACCACAGTGGCCTGAGCCCTCCCACAACAATTAACCATCAAGATAATAGCCCACAGGCATTCCTACAGATCCTTTTAATCTAGACAGTATCTCAATTAAGACTCCCTTCTCTGGTGACTCTAGGCTGTCACCTTAACCATTAAAACTAACTGCGGGACACACCCACCCCTTCACACATAGTAATTTGTTCCTTACTTAGGCAATAAAAAATAAATTTCTGGCTAACTAGATGCATTCCATTAATTAAAAATTTCTAAAGACTTACTGTGTGCAAGAAATTATTCTACATGCCATATATATGTGTATATATATATAAATGAAGAAACACCTATCTTCCAATATAAAAAGCTCTTTAAATATATAGACATATACAAATATAATTAAATGACCAAAACATTGATATATGGATAATTAATAATAACACATAGTTAATCTGTATAGTTTGGGGGAAGATGGCAAGCTTCTAGAATACAGAAATTTATTCTAATCAAATAAAGTCTAACAGTAGGTGCCCCCAATTTTTTTAAAAACATACATAACAAAAAGAAACCAATTATCCTAAAGTTAGAATATTAATTCATCTTGAAGTAGGATAGAAAGATAGGGAATTTTGGTGGTTGATTTCAGATGGGCTGAAAAGCATGCTGAGAGGAAAATGACTCTTCTCTCAAGATGTGTTCTGCTTTTTCTCCTGAGAAAGGCTAAAACTTTTTATAGCACTAATAAAGCCCAAATTGCCCATGGAGACAATATATGTTTTTCCAAAAGAATTCTTATGTTTACTCATGGCCAAAATGATATATACACTCAAATTTCCAGCACTTCTTTCTCATTCCCAGATCCACATCTAACAATGTCTTCCATAAATCTACCATACAACCCCATGTATAGAAGGAAGTTGTAACCAACATTCTTTGTGCTATGATAAAAAGAGAGAGGCTCTTCACTTCCATTAGAGATGTAACTTGAAAGCCACAAAACCCTATATATACTGTTCATAAAGACACTTACTTGAGACTCTCCCTTGAGAATCTCATATTCACAGGTTGGTGTGTATTATTCTTTCCTTCGGTTGTACTTTCTCTATTAGACTCTTTGCTTAATGTTTATATTAAAAATATCTTTACAATTGTGATTTTCCTTCATACTGGTTTCTCCTGAAATTATTTTCTGTGGTGAAGTTTTGAATCTTAGTTTTGCTTGAATGGAGATCCTAAGAGAAAAGGGAACTCTCCAGACTCCTTTAGGGGAGGAAATTGAGCTGTGCCTCTGTTGCTCTTGGTAACAGTGTCTACAGACCAAAAGCAAATGAAACAACCAGAATAAATATCAATGAAACCCCAGCTTATATAAATGTACTCACTATTAACACATTGAGATATATTTTTCTCACCCACAGCAGTTTTTAAGGAGCTGTGAAGATTGTTCATTGGTTCCCAACACTTGCAGTTTTTACAGAAGACCCAGGTTCAGTTCCCAGCACCCATATAGTTACTAGTCCATAATTCCAGTTTCAGGGGAATCTGATGTTCTCCTCTCACCTCTGAGGACATGAGGCACACACACGGGGTGCACATACATGCATGCAGTAGAAACACTCATGTACATAAAATAAAATGAATGAATAAGTTCTTAAAGCACTTTTTAAAATGTTTTAATAGGAAGAACATACACTACAATAGTCTTTCTTCTCACATACTTTCAGGTGAACCTCAGCATCTTACAGTGAATAAAATATTTAGTGAGTCATTACTGTGTGTTTTTTCATTAATTCAAGATGTATTTATTAAACTGTGTGTTCTCGTCTTTGTGATACTACAGATTAGCAAAAATTTAATATCATGAAATTTAGTTATTCTCTTGTAGTTTTGGGGCCAGAAACCTGGCCTATTTTCCTGGGCTGAACTGGAATGCCTCCTGTATCACCCTGCTCAGGAGCTCAGGTCCCAATCTATTCCCTCTTCTCCAGCTTCTAGAGCTTAGAATTCATTTCTACATCACCTCTTTTAAAATCAAAGATTGACACATAATTTTTCTTAATTCCTTGGTACTATACATTTTCATCATGCTCACCACCCCTCAAATCTTCCCAAATTTACTCCTTATTCTGCTCCTAATATTGTGTCCCCACTTAAGAATATTTTTAATATTTATTTGAGATATTTGTACGTACTTGATCATACTCACCTCCCTGCACCAACTCTTCTCAGGTTCACCCCCATTCTCTACCCACCTTGCTTTGAGCTCATTTTAAGACCCATGCTGTCAAATTTGTGCTGACCACATACTTTTCTGGGTATACATTTACTGGAGCTCGTTTCAATTCTACTTATCAGGGGACATATTCTTAAAGAAAACACCCTCTTTCTATCCTGGCAACTACTAATTACCAATAGCTCCTGAGTGAGGGGTGGTACTTCATGACCACTTCCCACTTCTATGCTGGGATTTTTCCTAGTTTGAGCTTGCATGGGTCTTGTGCATGCTTTTGCAAACACTGATTTCATTTGTGAAACTCCTTCTCTTGTGTCTGGAAAATGCTGATTCCCTGTAATATACACATGCTGGCTCTTAAAATCTTCCTATTTGTTCTTTAGCCATGATCCTTGAGCATCTCAAGGGAGAAGTGTGTTGCAGATGTTCCATTTAGCAATGAGCATTCTGCAGTCCATTATTCTCTATATCTTGTGCAATTGTGGGACTCTGTGATAACTAGGTGTCATTTTTTCAAAAAAGAAGCTTATTTGATGAGGATTGAAAGATGCAGTTATCTATGGTTTGATAATAAGTCATCAGGAATAGGAGTTGGTTTAATACTATGTCTCCTTAGCACAGTAGTAATAGTTGGCCATCTCCTAGAATCTATGACCTATCTAGCCACAAGTTCTTGGCCTGTCCTCGGGGCCAGGTATGGGCTCTGTCTTGTGGAGCAGACCGTAGCCATCAGAAAGTGATTGGCTACTCCTACAAAATTCATGCTGCTATTGACCCAGTGGGCTTGTGGGGTGGGTCATTATTGTAGTTCATATGGTTCACTGGGTAAACTTAAATGAGGTAAACTTAATGGGTACCTTTCTCCTCAGTGGTGTGGACAGTTCTATTACTTTGAAAGTCGGTAGGGATAAAGCTTCCAGGTTAGTACTAGTTTGATTCTTTTTCAATGGCTTATGAAAGAAGTGTGTGGTATTCAGAAACAGGATCTTACTGGTCAAGTTCTGAGGTGTCAACAAAAGCAAGGGCTTATAATACTTGGGACTCTGTGGGACCTCACTGGTCAACAACTGAAAAAGAGGCAACCAGTCCATGGTTCTATTTGTCATCTTGTGATGTCACTAGTGCTCTATAACAGGGCAACTCCATTAAAATCTTTGTATATGTTTGCATGTATATATATTTAGAAAGTCTCTTCAGTAGCAGTTTTTCAGATGACTTTTACAAAAGTTTTTAGCATATCCTCCAAAGCCCCATTTCATTAAACCCCCCTGTTCTAATATTTTATTCCCCCATTTATAATTGTGTTCTTCCTTCCTTCCTTGTAACGTTCTGGTCACCTCATTGGCCCATTAACAATTTCCTGGACTATGTGAGTATTTCAAATGAACACGTGTGTGTGTGTGTGTGTGTGTGTGTGTGTGTGTGCATAGTCAAAGTTAATATCAGAAATGTGAATTTGTCTTTCTGTATCTGAGTTACCTCACTCAGGATGATTGTTTCTAGTTCTTTCCATTTATCTGAAAAATTGTAATTCATTTTTTTTCCTGCACAGCTGAAAAAAATTACAATATGTAAATGTACCACATTTCTATTAGCCATTCATCAGCTGATGGACATTGAACCTGTTTCCATTGCCTAGCTATTGAGAAATGGGCAGCAACTAACATGAATGAGCAAGTTTTTTTTTTTTTTTTTTTTTTTTTGCTGAGTTCTAAAGAATTCTATGGCTGTATCAAGTGGTAGATCTACTTCTAGCTTTTGAGGAACTTTCAGATTGATTTCCATAATGCCTATACCTGTTTTCACTTCTGCCAACAGTGAAGAAATGTTCTACTTTCCCCAAGTCACATCAGCATTTCTCACATCTAGCATGGCTTCAGGAACAGACCTCATTAGGACAGCAAGGTTTTGAATAGACAGACGGATGGACACACATAGAGAAAAACTGGGATTGAGTGAACTGGACTCTCTGGTGAAGAAACATCAGCACCTGCTCGCCATTGGCACACAGCTACTGCTGTATTGCAGTCACAGTGTTGCTGAGACAGCATAGGCACCAGCTTGAGCCCCCTATCTGCCTACATCACCATCACCTCATGTTGTCAGGCCTGGGCTCTGGAGATTCTACTTGCTAGTACAGGCTTCCGAAAAGGGCCAACTTGAGGAGCTGACTGACAGCCCACACAGCCACCCAAACTGGAGCTCTACCATCATGCATCTGCCACTCTGTACTGCTTGGTTGTTGCCAAATGTAACATGAAAGTAGTTAAACTGAAAGCAGTCATGGCATCTCTAAATGTTTCTCCTATTATTCCAGTAGCCAAATTCACACCATCTTCCCGGAAAAACCAGGGCATGCCGCCTGAGCACAGCCCAGGCCCCTATAAAGCTGCAGTGCCCTCAGCCCTCTTCTGAGGTTTCCATAAATTTCCCTCAAGCACCAACATATAATCTAGATTGTATCTCTAGATTGTACTTGTCCCATATTTTCCACCTATTGCTTTAAACTGTGCTGCCTCTAGCCCTTTATTTGTTCCCTTTTTTTCTTTCTTTCTTTTTTTTTGCCTTTGTTTATTCCTTTCCCTATATTTCTTCCATTTCCCTATTCCTTTCTTTACCTATATAGGCATACTTCTCCCAAGAGCATTCCCGTATCTGACCAACAGGAGTTCCCCATAGCTAGTATCCAAGGTCTCTGTCCTTGTTTGGGCACCAATTGCCAACTGCTTACATCACTCCCAGGAACTTGGCCTGACTAGGAATGTGAGAAAATGAATAATGACAAACAGATGGACACATGGACAGAAAGCTGGAGATGAGTAGCCTGGGATGTCTGATGGATGAGCCTCTGCATCCAGGAAGCTTGCTGTGGCCTCTGGTGCTTATACTCCTGATACAGCCAAGAGAGACTATACTTTCCACATTCCTTTCCCTGTTCCCAGTGCTCAAAGCAAGGGTCATGATGTTTCACTGCAGCAATTACCTTGTTTACTCTTTAAATTATCCTTCTGTTGGGGCTGGAGGGAGATGGCTCAGTGATTTACTCCAGCACACAGATGACTGCTAACAACCATCTGTAACTCCAGTTTCAATGCTTTATCTGGCCTCTGTGGGCACCATCCATGGACAGTCATACATGTAGGCAAAACATTCATACATAAAAAAAAACCTTCTTTTAAGAGCTCCTGACAGAGCATCTGAAGGTTAGCAATCATGGGAAAAATGCCCCCTTTGAAAAAGGAACATTTATAGGCTAAATAGATTATGAACTGAGTATATTTGATCACCTTATGATAAGCACTTACTAGGACCTGGTTTTTGGAGAAGGAGCCATGAACCATTTTCTCTACAAGTACTCATGGAGCTTGACAATATAGATTCTCTTTTAAAGGTACACAATGTAGAGCTATGTGCATTTTGACAAGGTTCTTTAACAAAGAAATATCAGCAAAATAAATCTACATATTTTTCATTTTCTATTTTAATATAATGAATTATAAACTACCTGTTCAAATGAGCAGATCCAGAAAAATCATCTTGAAGCATTTGTGTGTTGAGACAAATTGCCTATGGTCTCTGTTTTAGAAACAGAGCACAAGGGAGTTCATCTATTTTGAGAAATAATGAGGCTTGTTTTGCTTTCCTGACTTTATAAATTTATTCTCTTTCATCACAGAAGATAGGGTAAGGCCATTTGAGCCCATAATCCATGATCCCTTGAGGAGGAAAAAACACCAATCATATGGCACTAAGAGGACAAAATCTGTATTTTAAGTAGTATAACATATGCAATTTGTTTGAATATGGCAGGGCACTTACGTAGGATAATAGTACATGAAACTTCATTCCTTCAAATGCTGAGAGGCTCTGGGTAAATGCACAAGTCACAGAATGTTTACTAGAAAGCCTTGACCTTTATAGTTCTGAATTACCTATATTGAATTTAATCCTCAGGTTTGAGTCTATTCTTAGAAAAGCTTAACTCTTTGGCCAAAAAGTTACCTAATTGTGGGTACTATAAAATCTGTAAATTTACCTCACTTACAGCTTTCAGTCATGACTTTCAAAGGCCAGCATCCTCTTTGATCCCATCACCATTTATGAGTGCATATTCTTGGAGTTACATTGGATTCCTTGTGGCCAGAATATTGTTCATCCCTCCACATTGCCTTGTACAGACAACAAAGGACTGAAATAGTAGAAAGAGCCCCACTGGCATCCAGTAGAAAGTGTGCAACTCTACTCAGGGGCTTCTTAGAGTCATATATGCCGAAGTCTATCACAGGACTCTTTAATCAAATATTTATGAAGCAAAATAGGATACAAAGAACAGAACAAAAATATAACTAGTTGCAAAACTAAATGAAACTGGGATTAAAGGCATCAAATAGTATATAATAGCACACACGGACCAAAAAAAAAAAAAAAAAAGACTAGACAAGGGCATCAAGAAGTATATTGTGATTGAAAAAAAACCAGGCTTTTCCTTAGTGATTTACCTTTTTACTTTGTATTGTTTTGTTTTTGTTGCTACTTATTAGTAAGAATGTCCTAAGTGGCTTCTACTCTGGGAAAACTAAAGAAGTACTGGTTAACAGGTTAGACACTGGTAGTCATCAAGATTTTCTCAACAACAACAACAAGAAATAGAATTCTGAAGATTGCAGAATATGCAGAGGAAGTCAAGTTATTAAGAGCAGATCGAGCGTATTGAGAACTCACCCAAAAAAGAGAAAGATCCTAAGTGTACTCTTGTGTGAAGCCCTTTTGGGGTCATTGTCACTACTTAAAATACTAGCCTTCACCTGCACACTGTACTTTAGTCTACATGCTTTCCTGTGATCTGTGAGCTTGTTTCCAGATGAGAGGAAAGTTATTAAAATTACACTTTGCGCTACACTTGGAAAAAGCAGGGGGTGAGAGACATATGATATTCATTCATATTCAGGTGACAAGACTCATTGAAATAGGGAGGAAAAACGGTGACAGAAAATGCAAGCGTGCGGCTAGGTGTAGGAAATAAGAAGGCTATTCATTTCTAACGCTCAAAGGAAAATAATGGTTGCTGGTCTTTCAGTAATGGGATAAGTGAAACCACAGGCATCTTATGGTGTGGGAACTCTTATAATAATAAAATGACAGTAGAAGTCAAAGGCTGCTCATGGGTTGATGGGTTCATCTAGCAGGTTATTGTGTTAGGCTAGTTCATAAAAATAATTCATGAGGAAAAATATATGAATTACTTCCCTTCATCCTTACCTCTTCATAATATTTCTTATTGAGTTTCTCAATGACTGATTACAGTCAATGCATTATACATAAACCAATGCATGTACAGCTCTGATTTCTTAATGTAATTCACCTATTAAATGTATGGCACATTCTTTCAGTACTTTAGTTTTAACAACAAAATATGTGATGACAAAAGAAAAATGGAAGGAAGGAAAGAAGGACAAATAAACAAGAGTCACAACAGATCACAATGAACACATCTTCTCAGATATTTTGTATGTGTTTACATGCACACACACAAACTTTTTATAAAAGAACTTTCATTAACTATCAATTACTAGTTATTTGTTCATTTTAGATATTTATCTAATTGATATTTAGAAAAGCACCAACCAAATTCTGTACTGTTTAAAATTACATGAAACAGAAAATTAGACTTTGTAGTGACTATGATCACCAAATATTTGAAAAATGCTAAAATCTGGCATATAAGAATGTTTCATCCATGACAATAAAAGAAAGCACTAGGGATACAAGAAAGACAAATAAATATAAAGTCCGTATAAAATAAGTTGTAAACTGACATGGACAAAAAAGAATGCTGGCAATGTTGGCTTCATCCATCCATCTCAACCTTCCTAGGTACAGCAGGGGAGGAACTCAGTGGCCAGCATTACAGAAAATCACATTATCTACAATTCCAACTCACTTTTTAAAACATTATTCCCCACATCTTACAAACACAGGGGGATCCAATGTGAATCCATTCTAATTGATTTGCCGTGGCAGTAGTAAATGACTGTTTTAACATGGGCATAAATACACATATTTATAAAATAAAGTCTTCCCCTTGCATTCAACATCAGAAAAATCTATTAATATCCGTAAATATATTAGAATAGGAAACTATGACTATCTCAATAGATGTTAAAGTTAATTTGATCAACTAAGCAAGTATACATGCTAAAGTTGGAAATAGGATACTTAGTAAGCTAACTGATTCAAAGCAATTAATTATATAATGAAAAGCCAACATCACTCCTCAAAATTCATGATAAAATTTTAATGGTATTGTATTAACCTAGGAATAGTATAATAATGCTGTCACTAGGACATAAGACATTGCACTAAAGGTTGCATGAATGTATGTTAAAGATTTTTTTAAAAGTGAAAAAAAGTCACATTTATAAATGAAACAATTGTTTACATAGACTGGATATGTAACCAGAAGTAAAGCAAACACACAAAACATGAGCACATCTTGTGGACATGAGTGAGGTACATATAAGACCAATGCCCTGTCATGCTAATAATGCTAATAAACTGCTGGAATTTCATTTTGCAGTGCTTGAAATTAATCTCAGGGTCTCATGCATTTTACCATTGACCATGGCATTAGACTATAGAATATGTAATTTAAAGAAAGTTATGTCCAATATTAGCAATAAATGTGAGGAATCTATGTAATAAAACCCTGCACAAACTTTAATAGTATGAATTAAAAAAGCATTACAGAACATACCAAACCCAAATATAAATCTATAAACATAACATGCTCACAGAAGTTATTTCTCAAAACTATAAAAATCTATAAATTTATTTCTCAAATTTCATTAAAGCACAATCAATATCCAAACAGAATCTTTTAATGGATCTTGGCTGATTTATTTTAAAACTTGCAAAAATGAATACAGACCCTATCTTAGCTAACATAATTCAAATAACATCAATAAGAAAAACGAAGTTGCAAAAATTCATAGGTACATATAGTTTAGTGCACAGGTGTTCATTAGTTATTGTCAAAATTGTTCATGTTCATTTATTTGTGTCTAATATATCTCATAACTGAACTTGCAAAATTTAGAAGCAAAAGAAAATAGATTATGACTATTTTGAAAATGATATAATAAGATGGCCTTCAGTATCATGTTGAATGGACCTACTAACATTTTTATCTTGTCCTTAACATTAGTTAACACTATTAAAGTTTCGCCATAAATTTTGGTGTGTGATGTAAATGTAAGATTATGCAATTACAATATTATTATTTTTTGTTGTTGTTTTTTTTGAGACAGGGTTTCTCTGTGAAGCTTTGCGCCTTTCCTGGATCTCACTCCATAGACCAGGCTGGCCTCAAACTCACAAAGATCTGCCTGCCTCTGCCTCCTGAGTTCTTAAATGCACCAAGCAGTATACTAAGCTTTAAGGATTTTGATTATCAAGATACCACAAAAGTAAATGCAGTGAAGAAGGCATTTGTAACCCATAAGGTAAATTTATTTATTCACATATAAATTAATTAAAAAAAAACCCCAAACAATCCAAAATAAAATGAACCTAGACTGAGAACAGGCATTTTTCCCAAAGGCCTAATAGCCACAGTGATCTAAACAGGTGCATATTTCCATGATGGAGAGGCAACACACAAATTAAAGGAACTTCAATTAGATAACATTTTTCAAGCAAAAATGAAAAGTTTTTCTTAAATGGCTTATTTATTTATTTATTTATTTTTTTTTGCATTGGTGTTTTGCCTGGATGCTTGTTCGAGGGTGTAAAATTACTAGGAACTGGAGTTACTGATGGGTGATGTCACTCTGTATGCTGTGAATATGTGTTGCTCTGATTGGTTGATAAATAAAGTACTGATTGGCCAGTAGCCAGGCAGGAAGTATAGGCAGGATAAGTAAACAAGGAGAATTCTGGGAAGAGGGAGGCTGAGTCAGGAGGTGCCATCCCACCATCCAGGGAGCAGCATGTAATGACACACAGGTAAAGCCACGGAAAACATTGCAACACATAGCTTAACAAAAATGGGCCAAATTTAAGTGTAAGAGCTAGTCAGTGGTAGGCCTGAGCAAATGGCCAAGCAGTTTTAATTAATGTAAGCCTCTGTGTGTTTATTTGGGTCTGCTGCAGACCTGGTGGGATACAGGAAAACTTCCACCTACAAGTTACAGACAGTTGTGAGCAGCCATATGGGTGCTGGGAATTGAACCTGGGTCTTCTGGAAGAGCAAAAAGTGCTCTTAACTGCTGAGTCATCTTGCCAACCCTTAAAAAACAGTTTTTACATTGGTGAAGCAAACTAATTGATGTAAAATTGATTTGTATGTTTAGAAATTTCAAAACGTAAACACGTAGCAAAACATGTTAGCATAGAAAACCAGAGCATATTTCACTTCTAAAACATGAAAAGCCAGGGAGACAGGGTTTTTAGGAAACTACATATTTTCAAAAAAGCAAGACAATAAAAAACACAAAATGGTGCCTAATGGTGATAGGAAAATAATAATTTTTTGGTCTTAAGCTTTTGCAGTTAAGTACTAGGACATATTTTTTTATTATTTTTTTATTCTATATATACATATATATATATATATATATGTATATATATTTATATTTCAAATCTCTTTAAAAAGCCAGTTGTTGTTTTTTTTTGTTTTTTTGTTTTTTTTTTCGAGACAGGGTTTCTCTGTGTAGCTTTGCGCCTTTACCTGGATCTCGCTCTGTAGACCAGGCTGGCCTTGAACTCACAGAGATCCGCCTGCCTCTGCCTCCCGTGTGCTGGGATTAAAGGCGTGCGCCACCACCGCCCGGCTCAGTTGTTGTTTTTTTAAGGGGAGACTTTACAATACCTCACACCTGCAAGTTTCACTTTGAGTCAAGGTTTCCTTGTTACCATGTAACCAAAACAAAACACAGAATCCTCTTGGTGTCTTAGGCTGATGTAAGATGGAAACCCCAGTTGTACCCTCGGAAAAATTCTTGGTTTTTGCATCTGACTTATTCTCTATTTTTATTGTACTTGTACACACATGATTTCTAGTAGACCTTTAATTTTCACATATCACCTTTGTCTGTCTACTTCTGTCTTGCAAATAAAGACCCATTTATAAATTAAAACACATTTTCAACTTTAAAATTTTGGAAATATCCAATGGATTATAAATACAAACAACATTTGAGTGAATTTTTAAAAAGCGAAAAACAAAACACCCTTGACCAGGTGTAAGGCGTAGCCTGAAAGGCCAAAGTGTAAGAGAGCTTCCTTGGAGAAATGATGGGAATTCAGCCTGACATACACCTCTTAGGCAGCCTGCACCATGACCCTGCTACAGGCCAGGTCAGGACTTAGAGACGCGAAGCCCCGCCCCCGAGCCCCGCCCACAGCCCCGCCCCCCGTGCCGCGCCCCGCGCTGTCCTCTGGGAGGTTGGCGGGACTAGGCGGCCGCGGCCAGAGCTGTCAGGCCTGGGAGGACTCAGGGCACCTTCTCTCGGTCGGTGAGTCCCCGCTGGTGGCAGGGCCCCAGACCCAGGTGAGTCGCTGCGGGATCCCGAAGCTGCGGCCCACACAGACTGCACCGCTAGCGCCTGCGCGCTGGCCCGCCAGCCAATCGCAGGCAGGCCTCCTTCCTGCTGCGCCCTTTGACCCTGCGCCCCGGCGCCTGGGAATCCCGACCTGCTCGGCCCAGACGCCGGCTTCCCTGCCGGTTCCCGCTAGGTTAGTGTCCCCAACGCATCGGAGCCCGGCCTGGCCCGGCTGCCCCGCTCCCCGCAAGGTGGAAGTTTGCCCCTTGGTGGTTCCCCACGCCTCCACCTTGAGTTCCGAACCTTGGAGGGGGTCCGGAGGCCGCTGGCGGTCGCGGAGCACGTCTCCCAGCCCAGCTTGCACCCGGAAGACGGCCGGTTCAAGTCCGCCCTCCGAGGTCTTTGTTCTGTCCCCTTTTAACACGCCTGGCTCAGTACGGACGACTTCCCCTGACGAGGGTGGTTGGTTCCTCTTCCATTTGCGGAGGAACAAGTTGGGAGTAGAAGCGGTTAAAAGTTTTCGTTTTGTTGTGTCGAGGACCTACGGATAATAGAGTGGAAGATGGAGAAGTACTAAAACTTAACTCATTCAGAGGAGGCTTACATGTGGATCTGTATGAGCTTAGAAATACAAATAAGAAATGAGACTGGAGGGTGGTCTGTTCACATTCCAGTGTGTAGGCGTCAGCTTGAAAGGAAAGTGAAAAGTGGATGTAGGTTTTGCTAAAACGAATTCAGGTTTGTGAATCACTTTCATGCAATACATTACTGCACTCTGTGAGCTGCTTGTAATCCACGAAAAACAGAATTTTATGGCTTTTAGTCTGTGTAACACGCAAAGCTGCTGCTCTTTATTCCTATAATAAGTAACTAGTGTGTGATCATGAACTGCCTTCTCAGTGTGGGCCACAGTTCAAGGAGGAGGGAACCATTGGTCATTTCTTCTAAGTCAGCTTCCATGGTGCAAAAAAAAGTCATTGTAGTATGCCTTCTACACTTGAGGCCACTTGAGCCGCAGCCGGGAGCCTAAGTTACAGCACTGTATTTTGCCCTTGCAAGATGCTCAGTGGCAGGTTTCTTGGCTGTTTGCCAGCTACCCCAAAAGCTTGGAAAAACTCATCTACTCAGTTCCATCATCTGTAATGTGAAGATAAAAATGCAAGACAGAGGTTAGGCCTGACGGAGCTTCTGTGCAAAAGGTTGCCCGTGTTTGCAGTAAAACCGACCTGGGCAAGATTCTGAAAATTCCAAATATGTGTTCTTAACTTTAGTTTTCTCTGTCTCTAGGTACTTCCTCTAGCATAAAATTAGAAGAAAGCAGTATGAACACAAAAGAATAAGTAGGAGGAATCTTTATAACTTAATTGATTATTTTAAAATGGAAACTGTGACTTTTCGAGTTATATATGAGCAAAATACTCTTAATCATTTAGATCTCAGCTACTTAAGTATGTAATACCTTTTATTAGAAAGAAATAGACTTCCATATTAAGTATCATTTTAAAAGGTTAAAAGCACCAAACATAAAAATAGCATGGTTTCTGATGAACCAGTTGTATAACCCTGGGTCACGCAAATTTCCGTTTGATGAGGACACATTGTCAGTAGCCAGTACTTTGAGCTTCCTGTGTTGGAACCTCTACACCTCTAGGTGACTTGTAGAGCTTTTGTTTCTGTTTTTCTCACAAGGAACTTCTGAAACCTTTCTTTAGTTAAAACTAGGTAAATAGTTCCTTTGCCTGTCTCCTGCAAGAGCGATGCTTGTTTTAGGCTCCAGAGGTACTGTGTTGTCACAGATACTAAGATAGTAGTTTGTTTAAATGGACTTTAAAATTATTGAATCTTCGTGAGTTTTCTTTTACAGTGTTGTTGATTATAGACTCTACAAAGATCTGGTCTGCATATGTACAGTTGAATGTGTTATAGACATACTTGTAGCTAGAGTTTTCCTGCCTGGCCCACAGTCAGGGCAAATCTCTCTCACCTGCCAGTCCCACAGCCGTCAGACCCGACCAAGTAAACACAGAGACTTGTATTGGTTTCAAACTGTATGGCCATGGCAGGCTTCTTGCTAACTGTTCTTTCAGCTTAAATTAATCCATTTTTATAAATCTATACCTTGCCACATGGCTCGTGGCTTACCAGGCATCTTCACATGCTGTTTCTCATCGTGGTGGCTGGCAGTGTCTCTCTGACTCAACCTTCCACTTCCCAGCTTTATTCTCCTCCTTGTCCCGCCTACACTTCCTGCCTAGCCAATGGCCAATCAGTGTTTTATTTATTGACTAATTAGCAACACATTTGCCATACAGAACATCCCACAGCACTTCCCCCCTTTTTTTTTTAAAAAAAAAAAGGAAGGTTTTAACCTTAACAAAGTAAAATTACATATAATTTGGGAATTTGGGCGTAGCTTCTCTTACTACTTCCTGCTGGAGGGGGGCGCTGTATCTTATGGGGATACAAAGAAAATTTTAGGATCATGGAAAAGTCCATGAGGGTGTATCGTCTGAGCCAGTTGCCTTCAAACCATTCTGGATGTTGGATCATCTGGGCCATGGTGTCATCAGAGACCTTTCAGGGGGTCTTGGCTGGTCAAACCTGATGTATCTTAATCTGCAACAAATCCATAGCCTCTGGCTTTCTGTGGGAACATAAGCAGAGTCTCCTTTCCAAAGTAACATATCCTTATATTCAAATTTTGAAGTCAAGTTACCTTTAAAATATACATTTTGGTTTAACTCAACAGTTTTTACAATCAAATGTTTTTCTGCAGTTAAAAATCCCAAAGACAACACAATCCAGATTCTCTGTGTAATATCCATTTTTACGTGGCTTATTTTTTATACTACCTTTACTGTCTCTTTAAAGACTTTATTTTTTAAAACTATGTATTTGTTTCTATAACTCTATATATCACCTTTTTTGTCTCTTTCAAGCCTACGTATCTTTTACACACATTGTAAACTATTACATCTGAATCTGTCTTATTGTGAATCTATTGCCTTAAACTGCAGCAGCTGTGGCTGCTGGCTCTGCCCACCTCAGCTTCCCAACATGGCGGTGGTTTACTGCCAGCTCTGGGAGCTATCGTGGGTCTATGCTTTTATCCAAGCAGCGTGTAGTCCAGAAACCTCTTTTTTTGTTTTGTACCAGCAAAGGCTAAATCCACCATGCAGCTTAATGTGCCACTTGCAAAGGCCTCATTCCCGCCATAGGCAGGTCGAGCACGCACGTTAGGAACCCACCAGTAGCTCAAACCAGCAGCTGCCGCTCATTTGAGAGAGACAATTAGGAACTGTTTTTAGCTCCGTTTTAGAATCTTTTCTTTTGTCAGTTTTTAGGTGGAAATTCTTGCCACCACGTTGGACGCCATTTGTAGCTAGAGTTTTCCTGCCTGGCCCACAGTCAGGGCAAATCTCTCTCACCTGCCAGTCCCACAGCCGTCAGACCCGACCAAGTAAACACAGAGACTTGTATTGGTTTCAAACTGTATGGCCATGGCAGGCTTCTTGCTAACTGTTCTTTCAGCTTAAATTAATCCATTTTTATAAATCTATACCTTGCCACATGGCTCGTGGCTTACCAGGCATCTTCACATGCTGTTTCTCATCGTGGTGGCTGGCAGTGTCTCTCTGACTCAACCTTCCACTTCCCAGCTTTATTCTCCTCCTTGTCCCGCCTACACTTCCTGCCTAGCCAATGGCCAATCAGTGTTTTATTTATTGACTAATTAGCAACACATTTGCCATACAGAACATCCCACAGCACATACTGCCCAAACACATGCCAGTGTCAGAAACAGAAGGACCAAAGCTTAAGGAAGCTGAATAATGATGAGTGACCATAATATTTGTTGGGATCTACTAGAGTATAAGTGTTCTCCATTTCTAGGAGATAGAAAACTTGTACACATATAGTTTAATGCAATGTACAGTGTTAGAAATACCACCATTAAAGGAGAACAGTGCTACTCAGGAGTCTTTAGGGGAGGCATCAGGAAGAGGAGGCAGACCTCTGCTTTGTCTGGAACCTTGAATATCATTTTAGAGAGAATAAGGCATATGCTGTATTTATTTGTTTGTTTGTTTTCTGTAGGGTTAAGGGTCAAACCCAGAACCCAAGGAATTGTTCATGCTAGATATTTGTTCTAACTACTGAACTACATGCTCAGTTCCATATGCTAGGTTGATTTCATTATTGTTAGTATATTTATTTATGTTGAGGCAGAGCCTATTCATTTATTTATTTATTTATTTATTTTGAAGTGGAGCCTCATTATATAGCCCAGGCTGGGGTGGAAGTTCCAGGGTGACCTGGAAACTCATAGAGATCTGGCAGCCTTTGTTTGACAGGTTCTAGGATTAAAGGTGTGTGTCACCAGGTCCAGCTACCATATTGCTACTTCTGGAATGTTTTCATGCCACCCATCTTTTTATCATTATCATCATGAATAATTGCTCATGGCTCATCATTACTTAGTGATACATTGTCAGACGTGAAATAAGGCTTCATCCTGACATGAATCCTATGAGGGAGATAACGGCAGTGGAAGAAAGAAGTATAGAAACATCAGACTACATAAGGAAAAGATGAGATCTGGACCTAACTTGTTATAACTACAGAGCTCAATTTTTTTTTAAATAATAGTTTTTACCTATTCTTTGAAACTTTTATGTGTATATATAATGTATTTTAATCTTATCTACCCTCTCCTCCCCACTCCAAGTTCTCAGAATTCCACCATCCCATCTCCCAACTTTATGTCCTCCATAATTGATTAATAAAGTATTTTACTTAGTGCTGCACAAGAACACATGAGTGTGGGGTCATCTCCTGTGTTATGAACAATGTAGGGGTGGCCATGCCCCCAAGAACATGTGACTCTGTCCTTCTCCAATCAGTCATCAATTACCAGTAGTCCTCAGCTGGCTTTTGGGTCTTGGGTACACTGCTGCATGCTGGAACTTTTAATTCTCTAGTTTTTGTGCAGCTCAGCACACCTGCTGAGTTCATGTGTGCAACCGCCGGGTCATGTCCAGAGAACTGCGTTCCCAGAGTTCCTATCCATCCTCCAGCTCTTAAATCCTCTTTGCTCTCCTCCAGCAATGTTCCATGGGTTTCGACCATGTTTATAGTTAGCAGGCATGAAATCTCCCTGTAGAACAGACTTTAAATCTAATCCAGAGAGTAGTTGGTTACCCACATGAATAGTCTTAGCTACTATTGCACCAGTAGGCATATCTGGCATGTCAGTATTGTAGCATGCAGGATTTAGCACTGGGTAAGACCACTGATATCTTTCCTACCCCAGCCACCTTAAGAGCACCTTCCAGCACTGTGAAAGAGACCTAGCAAGGGCAGAGTTCAGACTTTTAAACACAGTGATTGAAGTGACTTGTTAATTAAGAAGGTTGGAATACCCTTCATGGGTGATCTTAAAGATGAAATTGATGGTTTGCAATGATATAATAGTCATTTGAAATGAATAAAATAAATAAAGGTACAGCTTAAGAAATTGAATTTATAGACAATAAGAATGGGGGAAAAACATAGGCAGTGTCCATAAATGCAAATTTTGGTCATTGATGGATCTATTTAAGAAATGAACCAGAAATCACACATGCACGCACACACACAGATCTTTAGTGTTCTTTTTATGTTTCTTTCCTCATTTACTTTAAATCTTAAGTAATATTCAGTCATTAATTTAAACACTTCTCTTTTTTTTTCATTTGCCAACATTACCTTGCATTGTCCACAGAACGGTTTTTATCAAAAAACAAAAAAGATAATGTGAGTCTCAGTGAGTTATCCAAGATCACACAAGTGGATCATTAATGTGTTTTTCAAATTCCAGAGTCAATTTTTTTTTCTGTTATATACCCTGAGTAGTATATTACACCAGCCTACTAAATCAGCATTTCTTCTTCTTCTTTTTTTTTGGTTTTTCAAGACAGGGTTTCTCTGTGTATCTTTGGTGCCTGTCCTGGATCTCACTCTGTAGGCCAGACTGGCCTCGAACTCATAGAGATCCACCTGCCTCTGCCTCCTGAGTGCTGAGATTGAAGGTGTGAGCCACCACTGCCCTGCCCTAAGTCAGCATTTCTAAAGTTAATTCTTCAGTTACATCTAAATCTAATAGCTCTCCTGTATTCATTCATTCATTCTCTCTCTCTCTTTCTCTGTGTGAGTGTGTGTGTGTGTGTGTGTGTGTGTGTGTGTGTGTGTGTTCATCTTGCAACACCAGTAATTAATTCTTATGAAATACTTAACCCCAAACAAACAGTTCTGATTTGAGAAGACAGGAAAAGATATTGCTGTTTTTTTTCTCACTTAGAGATAGCAACTGTACATGCTTTGAACATATTTTCATTTTGTGTCTGATTAATATAGACAAGATAATATCCCAAAATCATTTTTTCTGTTTCTTGTCTGGTCAAAATTATCATATTCTGTAATCGAAGGGAAGAAAGGATATGTTATTACATCAATAGCTTGGAAATTTCAGGACAGCAAGTTATAGCAGCAACCAAAGTGGTCAGTTCCTTGTGAATAGGCCCGTCACATTCCCACGGCAGAGCTTTCACTTCCTGGCATGCAGTGCTGAGCCTGAAGGACTATAGAACTGTTCCTTCCCAGAAATGAGCGGAGGTTGTGTTAAAATTTCTTTCTCACCCTATACTTGTCTAGTGGGATTTTTTATTTTTGTTTTCTTCCTTTTTAAAAAATGTTTTCGACATTAAAAATGTTGCCAAAATAGTATGAACATTTCAATTCCTTTAGTTTTCCTACAGTTTCAATCATGTTAATATGTACAATTACATATAATTACACTGTGTTATATACATATATATGTATGTGTACACACACACACACACACACACACACACACACACACACACACACACACAGCTAGTCTCTAAGCAGGTTCAGGAGATTGGTTCTGGGAATTTCCTGGGAAGCAAAATTCATGGATGTTCATTTATATGAGATATTGAATATAACCTACATCCTTCCTCTGTGTTTTTCTTATCATCTCTAGGTGACAAAATTCACTATCAGTGTTGTCTAAATAATCAATATTATGTGTTGTTTAGAAAATAATGCCAAGAAAAAAATCTGTATATATTTGGTATAGGTGTAAATTTCTTTGTCAGAAGCCATCCATGGTTACTTAAACCATGGATGCAGAACCCTGATATAGAGAGAAGACTATATATAGTGGATAAGTATGTGTGTATATGTGTGTACAAATATATGTGCATGTTTCTTTTTGTGTATGTCCTTAATATGCTTTTACAAGTTTCTTCATGAAGTTAATTTCTGAACAAAATTACCCAGCAGTGATTATTTCATCATTCTCAGTATATCCTCTCTAGAAAACCATTGTCAAATATGCCCCAGATTAATCTTGATCACTTGTTCAAAACTTTGATGCTTTCCATTTTATGAATGAAGTATGTTTTGATGAAATACCAATATGTGGCTATCCTGTGTCCCATCAAACTTGAACATGATTCTTGCCTGTTGCTTTGTATATTTGTCCATTATGTGCTGCTATAACAAGGTTCAGAAAACTAGATAATTTATATAGAAGAGAAATGTATTTCTCACAGCTCTGACAGTGGGATGTCTAAAATCAAGATTTGACAGGATCAGATGTCTGGGGATGGATGCTGATAGTGTCTAGATGCTGTATCCTCTGAATGGGAGGAGCTCATTAATTAACCAACAGCCTCATTAATTCATTCCTGATGAGGTATATGTATACAACTGAGTTTTGTTAAGCCTTTAAGGAAAATGAAATAAGGAAATTTTCAGGAAAATTGAGGTATCAGGAAATGATATTAAATGATGTAACTCAAGTCAGAAATCACACGTTCTCTCTCATACAGATCTTCAAGGTATGTTTGTATGTATGTGTAGAAGGAGGTGCGAAAGCATGGTACAGGTTCTGGAACGTCAAAGGAAGATTCAAGGGTGGGAAAGGTATTGAACAAGGAGGTGAGGATAGCAGGACACAGGTAGCATGGTAGTGGAAAGGAAGCTAGTTGGAGTGGCCAAGATGCAAGGGTTTGAATAGGGGCTGGGGGGGACAAGGAAGAGGAAGAGCTCCATTAAAAACAAATCCACTTGAAAGAGCCATCAGGAAACCTAACACAGTAGCTAAAATTTTAATACAAATTGAAAAACATATTCATGATAGATGGATTCATCAACTCCCATCGAGTCTGCCTCTCAACAATGTGAATTAGGAGTTAATAAGTTTCTGACTCATGGGTGTGGGGGGACACAGTCATTCAGTGGTGAGTGGTTGTTGCCAGAATATCTAACTTTTTTTCCCTACTACTATCATTAGAAAGTTTTATCTGATTCTATTCCATTCCCAAATAAAATTAAAAATGTGTAGTTATTCCCTTTTGTAATATTTATTATTTTTTTCAGTTTAAGGACCCTTTTTAAAACTTTATCACTGGACTTGAATGTTTTTACTTAGAAGACTCATAAGTATTTCCTTTCATTAACTACCATTTTAAAATTTAGTCCATATATGTGAATTATTGACTTTGTATATTCTGTATACACAAAACTTACTCACATGATGAAAAATATATTTCATTTTATTAAACAGATTTCTGAGTTTCACCTGACTAAATGTTGTTGGCATGTACATAGTGTTGTTTCCAAATCAGTACCTCTTGAGTATATGTATTTGCCAGTCTGCATGTGTGTGTGTGTGTGCACACGTGTGTGCGCATAAGCATGTTCTTTTATTTAACAGTATTTGGTGGTTTATTATATTTTGTTTGTTTTTTAATGTCACTGAATTTTAGTTTTCATTTTAAATACTGTAGAAAATATGTAGCTATCACTTACTAATGATCTTTTTTTCATTGAATTGCAGCAAAACATTCACTATTTTGGAGTTTAAACTATGTCATCATGGCAAAATTTCGAAGAAAGACTTGCATCATTTTGTCACTTTTTATTCTATTTATTTTCTCTCTGATGATGGGCTTAAAGATGCTGAGGCCGAATACAGCATCCTTTGGAACTCCTTTTGGGCTTGACCTTCTTCCAGAACTTCATCCACCGAAGGCCCCCTTGGGAAACAAAGTTGACTTCCAAAAGAGTGATAGAATCAACATGGAAACGAATACCAAGAATTTCAAAACTGCTGGCATGACTGTGAGGCCAACCAAAACCTCTGAAGGGAACCTGGAGGAACTGCCTCCTCTGAATTATTTTTTACATGCATTTTATTACAGTTGGTATGGAAATCCACAATTTGATGGTAAATATATTCACTGGAATCATCCAGTCCTGGAGCATTGGGACCCTAGAATAGCCAAGAACTATCCACAAGGGAGACATACTCCTCCAGATGACATTGGCTCCAACTTTTATCCTGAGTTAGGAAGTTACAGCTCTCAGGACCCTTCTGTCATAGAAACTCACATGAGACAGATGTGCTCAGCCTCAATTGGTTGGTAATTAGTTTATTTTATTTACATATATAAATAATTTGGGTTGACAATTAAATTACTAATCAGTTTTCATACTTTTAGTAATTACAGTCTTAATTCATTTCCCTGGATTAAACTGTATTTGTGTCCTTTTCTGTTTTTGTTGTTTATTTTTGTTTTTGCAGTACTGGTAATTGAACTGATGACTTCATTTGTGCTAGGCAACCCCTCTACACCTGAGCTATGCATGGTGGAGCATGCCTGCACTTGTAGCACTTGGAAAGCTGAGGGAAAAGGGTCCTGAGTTCAGTTCAGCAGGACCTTTCCACCTGCCCTAAAATTGTCATCATCATTGCCCTATTTACTGCTGACCTTGACGTCACTCCAACAACTGTGTCTGATTTCTGTCACTGTAAAGTTATGATTGTTTTGTTCCTTTATGATAGCAAAATGAGTTCGCTATCCTGTTTGCTTGTCTTAATGTGTATAGCACAGAATTTTGTGATTCACCTCTTGTAAGAAATCGGTTTTTGTCATTTTTACTGGTGATTGTATTTCCTTTTATGATTGAGGGTGTTTGCTTCTGCAGCCATGTGTTGGACATTTCAGCTGTTCCTTCCTTTCTGTAGTATACAATTTGACTTTCTTTAACTATTCCTTTTCAATTTCTGTGTCAATTTCATTTTTATTTAATGTAATGTGGTTTTCAGTGTTCCATTTTGCATTTCCACTTGACCTGTTTATGATCTTTTCTTCATCTTTTACGTGCCGTATCTGACATTGAATGTGTGAATTACTCCATCCTGCAGTCTCTTTTGGCCTAATACATAGTTATTCTTCTTATTTACTTTTAAAATTGCTGTAGCATTGCAGTGTATACCTTTAACTTAGTGGTGAAAAGTAATTGATCATGATTATTCTCATGTCACCAATGCCCCTCATCTTTCTCTGTCCTGTGTGTGATTTCCAGGTACATGTCTTTAGTCATAAAATCTTCCAATGACAGTATATTATCTAGTGTCTGAGAAATGTCTCTAGAGCCAGTGTCTGGAGGTTCCACATAGGCCTGTTGTCTTTGGTGTTCCCTTAATAAAGCCTGATGCTTTATTTCCTTATGTTATTTTAAAATCATGTTTGCTTGTGTTTTATTCATTATTCTTTGAAACATGCTTCTGAGCTCAGGAAGAAGATAGCTTCCTGAGTGACTTTGCTTTGTCTTTGCTGTTGCGAATGCTGATGCTGGCTCACCTAAATGTCTGCATAAAGCGCAGCGGAGACCCATGGGCATTGAAAGCCAGGCTGCAGAGAAAGGGCTGCTTCCTAGAGCTGCTTCACTCCTGCCAGGCACAGCTGCAGAAGCTGCCCTTCCATGAGCACTGCCATTACCAGCTTACTCACTCTGCTAGTACCTGCTTGTTTACGAAGAAGGGCTTTGTCTTCATGGCAGTTCTTGTTGCCCATGTTTGATGTTGTTCTGCTATTAGACCAATAGCTATTAGAAATTACTGCATGATTATTAGAATTAGAATCCTGGTTTGAATTACGTGGAAGAATGCATTTTTTACAGTGCTCACATACTTTGTGGCTTTTTGACATGTGCTGTTTCCCTTATGTATATTTATTTTCATTGCGTTTTGTGAGATGGAAATTTCTTTCCTAGGCTGTGTGCTGAGAAAATGTTTATTGTTGCTCTTGATGCTGTTACAAGTTGGGCTAGAGGGCTGCTTAAATGTTGATCAGTTTTCTCCCAACTTTGGTTTTTACCAACAATCTTATCTAGGTGCACTCCCTTCTTCAATAGCCGTAACTTCCCTGGATCCCTGTCCACTATTAGTTCTTTGTTCTGTCTTACGTGTTTTTCATGTTTTTGCTTTTTTTTTTTTTGCTATTCTATGCATAGCACACAAAGATAGCATTTTCCCCTATTAGCTTTAATGAAATGGCCACTGTGTTCCTCTAGCTAGAATTCTTTTCTACATATTAGGACTCTGAGAAAATATAAGTGTTAAAAATCTAGCTCTCCAGCAGTTTCTTTTTCTTTACTTTTAAGAATCTATGTATTTAATGTGTATTAATAAAATCTAGTCCCCATTTCCTCCCCTCTCATTCTTCCCCTACCCCACCAGCCACCACCACTTTTCAGTTTCAACCTTGTGTGCTCTGTTTTTAAACCTACTGAGTCCAGTGATAGTAGAGCTTATATGTGCGTGATAGGACCATCTACTGGAACTTGGGTCACCGCTTAGGGACCACATCCCTGTAGAAAACTGACTCTTGCTCCACTAAGAGCCTTCAAATTGCCAATAATTCCTCAGCTAATGGTGGCACTGGATTAGCCCTGCCCCCATCCATGGTGGAATTTTGGCTGATTTGATTTCATAATTTCTGCAAGCTTTCCTCTATATAACACTATTATTTCTTTCCTTTTATTAAAAAAAGTATTGATTCATTGAGATATCCATGATGTCTCTCTAGTGACCTTCATTTCTTTATTTATATTTGAAGGTTTGAAGTGTTTGTCTTAAATATTTTCTCTGTAGACTGGGATCCTGTTTTCTAGGTAGCCTCCCTGGAGTTGTGAGTAGCAGTCTAGTCATCTTTGTTTAACATCTACTATCCTCCTATGAGTGAGTGCATACCTTGTTTGTCTTTCTGAGTCTGGGTTACCTCACTCAGGATGATTTTTTCTAGATCCATCCATTTGCCTGCAAACCTCATGATGTCATTGTTTTTCTCTGCTGAGTAGTATTCCATTGTGTATATGTACCACATTTTCTTTATCCATTCTTCAGTTGAAGGGCATCTAGGTTGTTTCCAAGTTCTGGCTATTAGAAACTGCTGATATGAGCATAGCTGAGCAAGTGCCCTTGTGGTATGATTGAGCATTCCTTGGGTATATGCCCAAGAGTGGTATAGCTGGATCTTGGGGGAGATTGATTCCCAATTTTCTAAGAAAGCGCCATATTGATTTCCAAAGTGGTTGTACAAGCTTGTATTCCCACCAGCAGTGGAGGGGAGAGTTCCCCTAGCTCCACATCCTCTCCAGCATAAGGTGTCTTCAGTGTTTTTGATCTTAGCCAATCTGACAGGCATAAGGTGGTATCTCAGAGTCGTTTTTTTTTTTTTTCATTTGCCTCAGCAGAATGCTGAATGCTGTTTATTGAAAGAGGGAGGAAGTCTTAAATACAGGCTTACAGCATAATGGGAGAACCCCAGAGGGCAGAAGTTCACTACTGATGTTTACAATCTTGCATCTAAGCTGTTAACGCCCAATATGCAGGATACACAAACAAGGAACTTCCCTTAAGCATTCAGGAGGGTGGAAACCTGCAGGGAAGTAGCATAGGGAGGACATCAAGGTCAAGGTCAGCAAGCAAGGCAACAGCTACCCAAACCTGAGGCCAGGGCCCTACACACCAGAGCTTAGTAAACTATACTGCAGAGGGTTCTCTCTTAACCCTGTGACCATATGGCTGAGTGCAAGTTATAACTCCATGAAGCTACAAAGTATTGTGAAAGTATTTCACTATATTTTACTAGCTCTAGTGAAATTTGAAATTCAAACAAAGTGCTCTGTTGCATGTATAGCGTTTTTGCATCACTACTAAATTAGCAGTTCATCATTTTTTATTTTATTTTATAATTAATTTAATTTTACATATCAGCCACTGAGTAAAGTCTTTGTGACTTGGGGACTATATTTCATGTATGGCATGTTGTATGTTATGATTTCAATTATTTTTGGTGTACAGCCTGGACTGAGTCTACCAGGTTGATCTCAGTCCTGGGGGAGGCTTTGCCCTGGAGGAGGTGGGAATGGGGGGTGGGCTGGGGGGAAGGTGAGGGGGGAGAACAAGGAAATCCGTGGCTGATATGTAGAACTGAATTGTATTGCAAAATAAAAAAAGAAAAAAGAGATAAACTTTTGCAAATAAAAAAAAAAAAAAGAAAAGAAAAAGCCGGGCGGTGGTGGCGCACGCCTTTAATCCCAGCACTCGGGAGGCAGAGCCAGGCGGATCTCTGTGAGTTCGAGGCCAGCCTGGGCTACCAAGTGAGTTCCAGGAAAGGCGCAAAGCTACACAGAGAAACCCTGTCTCGAAAAACCAAAAAAAAAAAAAAACCAAAAAAAAAAAAAAAAAAAAGAAAAAAAATATACTTTTTCTCAGATGTTCTGAAGTGCCTAGATCTGTGGTGATCTTGTGTTTCCCAATATATTGTGCACCCTAATAAACTTATATGGGGTCAGAGAACAGAACAGCCACTAGATATAGAGGCCAGAAAATGGTGGCACACATACCATTAATCCTAGCCTTCCAAAGGCAGAGATCTGTCTGGATCTCTGTGAGTTTAAAACCACACTGGAAACAGCTAGGCATTGTGACACATGCCTTTAATCCCAGGAAGTGATGGCAGGAAGCAGAAAGGTATATAAGTCATGAGGACCAGGAACTATAGCCTGGCTAAGCTTTTAGGTTTTAGCAGCAGTTCAGCTGAGATCCATTCGGGTGAGGACTCAGAGGCTTTCAGTCTGAGGAAACAAGACCAGCTGAGGAATTGGCAAAGTGAGGTTAGCTGTAGCTGGTTCTGTTTCTCTGATCTTTCAGCGTTTACCCCAGTACCTGGCTCCAGGTTTGTTTTTAATTAATAAGACCTTCTAACAATTCATACTACGTAGATCTCAGAGTTGTTTTAATTTGCATTTCCCTGATAATTAGGGATGTTGAACAATTCCTTAAATGTCTTTCAGCCATTTGAGTTTCCTCTGTTGAGAATTCTCTGTTTAGTTCAATAGCCCATTTCTTAATTGACCTGTTGGGCATTTTGATGTCTAATTTCTTGAGTTCTTTATATATTCTGGATATCAGTCCTCTGTCAGATGTGGGGTTGGTCAAGACCTTTTACCATTCTATAGGCTGTCGCTTTGCCTTGTTGACCATATCCTTTGCTCTACAAAAGCTTCTCAGTTTCAAGAGGTCCCATTGATTGATTGTTTCTCTCAGTGTCTGTGCTACTGGTGTTATATTTAGGAAATGATCTCCTATGCCAATCATTCAAGACTACTTCCTACTTTCTCTTCTAGCAGGTTCAGAGTACCTGGATTTATGTTGAGGTCTTTGATCCATTTGGAGTTAAGTTTTGTGCACAATGACAGATAAGGATCTATTTGCAGCCCTCTACACATTGATATCCAGTTATGCCAGCACCATTTGTTGAAGATGCTTTCTTTTTTCCATTGTACAGTTTTAGCTTCTTTGTCAAAAATTATATGTTCATAGGTGTGCGGATTAATGTCAGAGTCTTCAAATCGATTCCATTGGTCCACATGTCGGTTTTTATGCCAGTACCAAGCTGTTTTTATTATTATATTATTATATTATTATATTATTATATTATTTATTATGCTTTTCTATTAGGAGTCCTGGCCCTTTCTTGGTACCCACCTGATTCCAGTGATGAGAACGGAGAAGCTACTGATCACTTGGTACCAACTATTTTGGATAAAGCTCATAAATATAATCTGAAGGTATGTAATTTGTCTTCAAACTATATGTATCACTGTTAATCCTCTTACCTTTTGATAGTAATACTATTTTATGTACTCATTTTAATTAAAATTGTATATATGTAGAAATAATTTGAAATAATAGTAGTTCGTAAAAGTTTGTTTTAATTATTTAAATTTTAAAAGTTATCCAATTATAAGATACCCCTTCCTGTTTTTTTCTAACCATGTTTTATATTCATCTATTACATTTTTGTGTTGTTTTTTAAACAGGGACTCACTATGTAGCTCTGACTGACTTGGAATTTAGTATGTAGACCAAGTTGATATGGAGCTCATATTAATCCTCTGGCCTCCGCCTCTCAGGTGTTGTGATTAAAGACATATACCACATTGTCTGGCCTTTCCTATGTGTTTACTAGGAAGAGAAAGGGTTGACAGGTTCCTTTGTGAGCAGAATATAGGAGTTAGTGAAATTAATGTCTGAATATCCTTTAAATGTCAAAAACGACTATGTTTAACTATATAACTTTACATCTTTAAAAAATAGTTAGAAAATAAATTTTGATCCAAGTAATTTTCATTTTTTAAATTTTAAATTATTTCTTTGAGAATTTTGTACAGTGCATTTTGTTACTATTCACCATATCTCCTATGAGATCCACCCCCCCCTTTTCCCTACCCACTCAATTTTGTGTCCTCTCTCTCTCTAATTATCCCACCAAGTCCAGTTTGTACTGTCTATATATTCTTGGATGTTTGGCCTTCCACTGGAGTTTGATTGGCCTACTAGGGCCCATAGTCTTAAAGAAAACTGACTCTAACTCTCCCAGAAGCTGTCTCCTGCCAATAGTTCTTCAGCCAGGGGTAGAACTTGATCCATCTACCCTCTCCATGCTGGCGTTTTGTCTGGCTTGAGCTTTCACACATCTCATGAGTGTTGTTACAATTGTGGTGAGTTCATATGTGCAGCTACCCTGTTGTATCCAGAAAATACTGTTTCCTTACAGTAATTCTGTGCTCTGATTCTTAGCATCCTTCTACTTCCTTTTCTGCATTGATCCTTTGTCCTAGTGAAGACATGTGTGATATAGACATCCCATGTAGTGCTCAGCATTTTTGTAGTGTCTTATTCTCTGCATCTTGACCAGTTCATCATATACTGCAGAAACAATTATCTCTGAGGGTTGTGAGATGAACTAATCTATGGGTATAACAATAAATCATTAGGAGTTTGGCTTAATACTATGTCCATTTAGCAGAATAATAGTAGTAAGTTCTCTTCTAGGGCCTATGATCTATTTAGCCATAGGTTCTTAGCTACATAAAGGTTCTAGGTATGGCTTTAATCTTAAAGAGTGGGCCTTATACCAAAAGTTTGTTCTCTCATGGCATTTATGCTACTATTTCACCAGTGGTTATATGTTTTCAGGCTGGTTATTATTGTAGCTCACAGGGTTCATAGGTAAGATTCTTGTGTCAATCAGTAGTGTGTGTAGCAACTTCCAGCACTATTAAAGCTATTTAGTAGGGACAAAGCTTCCATATTTGTACCACCTTGATTTCTCCATGTTCTACAACTCAAGTTTGTAGTGTCTTCAGCAGTAGAATGTTATAGTAGTGTCTTGGGAGTAAGGAAGAGCGAAAGAGTAATGTCTTTAGTTCAACATTTTAAACAATTTTTTCTCAGTTGTTTATGCCTGTCTTTTTTGCTTTGCTTTGTTTTGTTTTTTTTAATATAGACTTTCTTTGTGTAGCCTTGGCTATCCTAGACCTCACTCATACTATAGCCAGGGTTGGCCTCGAACTCACAAAGATCTACCTGCCTCTGCCTCCCGAGTGCTGGGATTAAAGGCATGCATCACCACTGCTTGGCTCTGGTTTTTCTTCACATAGTATAATATTTCCCCTTTATATCTTTTACATTTGTCTTTTATTTCTATAGCTAAGGTTTAAAGTTCTCTATTGACTTCAGCATGGAAAAAAGGGGGGGCACCCTTGTCTCATTCATGATTTTTATGGTTATGCTTTGAATCTTTCTCATTAGTATGATGTTGGGTATAAATATGCCATATTATGTTGAAGTATTCCTAGGGCTTGGGGGGTTGTTTTTGTTCTTTGCTTTTTTTTTTTTTTTTTGGTTTTTCGAGACAGGGTTTCTCTGTGTAGCTTTGCGCCTTTTCCTGGAACTCACTTGGTAGCCCAGGCTGGCCTCGAACTCACAGAGATCCACCTGGCTCTGCCTCCCGAGTGCTGGG
Organism: Peromyscus californicus insignis; assembly: GCF_007827085.1. Taxonomy (NCBI): domain Eukaryota; kingdom Metazoa; phylum Chordata; class Mammalia; order Rodentia; family Cricetidae; genus Peromyscus; species Peromyscus californicus. Next base: position 119,929,365 of record NW_026294573.1, read on the forward strand.
ATTAAAGGCGTGCACCACCACCGCCCAGCTGTTCTTTGCTTTTATCATGAAAGAATGTTGGGCTTTTTTTGTCTGTTTATGTGATCATGTGATTTTATCCTTGAACCTAGTTATGTAATTTCTTACATTTGTTGATTTGCATTGTTTGAACCATGTTGCACCCTTAGAATGAAGTCACCTTGATCATGAAAGTGGTCTTCTGGGTATGTTGTAGTATTTGGTTTGTTCATATTTTATTGAGATTAGTTGCATCCATATTCAACAGAAAATTGCCTTTTAAATTTTTTTCTCTCATGTCTTTATTGGGCTTGAATATTCGTGTAATACTGGATTCATAAAATGGGTCTGGTAGCATTCTTTCCCTTTCTATTTTATGGAATAATTTGAAAAACATAGGGCTAGGTCTCTAAAGTCTGGTAGATTTCAGCAGTGAATATACACCTAGGGTTGGGATTTCTTTTCTTTTTTTTTTTTTTTTTCAAATTAATGGGAGTTTTTAGCTATGCCTTCAATTTTATTGTGTGTATAGATCTGTTAATGATATTTATATTCTCTTGTTTTAATTCTAGGAGGACATAGGTTCCTATAAATGTATTATTTCAAAATTATTCAGTTTTGGAACATATGTTTGAAAATATGCCCTGACATCTTCTGTATGTCACTTCACCACTCCTTTGTTCTATATAGTTAGTAATATTAAATGACAGATTCTTTTCTAGTCTTGTCTGTTTGAAATTCTGAATGCTTCCTGCATCTTTTCCTAGATTTAGGAAATTTGAAATTTTATTGAACATACCTTTTAGTTTTTTCATCTTTTTCTATGCCCTTGATTTGTAAATTGATCTTTTAATTATATACTATGGACCTCACATGCTTCGCTCATACTTTCTTTTTATTTTTTCTTTACCGAATATTCTTGTTTATCTATGTTATCTTCAAGTCTCTCTCTTTTTTTTTTTTTTTTTTTTTTTTTTGAGACAGGGTTTCTCTGTGTAGCTTTGCACCTTTCCTGGAACTCACTCTGTAGCCCAGACTGGCCTCAAATTCACAGAGATCCACCTGCCTCTCCTGAGTGCTGGGATTAGAGGTGTGCACCACCACCACCAGGCTTATCTTAAAAGTCTTGATCTGAGTTTTTCTTGATCCATTCATTGGTAACAATTTCCACTGAATGTTTTTTTTTAGTTCTTTCTTACATTTTATTTTTATATTAAAATCCACATAATAGATTGGGACACAGTTTCTAAATTGGGCCAAATATAAAATATTTTAGGTCTTTTTGAGTTATATGATCTGTCAGAGATATTTTTTAAATCTTTCATTTTTATTTCTTTTTCATTGAAAAATTTTCTTTCATACCATATATTCCGATCATGCTTTGCCCTCCCCACTCCTTCCAGATCCTCCTCACCTCCCCAACTCCATGTCTTTTCTTTCTCTCTTTAGAAAACAAACACACAAAAGAAAACAAACAAACAAAAAAGAAACTTCCACACATACATAAACACACAAAGTATGCATACAAATGACCAGTTAGACAAATATTATCCAAACAGAACAATATGAGATGAAAGGTCTATAAAAGCAACTTGGAGTTTGTTTGTTTATTTGTTTGTTTGTTTTTATATTGGCCATCTTCTGCTGGGCATAGGGCCAACCTGACGTACTCAGTGAGAAAACTTAATTTTTTCCTTTGCAAGTGGGTGTCAGCTGCAGATAGCTTCTTGGATAGATGTGGGGACTCACATCCACTTACACCATTCAGCAGTGTAACCCACTCTGATTGAACCTGTGTGTGGTGTCATAGTCTCTGTGAATTCATATGTATACCATGCCTATTAGGATTGGAAGACAATGGAGTCTTGGAATCATCCATCTTCTTTCATTCTAACATTGAAACATCTCACTTAGTACTGAGTATTTCAAAATTTCTTACTCTTTATACATTATGAAGTTGTGAGTCTTTATGTTAGTTCCCATCTACTGCAAGAGAAAACTTCTCTAATGATGGCTAAGACACTGATCTGTGGGTATAGCAGAATCATGTTAGAAATCATTTTTATCACTATGCTCCTTGTAACAGAACAGTAGTGCTTGGTTTTCCTTTAGACCCATGGACTATCCAGTCTCAGGTTCTGGGCCACGCAAGAAATGCCTGGCGTGGGATCCAGCTCTTGGAGTGGACCTTAGATCCAGGAAGAGTGGTTCATTACTCCCACAATGCTTGTGTCGCTATTGTATTAGTGGGTCCTGCAGATGGTCATCATTGTAGATGGCAGGGTTTGTATCTGGGTTGGCTTTTCACTCTCTCCTCCAGTAGTGTGCAGAGTACCTTCCAGTCCCGTGAGCACTCAGGGGTCAAGCCTCTAGTTAGGCACCAGCTCAACTTTTCCATGTTCAATGAATTATGCAAGTATTGTCCTCAGCAACAGTTTTCCACTGAATTTTTTGAGTGATCTTTTTCCAGATACTCATTTGATTCTTTTAAAGTATTTTTTGTCTGTATTAAATTTGTGTTCATATCATGCATTGATTTCCTTATTTTATCCAGGTGTTCATTTACCTTCTCTTTTGATTCTTTCCGGAACTTACTCGTGTCCTTTTAGAATTTGTTCAATCTTCTTTTGTATCATTCTCTTAAATTCTTTGTCTGCTATTTCATTCTGGTCACTCTTTTTAGAAAATTTAATATGGTAGAAGTGGTCATTTTGGAAAGGGTCCTTTTCATGGTTTTTCATGGTCATGTTTCTTTGTTAATATTTGCACATCTGGTTATTGTGGGTATTATATCTCCTTTGTTTTTTTGCATTGAAATTTGAAATTCTTTTGGCAGTTTTCTTCTGGGACTAGCTTGTAGCAGGGTTAAGCTGCCTTCCCCTCCCATCTCATGTATTAGGCTTGTAATAATGCTCACGTGTTCAGGAGGCAGGAAGGGTAATATCCAGCTCAACTCCAATAGACTATTTCAGGAGAAACTCCACTGGTGAGGAGACATACTGTGAAAACTCAGTCATAGTTAAAAACAACTATCTCCGTTAAGTCCAGTGACCATTAGGGAATAAAGGAACAAGGATAATAAGTATTTGCTAGGATATTACCTACCAAACATAGGTATGGGAAGACAATAAATTGAATATGACTAGGAATTCATATAAAATAGTAAGTAGAGGAATCGGGAAAGTGTTAGGGAACAGAGACCCTAAAGATTATTGGCATTAGAAAATTGTAATTTTAGAGGAGGGCGTGGGTGGGAGAGAAAAAGATAAAATGAAGTAGGAATAAGGGAAAGTATATGGGTTGTAGGTTAGGGAAATACTTGAAAAGACACAGTGGAAAGAGTGTTAAATCTAATAGAGCAATATAAAAGACAATTATTTATGCAAGAATGGAGATTTAAAAATAATTAAAATAAAATAAAAATACCAGTTTAAATTGCTTCCTTGATTAGAGCATCAGGAAAAGCCCTCTCCTGCCTGAGAAGTCTTATTAATTTAACTTTGCTGGTGAGAGAGCAGTTTACATTTATGTGCAGTTCTTATCTGACTGTGCAGGGTCTCATCAGTGGGGATCCATAAGTTTACCTGTGGGGTTGAATTTCTGCCTTGGTTTCACAAACAAAGTTCAGCCTGCCTCCGATGTCTTCCAACCCTTGGCATGGGATGTTGTTGCCCAAGGCAGTTCCCTTTTTCCAAGTGTGATTGGTGGTCTCACTAACCTTGCATGGATTTCAGTGCTTCCTGTCCCACCCCATTCCTGTGTCCCTTTCCGGCTAACAATGTTCATCCTACTGAGGCTCAGCCTGCCTGTGTCAGTGGTCTTAATATGACTTTGTTTGTTCCACAGAGTTTTAGATCAGATGAACTCCCATGAGGGGTTCTGAGGTTCTCTGGGTCTCCTCTCATGGGGTTGGAGTTTGGAGACATGGGTATGTACTGTTTTCTCTGCTTCCTAGCAATATATTTAATTGCTTATACCTTCTCCCTACTTGCTCCAACATAGTATGTGAGATCTTAGGCTAGAGGCCAAGGGTAATTTCCCAAAATCTGCTTCATGCAGTTTGTTGGTCTGTTCTTTAAAAAAAATAAATTTTTTTTCTGTCTTTGCTTCTAGAAATTTACCTTTTTGTGGATCCAGAGTAGGAGGAGGAAGGATTTTCTTTTGTAGTTTATATTATAGTCTGGCATTTTTTTTTGTATAAAACTAACTTGAATATTTCTGTAGCCCTAAAGAAAGTCTTGAGATAGTGTCTCTCAAATGAACTGACAGGAACTGCCACATAACATGCTCCACAGTACCATTCATTGAGTTCTCATAGGCATTTGGAGTCTGCAGATAGTCAAATCTTCAAGTTCGGGAACCACAGCTGAGGTTGAATAAGTGATTGATATATTTCACACAAAGTAAATCCAAGACCTCTATGCCCCAGTTCTGTAGTGGGAGGTAACAAAACTAGACATTTTCTTTTAATGGGGTTTTTAAAGGTAAAGTAGTTAAAAATATCAAGCTGCATGAAAATAGACTGCTTTTAATTCTACTGAAAATCTTTACGTGGAACAGGAAAGTAGCAAAGATCTCAGCCATTAATTGTCTCTGTAAATACGAGCAACATATGTGTTCTCTCCATACTTTAGATTTGATATTTAATGACCAGAAGAGATGGAATTTGATAAAATACTGTTCTCCATTTTTTTCTTGCAAATGTTCAGATTTTCCAGTGAACAATGATTGCTTACCCTCAGTAGCTCTTAAACTTACCAAACTTATTTTGAAAATGATTATACTATATTAATTTGATGTTATCCTTTACAAATATGTTTCTGACTCTTTTGGTTGGGTTGATTTTACAGTTCTCTTTCTTTTGGAATGTAAAAAGGGATTTCCTTCACTTTTGTTATTACTTGTTTAGAAATAGAGTTTCTAGGTCATTGCTTTGTCTTACAGTTAAGCTTTTGCTATAGCCTACTAGCTTTGATTACACAATAGCATTAGTCACTAAATTTGTAACTGAAATTTTGATTAATTTAAACTAAAAGTAATTTTAGGTGAGCGTTTTTAATTGTAAACAAAGAAGCAAAGTTAATAAAACAAGTATGAAGAATTAGTGACTTCTTTTGTATTACTGTTTGCAAAGGTTGACTCAAATCAGTAAAATCTAATTCTAAGTGGTGACTTGTTTTTTCAAAGATAAATTTTTGTGTATATGTTTGTATTATTTCTTGGAGCATACACATGACTCACTTGTAACTGGCATTCCAGAGGCTACTTAAGCCACAGTTATAAGGATCAGAGCTGGATCCTTTCAGCTCACTGTCTTCTCTATATAGCATCCTAAGAAAAAAACGTTCAAGCAGCCTTTTATAGGACATGTGGTGGAGCTGATTGGTAGATGCTGCCACTGTTGAGCACAGTTCTATTTTCTTTTCTTTCTTAGAAAGTGTGAGTGTTTCCTGTCCAGTTGATGTCAGGTTTTCTGCCTGGCCTGCTTCCACTAAGGATGCTACATGTATTCATGGTTGTGCTTCTCTTTTGTTTGTTTGTTTTTGTGAGAAGAAACTCCACCCTTCCCTAGGACCCAAATGACCAAACCTGTGGAACTTATTTAAACTTGATCCACAGCTTAGAGCAAAGCCATCACAGTAATACGCAGACTTCATGTACATCAAATAAAATTGAAAGTTAAAAATTGTGGGGGTGTGTGTTAGACAACATCATCATGGTATCAGATCTCAAAGAAAGCAAAGACCTAACAACATAAAATCAGTTGGAGCTATCACTTCTTTCTTCTACAATTATAAGCAAAACAAACACCTTGTATTTCAATAAATTTAAAATTTTATTTTAAAGTAACAAGTTTTATAACCTTTGCATAAATCATTTGTTTAATACTAATGGTTTGTAAGCAGTTACGTTTCTTAAATGAGGAATATGTGTTCACAGTGAGAACTTGGCAGATCTTGCCTTAATGGGGGGTAAGTAGACCACTTAGAGTTCAATTTGACTGTTGGGTAGTTTTGTATAGAACTTGTTAATTCATGCTTGCAGATACTCATGCAGTATTTACTCTGCAGCAGGTTCTGTTCTATGTATGAACAGTATTAAGAAAGAGAGCTGGACATGTTTGTACACACCTGTAATCGTAGGTGAAAGGTAGAGCAAAAGGAGCGGGCTTCAAAGCCAACCATATCAAAATAAAACAAAAGAGAAAGAACCAGATTTGATGTCTCATATTAAGTCAATTTGCAGTCTACTGAAGGCCAAAACCAAACAAGTGAGTTGTAGAAGGAGAAAATTGCAAAATATTTGACACTACCAGGAATTGCCTCACTCATGTATGACTTAAAGGGTGGTACCCGGTAAAGTCAAGGGGTAGGGGAATTAAGGAAGAAAGTGTTTGGCTACAGAGTTCAGAAGAATTTTGGTAAAGACAAAATCAGAAGGGTGAGATGGAATTCTTAACATGACTCATTTTCTCAAAAAGTTATGCACACATTTAATTTTATGCATCAAATTGTGTCATTTTAAATTCATTTTAATGTTAATGTAATAGATTTTTCTGAAGGGAAGAGAGAAATAGTGACCAAATCCTGTCATTAATTAAAAATAAACTATAAATTGAATTGATTAGTTGAGAAGTTCTAAGTATATGACTGAATTTGCTGCAGTATGTGGATCTGCACTTGATGGAAGAAGCTGACCGTTTATGGCCTGCAGGTTTGGAAGCAGATTGCAAGGACGTCTCGACCTGAGTTTGTTACTGACAGAACATTATATCATCGTGCTCTCTAAAGTAGACAATGATTGATTTACTAAATGACCCAACTTGAAAATTAATTTTGTGTAAATTAATTAATGAAAATACATTTTGCTTTAATTGAGTAATTGACAAAAACACAAGATTTAAGCTGCAGTGCTTAGAAGTCTTGTCAAACAGGCAATATCACACTTAAAATGTAAGATTCAAACAGTAATTAATTTTACTAGATTAGTAATAAAATGTACTTGATATGGATAACAGTGAATTTAAGAATAATTTTTATGAGCATCACGTAAGTTACTTTATTCCCTATGCTGTATATCTTTGTAGATGGAGATAGAGTACAAAGCAAAACGTTTATTAGACATAATTTATTAAACTTGATTATGTACAACTGATATTTGTAGGTAGGAATTTTAAATCTGTGTATGATAGTTTGTGATTTCTATTATTACAGTAGTTATAGATGGGCCTTAACAGTAGCAATATGAAAATCACTGTGCTCTGTAAAGCTTTTAGATATTATTTTCTAAATATTTTCTTATAAATTCTTTGAATATTAAAAGTACATACTCAAAGATCCCCTTCTAATGATAGTAAGCTATCAATTAATTGAATATTTTGTTGTTTCTATATAAGTATAAATGTAATGGTCATATACATAAGAAAAAATTGCATATTAATTTGAAACCTGAACATTTTGGAGTCCCCCCCCCCTTTTTTTTTTTTTTTTTTTTTAGAATGCTATGTCTGAATACAGAGTATATTCTTATGTCTTATAAAGAATATAGCCTTTGCAATCTATGTCATGAAAAATAACCTCCTGGAAAAGCTTTCAATCCTATACCACACATTGTATCCAACAAACTGGCGAGCTATTGGCAATTTACTAGACCTATGCCCACTTCTTTATTTAGAAAATAGAGTCAGCGGCTACCTAATGTAGTAAAGCAGGCTGAGTTAATGCATATGAAATGCTTCCCTTACATTTAGTACTGAAAACTCAGTATTATCTACTAAGATTTATTTTGTAATCACTGGGCTCTCTAAATATTCACCTTAATATTGTTGAATTGGCAACTTATTAACTATGCAAAATATACTTTCATAGATAATGCTTTCTTTAATTGATTTTTTTCTTCTTTTTTTTTAGGTCACTTTTCACATAGAGCCATATAGCAATCGAGATGATCAAAACATGTATAAAAATGTCAAATATATTATAGACAAGTGAGTTTTTTCAATGTTCATAGTTATACTGTATGATTTGGTGATAACCACTGTTACAAGTACATTGAAGTAATAACTGAGAGTTGGTTTATGATCTGTCATTTCTGATAAGTTTACCACAAAGTAAGCTGAAGAACATTCTCAGGTTTTTTACAGTTCAGTTTTTGCATGAATAAAGGTTGCTACTTTAGCTATTTTTTTTTATATTTTAAAGGCTACTTATTTCCTTCCATGCTCATTTTACATTTCTGTTTTTAAAATCTTGTGAGTATACACTTTTGTCTTTTTTTTTTTTTTTTTTTTTTTTTTTTTTTTTTTGGTTTTTCGAGACAGGGTTTCTCTGTGTAGCTTTGCGCCTTTCCTGGGACTCACTTGGTAGCCCAGGCTGGCCTCGAACTCACAGAGATCCACCTGGCTCTGCCTCCCAAGTGCTGGGATTAAAGGCGTGCGCCACCACCGCCCGGCCTACACTTTTGTCTTTTAAAGAAAGGTTCAGACGAAATGTGAACTAATTTCATAGCAGTGTTTGCATATCTGTCATCACTTGTTTCTAGAATGACTAAAATAAAGAATTTTGTAATTAGTTTCATTCTGATGAAGTATTTTAATGATAAGATTCTCTGAGGTATTTCATTTTACAAAGAATCATGTCAGCAACAAATAGACACCTGCCACTGATAAGATAAACTGGTTTTTCTGTTTTTGTAGCTCATAATGGACTTTTATGATTTTAGCCTCCATTTGTTAACTTTGGCATGAGATAATTAACCTCCTGTTTGGTAGTATACCAGTGTCTTATAATGTACAATATTAAAAGTATGTTTGCATTAGTATTACTATTCTTACATAACTGACTAACTGAAGATTGGAAACGATGTGCTTAAGCTTCACGAATCATTTTCAGTTTCAGTGCAATTTTATTCTGACATATTCTGAGTGTTCGTCTCACTTTTCAATGTGTCTCTGTTGTAGATATGGAAGCCATCCAGCCTTTTATAGATACAAGACAAGGACCGGGCATTCTCTGCCTATGTTTTATGTCTATGATTCCTATATCACGAAGCCTAAAGTGTGGGCCAATCTGTTAACACCTTCAGGATCTCGGAGTGTTCGCAGTTCTCCTTATGATGGATTGTTTATTGCACTTTTAGTAGAAGAAAAGCATAAATATGATATTCTTCAAAGTGGATTTGATGGAATTTACACATACTTTGCTACGAATGGTTTTACATATGGCTCATCACATCAGAATTGGGCTAACCTGAAATCATTTTGTGATAAGAACAACTTGATATTTATCCCAAGTGTAGGCCCAGGATACATAGATACAAGCATCCGTCCATGGAACACTCAGAACACTAGAAACCGCATCAACGGGAAGTATTATGAAGTTGGTCTAAGTGCTGCACTCCAGACTCACCCCAGTTTAATTTCCATCACCTCTTTCAATGAGTGGCATGAAGGAACTCAAATTGAAAAGGCTGTCCCCAAAAGAACCACTAACACAGTGTACCTGGATTACCGGCCTCATAAGCCAAGCTACTATCTAGAACTAACACGAAAGTGGTCTGAGAAATACAGTAAGGAAAGAATGACATATTCATTGGATCAACAGCTGCCTGCCTTGTAATGTCTCACTTAGAGTCTATCAAATCGTCTAGCTTCAGTAAACGCCTTGTGTTTTATGTTATGGAGAGAAAACTATCAAAAATCAATGAGCACTTGCTACTGTTACCTTTATCAATTATTTCATTTTTATTCTTTAAAAAAATTATATTATTTGTCCTACAATGGACAGTACTGTACAAAGAAAACATTTGATGAGAAAAGTCATGTTGGTAACATTCCTGATTGCATAATTTTCTGAATTTCTGACTGCAATTGAAGTTTTAATGGAATTGCCTTTAGGTTTTTGTTTCACAGTAGAGAAAATGCTTGCATTACATAAACCATCTAACGCACAAGTCAGCTGTACTTGTATTCTGGGTCCAAAGACATAGGAGTGCGTACGTGTCAGGTACATCTGACAACAAAAATACAGACCTACCTTCAGGTGGTGGTGGCTCACACCTTTAATCCCAGCACTCTGGAGGCAGAGGCAAACGGATCTCTGAGTTCGAGGCCAGCGTGATCTACAGAGCGAGTACCAGAACAGGCTCCAAAGCTACACAGAGAAACCCTGTTGTGAAAAGCCAGAAAAAAAAGAAAAAAAAAATACAGACCTAAGGACAATAGACAGATGTGCTTCATTTCTGAACACTTCAGTGACTCGGAAATTTGTATCCAGTTTCTGGCTGGCTTCCCCGGTGATCAAATTCACTTCTCAAGTTTCTTGTGAACACAGACTTGTTTAAATTACAGGCTATTCTATTGTATTTTTTTAGTCTCACTGTTCACCGTGTTCTGTTAAAGACGGGCTTTGTGCACAGCATCTGTAGTGTCATCATTTGAAGACTCACGTGCCCACGGTACAGAGTGCCTTTGTGTGTGTAATGCCCATGGTTCGCTCTGCTGAATTAAAGACTAGGAACCTTAGGAGGAAGCTTGGTAAATGTTAGTGACTGTTTCTCAGCTATGAGGAAACCGTTGTTTCTCAGTCAGAAGGTTTACTGTGTTCACATACTCTGTTTTGAGGGCATTTTGTCAGTCTTTCTAGGTCTCGTTTTCTTATTCATATCTTAAAATTTAATGTTCACCAGAGACTACTGAACTAAGAAAGGATAATGTTAATATTAGAATTGTTTTCCTTTTAATTTAATTTTATTGTAAATAATAGAGAAAATTTACTTACCACTTCAAAACTAGAGATAGATCCAAAATTATTTTTAAAGTAACACCATGTTTTTTGAGTTATGTGCTCATATGAAAGTCTTACACTTTTACGTTGTCTATTGGGTTAAAAAGAAATTGTCAGTGATCCATAGCTGTCATACGGTTACAAATTGATAACTTTTATGCTAAAAATAAATTATTTTAAAAATGAAAAATAGTAAAAACCTGCTGAATTAAATATTTATAATTGTAATAGAAAAAAACAGCTAGTCTACCTAGTTTTACACAAGTGTTATTTCTTAGTTCTACTGAGAGAGTGAGTCAGTTGAGTCATGTTAACAAGTACTGCACACCCAATCTCCAGAGGATAAAGACATTCAGAAACAGATTGGTTCTGGAAGTTATCATAGAATACATAGCAGAGAGGAGACATTTTTCGGGGGAGGGAGACTGATGGGCGAGTAAAATGCTTTCTCTGTAAGCATGAGGCCCTGCATCTGCACACCCAGAGCACATGAAGATGAGCTCGCCAGCAGACGTGTTCTTCCACTGCTCCTGCAGAGAGCTGGACAGTGTCCACAGGAACGAGCCCCAAAGTATTTAAGCCAGCAGCAAGCAAGAGCCTGTATCAAAAATGGTGGGAGGAAGGAGCAACACACTCCATGGAGCCACTCCATGTCACATTTAGTCCCACAGTTACTTATGAATGTTTGCAGACACACAGAGAAATGTTTTAAACTTATTTTTTAAATAATGCTTTTGGAATAAACTCTTTGAAGAGTTATAGTAACCTTATGTATAAAATTAAAAATTTCTATTGATAGAGAATTATTAGGCCATAGAAAATTATGAGAATAATCTGATATTTTCCAGGATAAATTCTAAGAATAATAATATAGTAATATTTAATATTACCAAGTTTCTCCATTGGAATAAATAGAAATAAAACCTGCAGGTTTTTTGCTACTACATTAGAAATGAATAATCAATACATAATATTGTATAGCGTATGTTGTTTTCTTCATTCCTTATGTTGCATTTTATATTTGAATCTGCCATGACAGAAAATGAATTTTATGAAACAATTCTGAGATTAAGGGAAAGTACAAAACTAAGGCCAAACAATTGTCAGTAAGAGTTCAATTCCCACTCCAGACAGCTTGCTCTAGCTCCTGCTGTTGCCGGTCCATCTCCACCTATCGATAGCACTCAGTCAGAATTTAATTTAAAATTAAATTCTCAACAGAATCACTCTAACAAATGACTGAAGTATCTTTTCATAAAACTTATTAGTTGACAATTATATAAATAAACAGAGTCACCCCTCTGGTTTCCGCAACCAAATATTCAACCAACTAAGATCAGAAATACTCTGTGAGAAGAAAAAATCCATTTGTATATAACAACCATGTTCAGGGTGTTTTATTTATGTAAGCCATACAGTATAATCACAATTTACATTATTCTATGTATTATAAATAAGCTGAGGGCATTAGGTGTGTACCTGAGGATCGTTCTAGGGTATATTCAAGTACTGTTCCACTTTTTCAAAGGACCTGAGCATTTTCAGCCATTTTATCTCTGGATCATGGAGCCAGTTCCACACTAGTTCTGAGGGACAGCTATATTAGCAGTTATTGCTAACGCTTGTTAGAGTAAGGCCTTCAGAGCATCTTCCCCCCCCCAGATGTTCCTTAGGTCTACCTCTGCTGTCTGACTGGAAACGCAGCTGGGATTGCAGTGATTACAAGTAAATTTAATCAAATGATCCAGTTTTTACTTTAAAAAATCTGAATGTTTGAAATCAGTCAACTTAAAGATATGATATGTGTAATGTTTGGATTATAACATTATAAATCTTCTTTTATAAGGTATTTGTTTTTGTGAATTAGCCCATCTAATTGTTTAAATTGTAAAAAAGAACCAGGTCTATTTCTGCTTTTAAGGAATAATTGTAAAAGGCTGCTCTTATTAATGTTTATCTGAGTTGTATATTTACTTGTTTACTTTCTTTTATTTATGTGTATAATTTGGAAGATGATTTGTAATATGTTAATTTTTTAATAAAAACATAAATGAAAAATAAATAATGTTCTTAACTGAAAATCTGTAACTTATCTGTTTTATTTAATTTCTTATTAATGTAGGAAAGATAATATTTCCTCAGTATGAGATGGAGTACTTACAAGTTAGGCATATTTAACTTTGCTTCATATTCACATAATTGCCAAATTTTGTCTAATTGTGGAGATGTGACTTTTTAAATTTTAAAAATTTTAGAATTTTATCATAAAATTTAAAAAATTTATTACAAAATTTAAATTTTTAAGTTTCATTACAAAATGTTTAAATTTTATTACAAAATTTAATTTTTTGCATTTTTACAAAATTTTAAAAACTTAAGTTTTAAAATTGTATTGCAAAATTTAAAAATTCTGTAATTTTTTGCTTCAGTCTAATTATACATTGCCTCTGATGAAAACTAATCTAAAATAGTGAAGTAACAGGCCTCTAAAGAATGAACACACCTATAGCCATAGGCTTTGTAAACTGGTGACAGCTACTCATTTTAATAATAGTGACTTTACAATCTCTGTAAGAGCATGCCTTTAATCCCAGCATTGGGAGGCAGAGGTAGGCGAATCTCTGTGAGTTCAAGGCCAGCCTGGGCTACAGAGTGAGTTCCAGGAAAGGCGCCAAAGCTACACAAAGAAACCCTGTCTCAAAAAACCAAACAGAAACTGTCAAAATATGGTAACTGTAGTAAATCAACTTGCTTTCTTAATTTCTGTTTCAGATAATTCAGTACTGCCATGTAGAAACAGTGCTGGTTTTGTATGTTAACATCATGCCCCACAACTGTGCTGGACTTATGTATTCCAGCAGTTCTGGGTAGAGTTAGCAGGAAAAGAGTCACCTCTGTATCATTCCATGTGCCCATGGTGGCAGTGTAATTTTCAATTTGTATATGCTTTTGTTCCTCTTGACTCATGTGCTAGATGAGACTACCTTACTATGTTTAATAAATACAGAGATGTTGGGGTATTTTAATTAACAGGCATTTGAGTCTCATTATGTAGAAAAGCACCATTTTACTTAAAGCCAGCAAAAATGTATTTATATAAGTACTATTTTAGAATAAAATTACTTAAGTACAGGCAAAAGGTCTTCATGGTTTAGCACATTCTTTTGAAAGAAAAATGTACTCCAAATTAAATTTAAAACCACTTTGCTGTATAGCTACTTAAAGTCTAAATATTACTCTTGAGCTTAATCTATTTTTTTTAATCCTTAAGAATGCAGGCTCTGTTTTCATTCACTACTTTATAGAGACTCAGCTTTAGGCAAATCAGTGAGCTAAGCCCTGTTGTTCTAATCCACCAATGAAAGGAGGAGCATTTTTCAACATAACTGAGGATTTTGTTGTTATATAATTACTATTTAAATTATGATACAAAGATAAAAGCAAGTCATGACTTTAAAACTTACTAAAATCAATATATAATGGCATTTGCCAAGTGCATGTTCAGATTTTATTTTAAAATATAAAATAAACTTCAGGTTGCACAGATTACATAAAGCTAGTATAATTCAACTATAAAGTTAAATGGCCTTTAGAAAATGCTTTGAAACAAATACCTCATGATTCAAAGCAAGGATTGCCATGGGATGATAATGCTCATATTTCAATGTATATTATGTATTCTGTAACACATCATATGTGTATATCTGTTGCTTTTGAAGCAAATAAGTGAAAACTCTAAGAAAAGATCATAAATTAGTGGTTGTAGATTCTTCAATAACAATGACTAGACTAGCACTGAGTAATTGTCTAGGTTTCCAGTATCTGTCATCATCATCCTTTTGTTGAGCGAGTCTTAAATTCAATTAGAGACCTGTTGGTTACCACCTCGGTATGTGTGCCACTAATGCATGCTTAAGATTATTGTGCGCGCACACACACACACACACACACACACACACACACACACACACACACACATCAATACATAGTACTCACCAGTTCCCAAAGATTGATCACTTAAAGTGATAATTTAGCCATAGCAATAGAAGAAAAGTGCAGAATTCAAGAAGGGTTCTGCATTTATTTTAGCCTGCCCAAGTGCTAACCTGATGTACTTTCAGAAATTAAAACAAATTAGCTAGGTTTATATATCTCATCAGTCTCTAATTTTCTAATATTCCTCATAATTTTGATTTGGGAAGTTAGTTTTAAGTTTTTATTCACCTGAGGATCATGTGGCATGGTTTTGCTACATGTTGTTTATATACAACATGCAATATAATATAGACTATTTTTGAAGTCTTGCAAGGTGATAAACAAGACATACACATTTTATTTTGGCCCCACTTTTGCAACCTACTTGGAATCTTTCATCACCAGTCGCTTCCTGCCCACAACTTTACCTGTCTTTCTTTCTTAGTCTTAGCCTACCTGGATTTTTTTTTCAACACTCTTTGTTTTAGAAACATGTCAATGATTCATTACAATGCATAGGACATGGCTGTCTGCTCTCAGGAACAGAAAAATAATAGGAAGATGCATTTTGAATTCAATATAAAAAGTCAGCTCTATTGTAATACGATGTTAATTGATGGTCACAAAATTTCTTCTAAACTTGGATAGCCAGTATGAAAAATGTGATTCATGCATTGAACAATTTTTATAGCTATAGGAGAAATTATCAAGAATGATGTGAGTACCTTGTTAATAGAGAATTTCTTCTGAATCAAGTCTTCATGTGTGTATGTGTGTATCTATCTATCTATCTATCTATCTATCTATCTATCTATCTATCTATCTATTATATGTGTGTGTGTGTATGCATGCTCATGTACAAGTAGAGGCACATATAATTGTATGTGTGCATGTGTTGGCCAGAGGTCAATGTCAAGTGTCTTCCCCCATACCTTACTGGTCCAAGAAAGGACTACCACTCAACCAAGAGCTCATTAATTCAGCAAGACTAGCTGGATAGCAAACACTAGGAGTCCTCCTTATATCCACCTCACCAGCATTTACAGGTACAGATACAACCACATCTGGCTTTTTACAAGGTTCTGGGGAATGGAGCAATCATTTTACCAATCAATCCATCTACCTGGGCCCTTGAGGATTTTCATGATGATACTGTAACATAAAATTTGTTTCAAATAAAACTAAGTAATATATTATTCACAATAATGCATACATCATTAAAGATGGCAAATGATAGATTGCAGATAGGTAAGTAGATGATGTAGATATTAGATGATGATGATAAGTAGTGGAGTGCTCATTGATAATGTGATAACTCAAACACTTGTCCCGGGATTTTGAGTTCGGTAGTGAATGTGACACTGGCCCTATGCTTTCAATATGGTTACAGTTTTGTTTTGTTTTTAATCAGGAAAGTATTATGTTCTAGTTCATACAGGCTTCTTTTGATTACTTATGATTGTATCAGAATATTCATAATTAATCGAGATGAAGAGCAAGCAGGACAAATATATACTAGTTCCACAAAGGAAAATGAACTTAGATGTAGTGCTTAGTACTGTAGGAACATGAAGTTTGATGTATTTAGACTGTTATACTTCAAATAGTTTACACTTGCTGAATGGACCTCTTAGCTGGAACTCGTCCTTTGTCTGGATTTGTCAGGAAGCCACCATATGGACTCAGAACTGGATGCTTTTCTAACTTTTTAATATGAGGAGAATGAACTGGATATCTTTTGAGACTTGTTTAATGCTAAATCATTTTATTGCTATTGATACAAAAAGTGGAATGGGAGGTGGACATTATTCCTATAAACTGTCCTAAAATCCATTAGGGCTAACTTCAGTGACAGCTCAGTTGGTAAAGGATTTGCTGCCTTACAAGCATGAGGATCTGAGTTGGAACACTAGAACCCGAGTAAAAAGAAGCTGTGCATGATGATACACATTTGAATTCCCAGTGCCAGGGAGGCAGGGACTTACTTGAAGAGTTCCAAGCTAGTGAGAGATTCTCAAAAACTATGTCGATGGCGTTAGAGGAATGACAGATGAGGTTGTCCACTGGCCTCTACATGAAAGTACATGCATGTACCCACATACAAAAGCATACTTGCACAAACAAATGTTCCCTACCCATATATACTTATAAAGTAATTTTAGTAAATTAATAATAAATTCAGTAATATCATACCAAGTGAGAATCACACATCTAATTCACTAGGAAATTATTTCTCTAATCTCTAGCTCTTAAATACTATTGTTGTGGTTATTAAATATGTTAACAAAAATAGAAGATCTAAAACCTCCCAGAACATGACATTCTTCAATAAATGTTGCTATTATCATTTTAAAGCACATATTTTTGAATGGCTGAGCAGATGAATGACTTCTGATTTGCAATGGAAAACTGCATAACAATAAAATAAGCTGAGATGAGCATCGTGGAACATGCCTGTCATCCATCCAAGCAGTGAGTTGAGAGGTAAAATGATTATATGTTCAGGTTATCTTCACCTATGCAAAATGTTCAGGGCCAACCTGGCTGTGTTAAGACCTTTACAAACAAACCAATATCAAACCAATAAGACACACAATAATATGGATGAATGATAGGTGTTTGCAAAGTGAAAAAATTCTATACACCAAATGTTTTTTTTTATTTATATGACCTTTAAAATGACAAGCTATATTTAGAATACCAAGTGTTATAGAAATACAGTAGGTGATCACAAAGGCTATTGGGATGGATGATGTCTCAGTGTGTCAGTGCTAAAGTTTTTAATATCTTTTTATTTTTGTTGAAAATTTTATTTTTCATAAAAATATATTCTGATTATTACTTTCCTCTCTACTAGCTCCTCCTGGACCCTCTCCACCTCCCTACACACCCAGTTCCATTCCCTTTCTCTACTCTCTCTTTAAAAATAAACAAAACAAAGCAAAAAACAAGAAGCACACAGACAAAAACTCACAAAAAGGGAAACCAAGATATACCAGCAAAATACCCATAAGACAAAAATCATCCTGAGTGAGGTAACCCAGACTCAGAAAGACAAATATGGTATGTACTCACTCATAGAAGGACACTAGATATGGAACAAGTCCAGATATGACTGGACTGCTACTCACATCACCAGGGAGGCTACCTGGAAAATAGGACCCCAAGAAAGACACGGGAATCGCCCAATGACGGAGAAATGGAATGAGATCTACATGAACAGCCTGGACATGAGTGGGGTAATGAAGGGCGAGGGTCGAGGGAAAGAGAGCTTGGGGGAGCAGGAGATCCCAGCTGGATCAACAACAGAGAGGGAGAACAAGGAATAGGAGACCATGGTAAATGAAGACCACATGAGAATAGGAAGAAGCAAAGTGCTAGAGAGGCCCACAGAAATACACAAAGACACCCCCACAATAGACTGCTGGCAATGGTCGAGAGACAGTCCGAACTGACCTACTCTGGTGATGGGATGGCCAAACACCCTAATTGTCGTGCTAGAAACCCCATCCAATGACTGAGGGATATGGATGCAGAGATCCATGGCTAGGCCCCTGGTGGAGATCCGGGAGTCCAATTAGCGAGAAAGAGGAGGGTTTATATGAGCGAGAATTGTTGTGACCAAGGTTGGATAAAGCTCAGGGACAAATAGTCAAACAATTGGAAACACATGAACTATGAACCATTGGCTTAGGGGCCCCCAACTGGATCAGGTCCTCTGAGTGGGTGAGACAGTTGATTGGCCTGATCTGTTTGGGAGGCATCCAGGCAGTGAGACCGGGTCCTGTGCTCATTGCATGAGTTGGCTGTTTGAAACCTGGGGCTTATGCAGGGTCTCTTGGCTCGGCCTAGGACTGGACCTGCCTGGACTGAGTCTACCAGGTTGATCTCAGTCCTCGGGGGAGGCTTTACCCTGGAGGAGGTGGGAATGGGGGGCAAGCTGGGAGGAAGGGGAAGGGGGTAGGCAGGGGGAGAACAAGGGAATCCATGACTGATATGTAGAACTGAATTGTATTGTAAAATAAAATAAAAAAGTAACAAAAAATGCTTAAACAAAGAAAAATGAGACAGAAAATCCACAAAAATATTCATTCAGTTTGTTTTCTGTTGGCCAACAACTATTGGATATTAGGGTTACCATGAAGTATGGTTAGTATACCCAGTGAGATCCCATTGGAGAAAGCTAACTGTCCTTTGCAAACTCGTATCAGTTGCAGGAAGCTTCTTAGTGAGGAAGGTGAGCTCTTGTCTACCCGCCCCCAGCACTGGGGACCTTCTAGCTTGAACTTGAGCAGGCCCTGTGCATGCTGCTACTGGTTATGCGAGTTCATATGTGCATGAGACCTTTTGCATCTTGAAGAACTGTTTCTTTCAAACAATCCATCCCCTCTGGCTCCTACAGTCTTTCTTCCTCCTCTTCTGCATAGTTCCCTGAACCCTGAGGGGAGGTGTAGCTAGAGTTTTCCTGCCTGGCCCACAGTCAGGATAAATCTCTGCCAGCCACCAGTCCCACAACCATCAGACCCAACCAAGTAAACACAGAAACTTATATTGGTTACAAACTATATGGCCGTGGCAGGCTTCTTGCTAACTGTTCTTACAGCTTAAATTAATCCATTTCCATTAATCTATACCTTGCCACATGGCTTGTGGCTTACCGGCATCTTCACATGTGGCTTGTCATGGTGGCGGCTGGCAGTGTCTCCCCCACCCAGCTTCCTGTTCTCTCAATTCTCCTCTCTGTTAGTCCCACCTATACTTCCTGCCTGGCCACTGACCAATCAGTGATTTATTCATTGACCAATCAGCAACACATTTGACATACAGACCATCCCACAGCACTGGGAGGGGTTTAATGGAGATATCCCATTTAGTTCTGAGTTCCAAAATCTCTCACTCTCTGAACATTGTCCACTTGTGGGTCTCTGTGTTAGTTCCCATCAGTTGCAAGAGGAAGCTTCTATAATGATGGATTTGCAATGCACTGATCTTTGGGTATGTATTAGAATGTCACCAGTAGTTATTGTATTGATGTGTTTCTTTAACGGAACAATCGTACTAGTTTTCTCCCTAGGACCCTGCCCATTCAATCTCAAGTTCTTGGCCTTGCCAGCACGATCAGACATGGGTTATATCCCTTGGGGTGGGCCTTATATCCAATCAGAGAGTCATTGGTTACTCCCACAATATTTACACCAGCATGCTTTATAGACAGGTCAGCATTGTAGATCACAGGGTTGGTTGCTGGGCTGATCATTGCCTTTCCCTTCTGATAACATGCAGAGACCTTCCAGCATTATGAAAGCTCACCAGTAGTGATGAAACTTCCAGGTCACTATCAGCTTGAATTCTCAATGTTCTACAAGTCAAGTATGTAGTGACTTATAGGACTTACCATCAAGATGTAGGAGTAACCAATAGCATTAGCAATAGTTTGTTATGTTTGGGGGCTTATGGGACCTCCCTAGCCAGCAGCTTCAAAAGAGGTAACTTATTCCTGGCACCAAGCCTGGATTTGTAAGCCTCTGATGACTAGTAAGGTCATTGCCCCCCCCCCATTATAAGATGACCCCATTTTAGTTGCTTTTTATGTGTATATATAAGTATTTTAAAAGCTTCTAATGTAGTAGATTTCCATATGACATTTTGGTAGTTAGTGTTAAGTATCTCTCCCACTATTCCTTCCTTCCCATCACCCCCATCAATTTTACCTTCCCTGATCCATTATTCCTCTTTTACATTATGTACCATTGAAGATCAAAGCTAACACCAACAAATGAAAGAAAACGTAATATTTATCTTTCTGGCTCTGGGTATCTCAGAATGTTTGTTTCCATTCAAACTGATGATTCAAAATTTTGTCTTTCTCTTAAGAGCTGAATAATATTCTATTACTTAAAATCTACTTATCAGTTGAAGGACATCTAGGTTGTTTCTATGAATAGTGCAACAATGAACATGGATTTGAGTATATTCCCAAAAATGGTATAGCTGTATTCTGTGGTAAATATATTTCCATACTTTTTAAGATATTTCTACACTGACTTCCATAATGGTATGCAATTTTCCACATCCACCAGAAGTCAGCGAGTGTTCTCTTTGTCCCAAATCCATGTCAACATTTGTTGTCATTTGGGCTTTTTTTGTTGTTGTTGTTGTGTTTTGTTTTGCTTTGCTTTAATTTTTTGTTTTGTTTTGGTTTTTGTCTTAGAAAATTTGGCCTTGGAGCTGGAGAGATGGCTCAGCGGTTAAGAGCACTGACTGCTCTCCCAGAGGTCGTGAGTTCAATTCCCAGCAACCACATGGTGGCTCACAACCATCTGTAATGAGATCTGGTGCCCTCTTCTGGCCTGCAGAGATACATGCAGGCAGAACACTGTATACATAATAAATAAACAAATCTTAAAAAAAAAAAAAAAAAAGAAAAATTGGCCTTAAGGTTAAAGTTAAATCTGATTTAAGGTTAAACCTTAAAGTAGTTTTAATTTTTATTTCTGTATGTTTAAGGATGCTGGACATTTAAAGTGTTTTTGACTATTTGTATTTCTTTCGAGAACTGTCTGTTGAGTTCCATGCCCAAATTTTTAGTTGAGTTGCTTTTTCTTGATGTTTGATTTTTTTAGTTCTTGTCATATTCTAGATACTATCTCTTTATCAACTGTATAACTAGTAAAGATTGTATAGATGTAATGGTCTTATTAAATAAGAAGCACAGAGCCAAATGCAGAGTTAAAAACCCAAGAGGCCAGTGCAGTAGCTAAGAGCTGAGACTAAAACCACCTTCTTATTACCCACTGCCACTGCTGTCCTTCCCCTGAGAAAAAGGACCTACTTCCTGTGTGTCTGTCTTTTTATTGACTTTCTGTTCTGCCTTCTCATTAGTTATAAACCCAACCACATGACCTCCTCGTCACTGCCTGTCTATACAGACCTCCAGGTCTCTATGATTGGTATTGAGATTAAAGGCATGTGTCTCAAGCTGGCTATGTCCTTGAACACACAGACTCTGCCTGCCATGTGATTGGATTAAGGGCATGTGCTACCACTGCCAGACTTCTGCTATAGCTTGCTATTAGCTCTGACCCCTAGGCAAATTTATTTATTAACATACAAATAAAAATCACATTTCAGCACAAATCAAATATCACCATAAGATTGTTTCCCAATATGTGGGCCTAATCTTATCTTGAGTGATGGCACTACTTGCTGTACAAAAACTTTGTAGTTTCATAAGTTCCCACTAACTGATTTTTGGTCTAAATGCCTGCAGTATTGAGGTCCTGTTCAGAAAGTCCTTAACTTTGTCAATAAGTTCAATCAAATTCCTTACTTTCTTTTTTATTAGCTTCTGTAAAGAATATAGCCAATGTGTAGATTGATTTTGGCAGAATAGCCATTTCTATGATATTAGCCCTGCCATCCATCCCATGAACATGGGAGATTTTTTTCAATTTCTGGTATCTCCTTCAATCTATTTCTTCAATGACTTACATTTTTCATTGTACAAATCTTTCACTTCCTTGGTTATATCTATTCCATAGTATCATTTGAGATTGTTTTAAGTGGTATTGTTTCCTTGATTTCTTTTTTGTTATATGCATCACTAATATATTGTGAGGCTATGATGCTTGTGTTCTAATTCTGCATCCTACTAATATGATGAAGGCTTTTATTGACTTGAGTAGTTTCCTGGTGGTGTCTTTAGGGTACATTAGTGGGATAGCACATCATTTGCAAATAAAGATGTTTTGCTTTTTCCTTTCCTGTTTTATCCCCTCCAATCCTTCACTTTGCTTATTGATCTAGCAAAGACATCAAGTACTAAGTTGAACAAGACAGAGGTGATGTGGGGTGAACATTCTTACTTTATTACTGATTTCAGTGGAGATGCACTGACGTTTTCTACATTTAAAATAATGTTGGCTGTGGTCTTCCTTTACAATGTCTTTATTATGTTGAAATATTACTCCTGTTTCTAGAACTTTGATCATGAATGGGTGTTGAATTTTTTCTTTTTTCTTTTTCTTAAAATTTTTTCAAGACAGGATTTCTCTGTATAGCCCTGGCTGTACTAGAACTCTCTCTGTAGACCAGACTGGCCTTGAACTCACAAAGACACAGAAAGATCCACCTTCCTCTGCCTCCTGAGTGCTGAAATTAAATGCATGGGCCACCACCATCTGGATTTTTCAAAGGCCTATTCTGTATCTAATGAGTTCATCATGTAGTTTCTGCCTATTGGTCTATTTATATGATGGATGATATTTATTCATTTATGTATGTTAAACTGTCCCTGCATCACTGGGTTCAAGTTGACTTGATCATTGTGAATAATATTCATTTTTAAAATTTTTTTACTTTTATTAAAAATAGATTCTTTTCTCATAAATACATCCCAACCATAGTTCCCACTCCCTCCACTCCTTCCAAGCTTCCCTCACCTCTCCTCTCCCCTAGATCTACTCCCCCTTCATTTCTTCTTCAGAAAAAAAGAAGGCATCTAAGAGACCACAGAAAACAGGACAAATCAAGATACAATAAGACAAGGCAAAAGCCCTCATATGGAAACTATACAAGGCAACCCCAAAGAAGGAAACGAGTCTCCAGAGCCGGCAAAGGAGTCAAAGAAACATTTGTTCACTGTGAGGAGTCCCACAAAAACACTAAACTAACAGTCAACTTATATGAAGAGGACCTGGAACAAACCCATGCAGGCCCTGTGCTTGCCAATTTAGTTTCTGTGAGACCATGTGAGCCCTTGTTTATTTGATTCAGTAGACCATGTTCTCCTAGTGTCCTTCATCTCCTCTTAATCCCATAATCTTTCCTCCCCCTTTTCTGTGGGGTTCCCCAATCTGAGGGGAAGAAATTGATAGAGACCTCCAGTTTAGACTCTTCCTCTGTATAATATCTGGCTGTGGAACTCTTCACCGGCTCACATCTGCTGCCGGAGGAAGCCTCTCTGATGATGACTGGACAAGGC